>NC_134479.1:32892968-33180243 GCF_964194025.1 Convolutriloba macropyga | reverse complement strand
AATGATATCAGCATCAAAACAGTTTCTTGAGCAAAACAATTGATTCTCTCAAACTAAAAACGAATTTGTTCAAATGAATGTACAAAATTGTGACTTCAATTTCCCGGACCTACCACGCATCCAAAATCAATACTCAACCATGATTTATTCATCATGTCTTTTTCTCTTTCAAGTATTCTGCTCATTTGCATAATATAGCCTAATGATGATGTTATTTTCCCCACTACTATGCTTTTAAACTGTTCATCGAGTAATTTCAGCTGATCTTTTTCTGTGCATCGTGCTTTATACACTATGCTGTATCCGATTTTAATCCATATATAAAGCATCGAAGTCCTTCGAGAAACGAGGCCTTATGATTCAGCTAACCCTACTTCAGTGACTTTCTTTCGGTATTCTCAAAAAAGAGTCTTTAAATGTGCTAAAAAAATCCAAAAACCGTGCACCTTTTGGTCACAAATGGCAACCAAAGCACAAATTAAGCTGCGTCGTTTGATCTGAGCGAAACAGAATTGACTTCTTCTAGCATTGGTGATCCGATGGTGAAATTAAAAGAGAGCAAAACAAAACAACTGATAAAGAGATGCCAGAACACCGATTCCGAGACAAAATCCAATGATATGAAATTGATAAAGACGATATTTTGAACATGTTTACGGTAACCGGAGTCTTTGATAGAGAGGAAATTTTATGACAAAATAGAAAAGAAAAGAGAAAGAGCAAAAATGGACACGGCAAAACTTTGTTCTCTATCAAAAACATTATTTTGATTTTAGTCAAAGATATTGTATTATGCCCAACAATATCAAACTGATCTTCAGAAAAAAGATATTTCGTGAAACCGACGAGAAAAAAAAATAAAAATGAAATAAAAAGACATTTAGCGAGATCGCAAAAATGTTTACGACTATCTGCATCAAAGATTTAAACATAACCAGATAAAAAATCTAATAAATTGAGTTCAAAACCGGCAAAATTGTTTTATGTATCTAGTTTAGGAGGAAAAAAGGCAACAAATACAAAAAAACGCAAGATGCGAAATCTGAACGAAAATAAGCTTTAAATATCAAATGTTGCCAAAATCAACAGTTCCATACAAAAAATAATACCGGGAGTCAAAAGGATTCCAATGAAAATTGCTGAGACTTGTTTTCATTCAAAAGAAAAAACAAGAACACAAAATGCACACATGCAGAAAGCTGAAAAACAAAAATTTGAAATAAAAAAATCAATTGAATTTAAATTAACCAACAGATTCCTTCCATTAAAAAAGCTGCGAGACGTCACTAATGTGACAAAAAATTTTAGTCAAAAACAAAAACGGTAAAACAAAATTTCTTCAACAAGTATATTTTATTGACCAGAATCAGATAAATGGTTTGCTGATAGTTTCTTCCAATTCTCTTCGATTGCCTCTAATTTGAGAAAAATAGAAATTGTTTGCGCAAATAATGTTAATCATTTGCCGTAAAATGATGAACAAAATGGCGAGAGGGTCTTTCTGTTTTTGATTATTATGAAACTATATATAGTGAAAAGTTATACATCACTCCCTACCGCAATCTGTACTGGAGTTATAGAGCTACAGTTGAACATCCATTCAAATCCAAGTCTTCGATAGCGAGGAAAATATATAACAAAATAGAAAAAAAGAGAAAGGGCAAAAATGGCGAACGCAAAAACTTCATTCACTTTCGAAAATTTGATTTGATTTTAATCAAAGATAATGCATTAAGCTCGAACTAAGCATAATATCGAACTGATCTTAAAAAAAGATATTGCGTAAAACCAACGAGAAGAAAAACAAAAATGAAAAACGAGACATTTAGCGAGATCGAAAACATGTGTACGAATAACTGCGTCGAAGATATAAACATAAACAGATAAAAAATCTTAAAACTTAAGTTCAAAACCATCAAAATTGTTTCTAGTATCTAGTTTAGGAGGAAAGAAGGCAAAGAAAACGAAAAACGCAAGATGCGAAACCTCATCAAAAATAGGCTTTCAAAATCAAATGTTGTGCCAAACTAATCAGTTCGAGACAAAAAATATTGCCGCTAGTCAGGATGATTGCATTGAAAATTGCTCAGACCTGTTTTTTTTCAAAAAAAAGACAAGAGCATAAAAGGCACATATGGAGAAAACTGAAAAGCAAAACTTTGAAATAAAAAAATTCAATTGAATTTTAATTAAATTGACCAACAGATTCCTTTCATTCAAAAAAAGCTGCGAGATGTCACTAATGTGACAAAAAATTCAAGTCAAAAACAAAAACGATAAAAAATGTCACCAACAAGTATTTTTTATTGACCACAATCAGATAAACGTTTCGCTGATAGTTTTTTCGAGTTCTCTGTAATTCCTTAGATAATAGCACTTAGTGATAATGCTTCAGAGTGCACAGCAAAAAGAAGCAAAAATGAAGATTCGAAAAGAAAATCCACAACAACAAAGCCACAGAAGTTGCAAATTAAAGTTTGAGAACATTGTGTCAATACACCATAAATAGGATTTATCATAATCAAGATGCATTTTCCTATGGGTTGAGGATTGGCTCATCTCAAGAAAACTCTGGATTGACTTCTGCTAGAACTTTCAACCTTACGCACGCTTAAGGAGAAGAGTCAGATTGATGGCTCTGTTTGCGTCGTTCAAGACAAGTATTCAAAGCATCGTCAGACAAAAAAAGCTTTCCATCTGCCTCTTCAGACAGTGAGATCGTTTGTTTGGAGATGGTTTGTTGTTTGCAGGTTTCTCATTGGAATTTCAGAAGATAATCATTGCACATGTTTAACATACGCCATGTTTTTTTTCTCTTTCAAGTATTCTTTTAATGGCATAATATAGCCTAATTATGACGTTGTTTTCCCCGCTTCTGTGCTTTTAAACTGTTCATCATGTAATTTTGGCTACTCTTCTTCTGTGCATTGTGCTTTATACACGGCTCTTTTTCTGTGCATCATGCTTTGTACACTATGCTCTATCCAATTTTGATCCAGATTTAGCGCACTGAAGTCCTTCAAGAAATGAGGCCTTATGATAATCTAGCTGACATTACTTGAGTGACTTTCTTTCGATATTCTCAACAAGAATCTTCAAATATTCTAAAAAAGCAAAAACAATGCAGCTTTCGGTCACAAATGGCAATCAGAGCGCAAACTTAGCAGCGGTGTTTGAACGGAGCGCAACAAAATCGACTTCCTGTAGCATTGGTGGTCTGATGGTGAAATTAAAAGAGAGGAAACAAAATAACTGATAAAGAGAAGCGAGTACCTATTCCGAGACAAAATCGAATGACATGAAGTTGAAAAAGACGATATTTTGAACATGTTTACGGTAACGTGAGTCTTCGATAGCAAGGAAAAATTGAAATAAATAGAAAAAAAGAGAAAGAGCAGAAATGCACAACGCAAAACTTCATTCTCTTTCTAAAACCTTGATTTGATTTTTATCAAAGACATTGCATTATGCTCAACAATATCAAACTGATCTTCAAAAAAAGGATATTGCGTGAAACCGACAAGAAAAAAACAAAAATGAAAAACGAGACATATAGCGAGATCGGAAACATGTTTACGACTAACTGCGTCGATGATATAAACATAACCAGATAGGAAATCTTAAAACTTAATTTCAAAACCAGCAAAAATTCTTTCTTGTATCTAGTTTAGGAGGAAAAAAGGCAAAAAGCAAGATGCGAAATCTCATCAAAAATAGGCTTCCAAAGTCAAATGTTGCCAAACTCAACAATTCGAGACACAAAATATTGCCGCTAGTCAGGAGGATTGCATTGAAAATTGCTCAGACCTGTTTTTTTCAAAAGAAAAGACAAGAGCATAAAAGGCACATATGGAGAAAACTGAAAAGCAAAACTTTGAAATAAAAAAATTCAATTGAATTTAAATTGAATTGACCAACAGATTCCTTTCATTAAAAAAAAGCTGCGAGATGTCACTAATGTGACAAAAAATTCAAGTCAAAAACAAAAATGATAAAACAAAATGTCACCAACAAGTATATTTTATTGACCACAATGAGATAAACGGTTTGCTGATAGTTTCTTCGAATTCTCTGTAATTCTTTTGATAATGGCACTTAGTGATAATGCTTCAGAGTGCACAACAAAAAGAGGAAAAAATACAGAGTCGAAACGAAAATCCATGAAGAAAAAGCCACAGAAGTTGCAATTTATTGGTTGAGAACATTTTTTCAATAAACCGATATTTCGCTAGCCAATTCAATGAAACCTTCTTTTCATTATTAGGATTTATCATAATCAAGTTGTATTTTCCTATGGGTTGAGGATTGGCTTCATCTCAAGAAAGCTCTGGATTGACTTCTGCTAGAACTTTCGACTTTCGGCACGCTTAAGGAGAAGAGTTAGATGGGTGGCTCTGTTTGCGTCGTCCAAGACAAGTCTCCAAGCATTGTCAAACCAAAAAGCTTTTCGTCTGCCTCTTCAGACAGTGAGTAGTGGATAAAAGAGGGGTTCCAGCCACCAGCCAACTTGATCCATTTCCCCTGGTAAAACTCGGGGAAATGAACCAAGCCGTCTGCTAACTGGAACCCCTGTTTTATCCACTACTATAGGCAGTCTTATAAACATTACTTTATTTCCTCTTGTTTTATCCACTATATTTCCCTTTATATTCCCTCAAAGTCTATCATTTCCTATCTCACTCAGTGCAATCCACTAGTACAAAGTTAGGCTGGCAATTATCCATTATCAGACGGATAGTTCGGGTTCTATAGACCTTCGGTCATGCTCGCCATCCCCACTGACTCCAGTGGACGTCCCCAGATACTAGTGTATCTAACTAGTGAGACCGTGTAACAAGCACGTAAAACCAACTTGCGAAAATAAAATTGAACATAAAAAGAAAACTTGAACAAAAATTGAAAAAAATATTAAAAATAATAAAAAATTTCATATGTTCCCCAATCAATATTTAATCAATCTAAAACTAAAACTTTCTGTCTAGCTAGGTGTAGTGGTTAAATCATCGAGTCTAGTGAAGTTGCTTTAGCAAACGGCAGGTTTGGGTTTCCTTCCTCACTGTCTCCAGTGAAGGTCACCCGAATTTGATGAATTACTATGAAACTATGTGAGATGAAAAAAACCAAATTCACAGTTCTTAAAAAGGATGATCCCTGCTGTGAGACTGTATATGGGACACACCGTGATGGGTATACAGTCACAAACACTGAGATCGGTGGAAACACAGTGATTAGTGTATTTTTTCAGTGTAACTTGCAAAAATCTACGAAGCCACTTTGTGGATTGGCTTAACCACTTCGTGGAAAATCTGCACAAAACCAGCTTAACTCTAAACTTTTGTATTAAATCTTTTGACATATTCCCCGAATCTATCTTTGGTATGTGTGTATCTGTATCTTTGGTATGTCTGTGATTATAAGTAGAGAACCAAAGATGAAGTTAAGATCACACAAATATTCTTCATCACCGACTATATTAATAATAATACAATATATGATTATGGAGACTTCAAACAATGTCTAAACTTTGAAAAGGAAATAAATGAAAGCTATGGCATTGACGTTGAGTTTCTTGGATTAAGAAGTGTTCAGATAGATATTGAACCGACCAAAGCATCTATTGGTAGTTATATAGATTTACCTCCCGATCTCAAAAACTCTAAATCAATATTAAATATACGCAATTCCAAATACAATTGCTTGCAACTAACTATTACTGCTTGGCTACATCCTGCCATGGACCATGCAACACGCGAAAGTAAATATGTGTGAATAAACTAATTGTACCAAAACAAAAACATGAAGATGACTTCGGCTATATTTTAAGGATACAAAAATTGTACAATATTAATATTTGGATATACACACCTCGTGGTGATGGTAAAAAAGAATTGTTTCAACCGGTGGATGATTTTAATAAAAACTGTAATAACTCATTTGCCGTAAAATGATGAACAAAATGGCGAGAGGGTCTTTCTGTTTTTGATTATTATGAAACTAAATATAGTGAAAAGTTATACATCACTCCCTACCGCAATCTGTACTGGAGTTATAGAGCTACAGTTGAACATCCATTCAAATCCAAGTCTTCGATAGCGAGGAAAATATATAACAAAATAGAAAAAAAGAGAAAGGGCAAAAATGGCGAACGCAAAAACTTCATTCACTTTCGAAAATTTGATTTGATTTTAATCAAAGATAATGCATTAAGCTCGAACTAAGCATAATATCGAACTGATCTTAAAAAAAGATATTGCGTAAAACCAACGAGAAGAAAAACAAAAATGAAAAACGAGACATTTAGCGAGATCGAAAACATGTGTACGAATAACTGCGTCGAAGATATAAACATAAACAGATAAAAAATCTTAAAACTTAAGTTCAAAACCATCAAAATTGTTTCTAGTATCTAGTTTAGGAGGAAAGAAGGCAAAGAAAACGAAAAACGCAAGATGCGAAACCTCATCAAAAATAGGCTTTCAAAATCAAATGTTGTGCCAAACTAATCAGTTCGAGACAAAAAATATTGCCGCTAGTCAGGATGATTGCATTGAAAATTGCTCAGACCTGTTTTTTTTTTCAAAAAAAGGACAAGAGCATAAAAGGCACATATGGAGAAAACTGAAAAGCAAAACTTTGAAATAAAAAAATTCAATTGAATTTTAATTAAATTGACCAACAGATTCCTTTCATTCAAAAAAAGCTGCGAGATGTCACTAATGTGACAAAAAATTCAAGTCAAAAACAAAAACGATAAAAAATGTCACCAACAAGTATTTTTTATTGACCACAATCAGATAAACGTTTCGCTGATAGTTTTTTCGAGTTCTCTGTAATTCCTTAGATAATAGCACTTAGTGATAATGCTTCAGAGTGCACAGCAAAAAGAAGCAAAAATGAAGATTCGAAAAGAAAATCCACGACAACAAAGCCACAGAAGTTGCAAATTAAAGTTTGAGAACATTGTGTCAATACACCATAAATAGGATTTATCATAATCAAGATGCATTTTCCTATGGGTTGAGGATTGGCTCATCTCAAGAAAACTCTGGATTGACTTCTGCTAGAACTTTCAACCTTACGCACGCTTAAGGAGAAGAGTCAGATTGATGGCTCTGTTTGCGTCGTTCAAGACAAGTATTCAAAGCATCGTCAGACAAAAAAAGCTTTCCATCTGCCTCTTCAGACAGTGAGATCGTTTGTTTGGAGATGGTTTCTTGTTTGCAGGTTTCTCATTGGAATTTCAGAAGATAATCATTGCACATGTTTAACATACGCCATGTTTTTTTTCTCTTTCAAGTATTCTTTTAATGGCATAATATAGCCTAATTATGACGTTGTTTTCCCCGCTTCTGTGCTTTTAAACTGTTCATCATGTAATTTTGGCTACTCTTCTTCTGTGCATTGTGCTTTATACACGGCTCTTTTTCTGTGCATCATGCTTTGTACACTATGCTCTATCCAATTTTGATCCAGATTTAGCGCACTGAAGTCCTTCAAGAAATGAGGCCTTATGATAATCTAGCTGACATTACTTGAGTGACTTTCTTTCGATATTCTCAACAAGAATCTTCAAATATTCTAAAAAAGCAAAAACAATGCAGCTTTCGGTCACAAATGGCAATCAGAGCGCAAACTTAGCAGCGGTGTTTGAACGGAGCGCAACAAAATCGACTTCCTGTAGCATTGGTGGTCTGATGGTGAAATTAAAAGAGAGGAAACAAAATAACTGATAAAGAGAAGCGAGTACCTATTCCGAGACAAAATCGAATGACATGAAGTTGAAAAAGACGATATTTTGAACATGTTTACGGTAACGTGAGTCTTCGATAGCAAGGAAAAATTGAAATAAATAGAAAAAAAGAGAAAGAGCAGAAATGCACAACGCAAAACTTCATTCTCTTTCTAAAACCTTGATTTGATTTTTATCAAAGACATTGCATTATGCTCAACAATATCAAACTGATCTTCAAAAAAAGGATATTGCGTGAAACCGACAAGAAAAAAACAAAAATGAAAAACGAGACATATAGCGAGATCGGAAACATGTTTACGACTAACTGCGTCGATGATATAAACATAACCAGATAGGAAATCTTAAAACTTAATTTCAAAACCAGCAAAAATTCTTTCTTGTATCTAGTTTAGGAGGAAAAAAGGCAAAAAGCAAGATGCGAAATCTCATCAAAAATAGGCTTCCAAAGTCAAATGTTGCCAAACTCAACAATTCGAGACACAAAATATTGCCGCTAGTCAGGAGGATTGCATTGAAAATTGCTCAGACCTGTTTTTTTCAAAAGAAAAGACAAGAGCATAAAAGGCACATATGGAGAAAACTGAAAAGCAAAACTTTGAAATAAAAAAAATTCAATTGAATTTAAATTAAATTGACCAACAGATTCCTTTCATTAAAAAAAAGCTGCGAGATGTCACTAATGTGACAAAAAATTCAAGTCAAAAACAAAAATGATAAAACAAAATGTCACCAACAAGTATATTTTATTGACCACAATCAGATAAACGGTTTGCTGATAGTTTCTTCGAATTCTCTGTAATTCTTTTGATAATGGCACTTAGTGATAATGCTTCAGAGTGCACAACGAAAAGAGGAAAAAATACAGAGTCGAAACGAAAATCCATGAAGAAAAAGCCACAGAAGTTGCAATTTATTGGTTGAGAACATTTTTTCAATAAACCGATATTTCGCTAGCCAATTCAATGAAACCTTCTTTTCATTATTAGGATTTATCATAATCAAGTTGTATTTTCCTATGGGTTGAGGATTGGCTTCATCTCAAGAAAGCTCTGGATTGACTTCTGCTAGAACTTTCGACTTTCGGCACGCTTAAGGAGAAGAGTTAGATGGGTGGCTCTGTTTGCGTCGTCCAAGACAAGTCTCCAAGCATTGTCAAACCAAAAAGCTTTTCGTCTGCCTCTTCAGACAGTGAGTAGTGGATAAAAGAGGGGTTCCAGCCACCAGCCAGCTTGATCCATTTCCCCTGGTAAAACTCGGGGAAATGAACCAAGCCGTCTGCTAACTGGAACCCCTGTTTTATCCACTACTATAGGCAGTCTTATAAACATTACTTTATTTCCTCTTGTTTTATCCACTATATTTCCCTTTATATTCCCTCAAAGTCTATCATTTCCTATCTCACTCAGTGCAATCCACTAGTACAAAGTTAGGCTGGCAATTATCCATTATCAGACGGATAGTTCGGGTTCTATAGACCTTCGGTCATGCTCGCCATCCCCACTGACTCCAGTGGACGTCCCCAGATACTAGTGTATCTAACTAGTGAGACCGTGTAACAAGCACGTAAAACCAACTTGCGAAAATAAAATTGAACATAAAAAGAAAACTTGAACAAAAATTGAAAAAAATATTAAAAATAATAAAAAATTTCATATGTTCCCCAATCAATATTTAATCAATCTAAAACTAAAACTTTCTGTCTAGCTAGGTGTAGTGGTTAAATCATCGAGTCTAGTGAAGTTGCTTTAGCAAACGGCAGGTTTGGGTTTCCTTCCTCACTGTCTCCAGTGAAGGTCACCCGAATTTGATGAATTACTATGAAACTATGTGAGATGAAAAAACCAAATTCACAGTTCTTAAAAAGGATGATCCCTGCTGTGAGACTGTATATGGGACACACCGTGATGGGTATACAGTCACAAACACTGAGATCGGTGGAAACACAGTGATTAGTGTATTTTTTCAGTGTAACTTGCAAAAATCTACGAAGCCACTTTGTGGATTGGCTTAACCACTTCGTGGAAAATCTGCACAAAACCAGCTTAACTCTAAACTTTTGTATTAAATCTTTTGACATATTCCCCGAATCTATCTTTGGTATGTGTGTATCTATATCTGTTAAGGTAGATGCATAATCTGCATCTACCATTTCTAAACCTAAAGAAAGAAATATGCTTATAAACTTTACACATATTACACTCTAGATATTGGTCTGGATTAACATAATGTTCTTCTAGATGTTTGATATAATCATTTACTTTAACTATATCCATGCATATATAACAACAATATTCTAACTCTTTGCAATAATTTCAACCATCGGTTCAATGCTTATTTTTACACTTATCACACTTCATCCTGTCATTTATCGTTTGAAACAAAGAAGGATTTAAACAGGCATCAATCATATGATTCTAAACATAAATAATTGTTAGAGAAAATGTTTGGCTCTGATGATGAAGCCCCAATCGATGTTAAACCCAAAGCTAAAAGGGTTCCCCCACCACCAACCCAACCTATTACCTGAAGACATGGAGAGAGTAATGACTCAGAAAAAGAATATTACTATCTCAGACCTAAACCCAGAATTGAGAGTAAGCCTCAAACTGAGACTATACCTAAAATTGAGAGTAATCCCCAAACTGAGAGTAAATCTAAAGGGGCTTCGCCCTTGGTTCCCCAAACTGAGAGTATACCTAAAGATAACACCAAAGATATCATTAAAACTAAACCAGTCACTAAATTTAAAACTAAAATTGAAGATGGGCCGTAGGCCATGCTACGCCATGACATCTACTCTAGAATTAAGTATGAATGAAAACAATGTCAAGCAGAATTTAGAAATAAAATAGCCCTAACTACTCACTCATATAGCCATAATCGCAAGTATCTAGAAAACACAAAATACTTCGATATAAACTCTAGCCAGAATATGAGAGAGTTTCATATTACTGATAAAGCTGGAAATTACATTGAAGATATAGATGAAGCTGTTAATAACTCTTCAGAAGAAATTAAAAACGGTTACCAGTTTCGTAAAGTTAAGAGTTTTAAATATAAGATCACAGAGCTGAATGTGATTATAAGTAGAGAACCAAAGATGAAGTTAAGATCACACAAATATTCTTCATCACCGACTATATTAATAATAATACAATATATGATTATGGAGACTTCAAACAATGTCTAAACTTTGAAAAGGAAATAAATGAAAGCTATGGCATTGACGTTGAGTTTCTTGGATTAAGAAGTGTTCAGATAGATATTGAACCGACCAAAGCATCTATTGGTAGTTATATAGATTTACCTCCCGATCTCAAAAACTCTAAATCAATATTAAATATACGCAATTCCAAATACAATTGCTTGCAACTAACTATTACTGCTTGGCTACATCCTGCCATGGACCATGCAACACGCGAAAGTAAATATGTGTGAATAAACTAATTGTACCAAAACAACAACATGAAGATGACTTCGGCTATATTTTAAGGATACAAAAATTGTACAATATTAATATTTGGATATACACACCTCGTGGTGATGGTAAAGTAGAATTGTTTCAACCGGTGGATGATTTTAATAAAAACTGTAATAACTAGTTTGGGGGAATGGACAAACAGAACACTGCTCTCATTAAGAACATTGAAACCCTGTTAGATCGACCGAATAAAATGAATCATAAATTCTATTACTGTGATAGATGTACATATTGGTTTAAATCTCAAATTAAATACGAAAATCATGTATGTAGTCACTCTTTCAAACCAGAGATTTTTGTCCTAAGAAAAAATATTTTACTTTTATAAATGAGGATAAGCGTCTGAATATAAAAAATATTATAATTGCTGATATAGAATTTTGCATTGTTGAAGTCGCATCTAATGACTATAAATATGTATTAGCTGAATACATACCAATAAGTATTGGATACATCTGGCAGGGTAATTTCAAATACTACTATGGTCTAGACTGCATCAAAAGATTTGCAGGAAAACTATTAGAAATAGAAACAGAGAAAAATTTCAAGCATAATGAAAAGATCGTATTTACAGAAGAAGATAAATTATATCATGAAAACCAATAACACTTGTCATATTTGTAATAAATCTTGTATTAATAAAGTAAGAGATCACTGTCATGAAACCGGTAAATATAGAGGACCAGCATGTAGCATGTGCAATCTAAGATACAAACAACAAAACTTTATTCCCGTAATATTCCATAATGGCTCCGGTTATGATTTCAATCTACTATATAGTGAATTCTTTAAACAGAATAATGATAAAAGAAAAGTAGTTAACATACCACTAGCTGCTGGTAAGTCTAAGATGTATAGTATTGGTTGTCTTAAATTCTTAGATAGTTATAACTTCTTAGCTATGCCTCTAGATCAAATGGCAAAGATATAGGAGTGTAAAACTAAAAAATTATGTCCATATGAATATTCTGATTTAGACTCCTTGGGAACCACGACAAAGTTGTATGATGACGTTATAGGTAATCTAAACATAGAAGACTTCAAATCCTCACAATCTAATAACATACCAACACAAGAAGAAGTCGATAAGTTTAATAAAGACATCAGCCATAAAACTGCATGAATGAAGACGTCAAATTAATTATGAAAAAATTCAGTCTCAATTCTTTACATTACGTTAGTCTCCCGGGTTATAGTTTTGATTGTTCGTTAATGTTAAGTTGTGTTACATTAGATACATTACAAGATAAACAAATGCTAAATGATTTTGTTGAAGCAAAGAGAGGTGGTATATGTGGAATAATAGGCGATAGATATATAAATACTAATGACAATGGCAATAGCAATATCAACGGCAATGGCAATGGTAATGTCAATGGCAATGACAATCAGGGAACCTGCTGCAAAGATGACAATGACATTGGTAAGACCATATGGTACATAGACGCAAACAACCTATATGGTTATGCAATGATGCAAAAGTAACCTCATAAGGACTTAAAGTACTCTGACACATCTATAGATCTTATTCTAAACACTCCAGACGATAATGATCATGGTTAATTTATAGTTTGTGATAATAATTATACTAATAGCTGTAAGAAAGAACAGAGAAGTTAGCACTAAGCCCTATAAAACAAAGATAAATGATAATGAATTAGGTTTTAGAGAAAAAGATGGAGGCAAGGCAAGATCAGAGAAATTAATCTTGTATCAAAACAACAAAATAGAATATATGGTTCATTATAAGATGTTAAAGTTCTATGTTAAGATGGGTGTATCAGTAACTAAAATTCATAGAGTAATTAATTTTAAACAAGATTACATATTTAGAGACTACATTAAAAACAATACTAATAAAAGAGCAACAGCTAAAACTTAAGAGGAAAAGGGTGTACGGAAATTAATGAACAACTCACTATATGGAAGAATGTGCATGAATCCTCTACACTTCCTTCAAAGTAAGTTTTTACACGATGAAGAAAAGATAATGAAAAGTATAAGTAAACCAACATTTAAGAATATAACTAGATATAAAAATTATAGCCAAGTTGAATAAATAAAGAAAAAATAGAATATGATTCTCCAGTATAAGTAGGTGTTACTATATTAGATTTAAGTAAATTACACATTTATGATGTATTCTATAATATTTTTCAACCATCTCTCAAAGATCTACAACTTCATTAAATGGATACTGATAGTTTTGGTATTAAGCTTTAGCGACGGTAATGTTGAAAATGAACATATGGACTTAAGTACCCTAAAAGCACCAATCAAAACTAATAATAAAATTCCAGGTATGTTCAAACATGAATTGGGAAGTAGAATAATAGAAGAGTTTATAGTCTTATCACCAAAGACATATAGTTTTAAAGACTATCCTAAGAACACTAAAGAGAAAGTAATAAAGAAGTGTAACAATGCTAAACATGAAGAGTATTATAACGCATTAATGTATAATAAAGAAAGAGTTGTACAAGAATGTAGAATACAAAAAGTTGGTGATAACATGACAACAACAAAAACAAGTAAGATTAGTCTAAACACATTTGATGATAAAAAATTTTATGTAAATAATATTAAAAGCTATTCTCATGATGAAAATCTATATCTATTCAAAAGAGATCAAGTAAATAGAGTCTGTAAAGCATCATTAGATCAAATGATGGATTTAGAGTTAGATAATAAAGATAATAAAGATAATAAATATAATAAAGACCTGTTAATAAATAATATTCCAGAACTAACCACTAATGATGATAGAAAGTTAATTGAAGCCGCTATTAGACTAAATAATGCTCTGTAAATATAATTATAAATATTATTATGAATATAAATATAAATACAAAAATAAATATGAATATGAATATGAATCTGAATCTGAATACAAAAAAACTTAGTAGTTATCAGTTAGTGTATTATATATGATTATCATTATAAAAAATATTTATTTTTTCTTTTTATATAAAAAATGACTAAGCTAGATGAACTCATAGAATTAAATAAACTAGAAAAACTAAGCTGAGGAAATAGATTAGAAGAAAAATTAAGACAACAAGAATATTATGGTGACAAAGAAGATTTATTTGATCCAGTAACTAAAACTTTGAACACAAACAGTGAAACATTACTGGCCAATAGTGAAGCAAGGCAGGCTCTTCAAAACAAAACGTTAGCAGCACTCGAGGATGGTAAAACATGGCTAGCCCATAACAATAATGTTTTAAAAGTTTTAGACCCCCAACAACAAAGCATTTTTCTTGATGATCGAGCTGTAACATTAAAAGATGATAGAGGTAAAACATTTACTGTAGACAATGATATGATTCAATTTTTGTTTCTAATGGTTAAACAAACAAATGAACAATTGGAATTAAAATCAATTGATCCAAATTCAAACAAATTTAAAATAAATTGTATAGATGTATTTCTAGCACCCAATGGTATAAAAAAAGTAGAGTCTATGATTTTTCTACGGGTTTCACTTTGTTTTTTTACTAATAAAGATGTCACTCAAAAAGATATAAGAGGTGAAGAAAAAAATAAGATTGTTTCTAAGTGATATCAAATACAACAGAAAAAAATCTTAATCCAAATAGAAAAGAGATATTAATAAGTAATAGAGTGAAACTTATTAGAAGAATAAAAAATAGTCTTCCCTTGCCCAGAAAAATTCCACGCAACTACTCAATTGATTCTAGTTGTGAAGAAACTGTTCGGTAGAGTGGTGAAGAAGTTGAAGCTGAGGCTCTTAACAAAGCAGATTCGCTAATAGAAAGATTAGAACTAATTGTACTAAAAACAAAAGCTGGGCATGATGGATTATATGATGAAATATTGAATATATCTAAACAACTATTATCAATGAATATCATTAATAAAGAACAACTAGAAAATTTTGTTTTTAATTGTGGTAAATGAGCAAAACTATCAAGGAGTCAGCCTCGCATATGACTACATCCATGAGTAAGCCTACAACCATGTCCATCAGGGAACCTGCTTCGCAGATGAGTAAGCCTATAGCTATATCCATAATGAAAAAACAAAGCACAATTAAAACTAAACAACAACTACTAGCAAAAGAAGTATTCACTCCTCGAATAACAAAGTTTAGAACAGAAAAACTAATACCAAGATATAAAAAAGAAACATGGTCAGCTGATTTAATTGATAAGTCATCTCTAAATAAATTTAATAATAATTATAAGTTTATTTTAACAGTTACAGATATATTCACAAAATATGCTGGGCTACTCCATTGAAGAACAAATCTGGTTTATCGATAACTAATGGCTTTTAAATAGATTTAGGTGAAGGTCCACAGGGTGGCTCTGAAAGTCGAAAAACAGAAAAATTATTGGTAGATAGAGGTATTGAGTTTTACAAAAAAACATTTAAATCTTTACTTAAAGAATATGAGTTAGAACTATATTCTACATACAGTGATTTAAAGGCGAAATTCATAGAGAAATTTAGTAGAACTTTATTACATATAATTAATAAACCAATGTTCATTAATGGTGATGGTAATTGGGTAAAAATATTAAATGATGCAGTAATAACTTATAACAATAACATTCAATCTACTAATAATATGACACCCGTTGATGCTTCTAATAATCCTGATAAAGCTAAATACTAAATGTTAATTCTACCAAAGCAACACCCAAACCTAAAATCGGTGATTATGTCAGGAATGCTGACAAACGTAACATTGTTTCTAAAGGATACACTTCTAATTGGAATAGAGAACTGTTTAAAGTGAATGAAATTCTAAAAACCCTACCACCAACATATCAAATAGAAGATATTAATGGAGCGATAATAGAAGGTAAATATTATGAAAAGAAACTATTAAAATTCGAGTTTGATTTTGAATCTAATAATAAGGTTTTGGAATCATTAAACATTTACCTTAGTTCATAAGTCTAAGTCTAAGTCTAAATCTAATTATAAGTCTAATTATTAGTCTAATTATAAGTCTAAGTCTGTTTTAAGTCTAAGTCTAAATCTAAGTATAAATCTAATTATAAGTCTAAGTATAATTATAACACTAATTATAAGTCTAATTATAAATCTAATTATAAGTCTAAGTCTAATTATAACACTGATTATAAGTCTATTTATAAATCTAATTATAAGTCTAATTATAAGTCTAATTATAAGTCTAAGTATAAACTTAATTATAGGACTGATTATAAGTCTAATTATATGTAAACAAATACAAAGATGACAAGAAACAGATTTTACCAAGCAATTTAACAATCAGTAAAAAATAACTTAACACCAAGTAAGGCTCGTCAATTATTCTTAGAAGATAACAATGACATTGACATGAAGGATGCCTATAAAATTACAAATGTACACCCACCCATAGATGAAAAAGATGTTGTTAAAAGAGTTTTGTGACAAAAACTTGTTATCCGCTTCTAATAAAATAGACATTTTAAATAGAAATATAACTTAACTAAGAAAGGGTGACTTTAATAAAGTTACAACTAAAAGCTTACAACTAAACAAAATACAAATTAATGAAGAGCTAATTAACGAGTTTATTAAATCTGCAAATGAAGTTATAAAAGCTGTTAACTTTTGTATTAGAGTTGCTAGTGATACCATCTCTAAGTATAATCAATTAAAACTAGAGATTGATAATAATAAGTTTAATCAGAATTATACTAATATTCACCCAGATGATATGTTCACTACTGGTCTAGAAGAATTTAGAGAAGTTAATTAAAAGACTAATTCTGCTGTTGCTGAAGCCCTTCTAAAGAATAAAGATACAGTAGTACAATATATAATAGCTATATTATTAGAAAGTAAGTTAGTAGACAACAAAGAACAAGCAAGACTAGAGATGCATTATGATTTTAATGATGATGATATAATGAATGAGATTGAGAGTTATTTTATATAGTTAGGATTATATCTTTATCTATGATTATAATTTTATCTATAATCATAATTGTATCTATAATTATGATTATGATTTTAACTATATCTATGACTATAATTTTATCTATATCTATACCTATGACGATGACTAAGACTATGACTATGACTAAAGCAAAAAACTTTAGTTAATTAAATTGGAAGAAACTAAACCCAATGCTCCCTTACTTTACTCCAATATCAGCCAAGCCGCTTCCCGGATTACGTCCTTCTCAGAACGATACATAATTGATAAAATCCTAGCTAATAAAATATGTAATAACAATATTAACATTATAAAAGACATTGGAAATTATTAAGAAGCTGAAACTAACAACTATAATAAGAAGTTAGGTAGATATAAGAATTATTTTTACGTAGCTGAGATAACAGAAATAGTTTTATCATCTAGAGCAACAACTGAAACATCAACATCAGTTGCATTAACAGGTATAGGATCACCTTATTCTATACCAACAGCTTTTGCTACGGCAACTGTTTGTGGTTCATTATCAAAAACAATTAATACTAAAATAGGAAATAAAATTATAAAGTATTCACAAATATATATTTTAAATAAACAGTTTAGTGACAAGTTTAATAGACTATATGCCAAATCAATGAAGGATAATAAAATAGATAATGATGAGTATAATGAATTTGTAAAGGTTTATGAGGATTATAAGAAGAACAAGAAAAACAAGCTGAGTGTTTTTTTTAATTGAATTTGTTATTGTTCAGTTATAATAATGTATTTAGTAAAATTAATTTAGTATTAATATTTTCCGTGAGATGTAGATATAGCCATACTCCTAGTCATAGTTATAATCATAGTTATACCCATATTTATATTCAAACTCTAATATAGTTATATTTAAACTCTAATATAGTTATATTTAAGTTCTAATCTTTAAACTCTAATAGAATTAATTTTCTCTTCTTAGTACCTAAATATGACCCTCTACCTTTCTATACTACTCTTATACATTCACCAGTAGTTGCAAATTTAATTAAATTAGGTGTAGCTGCTAGCGCTGCTTTAGGGTTTCTACTTGCAGCTGCCCTTCCTATTTTACTTGCTATTTCTAATGTTCTTACTGGGTTATTAGCAACTTTCTTTCCAAAGTTAACTGTTGCTCTACCAACACTTTTGAAGAAATTTTTCATTCTATTGTCGCATCAGATACTGTCATTGACTTATTCCTTCTACGCTTAACACAATTACAATGCTAAGGCATGCTAAGGCAACCCTTCTTATATTATTAGTACCACTATAATGTCTACCACCAACGCAATAAGAATTAGTTTTAAACCTACTAAAGCTATTCATTTTTATATATAAAAAAAACTGGAAGTTAAAAAGTGTAATCTCTCAGCCAGTACCTAAGCCTAAGGCTGAGCCAAAGCCTAAAGATGAGATTAAGCCATTACCTAAGCCCAAGACTAAGCGTGAAGCTAGAGGTCTATCTCTAGAGAATAAAAAGAAATTTGATATTATTTATGCTAAAGGTTTTGTTAAGACTAGTAGGAAATAGTTTGATTAAGATAATGACTAAAATAATATCTAATGTCTTGGCTCAGATATAATAGGCCTTTGGCCATTAATCTCTACGAGATTACATCAACCATCTTATTACCATCGCTATTAACACTAATAACTTTTCTAGTTATTACTATTGCATGACATATAACATCTGCAACTGCAACACTCAATTCAAAATCAAGTTGTTTTGGTTGTGGGCCTATATGAGTCTAGTATCAAATACAAATATTCTATAACTACTTTTGAATGTTCTATGATTTATATATGGTTTAATATTATGAGGTAATCCACTGTAATCTTTAATAAAATTGACAATCTCTTCAAAAGACTCGTTATAATTATTAGCGCCAAAAATTATATTCATTCCATCCTCAGGATAAAACTCACTACCAATCTTAGAATAACAATCATTAACATTCATTATAGGAAATGTACTTGCATCATGAATTTGTTCATTAACATTATTATTTTCAAACCCGATTATTATGTATTGAAATACCTGTGGTCTTTCCATACCATTTTCCATTCCAAGATCAAATAAGAAGTTAGTGGCATTGTGCACATTCTTGTAAAATGTTTTTCTTTAATAAAAACTGAAGTTTATATTATTCTTTTTATTTAATCCTTTCTGTACAATAATTCAATTATCATTACTAGGATCAATACTAGGTATACACGATGATATATCTCAAATTTCAATATTACCATCATTAGCTATTGCACCAGCACCAGCATTAATTCTATATAGAGCTCTATCATAATTGTTTCTTTTCAATATTAGTTTAAATCCTAGTCCATATATAATCTTCTGTAAATTATTTACAAAACCAAATAGATCTCTCATCTTAACCATCATATACATATGACCTCTTTCTACAGCAGCATGATCACCTTTGAGTTAACTATCCCTTATACCTTGATTTCTAAAAAACCCACCCTTATAGTCATCATCGGTACTAGTTAATAGCTTTTACATCAATAGATTAGGATGACAAGGATCTATATTTTCAATAGTCCTTCCACCACTAGTTTCAGGCTTAGTTGAACTAAACAATGCCATCATACAAGAATTAACTAATCTGATATTAGAATCATTAGCAAATACACCGCCAGCATCATCTGATACAACAAACGCTATTACTAGATATGAATCATGTATATTTAAATGATTCTCTTCTCTATTGAGAATGATTTAATATTGGTATTATCTGTATTCATCGTTGCTAGATTATTTGGTTTATATTTTATTATCTTACTTTTGTGTATGTCATTATTATAACCATAATTGTATCCAAATTAAAGTCCATTTTTATAAGTAAAAAAATGACTGACAGTTTAATATTATGGGAAATACAAAAGAGACATGATGCTTTAACTAAAACTAAAGAAGAACATACACTTAACTTTAGAATGATAAAACCAACAGAAAAGTTTAACTTTAATGAACCTATACTTAATACAACAAAATTATGTTTAATTAGATTATCAGTTTATAACTCGGTGTTTAATGTGAATAGGAGAAATAATCAATTCTTATATGCTAGTACTGTTATAGAAGGCGAAGCAATCCGGGAACTGGCTTCGCCAATCCGGGGACCGGCTTCGCCGATAGCAGAACCTCTTAGCTCCAACAATAAGAATAACACTGTCTCAAATACTACATCTATCCTTAATTATATATATATAAAGGAATCCCATTGCTATATTCAACTATTACACCAGGAGCATATGAGTTTATTGACATAGCAGAATTAATAAAAGAAGAAACTTATGGTAATGTTATAATAGAAGCTGATAAGAATACGATGAAATGTTTAATGTAAATAAAACAAAGAGCAATTAGCTTTGATGTAGAGAACGCAATAGCCTCATTACTAGGATTTAGAAAAATAGTTTATAAAAAAGGTAAATATGCATCTCAAAAGATTATTGATATTATGTTTTAGAACTATTAATATTCAATGTAATTTTATATCTGGTGTTAAAGATAATGGCAATAACACGGATATACCATACACTCTTACTCTAACTGAACCTCCAGGTTACCTGATAAATATTATACCAACTAATATCTTATATCAAAATGTAACAAAGGATAGAATAGAATATATTGAATTTCATATTGAAGATGTGCATGGAAGACCCATAGACTTCAATATGGATGTATTGTGTTTTACTTTGCATCTGATATAGACTTAGATTTAGACTTAGACATAGACTTAGTCATAAATAAAGACTTATGCTCAGACTTACTCTTAGACTTAGTCATAAATAAAGACTTATACTTATACTTAGTCATAAATAAAGACTTATACTTAGGCTAAGTCATATATAAAGACTTATACTTAGACTTATACTCATAATTATACTTATACTTAACTATAAAACTCTCCAATCCCAATTTATTCTTAGTTTACCGCAATTATATCTATTTTTAGATTTATTAATGACAATGTAATTATATGGACTAGACCATACCTTTTCACATATATTACTAAAATCATTATAACTAAGTTGAGATCCAGTAAAGTGATCATAATATATAGCAGTGACGGCTTTGCCCGTTTGTTCAAAGAAAATAAATAGATTGCAGTTCTCTCTAAGATTCTGTCTATCTATTCTGTCTATCTTAGAATATATTTTTTTAAAACACGTCATATCACAATTTTAATGTCTAGCCATACAAAAGTATTCATTATTAATTGGTTCCTTAGCTATAATATCATCAAACATCATGAGTTTCTTTATAATCTTCGGTAGTTTATCAGGGTGGGGTAATTCTTTTATATCTTTTTTAAATATAATATGCTTCGCGGGTTCCTTACCATCTTTATACTCTAAATCCTTATATTGACTACCAGTAGGACCAATGAGATATAACCTATCAAATTGTATGCCAGGTTTAAATAGATTCTTTATAAGACTGTCTCTCCACATTCACTAAGACCAGATAATATAATCTGAGAATTTCTGAGAATGAGGCATAGACTGTTATATTACTATCAGTTAACCGTGATTGAAGACTTCCATTAACATCGATTAATAATTTATTTACACTATTTTTTGGAGTACGACTCACCAACTTTCTCACACCAACAATTCCAGAGCTATTACCACATCCACATCCACATTGTGAACAGGCTTTATCTCTTTGTTTGATTCTAGTAAATATATCATTATCATGGGTCTCCGACCACACTTAGCCATCTGATGACAGCAGGGGATTCTTGTTTACTATTACCATCTGCGAATCCGGATCCCAGATTGACATTACCTTTATCATTATCTTTATTATTATCATCTGCGAAGCAGCTTCGCTGATTACTACTAATTTTAACTGTACAACTCAAACATAGACACTTTTTATATCCTTCAGGACATTAAACTTGATTAACTAGAATATCCAAAGCTCTCTTTATTATAAAACCATTATCAATATGATAGATCATATATAAACAAAAAGCCCCAAATAATATTCATCATATTCTTGTATTCTTTCATTAGAACCTAGATCAACATATTCTTCTAAGAATAATGGTGGGGTGTCAACACTAAAACTGTCAAAGCAATAAATTTTTCCACCTCCCCTTCTTAAAACTAAAACCCAGTGAGTGCCATCAGTCGGATGTAAATTAACAATAATGTTGAAGTTGTTGTCATTAATGTTATCTGGTTTTTCATCTCTCATTAATATTTCTATTGGAGTTAGACTTATATCTTTACCTATATCTTTAATTCTGATATTAATCAGTGGTTCATTATTAAAACCAAATTCATTATTGAATTCTTCGAAAATTAGAATAAGCATTTTTTTATAGTAAATATAAATGTTTAATTGTAAGTATAATTTTAATTCTAATTCTAATTATTAATCTAATTCTAATTATAAATCTAATTCTTATTATAATTCTGATTATAAGTCTACATTTTATTCATAAAAACGGAGAAAGGCTCTTTAATTCTTATACTCTTGTTAGTGGTAGCGGTTTGTTATTTAATAAATGATTCGATGCCAAGTAAATACACAAAACTAGACGAAAATTTTGGCGGGTTCATAAACAGAGGAGCACTTAGATTTGAATTTGAAAAGTCGCCATTACATACTATTATTTATGGTGCTACTGGTACGGGGAAGACTTATTTTGTTAGACAATATTTAAAGTTATACTTAAATGGCAATTCATCGCTGAAGCCTGATCAGGATCAGGAACAAGATGACGAAAATATTATAGAGCATGTTCAAATTGACAAAAACATTATAGAGCAAGGTCAAGTTGACAAAAACGTTATAGAGCAAGGTCAAGATAACAAAAACTTGGCAGAGCATCAGGGAACCTGCTCCGCAGATGGTCAAAGACCCATAATAAAAGTATTTAAAGATGAAAAGGATTGGATTAATCGCGAGACTGGTGTTCCCTATGTTGGATTTGAAATGGGTGATATAAATATGATTACAATTAAAAATATAGACAAATTAAAAAATAGTATATTTGTTCTTGATGATATGGCTAGTGAGTTTAGTCGCCATATAAAATATTATTTTACAGAAGGAAGCCATAATAAAATTCAAAAGATTGTAATGTGTAATAAACCAGCTTAGATAGATAATATGTCCAGAATGAATTGTGATATTCTTATAACAACTTATAATGGCCCAGATCTATTTAAAGATTTTAATAAAACATTTAATTTTGATCATTAATTCCATGAAATAATTAGTGAATTAAATAATTCCTATTATATTTGTACAAATGGAAAGGCTGATGAACTTCGTTATGGTATGATTAAGTATAAAATTAAAGAGCGTACTTTTATTATTATTGATAAAAACAGAACTATGATATATGACTCGAGAATTAGTTTTATGGACTTGAAAGCTCTTAGTTTAAAAAATGAACCAGAGAACAATGAGATAGAAAAATTTATAGCATATATGAAACCACTAATGGTTAATGCTACAGCTAGAAATACTATTAATGCAGATAACTATCAGATCTATTTTAATAAACTTCTTGCTTCAAGAAATATTAAAATTCAGAATGATGTTCTCACTATAGAAACAGTTAAAGTTGATGGTATAAAGACATTATCGGTCATAAGTGGAATTATAGCTTCATTCTTTATGATATATAATTGTATTAAACCCGATCCAGCAGTAAGAACTGCAGCACAAGTGACAGCACATGCAAGTCATTTGATAAATAGAACGGGCGCATTATTGAATTATGGATTGGGATCACCAATTTCATATCAAGAGTATGGCGAAGCATCGGCGATGCCCCATGAACAAGATAGTTTGTCTAGTAAATCAATCCAACTAGATGAATATGAATGCACAGACGAAGATACTGAAGCTCTAAACAAAAGGGGTAGAGATAATTTAAATAATCTATATATTAATATTCAAAATATTAAAGATGAAATTATAAATTTTATTAGTGATGAAACTGAATTGAGTAATGAAAAGATTGTAGATATAAGATATAAATTTAATACACTTAATAAGTTGGGTATGGAAATATTAGCTAAGTTTGCCTTCTCTAAAGATCATGCTAGAAGTTTACTTGGAATTATGGCTAGTTATAATTGATTATATGAGTTTATTAATATCATTTTAATTTCGATTAGATAAAAAGTTTCTAATTATAATTTCAAGTTTTATTTGATATAAGAGTTTATTAATAGAATATAATTTAATTTCTTATAAATAATGCATATGAAATGTTTAGATTGTAATTATGGATGTGGCACCCCACACAATTTGCTTTTTCATTACAAAATAGAACATAAAGATAAAAATAGTAAGTGTACATTTAGTAATCAAACAATAAGATGTAATTGCGTGGAAGAAGTATCTTCTAAGTTAAGAGGTATTGCTTCAAAGTGTTCTAGCTCTAGCTCTAGCTCTAATTTTAGCTCTATCTTTAGCTCTAGCTCTAGCTCGAGCTCTAGCTCTAGCTCTATCTTTAGCTCTAATTCTAATTTTGATTCTAATCTGCGAAGCGGTTTCACTGATCCTAATTCTAATTCTAAGTCTTATTCTAATTCTATTTCTAATTCTGATTCTATTTCTTATTCTAATTCTAATTCTAATTCTGATTTCAATTCTAATTCTAATCTGCGAAGCAGTTTCACTGATTCTAAAATGCAAAGCAATTGTAGGGCTAATGGCGAGAGTCCTCATATAGAATTTGATATAACAAATAAAATTTGTAATAGATGTAATGAGTTATAAAACAAAAAAATGTTTTGATAAAAAAGAAAACAATATGTAAAGAATGTAATACAACATAAGTTAAGTGTGAATATTGTCCTTCGATTATTAGTTTTAGTGGGTTAAGGAGCCATATAAAAAATTCTCATAAGAATATAGATCTAACTAAGGGTATTCATCCTGTTAAAGAAGAATCAGAGTATTATAAATATTATCTATTATATTGTAAATTGATAGCCAAAGAGGTAGATGTAGATAAATTATTAGAAGGTTAACCTTATCTCTAGCCTTATCTCAAGCATTAATTTTAGCCTTATCCATAGCCTTATCTCAAGCTTTATCCATAGCTTTATCTATAATCTTTTTTTTAATACAATTATCTGCGAAGCAGGTTCCCTGATCCGTGAAACGGCTTCACCGACAAGCCAGAAATATAATTATAATAAAATTTTCGAAAAAATTAAGTGATAAGCGCATATCCTAATGCTAGCACATTATTCTGAGTAGGGAGACAATGCGCAACAATGCGGTGCGCATGGTATGCGCGAGTATGCGGGTTTGCCTTATTTTTTTTTACCAATTTTTATTTTAGTGGTATGTGTAAACATGAGGGTTTGGCTTATTTTGGCCAATTTTCGTTTTTTGTAGTAGTGGATAAAACAGGGCTTCCAGTTAGCAGACAGCTTGGTTCATTTCCCCGAGTTTTACGAGGGGAAATGGATCAAGTTGGCTGGTGGCTGGAAGCCCTGTTTTATCCACTACTACAGTGTTCTGGAGAAGTGTGCTTGTTTGAAGGTTTCTCATCGCAATTCCAGAAGATAATCGTTGCACATGTTCAACACACGCCATTCTTGGTTCCTTTATGCCTGTCAGGAGTTGTGGTGTGTTAAATATTTCCGCCAGGACTTCTACGTTGGTTTTTACGGACTGTGTGCGGAATCTTTAGAATGCAACGAATTGTAGCATCAAATCTCAAAAGCGATCTCTTTGTACCTGATCGCAAGAATCGTGGACCAAGTTTTTATACTGCATCTCAACCCACTCAATACGTACCTCTTCAAGAGTCGCAGCGTGTTTGTGAAGCGGAGCTCCTTAAGAAGTATATCTTTCTTTTCAAAGGAATTTTCTTTGTCCATTGCTTTTATGGCGTCAACTTCAGCGAAATCCGCGTAGCGGTTCAATCCTAGGTAGCGGAAGAAAGAGAATTTATTAACAGGTTCTTTGCCGAATCGTAACTCAAGCTTATCTGCCGCCCTGGAGTCCGGGAATTTTATTTTCATAGACATCGTTTTCTTAACACTAATTCCGTTGTGTACGCCTTCCCAATTTCATGCACTTGGTCAACAAGGGCTTGTAGAGCTTTCTCAGACGTGGCCAATGGAACCGTATCGTCAGCAAACAAAATTCTGTTCAGGACTGTGTCACTCACGTGACCCCCACCTGGTTTTGATTGCAGTCGGCTAATGGCATGGTCTGGGTAGCCGTTAAAGAGGACCGGTGACAAAATGCAGCCTTGTAGGACACCTCTTTCTAGTTTCAACTCTCTTTGTTTTGGATACTTTTGCATTACAGCTATACTTGTTCTGTACTTAGACATAGATCCCCTGTATTTCTAGGACTTTGAATAGCTTAGGGTGGTCTACTTCGTCGAATGCTTTGGTGAAGTTGACAACGATAATGAACAGTTTTTCATTTCGGTCTATGTAGCTCATAATTACTGTTTTAAGAGCTGTTATAGCTTCCACTATACCACGTCTTGGAAGAAAACCATACTGCAATTCGTTCTTTTGTTAATTTTTGAGGGTAGGAGCTATTCATTTCAAGATTTTATTGAGCAATATTATGGAAGTAAGGCTTATCGGTTATTATTTTATGCTCTTCACATTTAGATGTACTTGGTTTTTTGGGCAGATCTAAAATACGGGACTTTTAGGAAAAAATTGGTAAAATTATACCTGATGTGTGCATACTTTGGATAATGCGGAAAAATGATAGCTCAACAGTCCGACTCAACCATCGTTAGTTTCTCCTGGCAGATTGTCACAGCCCAGTGTTTTGTTGTTTTTGGTTGCCATAAAATAATAGGGTAAACTCTTTTTGTTGATTTGCTTATCATCACCGCTGAGATTTACACATACGAAAGCAAACAAAATTATGCTATATCAGAACTTGAAAGTTCACAAAACTTAAGAAAAACGCATATTGTTAAAGACACAAACCGACAATTAATCACCGAAAAATCTATAAAACGTCAGTTAGGCCTTTTTATAGAGACCATTTGCCCCCTGAATAGTTGAAATTTGTAATCAGACCTCAGTGAAAACAAACTACAGGCAAAAATCAAAAGTTTTCATTTTTTTGAAAACCCATACTCTTGTATACTGTTCGACGTCAACTATTTTAAGGTGCACTCAAGTTTTTGTAAACCTTTAATGAGACTTTCTGTTAAAAACTCCAGGCGACAAGACATTAAACATAACCTTAAACGCCAAAAACTGGAATTTTTTTTTTATTTTATTTTATTAAAACGTATAGAGTCATAGAATTAAAAAAAACTTCGCTATCCGTTAGTCAAATCAAAAACAACTGCATCTATGCTTCAACAGAACACATATCCGCTTCAAAAGTGCTTTAACAATTCGAAGAGACAAGAAACTTACAAAACAGTAGTTAAATAGCTGCTGAAAAAAGGTCTTTAAAAACTGAAAGTTTGTAAAGACCTTTTTTCTCATGCCCCTTGAAAAGCAGTTTGTAATAAATTGCGCGTTTGGCAATCACCCATTTTTGATTCCTATACTATTCTAGCCTT
Source organism: Convolutriloba macropyga (assembly GCF_964194025.1). Classification (NCBI taxonomy): domain Eukaryota; kingdom Metazoa; phylum Xenacoelomorpha; order Acoela; family Convolutidae; genus Convolutriloba; species Convolutriloba macropyga. The sequence goes on along the minus strand of NC_134479.1, from coordinate 33,152,506 downwards.
ACCAAACTTACTGCTTCAACTTGAATTTATTGACGTTAAAACTTGGAATGAATGTCAGGTTTACAAAATTGGCCCTTCAATAAACTCCAAAATCTTTCGAGTGTAAAAACAACATTAAACAAATAATAATCTCGTTATAGGGTCACGCGGTTATTAGCTACACAAAATTGTTGCTAATGTTTTCCTAACTGATAATATCAAAAACATGTAAGTTTGATCAAAAGTTATAACAAAATTAAACATAATTTGGGTAATTTGGCAAAAGTGGGCAAAGTTTTTTCAACCTAGAAAACTGCAAAGCGTTGACCTTTGAAAGTTTTTTTGCAGGTCTACGTTCGATTGGTTTTTTCATGACACCACTCATCTATTCTTCAGTCATAAATATCGATCGGCCAAATTTCACTGAAACGCTTGGAGTCTGTTATGCTTGTTGATTTAGTATTTCGCTCAATTGCGGTGGTAGATTTTCGGTTGGTAGATTTCTTGTTTTGACGTTTACTTCTTCTAACAGACAACGTTTCCGAATCAGAAGTATCGCTTGTGGGGGCCGATCTCTTATTTTTTTTTGCAAAATAGGAGTCAATTGCGGCTCAGATGACGACGAAATTGTTGGCTGTGTTGGTGGTGCGACGATTGGCTGAAGTGGAGAACTTGAGCTAAATCAGGCCTAACCTTGAAGGGTTCATCGTACTTAGGGTTCCTTTTAGGAATCTGCAATTTGAATGCTCGTGCAACATTGCTAGTAGTAGAAATGCAGGAGCGTGCTGAAGAAATAAGATTGACGTCGTCGGCCCTTCTTCTGATTGATTATTATTGGTTTGAGCGTTTTCTTATTGACTTTTGGAGGCCGTCTGTCTGCATGATGGGCTAATGTTGTATTTCGTTCTCCTTTTGTCCCCAGTTTGGCGATGTATGAGTTTCTGAATCGCACTTTTGTTTTGTTGGGTTCCATACTTATGTTAGTTGTAGGATTTACTTTGCATACAGTGCTGCCAGGTGCAAGTACCTCATACAGTTCGTCTAACTAAATTTTGCTTCTGAAGTTTGTTTGCGTGATTGTTTCGTGCAATCTTCACTTGCAAGCTCCTCGCAGTTTGTGGTATGGGGCGTTTAGTTGCAAGCTCCTCGCCGCTCGTGGTATTGGGCGTGAAATCTCCTCTGACCACATTATGAGAGTCTCGTTGCTCTGCTCTTTTTCTCATTGTTCACAAACCGGCGCAAATGGCCCTCTCAAATTTTAGGCCGCTACACATTCCAGCATCGGCCCACTGCTCACCTCTGAGAAATGAAAGTCCAGGTACCGTATCTTTGTCTAAACTTTTTTCTGTTATTTATTGTAACTAAGCCGTTAAAGGTCTGTTACATCTATGATTGGAGTCTGCTGTATTACATTTTCAACCAATGTTTCTCTCAAATAGGGTTACCTTTTTGGTTTTTTTGTTTGATTAATTTTAACTTTTGTATAACTGAATGTAAAGCATTTTGAAAAGTAAATATTTGAATTAGACGTGCTTTCGAGCAGGTTAATTATCTTTTTCTTTTGGAGTAAGACGTTCAACAAGTCGGATTGCCCTTTGGTTGTTCACTGGTGCATAATAAGGTTCATTATTTTTTTCCCTGCAGAGTTCTTCAAACATTTTTGTGTTAAACACTTAGCTTGGTATAATCTAATAGACTCTAGAACACCGTGATTAGATATGCATTTATGTAGAATTTTGATGACTTTTAGGCTTGAAGCATAGTTTACTCTTTCTCTTGTGGGATAATTAGAGTGTCTCTCATTGGCTATTATAAAGTTTTGTTCTATTCCCTTTTCATTTAGAGTAGGGAGCTAAAATCTATTTGTATTTCTTCGTTCAGCTCTTTACATTTAGTTAAAGCAGATTATTTGCTACGCGGAATCACTGGTTTCAAATTTTTACCAATAAGGGTGCATGTTTTGCACTCACTAGATTTGCTAGGATATCGCATTGTATGTACGGCCACCAGATGTTTCGCGCCAACGAAAGCATTGCAAAATTGCCTGGGTGCGTTGAGTGTTTATCTTCCAGCACGGCCTCTTTAATTGCTTTCTGGATGGCAATTCTTTCGTCTCGACAAAGACATCCGTTCCTAAAACTCAAGTCCGTCCAATATAAGTGTATGTAGGGAGTGATTTCCTTGAGACGGGCTTTGTCTTTGCGCAACACACAATCCCTGACTTTTTTCAAATGGCGTCTTTTCCGGTGAGGATTGTAAAGAACTCTTTTTGATTATTTTGTAATTGGTATCTGCGAGGTGTTGTTCTTCCGTGGCAACGAGGGTGTTGGTTGGTTGCGTAGTGTCAGTAGTGAAGTGGTTGTTGGTCCCGTAGTGTGTCTTAGTAGGTGAGTTATTGGAGAATGTGAATCTAGTTCGGGTTGGAGTCGGAATTTTGAAAGATCTTCCTCGAGATACTTTCGATTGTGATGATTTCAAAATTGTTTTTGAGGTGTTATTTCTGAAATAGTTATGGCCAAAAGACAAGTTTGATTTGAGTACTTTGTTTTTATAGTTCAAAATTTTAGCTTTTGTTCTTAATTTGGGAATTTGTTTTCATTTGTTTATTTTGTGTCAAATTGTGCTTATTTGGCATAATTATTGAAGTTGTTCGCATTCTTTACTGTCTGGATTTAGGAGACAATTGCACTGATTTCTGTAATGGAATGTGTATGATTCGGAGGCGTAATTAGTAGAGCAAATTGAGTTTGTAAATGTGGTAATGGCAATTGCGATGCAAATGACGTATTTGAGTTTTGCATAATACAATTGTTGGAGAAGGTTAATTGAGTAGCGGTTGACCGTGAAGGTTTTGAGTTTGTTATATGCCGTACTAGTGGATTATTTTTAAGTTGTAATTTGCCTGTCTTAGTAAGTGTAGATTGCGGTGCAACACCTATGTTGTATTTTTGAGTGTGTAAATTGCATTGTACAATCGAACGCTAGTTTCTTTGATTGATCTTTCTTTACGTTATTCAAAGTTAGAGAAAATGACCCAACTTGTTAGTTTCTCGATATGACCATTTTTTTGCAATCTGCTGAGTTCGTCAGTAACTGTAGGTGGTATAAGCATGAGCCAATGTTTATGATGCTTTGCGGTGTATTTTTGTTGAAATTTTCATTTGACGATTTTTATGTTTGATAATCCGAATCGTGAAATTGGATCAGAAAACTGCGACGCTATTGTCTGCTTATTTTTGCATATAGATCCATGTTTATTATAAACCAATTTACCCCTTTTTATTTGTTATTGCACAACTGCTAATCCAAGGTTGTGAAATGGGTCCCGTACTCTGATGTTCTTCTGGCCATTGTCTACTACTGTAAAGAATGCATTGTCACGAGTCCAGTTATTGTATGTGACGGTAGTGGCTAGTTTTCCGAGGACTTTGATAGGTTCATTGGAGAAAATTTTCGAGTCTTTTTCGTTTGTTGAATTGGTCCGTTGGACTGTAGGTTCAGTTTTCGGTGTGTCCTTCGCAAGACCTTTGGTGATTATATCGCAGACAGTACCTGAGTCAACCATTGATATTGAATAGATGTTACCAAACTAATTTTTTGCGTTAAGAGGCGCTAACTCGTTTTTTGTTTCATTTGAAATAGCTGCAATGTAGTTATCTGAATCGCTATCGTGTGTAGAGTAATACACCTGTTCAGATATTTTTCTATAACTAGTGATGTAGTTAACCGATTTCTTATCGTCAATTTATTTCCCGAGTTTTTTTTCCTTTTGGTTGACATAAGTTTGTTTTGGTGGTAGTGTTTGGTTTTGTGTGCGTTTTCTTTTTCTGCACATCTTTGCAAAATTGTTAGGGATTCCGAAATTATTACAATTTTTACCTTTTGCAGGGCAACTTTGTCAATGATTGTAGTTCCAACGTTGTCCACAGTTGCGGCCTTAATTTTTTTTATCTGTTTCGGCTGAAGCATTCCCGTTAGGATTTCAACTTTTGTTATTGAAAGTTTGTGTTGCGATTACGACTTTGACGTTTATTGACAATGTTTACCGATTGAGTATTGCCATTGTTTAGGTTTTGCTTAATTTTCTGTTGGTTCTGTGAACCCATTTCCATATGGATAGCTGTTTCCAAAGCTTTAATAGGTGTTTCTGTTTCTTTGAGGAGCTTCTGTTGCGTCTCATAATCCAGCATGTTTAGCATGAAAGTGTCGTGATTGAAGGGAGTCTCTTCATCACTGAGAGTACAATTTACAGCCTGTTTAATCAAACGTCCATCAAAAATTTTTGGCAGATTCTCCTTTCTGTTGTCTGGAAAAAAGGGCGAATCTGCCGTGTGTGATGTTGCGCGCTCTGATGAAAGAGTTGTCCATGATTTTCCACAATTCCTTAATTGGTTCTTTTTCCTTCAGAAAATGCGGATGCTCACTTTTAAAGATTTGGCGTTCATCGGTCCCTATACAAAGAAATAGGAGAGATATAGTTTTCTGATCACATATGTCCCTAGATTTGTCTCCACAGACAACTCCAATTTCCTCCATTTTGTTATGCTGATTAATTTAATATTTGATCTAATTGCTCTGCAAATGCGATCTGTACATTAAGCGATGGAATTTGCGCCGCGTTTGTTACTTCTGGCAAATCGATTTTGAAATTTCTTAAAGTGTAGTTGGAGTTCGCGTCGCCAATAACTAGATAGAATTGCGATCTCTATTTTGAAGAGCGATTGGCGAAATTTAGATTAGCAACTGAATTGTAGCAGTGAAAACGAGAGAATAAAATATTTACAAATTAAATCTTAAAAGGAGATGAAACTGATCATAAGTTGATCAAACGAAACAGCAGGAACTTCAAATTGATTACGACGCGAATAGACAGTTTGCTGTCTACTAAAATGAGCAAAAAATGCAGATCAAAATTATGAACTAAATTAGGAGTGAAGATTAAATTTTAAACTTAATACGGTATGGGATTTTGTTCGCAATATCCTACCCGTATGATAGAGTCGCAGCAGAAAAACTTTGTTTCGGGTTTCAGTTACTAAGAAGCCGTGTATTTTAAGTATTCAAGTTCGAAAAAAATAGCAGGTATTATAACACTGAGGTCCATTTCAGTTTCATGCAGAGTTTTTTTCATAACTAAATCCTCAAACATAGGAATGATGGTTTATTTAAAACAAGTTTTATACTCGACCAGTTATTAAAACCTTTTCATTTTAGGTAAAGGCAGCTTGTACTTTGGAATAATTGATAACATGATATTTTTTCTGCGCTTACTTCTAGTCAACAAATGGAATTGCACATATTCATTTGATATCCTCTCGGTGTATAAAATTGTGTTCTGTAAAGATTCAGCCTGCAGAACTTCGATTCAGTATTTAAGTACTGCAAATTTTAAATAATGATGAGAGGTTGAATTTTCCTCTTTCGTAGATAAGTTAAACCGCAAACCGATGACATTGAGCGTAAGATTTGGGTTTTATTTTTTTTGCAACTTCAGGAAAACGAATGGTTTTGGATGAATGGTTTTGCTTACATTTTGTCCAATTCGCAGAACTTTTTCCAGAAAAATCGTTTATCTATTGCAATATCCAAAGTTTTGCAAGCTGAGCCTTCATCTTGCAGGATCCTGCAAAATCCACTTGACAGGAATCTTGTTGAATCATACAAAATATTATTTTCGTTTCAGCTAAAGTTAATTTTGCACTATAATTTTGAAATAATTTTTTGTCACTACTGAAAACAGCAAAATCTGAGCATGGCTCTTGCATGAAAGTATTAAATTAAAAATTTATCGATAAATTACCAACACAAGACTCAATTGTGAAAAAGTTGCCTTTCTACCGAAAGTTGTGGAAAAACAAAAAAATATATAAAACTGCACCATTCTGCGATTCATAGCATTTGTTCTCAACGTGTCGCAACATAATGTTTTAGGCCTCAGCCAAACCCAAATAGGACTGGTCGTTGGATCTTTCGACATGTTCAATCTCTGCTTCTCATTTGTGGTTGCCTCGTTAGCGTCATCATGGAATATCAAGTTTTTCTTCGTCGCTGGAACCCTGCTGTCTTCTGTAACGGTGTCATCTTTCGGACTGTTGTCCGAGTCCCCGAGTGGTGTTGCATTTTTCTACTCGTGTTTGATCACGCGCATGGTCAATGGGGCGGGAGCTGCAATGTTGTATAGGTAATTGTTAACTACTCAAGTAGAAATTTGCGTTGAAAACTTATGCAACAATTACTATACTTGCTTGACGTCAGTCATAACACTTTTATCTTTTTGGATTTTAAGCGTTATTACGTTTATTGTCAGCATTTTTAAACAGTAATAAACTTTAAATTATAAATTCTGAAGAGTAATGTTTCTTTTTAATAAGGAAACTATTCGGAAAAACAAACTATGGATCCAATAGGCTGGTAAAGGTGATTTCAATGTTTGCAAGAAAATGTACGGATTAAAATAATTGTGTTTGCGACAGACAAGTTTTGGTTAATAAAAACAGTTACAATTCATGGTAACTATTAGAAGAATCAATGAGCGTAACGGCGGGACAATATCAATACTAGGCAACAAGTATCTTGCATACCTCATTTTTTAGCAACTCTAGAAACACTTTTATAAAATATGATTGCCAATATTTAACAGCTGACTTAAGCAACCCTTGGAGTATCGTTCAAAAGTTAAAAACAATTTTTCAAATAAATTGTGTCGGAAGAAGTGAAATTTGGAAAAAAAATTAAAAGTTACAACAATATTTGAAACTTTTAGATAATCGTAGACAATTGCAGCCCAAGTGTGAGCCTTTGGCTCCAATTCTTCACAATATCCGCCTTTTAGATATAAGGTAAGAATAACTTTAGCAATTAAATTCGTATAGCTGTACATAAATCATAGAGCCAACTATTCTTTAATCGTAAAGTCAAGGAAGCTAAATTTCGTAACGTCAAGGCAAAAAAGCAAACAGCATCAAAACTGAAAATTTAGCAACTTATTTGAACAGGTCTTTGTCTAAGATCGGTCACCAATCTAAATCGTTACAAAACGGAAAACTATTGGGAAAAGTGAAAGATTTTCAGCCATACTTGATGTTATATTTAATGGAAAATCGGCTTACTGTTTCTCAGAAAAAAAATTACATATAATGCATTTAGAACAAATACTCTCAGCAATTTGTCTATTACACGCACAAAAATTCTCATGATATCTCATGATATCTTTTATTGTTTCAATTTACTCGGTAGCGTTAGGAATATAATTTTTTCCTCTTTTTAAGGACAAGAGGGTACAATAATGAACATTAGGTTGCTACTGCAAGGCCTAAATTTCAGAATTTTTCAAAATTATTTTGAAATGGATCGGAATTTAAATTTAAGAAAATACACCGCTAATCTGCAAACAAAAAATGTACGTTTTTTTACAAATTACTTTTTGAGCGTCTCTTTCTGGGACTAAATTTAGTTTAATACCGACTATGATTTCAACAGTATTCAAAATTTTGCATAGAAGTATATTCCAAAACATGTGCAAAAATGTTAATTATAAATACTGACAGGAAAAAATTCCAAAACATTTTCTTTGAAAGACAGAAAAAATTGAATAAAGACTACTAACTGTTTAAAGTGACATTCAAAATTCAATTTAGATGCTTTATTGGAAACAAAAATCGGATTATTCGGCACTGATAACGATCTAAAATTTTGTTGAGTTTGGATTACGTAAATTTGTCGGAGTAGTATATGATCTTATAAAACTCATCAGTAAGGAATATATTTGCTGCAATCAGACAATTGGCTGCAATTGATTTTTCATACCGTGATTAGAATGAGATTCTGTTCTCGATTTCCGTTTTTTCAGTTCAGTAAAACTGATTGTCAAAAAAGCGAAAAAAACAACTTTGCTACGGACATAATGATTTGTGTTTTGCTATTATCTGCCCCTTACTTCCAATAATAAATTTAATACCTAATTAAAACATTAAGTGGAGCCGTGAATCAGTTCCCCCTCTGATCATTTAAAAACAAGTAATCGAGGATCAGCTTTTCTTTTTTCTTCTTTTGATTTCAAAGCGTGTGATATTCGCACCTCTGAAAGCAGCTTTTCTCTTTTTGATGTTTTTGTCCTATTAGGTCGATGTTTAACTTTTATTAATTTCAGTGGCGGGGTTCTCTTCATGCGATGTACGCAGGAGTTGAACCTTTTTCGTTGCGTATAAGAAGTTTCTATTTTTTACGTTTTTAATTGACTGAAGGCATGCGATATTCGCAGCTTTCGGGAAAAAAGTTTGTCTGATAACAATTTTCAGTAACTAACTTTTTTATTTTCTTTTTGGATGGGATTTTTTTAAGTATGAGAATTCTTGTCTATGTTTGTTTGGCAAATTAGGGTTAAAACATAACAACAGAAATTTTGTCTTAATGTCCAAATACGTAATTGTGAGCGCAAATGAAGGAATAATTCTTCTTCAAAATATTAGATCAATACGTAAAAATTTTGATGAATTTGTTGTAATTGTATCAGCATTAGACGTTAGACCTGTAGTAATATGTTTAACGTGGCTCAATGACAACTGCGACACAAATTGTTTTGAAATACATGGCTATCAAAAATTAATTGCATGTAACAGAGAAACAAAAGGAAGTGGAGTTGCATTCTACATACAATAAAAATATTAAATGGCATAAAGTATATAGCTAAAGAAACAATTTCGTCTAAACAACTTAAGGTCAAAAAAAGGAGTCTCCTAGTCACAAACAAATACATGAAACCGACAACATCCTTAAAAAATTGTAGAGAAGTACTTCATAATTACTTCGAAAAAGTTGAAATAAAACCTGGTGATATGCATTTTCTATGTGGTTGTCTTATTATTGACCATAACAAACCATGCAGCAAATTAAAAAATGTCCTCTACGCGTTTGACTTGCGTAATTGTCAAACAATTGGCAGCACAAGGGAGACTTCCACCAGCAAAAGCAGCATTCATGTAGCTTTTTGTAGTCATGAAATTGAGACCTCTATCATCAAGACTACTTTCACTGACCATTACACGGTTTTATTCCACGTTAAAATTAATTGCAAACTACAATCAGATACAGAACAACAGTTCACTGCGAGGCTCTGGAAAACACTTGGTGGTTCGTCAAATTTTGGAACAATTGGATTTTAAACTAAATCAGGTTTTAGGAAAATTTCCTGATGAACGCTAGCTACGGTGATGTTGATTTAAATGAGGACATAATAAAATTTCATAAGTTTTTGGTGGATGCAATAAATCAGTTTTTTCGAACTAAAGTATCCAAACAAACCAACTGCAAACAAAGTTGGTTGGATAACGAAGTTAAAAACTTAGCTTCACTGAAAAGCATCCTCTACCAAATTTTCCTACTTGACAAATCTGAATCAAGTAAAAAAAAGAAAAATCAGATAAATAAGTTGCAAAAACTAAGAAAAACTCTTTCAGTCAATTCGTGAAGTTGAAGGAAACTCGCAATCCACCTCAGGCGTCAACAGGAGATCTGCCGGGTTGTTCAACAGTTGTTTTTCTGCAGTTGGATCTGAGTTAACATCTACTTCCACAAGTTAAAACCAAATATTGAGATCAAATAGAGAAATACACTCAATGGTACTAAGCTTTGTAAACCAATCATTTTTGTCAAAAATAATTCAGAAATTGCCGAACAAGTTTGAACAAGATCTTTGCTGTGTTAATAATTGTATTCTCAGAAACGTAGATTTTTTGCTGGTTCCCGTGCTCATAGTACTATTTAATGCTCACAAAAAACCATCAAAAAGAGCAACTTTTTTGGATTTGCGAAAAGCTTTTGATACTGTGAACCATAAACGTCTGTTTAATGTACTTCTTGATCTGGGCTTCAGAGGGCCGAAAAAAGAATTGCTGTCTTCCTATCTATCAAGCAGAAGTCAAAGAGTTAAAATAGGCAACCAACTATCAACATGGAAAACTATTGAATTTGGGGTGCCACATGGTTCAGTTCTGAGGCCTTTACTTTTCGTTTTATATATAAATGAGGTCACACAATTTTCCAATGATCTTGACATTTTTCTATTCACCGATGACACAGGTCTTCCGAAAAAAGGAAATCAACAAAAATATATACTACCATTAACGTGTTAACGACGTTGTCGGTTGGTTGAATAACAAATCCATGACAATAAATTGTAAAAAAAGCAGTTGAATTTATTTTTAGTAGACGTAACAGGAGCAATCAAGCTACTATTCCACCGATCAAAATATATGGTGGTATTATTGAACGAATACCCTACAAAGTGCTTTAGAGTTTTTGTTGACAAACATTTGAAATTTAAAGAGCCGGATCAATGCCTAACTGAAAAATTGATTAAGTTCATAAGTTCGTTTTATCGCTTGAGAAAATTGCTGAGTTTTTCACCGTTATTTTTTTACTATAAGCTGTATGTACAACCAATTGTTCAATATGCTGTGCTTTTGTATGGCACGGCGTGCATAACAGCCCTAGAGCCCCTGGAATCTAAACTGAGTTATTTGGTTAGAATTATAAGCGGTTTGAGAAAACGCGATTCGGTTCGTAGTGTGAGGTAACACAATCAGATTCTAACTGTAAAGGAACTGAATCTGAATGAAATCTTAAATTTATTAGTCATTGTTTTGAGAAAAGAGAGCCCACTGGAGGAGAATCAAACAACAATAACTTGTGTTGAACTTGAGAAGGTATAAAAATTGAGAAGTACATGTAGATCCATCAAACCATCTAATAACGCAACTGGTTGTAGCTCTAAATCTATTGGCGTAAGGGATAGGAAATTTCTCAACAGCATGCTTAGCTACGATCCCAACTTTGCAGAAAGTATAAAAGCAACGAATAGAAAAAACTGGAAAATTTTATCTCTATGTGTGTCCAATGTTTAATTCAAGGCAATGCTGAACTACTTTCAAAATTTTACTGTTCTTTATTTATGTTTTTTGTTGGTTTTTTTAGTTTCGTTTTTTTGTCAAATAGTGGAATTTTGTTACATTTGAAGAAATTTTACTGCCGGTCAAGTACCTTTAAACTGCTTCAAGGTATCACTAGACCAGGCTTCTTTGAAGCCTATTGATGACCTGTTGGAACTGAGTGATGTGTTTGTGTTGAGTGGTTAACATGTCCTTAGCTTCTGAAAACCAATTTAATTTAATGTAATTTGATTCAATTGTCATTACTAAGAAAATAGCTCTCATCTGATCATGTTTGTTGCAGCAATAACAAAAAGGAATAAAATAAGGCGAAATAGAAATAAATTGAAGTTGACTAACCAACCATTTGAAAAGTTTAGAAAAATGAAATACAATCCTCTACAAAACATATGGCAATAAAAATAACGAGGACACCGATGCTCTCCTTTCTTCTTAATTTTTAAAAAATTATTTTGAACTTTAATATTGTCTCCAACTTTTTCATTTTATATTTTTTTAAATTGTTTTAAATACAATTTGGATTAAAACATAAATTTAATTGCTAGGCCAACTGATAATGTTAACTTTTAGTCTTTGAATTGCCAAATTGAGTTAGATATTTGAAAATAACTTTTCAGAACAGACTGAATGGTTTGTAAGAAGATCGATGGTTAATGAAATTTCACCGCAAAATACATTAAAATAAACTGCTATTTTTCACCAAAAATGCACTTTTACAATGCTTTTGTTCCTAATTTAATAAGGGTTTTGAAATGATTTGAGTCTGCATGACAAATAGTATTTTTCAACCTTACGATGAAATAAACTGTATCTGTGTTCAAATTATTTCCGTGCAGGAGATTGAACCGATGTTTGCATTAAAGTAAAAAAATTCTCGCGTTCTGGTCTGAAAAACGCTTCTTTACTGTTTAGCACTTCAATTCCAATAGCCGTACAGATGTACCCAAAAAAGGCGGCTTTGATCACAACTGGCGTCCAGATATGTGCCGGATGTGGCGTATGTTTCGGTCCCCCTCTCGGAAGCCTTCTTTTACCAATTGGAGGCTATAAGTGTCCATTTCTAGTTACTGGCTTAACTGAATTCGTAGTTTTCGTATTCAGTTTTTTCCTAATACCGAGTAACAGTGTGCAAACAAACTCAAGTTTTAAGTCTTCAGACTATCTTCGATATTTGTTTCATTGGTCAGCTTTGAGTGAAATTATCCCTTTAGCAACTTTGCTTTGTATTCCTGCAATTCGAGATACAGCTTACGCTCTTTATCTGGAAAACACTTTGGGCCTTGAACATACTAAAATTGGGTATATTTTCATGCTGAACTCTGCGGATGTTTTCGTGTCGGGTCCGATCATAGGTTTTCTTGTCGGACTTGGGTTTGGCTCAATTATTGCAGTGATCTTTCAAGGTTTCACACTTCTAGTGGCTTTTGCCCTCTATTTACCCCATTTGGTGCCCCAACTTGAGACAGTGGCTTGGTGTGCAGTCATATTAGCATGTAATGGGCTGACATTATCTTCCACGATGAATCCAGGGTTCCTTCTTATGGAAAAGATTGCAATTCGACAAGGTTTTACTGTGGAAAAATGTTCACATAAGTTTTTAACTGTTTCAATTGAGATTGTTTCTTAGGCCGGACTTTTTTCGACGCCCCGGATGCGGGTGTCAGGGCATGCATATTCAACAAATTTTTCAGTCTTTCCCATTGTGCCCCCCCTATACCAAAAAATATATAATAATGGTGAACTGCAATTTCATTTGGTGGTGGTGGTGGTGGGGGTGGGGGGGGGGGGGTTAGGGAGGGGTTTTTAGTGGGGGAACATCCAAATAGTTATGTTCAAAATGCTCAAAATGCAAATTAAATTTATTAAATGCGTTGAAATGAGATAAAATAATGAGAATTTAGTGGTTTTCAGCTAAATTCTTACAAAATTTTTAGAGCATTTCCTAAATGGCTTGAGCTCACATTTCATGGGGGGCACAAACAAAAAGTCAGTTATTTTATTTGCATTTTTACGCACATGAAATACGTTATCCAAGGAAGCAAGGGCGTAGTCGAAAAAGAGGGGAGTAATACATCAGAAAATTAGGTTTAAGAGACAAGGCCGAAACGAAAACAAGGAAGGAATAGCACAAAAACGAATGAATGTTCAGCTGTTTTCAGCAAGTTCTGTGCATTATTCCAATGAATTTTCGCTCATTACTGCAAACATCAAAGAAAAAACAAACTATACAGCCGAAACAACATACGCAAACTACAAACCCACACAAAAACACACAGAGACACACAACACCCATACAAAACACACATGCACGCACGCATACACACACAATAGAACACCCAATATTTTGTGTCTATTTGACAAGAACCAGAATTTTTTTTAAAAGAGAAGAGGTCAAGCTGTATCGTATTTTTTGAACGAATCAAGTAAAAGTTGTCGGTATAGCAATGATCATATCAAAATTTGTTTCATTAAATTAGATTATCTAGCAAAAACTGCCAAAATGAACTTTGTGCCGAGGAAATGAACTTGAATTTCTAAGTGTTCGCTCGACAACTAATAACAACGTGTCAATTAAAGAAATGAAAGAAAACCTAATTGCTAAATATTTGCATAAGCTACCTAGCATTGACTCAATAGGATCGACTCAATAGGTTGCGGATTAGCGCCAACCCATTTGTTGGCCTTTAAACAAGTTTCAGAAATAGGTCTTAATTTAAAAAAATTATTGAAGAAATGTGAGAAATTAGGTTTTACGCTAACTGAAGGAGCTTTTTGCACTTGAATGATGTCTACTTATGAATGAAGGTTATGTGACGTAATGTGTTTTCTTGTAAGACTATAAAGAAATTACAACAGAAACTTAGAGGTTTCGAACGTATTTAAGAGTGCCTTACGATAGATTGCTTGAAATGAATGAGTTGGTTTTAGTTATAATAATTAGTAGGCGTGAAACAACTGAAAATGCTATGGTTTTTAATCGTCGAGGCACGTTGCATTTTTTCAAATCAAATTATTCGCCGCATACCGACTGATAAAATATAACAGTGCATCATCATCAAAGGTTTGCAAAACGAAAAAATTGCAGTAACGTATAATATTTTTTTTTTGGAAAATATTTTTTGAATTCTTTCAAAGTACTTGCATTTTTTGGCCTTTTCAAGTTGATGAAAAGAAAAAAAGAATACTGGCAATGAATTGATTCAGTAATTTTTTATCGCCCGGCATGTTTTTTGCGCTGTTGTTGTATACTTATTACTCTAATTCAAATATTTCCGAAAGATCGTTGATTAAACATTTAGATGGATTTTCCAGATAAAATAAACGACAAATCACTCACTGGATTGACGCTATCGAGTTTAAAATGTTCATACAAAATTCAGCCATAGGTCACCAAATTGACGTTGTATATGAGAAAGCTTAAAAAATCATAACTTTTGAAAGAGAACATTTGACTGATTATAATCTGAAAAAGGACTTGTGCTTGAAACTAGTCCCGAATGCTGGTTGTTTTTCTGAATGGCACCTCTACCATTGGAAAGATCTAAAGAGTGTCAAAAAGCAAAAGGCTGTGCATTGCACTACACCATAAAAAGTGCACTTAAATTCAAGGATGTTACAAATTAAATTGTGACAAATTAACTTGAATTCAATTGGTTTTAGAGAATAGCAAAATTTTTCAAGTGCATTACAAACAGAGTTGGATAAAAAATTGATGAGAACATTTTCGAGTGAAGGATTCACAAATCTGCAACAAGTCAAAACAATATCATCATCATCATTCAACCTCGCCTTGTCAATCGGGCGAACTTTCGGGGCATTTGTGATTGGTGGATATGTCAATGACGTCATGGGATTTTACAACATGTGTCTCTTTTACGTAGGCATGTTGAGCATAACTGCCATTTGGAATGTTACATTTTTATTCCGGTATGGGCTTGTGGGTCGCCTCTACTACGATACCAACATAGAGGTCAGGTACATTATTGATTATTAATAGAGGTGTTATGAAAAAAAGGCTATAGGTACACTGAACCGAAAGCAGAGTTTTTCAGAAACAATTGTTTTTCATCTCTGAAAAACTCAACTTAGCTCATGGTTACTTTAGCTAGATTGTTTCTAAGTCATCCATTACTCTGTTCTTATACTATTATTCGCCGCATTATTCTTTGTTTTCAAAAAATTTCAATTTTTCAATTTTCGAAAGATATTTTTTCGCGCAAAGAATTAATTTTAATAATCACAATTTGTGCAGCCAATTGTAGCTACTCAACAAAAAAATGTTGTTGCCTAAATATCTATAGAAACTTTAAAGTTGCACGCGCAATTATCAAACGATAATAATTTCAGGCCATATTCTTGAAAAAGTTCTGTTCCGTCTGTGGCCCAGGGCTATGTTAATTGGTACATATTATTGATGACACCCCGCGCGGCAAACTCTGGATCCTGAACGTTTTCGGTCTGCTTGAGTCGTTTCATACATTGAACGATCCAAAGTCTCAATCACATCGCATTTTGATCTGAAGGGTTCTTTTCATAACGATTTTTGAATGATCACACGAACGCGCCGAAACTTTGATCGAGTCAAAGCCTGGATCGTAGGTGATTTCGGTCTGCCTGGATGTTTTCATAGGCAAAACTGGCCAGGATAGTAATTTGATAAGACCTCAACCTGGGAATTCTACGTGCTCTGTGGCTGAAGGTTGCAAAACTTTCTGACGTGGGGTGTAACAAACGAAAACTATTCTTTATATGTAAATAAATCAGACTGCTCGTCAATTTAGTCCCAAAAATATTGCATTGCAGGTCAGCCGGTGCCCTACTCTAGAATTACTCTAAAAAATACAAAACTCCTACTTTTTTCTTCCATATCGTTGATATGTTTGTCGGTTTTTAATGTAAAAAAGTGGAAATGTTGGAAACTGCTGGGTAGAAAACAGTATCAAGAACTATATTATTAACAAAGAACTCAACTATTTAAATGGAAGAAATCATACAGTTTTCTACATTTTGAGCCAAACATACCGAAGTTTTTTTACGCTTAAAAACCAAACATATCTAATTTTTCAAAATCAAAGCGAAATTCTATAACGTTGCAGACAGAACATATGGAGGATTTCTTACGTTTATAACCTAAACTGCACAGCATTTTGCTCAAATTTTTGTCGTTTTGTTCAGTCTTCAGGACCCAGCGCTGAACCAATGGTCCAATCAATTTGGTAATGAAGTAAAACGATACAAATATGACGTCCTTAAACATATTGACAATTGAAAGGAAACTGGATCTTGTGCAAAATAAGTACTGACTTGTAAACTGAGCGTCTTGAATGAAAGTAATTAGCTTAAACATTTTGCACAAAATTTTAATTTATAATCTCATTATTCTGAAACACTGAAGGGTCCCCATAGCTAGAGAAAAGATGTCGATCGAATTTCATTTTTCACAAAGATCCCCACCATATGTTATACTTGCCAAAGTGTGTCAATAATTTAAAAAATAGTATTTGTTGTAGTCCGATGAAAACTGCGAATTAATTCCTGTTAATCAATTAAATCCCTCTTCCTGAACTAACGCAAACTTGCTGCTAGGGATCTTCTATTACATTTAGGTAACAAATTGCAAACCGCATAATTTATGACTATTAAATGACAATTCGCTAATAATTTAAAAATCTGCTCATTTTTTTAAATGGTTTAGTAAAATTTTGCAAAAACTTCCATCCTTCATATTGAGAGCACACAAGGCAGCATACAGATATGATTGAAACTCTAACGATTAAAAAGAGGATTTCTTGCCCTAAAAACCAAATATTCCGATCAATTCGTTTGAATTTTTCGTCCTTTTTGTTCTGTATTCTGGACTAATGTCCAACTATTGTCCGTTGAGGGATTGGTGAATGTAACCGGCTCATAATGAAGACAACCAAAGATATTGAACATTGAAAAACAACTGCAGCTTGCGCAAAATAAAAATAATGACTCTTATTTTTGGTAATTATTGAATCCCTTGCAAACAAGTGCAACGCAAAATTTGAAGCAGCTATGAACAATTTGAAGCAGCAAAGAACTAAATCGATCAATTATTTTGTCGGGAAGCACAGAAGATTTTTCGCATAGGTAAATTATAGGAATGTTAGTCGAAAGACGCAATCAAATCAAGCATTGATAACTTTATAGCGTGATTTTAACTCTCCATTTTTTTCAAAATATTATATTGGAATTTGTTTTTTCTTTAAATTAGTCAACGATATGCATTAAAAATATCAGATCCGTCTTTGAGAGTTACTACGGTATCATAGGGACAATTCTTAGTTCTGAACTCATATTTCTCTCTTGTAGACACGAAGAGTATATTGCCGTTCAACCTTCAGAAACGAAACATATCCTTACGCTGAAGGAACACGAGAAATCTGATGCATAATGAAAAAATAATTATCCAGATTTGCATTTTTTAGAGACCAAGTTCTGCATTATTTGGAATAAAATTTGCAAATATGCAATTTTTGTTTTCCGAGATTATTTAATTCTTTTAAAAAATCTGCCAGCTTTGGTTTTGATTTAAAAAATTTTTTAGTTTTCTGAAGGAAACTAAAGTGTCCGTTTAGTTCTGGATAGAAAATGACAGACATTCAAATGCCAAAATGATACTCATCATATTTTATACTAATCAAACTGCGTTAAATTTTTAAAAGCAATAGTTGATGTCGTCTGATGATAACAGCAAATTTCTTCCCATTAAATAAATACTCATTTCTGGCAAAACTTTTTTCGAGTCGGCAGTTTGAGATAATTTATTGAATTTCAGTGACAAATTGAAAAATCGTGTTTTTTCTGACTATTAAACTGTTAAACAAATGTGCAAAATACATTTTTGTCCCCAATTGCATGTACATGTAATTCTGTCCCTTTTTATAATAATATGAAAAAGTTTTTCAAATGTGTTGATTCTACTGCAGAGTATTAGGAACTACACACAAGGCAACATTTGATATGAATGAAACCCTAGTATCTAAAAATGGGCGTAAAAATTGAGATAGCGGTTATGATAATGATCATTTGTTTTTGAAAAACAGGTAACACGAAATACAGACAAATTTATATCATGCAAGAAAACGTTCTGAACATTCTCAAGGTCATTTCAGAGAAAACGATAATTTTTTAATCAGTAATTTTTGTTAAAATTAATTCCGAGAATTTAAATAACAAAGACAGATCTGAGTTGTTGCAGATGATTCAATTTGTCCTCGTGTAATTTGGCTAAGATAAATTGCGGATTTCACGCAATATCCTCTGTAAAAAATTGCTAAAATGAGTTATCCGAATTTCGGGGCAATGCCGTACGTTCAAAAATGTATAATTCATGGAGCTTCATTGAAACTACATGACATTGAAACTTTGAGTTGTTAATTAGTTTGCAGAGTTTAGGAGCTAATCTTGAGCATATTGACTAAGCAAAAGGACTTGAGCGATGTAAGTATGAGCGAATTGATTAATTGTTTGTTAAGTTAACAAAAAGGAGACTAGCTTTCCAAAGTTGTCAAGTTTTCAGACATAGTCAGAATTATACTCAGAGGTCATTAAACGAAAGGAAAAAAGTATGATTACGGCAGAAAAAATGAATTGAAGAGCTATGGAAAAACATTGATATTTAAAAATGAGTTTCTCCTAAACACCAAATTTGCACCCTCTAAAAACCATCTTGGTGTAACAAAAGGGAGTATTTATTCTCTATAAGCAACCACAAGTATGGGGGTAGCAGTTAGTGTTTTCAAGAAGGATATAATGACTATGTTAAAAAAATTACTGCTTAAAGAAAGGAGAAAAACAAAAGATGCTTTGAAGGATTTGTCGACCAAATTTATTGAATTTTTCCAAGATGTTTATTTGCCCCTAAAGATTTCCCCTAGCATGGAAATTAGAAAACAAGGAGAAGCAGAGAAAAGTATTTGTCCTTGATTTCATTGTGTGAAAAAGTAAAGCGTATTGTATGGTAAAAATTACACTTACCAATTGTTTTTATTTTTGGTAGGGATGGTAGGAAAAAAGAAATTTGATAACTCAATAGATTCATTTATGGTTTAAATCGGCAAGTTTTTTGTTTCTTTGTATAATAACTAGACGGATTTGATATCAAAACGCAATTAAATAGATCAGAAGGTTGGTTGAAAGGAAATGACTGAAGAATTGAAACTAAGAAAAGAAACTAAATCGAACTTTTGTTTGTTTGTTTATATAGTTGAAGCTTTGGATGAAAAGTCTTTGGTTAATCACAAGGAACATCCAGTGCCGTGACAATTGAGAAGTGAATGTGTGATTAGGGGGCACATGGGAAATATTTCTGAGTAAATAATTCAAATAATTTTTGTGTTCTTACATTCAAATTTTGTCACGAATGTCAATTTTGTCAGGGAAACTTTGGGAGAACCAAAGTGACTACTTGAAACTCGAGCTTAGAAAAAGCAAAAATACTATAGTTTTTTGATAATTATACAATGGAAGTAATCAATATTGTCAAGAAAAAGCAACAACTAAAGTAATGGAGAATAAAAAGGTCAAAAACTTGCAAAAGAGAATTTTTAGTGGAAATAACGAGCTTTGAAGTGAGTTCGAGTTTGAGATAGGACTAATTATTGCTGCGAAGTATTCATGAGAAAAGATTGATAAGTCCAAAAGAGCTAAGGGGCTTTTGAAGAAAATTCTGATAGAGAGAAACTCGAACGCTAGAATATTAAGCGTCCATAATTTCACCACCACCCGCAAGTCCCCAAAACCCACTTCCTCTAGTCAGATTGACCTCAAATTTTAGCTGGTGATTTCATGGACAATTGCATACGGAATAAAAAGAACAACGGGCTTTTTCCAGTAGCGGGAAACGTTCATTTTGGATTTTTAAACCAACAAAAAAAAAACGCGATAACTGATTCTTTTAAAGCTTTTTCATGAAAGAAGCAAAACTTTTACTAGAGTCAAATTATCCACTTGAAAACAAAAGTCAAACATGAAGAACGCAAACTAGTTACAGTTCAGTTTTAAGATAATAACACTAACCAATATTCTACAATGATAAGGCAGAAAGATCTTTGTTTTCCCTGATTTTTATCGACATTGTGATTATAAAAAACAGTTAAAAGTTGGTTAGAACAAACATTGTTAGATCCACAGAAGAGCAGATGTCTTCATGGGCTAAATCAGAGAAGTATCAGTAACATGAAAAGGATAAATTAGAATGCATCTACTTGTATAAGAACTGTAGAACATGAAACACAACTTTTGTAGGATCTTGAACTTATCAAAGCGAGTTGTTCGCGAAATTCCGGTCTTGAGCAAACACTACTTAAGATAAATTGCATCGTGTGACTAAACACTTACGTTCACGATTGCACTAATGCGCTAGGTCAAAATGTTCTAAATGGAACGAGTCGTTACGTTTTGCTGCAAAAAATTGATAAGGTTGAGCAACCTTAAGCACAAGAAAAACCATCTGACGCAAGAGAGCGGGTCTTAGAGAGAGACCTACGAAGCCGAAGAACAGCGGTTCCTCAATCAAAATTAAGAGGGAGAAAGGTCAAGTGGAGCAGTTGGTTCTCAGAGTGAGAAAATTGTAGTTGTTTAAAGGTTTTTTTGCGAAAGAACATAGCTTTGCAGTTTTTCAGAGTTATTCAAAACTGTTGGTTGCGAAGATTAAAAATTTTTGGCCAATAACATAGCAACTGGCAGAATTTTTTTCAGTTATCTGGGATAGAAAAAAAATTGACTGATTTGTGAATAATTGCGGATAGAGTGATTGAATTGGTTTGATTTAGTGTGGATCATCGATTAGATTTAATAGAAAAATTCCTTTTGACTGTTGATTTGAATCAATTATCTGTCTCTGGCTAAAACATTACTTGTTGCTGGTAGTACACATTTTCAATATTTATTCAATTACCAAGAGTGTAGTTTTCTACCAGCCGAGAGAGCAATATTTTTTGGGGACAATACAGTACACTCCCTACAACAAGAGGAACCACCAAACAAATCTTTCAGAATTTTGATAGTGTTTTGGGCGCTAGCCAGTCCCCAGCTAGAAACCATCTAACGACAAAATTACAAAATTCTAAAAAACAGAATCCCCGCGTCACTGGTGACTCGATTCCAAAATTTGGAAACAGAATTTCACCAACTTAGAATCGTGTTACGCTATTGCACTTTTTTCTAGCTAATTATACACTTACCTGCACATAATTGTAATCGGATTTAATCGTCACTGACATTTGTTTTTACGTTTGAGTTAAAATTTTGAGAATTTTCTTACTTATTTCAAAGTTTTTTAATCTAAAACGCAAAGTTTAATTTGGTTCATAGAAATTAGTAAGTAGTCTTTACAGTCGGGAAGTTATCGAGTTCCGAGGCGAAGTATAGCTGTTCAAAGATCCCGAGAGAGCACATAGATGTATAACGTACGCCACTGTAGCTGATTAGATTACTTTTCCACACCTTTTTTCAAGCCATTATTCATCAACAATAGCGGGAAAACAGGCGGTAAAAAATTTAATCCCAAAACAGAATTTCATATTTGTTTCATTCAGCGGGCGTTTGTAGTATTTTTCGTAGTATTATGATTTTCGTAGCATTCAGCGGGCGTTAGCATGTCACATTATCGATGAGGTATTATGTAACTGTTGTTTGCTATGGCAACAAAAGCTGATCAAATTGATTGTTTGAACAGGTTGCAGAAGAGCATGTGATTGGCAACAAGAAAGGACTCCTCTCAGTTGGCGACGAAAGTGTGATTGAAGAATCCGATAAACTCATTCGACAAAACCGTTATCAAAAATGATCATATAAGCATTAGAAGTAACACAATTTTTCCCGGTTGTCAACAACCTATTTTTTTTTATTTTAAGGAAAATGACAGCAGTCTAACTAAAGCTAATTATACTCCAACCACGCCCTGATTTTGAGGAACATATAGGGAATTTAACTAGCCCCACAGAAAATTTCGGATTGTTTCAGGATGTGTAGAATGGTATAGAATCGTATTTTATGTATAGCAGTCAGAAAATTTCCCTTAGAAAGGTGAATTCACTTATTTGGAGAGGCTACAGTTAATCATTTAATACGCACAAAATACGTGTTTATTTGTAAAAACATTGATCAGCGAAGCTATGGAGCTGAATATGTGAGAACTTTTAACCCAAACATTTCAGCTTGATTTTTTAATATGTACACTATTATAACCTCTTCACTCTTTGTACAACTCACACTAATTATCGTGGTATTTATCTGAATAATTGAACGTTGAAATATTTCATTCAACTACAGTCTGTACTATAAGTTTGGATTGATCGGTCGTTCGGAAAATAGCAAAACATGCAATTATTGAGCATCAATTTGAAGATTTGAATGTCAAATCTTTTTCCTGTAGCTCCATTTCATTTGCTTTATTAACCTTTTGAAACTGAACTTTGACCCTTGAACTCGTGCTCAAAATTCTTGAAACGTTTGCAACTTTTTTGGACACGCTATATTATTGCCATTGTCTTTTGAGCGTGTATAAAATTGAACGATTAGATCCCTGATTAACAAGAATTACTGTTCTTTTAAGTTCACAAGATAGTACTAGTAAAGATCATATAAGAGCCCAAAAACAAATACTGATGATATTACTGTTGGGTATGATATAAAATAACTACACTTTCGGAATCTACAAGTAAACATACCACCGAATAAAATTTTAATTGAGGTTAATTTATTGCAAAGTTCCCGACCCGATTAATGGTGCAGATGAATGTATCTGATAATTGTTGTAATTTTTTATCAAATTGTGAAACATAAATGCAAGGCCGGTTTTTTCTCCTCAGTAAAACTAAAACTACCAAAAAATTGATAAGGTTGAGCAACCTTAAGCACAAGAAAAACCATCTGACGCAAGAGAGCGGCTCTTAGAGAGAGACCTACAAAGCCAAAGAACAGCGGTTCCCCAATCAAAATTAAGAGGGAGAAAGCTCAAGTGGATCAGTTGGTTCTCAGAGTGAGAAAATTGTAGTTGTTTAAAGGTTTTTTTGCCAAAAATTATAGCTTCGCAGTTTTTCAGAGTTATTCAAAACTGTTGGTTGCGAACATTAAACATAATGGAGTAAACATATTGGAAGTAAACATACCACCGAATAAAATTTTAATTGAGGTTAATTTATTGCAAAGTTCCCGACCCGATTAATGGTGCAGATGAATGTATCTGATAATTGTTGTAATTTTTTATCAAATTGTGAAACATAAATGCAAGGCCGGTTTTTTCTCCTCAGTAAAACTAAAACTACCAAAAAATTGATAAGGTTGAGCAACCTTAAGCACAAGAGAAACCATCTGACGCAAGAGAGCGGGTCTTAGAGAGAGACCTACAAAGCCGAAGAACAGCGGTTCCTCACTCAAAATTAAGAGGGAGAAAGCTCAAGTGGATCAGTTGGTTCTCAGAGTGAGAAAATTGTAGTTGTTTAAAGGTTTTTTTGCCAAAAATTATAGCTTCGCAGTTTTTCAGAGTTATTCAAAACTGTTGGTTGCGAACATTAAACATAATGGAGTAAACATATTGGAAGTAAACATACCACCGAATAAAATTTTAATTGAGGTTAATTTATTGCAAAGTTCCCGACCCGATTAATGGTGCAGATGAATGTATCTGATAATTGTTGTAATTTTTTATCAAATTGTGAAACATAAATGCAAGGCCGGTTTTTTCTCCTCAGTAAAACTAAAACTACCAAAAAATTGATAAGGTTGAGCAACCTTAAGCACAAGAGAAACCATCTGACGCAAGAGAGCGGGTCTTAGAGAGAGACCTACAAAGCCGAAGAACAGCGGTTCCTCACTCAAAATTAAGAGGGAGAAAGCTCAAGTGGATCAGTTGGTTCTCAGAGTGAGAAAATTTTAGTTGTTTAAAGGTTTTTTTGCCAAAAAACATAGCTTCGCAGTTTTTCAGAGTTATTCAAAACTGTTGGTTGCGAACATTAAACATAATGGAGTAAACATATTGGAAGTAAACATACCACCGAATAAAATTTTAATTGAGGTTAATTTATTGCAAAGTTCCCGACCCGATTAATGGTGCAGATGAATGTATCTGATAATTGTTGTAATTTTTATCAAATTGTGAAACATAAATGCAAGGCCGGTTTTTTCTCCTCAGTAAAACTAAAACTACCAAAAAATTGATAAGGTTGAGCAACCTTAAGCACAAGTAAAACCAACTGACGCAAGAGAGTGGGTCTTAGAGAGAGACCTACAAAGCCGAAGAACAGCGGTTCCTCAATCAAAATTAAGAGGGAGAAAGCTCAAGTGGATCAGTTGGTTCTCAGAGTGAAAAAATTGTAGTTGTTTAAAGGTTTTTTTGCCAAAAAAACATAGCTTCGCAGTTTTTCAGAGTTATTCAAAACTGTTGGTTGCGAACACTAAACATAATGGAGTAAACATATTGGAAGTAAACATACCACCGAATAAAATTTTAATTGAGGTTAATTTATTGCAAAGTTCCCGACCCGATTAATGGTGCAGATGAATGTATCTGATAATTGTTGTAATTTTTATCAAATTGTGAAACATAAATGCAAGGCCGGTTTTTTCTCCTCAGTAAAACTAAAACTACCAAAAAATTGATAAGGTTGAGCAACCTTAAGCACAAGAAAAACCATCTGACGCAAGAGAGCGGGTCTTAGAGAGAGACCTACAAAGCCGAAGAACAGCGGTTCCTCAATCAAAATTAAGAGGGAGAAAGCTCAAGTGGATCAGTTGGTTCTCAGAGTGAGAAAATTGTAGTTGTTTAAAGGTTTTTTTGCCAAAAAACATAGCTTCGCAGTTTTTCAGAGTTATTCAAAACTGTTGGTTGCGAACATTAAACATAATGGAGTAAACATATTGGAAGTAAACATACCACCGAATAAAATTTTAATTGAGGTTAATTTATTGCAAAGTTCCCGACCCGATTAATGGTGCAGATGAATGTATCTGATAATTGTTGTAATTTTTTATCAAATTGTGAAACATAAATGCAAGGCCGGTTTTTTCTCTTCAGTAAAACTTTCATCATTTTTACGCATCGTACAGAAAACAGAGAAAAATTTGTAGCTCTTTAGGGCTGGTTTTGATTTTCACTAAATGTACACTTTCTATTGCAGGTTGAAAAAGGGGAGCAGTTTAAAACAACTGCAAGGAAAACAGAAAAAGAGAAGATTTGTTTTGAGAGAGAGAGAGAGAGAGAGAGAGAGAGAGGAAATAGGATTGAGGAGGATTTTGAATAAAAGCAATAATTTAATTGCGAGAAAAGTTTTAAATTGGGTTACAATTTACATATCTATAAAAATATTGATAACATAAGTTTGGTTGAAAATAAAACAAAATAATACTCAGTAAGGTGCGTTCAACCCTAATGTTCTTGACCCGC
This sequence comes from Convolutriloba macropyga, assembly GCF_964194025.1. Taxonomy (NCBI): domain Eukaryota; kingdom Metazoa; phylum Xenacoelomorpha; order Acoela; family Convolutidae; genus Convolutriloba; species Convolutriloba macropyga. Next base: position 33,127,168 of record NC_134479.1, on the reverse strand, counting down.
TCAACCTCGTTTTGCACTTAATTGACCACGAAGTGAGGAAAAGATATTTATTGATATATAAAAACTTGCTTCAAACTCAAACAATTATAGAATTATGAAAAAGCCTCATGAGAAGGCCGATGATACCAGCCATTTAGGAAACTCAGAGACAAGACAAAGAAGGAAACCAAAAAAACGACGGTGAAATTCAATGCCCACTTTTATCACAAAAATTTAAAAACAAATTCAAAACAGCATCAGATAAAAACTTGACTCAACAAATTGACTCGAATTTCAACATAAAGGATATGAGACTTGTCGTTATGGACAACATTTAATAAGTAGAAGAAAACGGAAAGAGCAAAGTTAAGACATTGTTTAATATTTTTTGACAGCGATCAATTTCAAATAAGTAGCAGCTATAAACTGAAACAATGAAGTGGCTCAATATACACATCCATGCAAATCCAGTGAGATCTTTCTTCATCCAGAATTGCATAAGACAGAAAAGCAAACACAGAGAAAAAATTCAAAATGAAATAAATTGGAGCAAGAAAACAATTTCGAAGCTTATATTATCACAATTTTCTTGCTTTAAATATTGAATAAAAATCAATTGCACCTTCCTTCAACGCCATCATTGTAATATAGACGTTATTTAATTTGTCAAAAAATTGTTAATCGGACAACCCACCAAAAAAGGAAACCTGAAAAATTTGGAAAACATCCAAAAAAGTATGTAAAATGGTAGTAATAAAGTTTGAACACAGTTGTAGAATTCATAAGACATCAATAGATCAATAAAGACTACATTAGAATGAAAATAACAAATAATACCGCCTTTCATACAATGTAAGGAAAACTAAAAATTTTGAATTAAAAATATTAAAACGATTAATTTTCTACTGCTTAGGAAATCATGTGGACACGTCATTAATGTGACTGAGTCAAAAAAATACAAAATAACGTCAAAAACAAGTTAATTTGAAAAATTCACGAGCAAATTTACGCAAACAGTTTAGGACGTTTAGAAACCAAAGAATCTTATCATCTAACAAGTAGAAAAAAAAAGAAAAAAGCTCAAAATTAAAAGTTAGCTTTATAGGATTAGTTTCAAATAATTAGCTATAAACAAAATAAAAAAGTTCCTTAATTTGTACATCCATACAAAGCCAGTGAAATTTTCCAATATCCTGAAACTTAGAAAAAAACAAAAAAAATAACACGAAAATGTTTCCGCAGCCTGTAATATCACTATCTGGTTGCTTTAATTATTAAATTAAATCATTGCATCTTCCTTCAGCGCCACTATTGTGATATAAGACTTTATTTACTGTGTCAATAATTTGGTAATCGGACACGAAACATTAAAAACACAGTTATTTAATTGATAAAACAGCAATATAGACTGCTTTCGATTTCATAATACGACCTTTCATACAATGTAGAAAAAACAACCAAAAAACTTCCCACTAAGAATTTTAAAATAACTAAATTTTAAATGCTCAAGAAATTAGTTGGGCATATCATTAAAAAAACTAAGTCAAAAGACTACAAAATAACGTCAAAAACAAGAAGAATTAAAAAAATTCACCAACAGTTTTACGCAAACAGTTTTGAAGTCAAAGAACCATAATATTTATCAAGCCGAAAGGGCCAAGTTAAGAAAAAGCTTTATACTTTTTAGAAATAATTAATTTCAAATAATTAGCTAATTTTAAAATAACTAGGGGCTGAATCTATAAATCCTAACAAAGCCAGTGAGATTTTGCATTATCTTAAATTGCATAAGACAAAGTAACAAACACAGAAAAGTAAAAAAAAAAAACCAAAAATTTTAACACGAAAACGCTTTCGAATCATATAATATCAAAATCATCCGGCTTTAAACACTGAAGAAAATCAAGCGCGTCTTTCTTCAACGCCACTTTTTCGATATAAGACTTTCAATAATGCGTAGTCAATTTGGTAATCGGACAAGACATCAAAAATAAACTCAAAAATTGGAAAACATCTCAAAAACTCTGTTTAAAATTTCAGTACCAAAGTCAAAACACATATATTTAATTGATAAAACAGCATTAAAGGCTACATCGGAATTCAAGTGAAAATTAAAACGACATTTTATACAGTGTTACAGCAAACTGTCAAATAAAAATATTAAATTGAATTTATTTTTGTTGACCAGGAAATATTTTGGACATGTCATTAATGTGAGTAAGACAAAAGACTACGAATTAACGTCAAAAAATAAAAAATTGATATAATCACCCACAGTTTCAAGCAAACAGATTAGATGTCAAAGGACCATAATCTTTGACAGGTCGACAAAACCGAAAGGGCAAAGCTAGGAAATAGCTTTATACTTTTTGAAAACGATCAATTTCACATAATTAGCTATAAACGGAATAAATAAAATGGCTTAATTTATACATTCATACATCCATATACAGCTACAAAGCCAGAGAGCTTTTTCATAATCCACAAATGCATAGGACAAAAAGACAAACACAGGCAAAAATTTTAAAAAATTATGAGAATTTGAGACGAAAACGCTTTCGGAATCTATAATTTAACAACCTTCACGCTTTAAATATTAAAAAAAATCAACAGCGTCATTCTCCAACGATACTTTTGTGATATACGACTTTAATAAATGTGTCCTTAATTTGGTAACCCGACAGGACACCAAAAAACCCTGAAAAATTAGAAAAAAACCAAAAAAATTTATGCAAAATCGTAGTAACAAAGTCAAACACAGTTATTTTTAATTGATAAAACAGCAATAAAGACTACATTTGATTTCGAGTGAAAAATAGTACGCCTTTCATACAAAGTAATAACAACCAAATGGTTTTAACTAAAAATATAAAACCGATTGAAGTTTTACTGCTTCGAAATTCGATTGGACATTTCATCAATGTGACTAAGTCAAAGGACTACAAAGTAAAGTCAAAAACAAGTATAATGAAAAATTCACGAATTGTTTTAGCAAACAGTTTAGAAGCCAAAGAACATTTAACAAGTAGAAAAAATCGGAAGAGCGAAGTTAGGAAATAGTTTTATACTATTTGAAAACGATTATGTTTAACAATTATAAGCTATAAACTGTTTAATTTTTAAATCCATACAAAGCCATTGAGAGTTTTTATTATCCAGAATTGCATGGGACGAATAAAAAACAGATAGAAAAATCAAAATACATGAAAAATGAACACGAAAACGATTTCGAGGCCTAAAATATTACAAATGTTTTGCTTTAGATATTAATAAATATAATTGCATCTTGCTTCAACGCCACGATTGTGATACGAGACTTCAATTAATGTGTCATTATTTTGGTAATCGGACAAATTACCAAAAATAATCCTAATGTCGTGGTCGATAACACGGGTCAAAGAATTCAATAAGTTGAATTTTAAATTAAATTTTGAACTGAAAATATACAAAAACTAGCTTGTATTTATAGTGGTTATCTATGCGAAAATATACAGAGAAAATTTAGATTAGCTAAAAATATTTTACATGATTGGCATGTGAATAGATCTTAACTCCGAATCCCGGAGGTGATTTTCTATTTTCATCAACATTTCGTGAGAATCATATATGGCTTGGGTACAATCGAGTTCATTAGTTGGAGGGCGGTGGATGTTAAAATCCGGTTTCTGTTGGTGGGATAATTTGCTTCTGACATATGATTGATAGGTCAATAAGATAATGATAGTGCCAAAACAAAATTAGAATTGAGTTTAGTTTTGTGGCCATTACTTATCGACACAGCAATAAAGTTCGTCAGGTAAGTTCTTCTTTCGTTCTTTGAAACTTTAATAAAGAAAACATCTAAGATTCTTGATGTTTCTTGGAAATCATCACATCCTTCCTCCTTTTTTAAGCAAGTTTGTGGGTATAGGTTCTCCAAATCTGTCGGGTTGTTTTCTGTTTCTTGTTGATGTTCGTGGAGGCTCTGAGGTTTCTGGTTGTTGGTGCTCTGCAGATGATGTAGCTGCAGAAGCTTCATCTTGAAATGAAGGTCCCACATCTGTACTCTGAAGTTGTTGTTTTGATTGAGATATGGTCTCCTCCACAGTTGGCTCAATTTTCACATTGTCCTCGTCTAGTTTCGTAATTTGGTTGTCGCTCACTAGAATAGTCCGTGCTGAGTTTTCGGGCTGTATGAAAGATGTGTTCAAGCCCTTCCTGATGATGAAGGTAGCAGGAACTGTCTTTGTGTTTTCGTTGGCCTTGAATAGAATGGGTTCGCACAAGTCGAAATCTGCTATTGCTGGTAGTCTCACTCTGCGTCCCAACAAGAGTTCAACTGGAGTTTTGCTCCTCGTCTTTGAAGTGTTGCGATGTGTCATCAATGCCCTTTGCAAGAATGCTCCAAATGACACATTAAGGTTGGGACTCCACGCTTGGAGTGCCCGCTTCACTGTCTGAACTGCTCTTTCAGCTAGTCCATTAGCTCTTGGATGATAGACGGGTGATTCCATTTTCTTAATTCCCAGTGATTCACACCACTGTTTAAGGTCACCACTTACAAATTCAGGACCATTATCAGAAACTAAAGTTTTTGGTATTCCGAATCTTGCAAAGATCTGACTAAGATATATTTTAACTGACTCTGATGTTCTACTTCCCGCGGGGAAGGCCTCTATCCAACCAGAACCCGCGTCAACAATTACTAAGATATTGCCTTGGTCCTTAACATAACCCCAGTCCATGTGGGCCGTTCCCAAACGTCGGCTTCTGGCCACGTAGAGACCGTTTTTCCCAGGCTAGGCCTGTTCAATTGACAGTTCTTACATTTACTAACAAAGTGTTGAACGTCTTGGGTAATGCCAGACCACCATGCTATCATTCTGACTGATGCCTCAGTTGCATTCTTTCCGGGATATGTCTCATGCGTTTTTTCCAAAACCAAGTGTCGTAGTTTGGGTGGAATGAAAGGAACAACACCTCTGAAGATGATTCCATTATGTAAAATAAGTGCATCTTTCTGTTGTTCGAATCCTTTTTCCGCTTCTGAACATTATTTCCAATTGCCGCTTTTGATTCGTTTCATTATATCCTGGAAGAGTCTGTTTGTTCCAAGTTCAGTTTTGATTTCTGCTTGGGTCACCAAATCACTCTGGGCGAAGTAGATGTTATTGATTGCGAAGCACACTCGATCGTTGTCCGATTCGTCTTCGCCAAAATCCATTCTGCTCAAAGCATATGCATGAGGTGTCTGCTCTCCTGGTGTTTACCTCAACTCATAGTCGAAACCCATTAGAGCTATTGCCCATCTCGTGATTCTCGCTGATGCTGTCTTCGGGATCTCCTCGTCTGGTGCAAAGAGATATTTGAGTGGTTTGTGGTCAGTCTGTAGGGTAAATCGTCTTCCAAGATGGAATTGTTTTAGTCTTGTGACCACAAACACAATTACCAGTGCTTCCCGCTCTATGTTCGAGTAGTCTTGCTCCGCTGGAGTCGATTTTCTCGATACATATATGATTGGATGTCCTTCTTGCGAAAGAACCCCGCCAATGGCTTTCTCAGAGGTGTCAGTAGTAACTGTTGCTTTTTTTTGTAGACTATATGGCTGTACTAGTGGGTTAGCACATAATTCATTTTTTATGTCTTCAAAGGCTTTTTTTTGAATTTTGCGCCATGACAAATCGCTATTTTTCATGTTATTTAAGGGTAGCATTTAGGTTGCAAAATCAGGAATCATTCTTCCGTAAAAATTAGCTAGCCCAACAAACGATTCGAGTTGTTTATTGTTAGTTGGTGCTTTTGCATTTTTTATTTTTTCAACATGTTTGGGATCTGGTGCTATTCCCTCCTTTGAAATGGAGTATCCCAAAAAGCTAACGCTATCGACTGGTTTTGAGTTGGATTTTTTCTCATTAATAGTAAAGTTTTTCTCACGTAGTCGACTCTTTACTGCAAGCATTCTCTTGTCGAACTGCTCCTTGGTAGTTCCATACACCAATACATCGTCTTGAGAGATCACAACACTTTTAATTCCTTTGAGTGTTGATTCGATGCAATTCTGGAAGATTGAAGAAGAGTTTTTCAATCCCTGAGGTAGTCGGCACATCTTGAACAGTCCCTGAGATGTGTTGATTGTGCATATATCTTTAGCTTCTTCGTCAAGTTCAATTTGATAGTAGGCATCTGAGAGATCAATTTTGCCAAAGTATGAGGCCCCATGTAGGTTGTGGAAGATCGTCTCCATGACCGGTATTGGGTAGTCCTCATCCATGACGTTGCCATTGATGTGCACTTTCAAGTCCACGCTAAGTCTCAGTTCTCCACTCTTCTTTCTCTGCCACACCACTGGAGATGCATTAGTGACTCCTCCTGGCTGTACCGGTTCAAGGATGCCTTGTCTGACCATTTGTTCCAGCTTCTCTGTGACCTTGTCTTGAAGAGGTTGAGGTATTTTTCTGTCTTTGCAGAACATTGGCTGTGTTCCTGGTATCAACTTCACATGAGCTTTGTAACCCTTCACAGCAGGTAGGTGCTCGGCTGTGATGTTGTTAACGCCGTGCTTGCGTAGAAGGTCTCTACCAAGTAGTCCAAATTCTTTATCAGACTGCACAAATGCAAGTTGTTTTTGAGTGAGCCTGCTTCCGTTCCACTCAACGTCACAAGTAAGTGATCCCAGAAGCGTTAATTGATGACCATCATAAGCTTCAAGATGTCTTATCTTACCATCCAACTGAGGTTTACCAAGCTCAGTCCATATTTTTGATGATATCACTGTGCTATCTGCACCTGTGTCTACCTGCATTTTTACTTTGCAGTTATTTATTGAGATATATTACCATGTCACAGACATGCTAAAGATTTGTTCTTTAGTAAAAAACATTCCCATCTCCGATGCCGGAGATGCTTGCTCCGAAGAAACATTTTCTTCTTCGCAAAAATTATTCTGTTTATTGTACTTACCTGAATTTGGTTGGGGTTTGCTTCTACACATTTTTGAGAAGTGTCCCACCTTTTCACGGGTGTTGCATTTCTTATTTAGCGCTGGACAAGGTCTACTAGAGTGTGGCTTATCTTCACACCTAGTGCACATGTTGTTGCTTTTATTAGCCGTAATTTTTTCGTTTGGTTTTCGAAAAGTCTTTTTGAAGTTGAACCCAACTTCTTCTTTCACCGTAAAGGGCTTATTACCTGATGAAGAACTTGCAAAAGCCATTGCTTGACTTCTGAACTGTAAACTCGCGGTCATTTCAGTAACCGACATTGCTGGTTTTGCTTTAATACCGTCTAGTAGTCTAAGTTTTGCTTCAGGGTCCCTCAAACCTGAGATAAACTTTATTTTTACCAACTCCTCTTCGTTTTCAATTTTTCGAAGTCACAATAGCGTGCTTCTTCTCTAAGACGTGCTAGGAAGTCGTCGTCTGACTCCCCTACACCTTGTATAACGGACAGAAATTTAGCCCTTTCTGCCGTTACTACTCTCTCTTCAGGAGAAATATAGTTTTGAATCGCCAATCTGATGTCTTTATACGGAGTGTCTCTCAAATTCCTAGGACTCATTAGGATCCTAAGTTTAATAATTGCATCTTGCCCGCACATACTAAGGAAGAGATTGGTTACCTGTAGGTCCTGTACAGTACCGTCGTTGTTGACCTTGTCCTCTTTCTTCTCTGCGCGACATTTCGCCACAAAAGACATAATCCACGCAGTAGCTGATTCTGCATTCTGTAGATCCAAAATTTGTCTGTCTGTAGCTGGTCTGGACATCATTGTCGTGGTCGATAACACGGGTCAAAGAATTCAATAAGTTGAATTTTAAATTAAATTTTGAACTGAAAATATACTAAAATTAGCTTGTATTTATAGTGGTTATCTATGCGAAAATATACAGAGAAAATTTAGATTAGCTAAAAAAGTTTTACATGATTGGCATGTGAATAGATCTTAACTCCGAATCCCGGAGGTGATTTTCTATTTTCATCAACATTTCATGAGAATCATATATGGCTTGGGTACAATCGAGTTCATTAGTTGGAGGTCGGTGGATGATAAAATCAGGTTTCTGTTGGTGGGAGAATTTGCTTCTGACATATGATTGATAGGTCAATAAGATAATGATACTGCCAAAACAAAATTAGAATTGAGTTTAGTTTTTTTGCCATTACATATCGACACAGCAATAAAGTTCGTCAGGTAAGTTCTTCTTTCGTTCTTTGAAACTTTAATAAAGAAAACTTCTAAGTTTCTTGATGTGTCTTGGAAATCATCACACCTAAAAAAACTGGAAAATAATAATAATAAACTTGTGTAAAATTGCATTATCAAAATCAAAATGCAGTTACTTAATTGATAAAACACCAATAAAGACTACATTCGATTTCATGTGAAAAAAATACGATCCTTCATACAATTTACTTACAACCAAAAGCTTTCACCTAAAAATATTAAAACGATTAAAGTTTCACTGCTTAGAAAAGCAGTTGGACATTTCATTAATGTCACTGAGTCAGAAAACTCGAAATAACTTCAAAAACCAATTGAATTGAAAAATTCACGAACAATTTTACGCAGAAAGTTTTGAGGCCGAAAAAACATAATTTTTAAAAAGTAGCAAAAACCGAAAGGACAAAGTTAAGAAATAGCTTTGTAATTTTTAGAAGAGATTAATTTCAAATAATTAGCTTTAAACAGAAATAATTACGTGGCTTGATTTATCGATAAAAAAGCCAGTGAGATTTTTCATTATCAATTGCATAAGACAAAAAAAGGAACACAGACAAACTTAAAAAAAACAAAGAAATATGACTCGAAAACGCATTCGAAGCCTATAATATCACAATTTTCTTGCTTTAAATATTATTTAAAATCAATTGCATCTTCTTTCAATGCCACTGTTGTGGTATAAGACATTAAATAATATGTCTGTAATTTGGTAATCGGACGCGACAACAAAAACTATCCTGAAAAATCAGAAAAAATCCGAAAAAATTTGTGTAAATTTGTAGCAACAAAGTCAAATCACAGTTATTTAATTGATGGAACACCAATAAAGACTACATTGGTTTTCATCCGAAGAATATACGACCTTTCATACAATTTAACAACAACCAAAAGCTTTCAACTAAAAATATTAAAACCATTAAATTTTTACTGCTTAGGAAATCAATTGGACATGTCACTAATGTGGTTGAGTCAAAAAACTACGAAATAAAACAAATGACTACGAAAAAACAAGAAGAATTGAAAATTTCACGAACAGGTTCACGCAAACTTTTTAAAAGCCAAAATACCATAATCTTTTCAAAATGCCTAAACCTCGTTTTGAAAAGAAGCATAAGCAAAAGAGATACGTATTGATTACATGTTCTGCAATGTGGGCACTTTAATCGGTTGCCTCTCTTCTTTTAAACTAGGAATCATTTTACCACAAAAGCGCTGGAAATTAGGTGATAACATGAAAAAAGACACAAAAAACTTTTTAGAGATAGCATGCGTAATTGACAATGTGAAGTCACCTGGCAGTAAAAGATTCAAAAGAAAGAACGAGCATGAGTGGGACGGTTCAGAAATTTAACAAGTTCGGATCTATTCTGTTTCGCCCCCAGTGTTTTTTTTGACCCCCCAGTTACAAACGCTATGTTGTTATATGGCACGTTACTATGTAAGAAAATAGCATGTGCGTCATGGGGACCATAAAAAATTTATGCTCACAAAGCTGGGGGGGGACACAATAGATCCACTAAAGTTCATTAGGGTACTGAACCTATTTTCAAGAACACTCCATCTCAGTAGTTGGTAGTGCAGAATGAATGCCAATTGAGATTCCAAAAACCATCTGTTGAGCAAAATGATGCCAATCTTAATTGATTGATATAAAAGATTTTAAAAGGTAATCCAGATTTTATATATTAAACCATTTGAATATCCCTACACAAAATGCACAAGCAACCGTCAATACCCTGTTCATAGAGACTCATGAGAAGAAAAAAACCTCGCTTTCAAGTTAGAAAGAGCATTGATCAAGTTCGTTTAGATCAAATATTACGAGACTGGGTGCTGGCAAAAATTTTTCCGGAAAAAATTTAGTTTTCCAGAATGTTAAGTCCTTGAGTTTCTCAACAATTTGCTATTCAAACAATTGCAAAAAATGAAAAATTGATTAAAAAAATTCCGCAACTTCGACAGTTTGTTTCAGATTGTTTTGCACGCATATTGAGGTCAACTCTAATTAAAAAAGTAGAAGTCGAGTTTCCAGCATTGCATGAAATTCAGTGGATGTTCTCGAAGAATTTCTTTTTTGCAGTCAGAATGTGACCCTAATTTATTCTTAGAAATAAACTCAATTGAAAACAAAAATTTGCTTAAACTTTTAAAACTCTGTTCATGCACTCTCATGAAAACAAAAAATGTTCAAAAGGCAGTATGAACATTGATAAAGTGCCTCATCAAATAAAGATTGGTCATTAAAACAAATGTTTTCACCACATATTAAAATAAAAAACCGCAATGAGTAGTTGAAGGCTATAGTTTCTGCTGGCTAATATTGTTTACCTAGAGAATTTAAGTTTCTTTCATCCTTAATAGCATTTTGTTCACCCAGGTCATACTGCAAAAAACTGATCTTCACACCGTTTGTTTAAATGAAGAATAAGAAAAGTTATGAAAAGAAACTTTAACTTGTCGAAAAAACACAATAACTCGTAATTCAAAATCGAGGCTTTGAGAGCAAAGCGGTTTGGGACCACTGATCCTTGATACTAAAAAGTAATAAATCGTATTGAAAGTGACAAGAATCTCAATAAGGGGAATGTTGGACATTTTCAAAAAGTATCCCCCTCCACCTCCCTGTCAAGGCCCCCATCATTTTTTTAATACTACTTGAAAAAATCTGGTGCATCGGTGTGATAGAGAAGAGAACTTGAAAAGTGGAAAGAAGAAGATAGAATACTTTCCAAAAGCTCCAAAGAATTTGGGTCAAATCAAATAAGCAGTTCTACAAATTAGATGCTATTGGTAAGTGATTGCTACAGAAAATATAAGGTTTAGACTAAAATCCCCCCAATATTCAAGTTCAGTTATGCTAGTGTCCGAATAAACCGATAACAATTTTGCTTGGATAAAAAAATAGCGATAGGTGGCTAAAATAGGTATAGGAAACGAAGATAAATAAAACAAAACTTGATGAGGGTTTTGTTTGCTGAGATCTATTAATGACTCATGTCCGAGAAAGAATTAGGAAGGCGAAGACGAATGCTGAGGAATATTTCACACGTTTTGAAACTGAGCTGATGCATTCGTACTACACGGAAGGTCAGCCGCCTAGATGCAGACAGAAACAGCAATTTAATTAAAATAGTTTGTAAAACTCAAATTATTTGTTTATGTCATGATAATAAGGTAATGACCGGTCTGAAGAGTGACTTTTACAGCTTTTTTTCCACATTTTTACTAACAAAAAACTTACATGAAAAAATACGTCAACATTTGACAGTGTAACACTCAGATTGCTAAAATGTTATCCAGGCAAAGAAAAAAACCAGAGTTCTTGCCAATTTTGTAACGTTTCCAGAGGAACCTGACAGGCCAATATTAAAAGGTTCGAAATTTTCATTTGATTTTTATAAACAAAATCACGTCTGCGGTGTAAAACTGTTCAAACATCTTTTTGCGCCGAAACAATTTTGCAAACCTTTACATGATTGATTCGATACAGCAAATTCATAGTTTAGAAGAAGAGACGTAAGACAAAAGATCAAATGTGACGCACAAATACAAAAATATGTGAGATTCTGTGGACGGAAAATGAACGAATTATATAAGTCCTGAGCAACTATAAGCATTTTTAAAGATATAACTACAGGATCAGTCTTTCAGTCTAAAGGAACATTCAATCGCGATTTGAGTTCCAAGTTGGACCAACTGATGCACAATCTTACTGTACAGATGATTTTTGAGTTGTTCTTTGATACAAAAAACTTTGTGCGTACTCAGCTTCCGTCATAAATTGTCACTATTCCTGTTTTTGGCAGAGCATCAAAACTTTGGTGCTCTTTTCCACAATATTGTCACTTAATTCCGCGCTAGAAGTTGGCAATTTCAAAACGTCATCTTTGTCCGCGATGGCAATATCTAATGACAGCAATTGCGCCAGTGGGATCGTAATGAAAGGAAGCCTAGTTGCTGGTTAATTTCAGAAAAAAAGTACCTCGCAATACTTAGTGTGGAACAATTAAGCCACAAAAGAACAATTAAACTTTTGCATTAGGCTCTAGTAATGTTTAGAAAAATTTGGGTCATAAAACTTTAGGCTAATTGCCTGCTCAAATTCGCGGATATGGGTTACGTTCTTCCTTGATTATTAGCGACAAAATTCGTGCTTTTCGACATGATTTTACACAATTTCATTAACAAATTTTTGTCGTGAAAAGTGGTTACGCAAAATGAAAAACGGTGACACAAGAATTACACTTGCTTCAACAAGAAGCCTCTTTTCCTGAGAAAGATCTTCTTGGACTTCCGCCCGGTAACTTGCTCTAGGCGGAAGGACGGTCGGTTGCCAGACTTCAAGATAAGATACAACACTTTACAAACAACTAAGTCCTTATTTTTAGTTTCAAAAACAAAATGCATTTTTTTCTTGGGACAACCAAGATAGGTTGATTATTTTCGGCTTCTGGTTAAGTTCAACTTCCGGTTAAATAATCTAATGCAATTTTTACTATTTTTATAAAGTATTCCCAGGTTACAGCCCGATACCGAAAAGGACTCCAATCAGACATACTCAAACGCATACGTGCACTTCTGCAATAGAACTTACACGACAGCCTTAATTATGCGAGATAGTATGTCTGAACCAAGAGCGCAAGTGAGTCAGAAATATTTCCAAAGTGACTACACATTTTGAGCACAAATAATAATAATAATAATAATAATAATAATAATAATAATAATAATAATAATAATAAATTAGTTTTCGAGTTCATTCCATTGCTTGCATTTATAAATTTACAAACAACAAAACAAAACTCGAAAGGACATCAGGAGGTCACTAGACCTGTCAAGTGATGCTTTTTACTTCTTCTCAAAGTCTACTTATTTGGTAATTCAAACCCTCGCAAATAGGTCACAGTCACCAAGCAATTGTACACTGGATGCCTTGGTTTGTTTCCCACTGAAAATACCACTTATAAAGATAAACGCTGATTTTTGAATCAGTTACTTTCCGCTTTTTTAAATATTTTTTTGCGCATTCGTTGGACAAGTAGAACTCAAACTGTCTTAGCAAATCGGTTTTGGCGGCTGATTAACCTCTTTTCGAACTTTGATCTCTTTTAAATCTGTAACTGTTTGTATTGATTAAATTCACCCTTTGATTCTTAACAATATCAGTCTTGTCTTTTATTTTCACAGGTATACTGCGTACATATGTTCGATCAATGATTGCAAATACTAATAATACGAATGAAGGCTTCAAATAGACTGTTCGGCTCCAGCTCTGAATATACAAGGGATCAAAGAATGATGATTGGCGACCTTTTACAGGAGATTACGAAATTAGATAACTTCATTCTGGGGAAACTCACAGCTTCAAATTTTAATGAAGTGACATTCAAAACCCGATCTTATCTATCTTGTATCAGAGTCAATCGATCAGATTAAAGTCCAAATACAATGAATTTATAACCAAAATTTTAAAGAAATGTCTCAAAATCCGTTTATAAAATGAAGCGCTAAAAAATTCCGTAACTGTATTCATAAATAAACTTATGAAATTACAGCTATGAAAATTGCTGAAAAGTGTCATCCCATCTGCAAATTCATTCTTTTCTCAGATATTTCAGAGTAGTTTCCTTCACTGTCTGATATTCTTACACATTTGCTTGAAAATGTGAACAACATAATCTCACAAAATGACCTACCAAGAGCGTTCAGATAAAATTATCAAAGATTTTCAGTAAAACAGCACGCAAAATTTGAGTTTTAAGGCTGCAATAAGTGTTTGAACGATCAATAAAGTATCTTATGCAGGGAATCCTAAAATATGCAGCGCGTTAAAGCGCATTTTCAAGATAGTTTTCATTTTTCTGACCCCTACTGACAAACTTAATAAATATGTTGCTATCAATTAGCCCTAATAATCTATTATTTGAATTGAAGGCTAAACAAAATGAACAGATTTTTATGAGATGCGAAAACTGAATTTTGCGTTCGATCAGATGCTAACTTGACAGGAACTGACGTTCTTTCTCAAATAGCAGTCAAGTCCGTTCCCAGGTTGAGGTGCCAGACGGAAAATTGATATATTCAGACCAAAATGAACGCAACAGGGGGCGACCGTCGTGCGTTCAAAATTACACGGCCTGGAAGAAAAAGGAACAGATGAAAGTCTGGACATAGGCCATTTTGAATGAACGAAAGTCTGATCATAGTGATCATTGAGCGCACAAAAATTTTTGAATGGACACAAAAATGTCGAAAACTGACGAGCTCAAGTTTGCCTAAGCACTCTTTCTAGAGTGTTCACCCAAGTTAAGACTTTCTACGAAGAAGACGTTTGCCCATTTGAGTTCAAAAGTCGCAACACCTCTAATGCAGGAAATTTGCATCCATCATTTCGCTTTGTATTGAATTGATTGAATTTAGTGATTTTTTTCACCTACTAACCGCTTTATTTTTATAGAAGTGTACACGCATGATGAACTTTTCTAGTCAGATCCTACAAGAAAAGTGAGATCTGACGTTTCCTAAGATATTGATATTCCATATTAAGTAACTTTTCCTTTTGTTTTACTCATCTAACTTGTCACCTTCGTTTTGCCTTTCATTAGATCAAAAAGTCCTAGTAAATTACAGTTAATGCCATCCAAACAATTGTTCACTTAGCAAAACACAATCACATCTATCAAATTCGCGTCTGTTCGAATCAAACAGCATCTATAGTGACAACCTTCTTCAATTGCCTGGTTGTTTTTCTCTAGTTTGATTTGTGGATTAATAAGGCGAAGCAAACTGTTGTTTGGGTTCGGTGATAGAACCCAAGTGATCAATGAGCTCAAAAATTTAAGCGCATCTTGCTAGCGATCTTGAAATTAGATGCTCTCGGGTAAAAAGTTGTGCCTGCAAGATTTACATTATATATAGATTACAAGATATAGATTTTATTACAGGTTATACATGAGCAATGTCAAAATAGCAAACAACAATTATATTGGAACCCACGCCTTGTTTCTCATTTTGAGTAAAGTTGCACAAAATAATTATTTTTTTTTAATTCGAACCAGCGGGTCGAGGTGTCACCCACCGCATTTTGAGCGCATATATTTATTTCAAAAATGAGTCTAAACTTGATGAGACTTTACAAGAAATACTCAGCATGCCCTACAATGGATCGGCGAGTAAATTAGCCAAACTCGTTTGAAATTTTTTGCCATTAAGTTCGAAATTATATCCACACAATTTTTAACGGAGTTGCGGTGCACCTCTTGCAGAAGTTGGTCATTTTTGTTCTTCAGCGTATTATTCAGAGAACTTTCTCTGCATATGTTTATGGAGAGAAGTTTCAAATGTTCAGCCAGTAACAATGATAATAAAAGGGAATCAACTTGTGCTTGTCCAGAAACTAAAATTTGTAAGAATTTTTTAAAAACTCCAATTTGTTGACTGTAATGTGCACATTTTAGAAATTGTGTTTGCTTTACGGTGGAATTGCTTCACAATTTCGGCCGAAATATAGTTTTTGGAACAACACAAAAAATTGTCTGAATGGAAAGTCCGCGTTGACCTGACTTGATTGCTGAAGAGAACAGAGTTTTACATTTTTTCAACCTCTCTAGAAAAAGTTTAGGTGACAAAATTACAGAAACTGCTCTCACTTTACTAGCTATTTAGCTTTTAAAATAATGAAGTTTATTTACTTCAAATTATATTGCGATACTTCTAGATTTGTTCAAAAACGAAAAAATTAAAATATACATGTTTTCGACAGACACAATAACACTGTCAAAGAAAGTTGAAGCAGCAAAAACCAAATGAGTAATTATACTGAATTAAAGTTAAAATAGTAAAACAAGTGAACTTTCTTAAAATCATGCATTTAAATTGTTGTTTTTATTGTTTTGACTTCAAGCAGATGACGACGCTGTATAACGCTTTCATTTCTTTCAACATTTTGCAATGAACTGCTTCTAATTCCTGTCGAGGATAAAAGTTTTTGAAATTCTTTTTAAACCGATAAGAAAAAATAGCTGAAATTGGTTAACAACTGCGGAATTAGTGATATCACTCTTTTGAAGGTGCACATAACTTGTTGGATCCATTATTTATTCATCTAATCTAATTTCAATCATTTTTTGAACTCTGGCAATTTTTATGTTAATTTTTGCAATCTGGCAGCTCTCAAAATTGGTCTTCTGTTTTGATCTTATTTTTGAATTTTTTTCGAATCACAATTTTGATATTCTTTTTGAAATTTTTAGGCATAATTTTTCATAAAGATTTAAACCTGAGTTGACAAATTTGGTCATTATATGATCGCTATCAAGATTCAGGTCTATTGACGGCAGGTAGCAACTTTGGTTCACGGCATCTGCTAATATAGAAAACTATTTAAATGTTTCTCTCTTACACTTTGTTCTTTCTTTTAGTTGGGTGTCATATTTTTTTCATAGTTGAAAGGTTGATCTTAATTATATAAATGTTTTTCAATACTTTTTGTCAAAAATTTGAGATAAAACTTATTTGAACTAATGTCATTTTTTATCTTAAAACATATTTATTCGAGCTTTATTTCCAACATTTAATCTGGCCAACGAAAATCGAGTCATAAGCGTTTGGTCAGCTTTGCTGATGAAAATAAGTCTAATTACAACTTTAAATATAATTTTCTGAATAAAACTGTACAATAACTTTATGGTATCGCTAAGTGCATTAATTTTGTCTGGCTTAGAGGGACCACGGGGCAGTCTATTTAGTTGAACTGAAACGTGAATTTATGTTAAAAATTTTTTTTAATATTTATATATATTTATATATATATATATATATATATATATATATATATATAAATATATAAGTAGTAATATAGTGAGCTACACTCCCCGGGGGGGGGGGGTGAGGTCCCCCATGTATTAAGATAGGATTTAGCGTATTTTTCGGGATTTGGGTCCTCCCTAACGTATTAAGATAGGGAATGAATTAGCATGTATTAAGATTAGGTATAGCGGCGTTAATGTATTAAGATTGGGTATAGCCGCCATGTATTAAGATTAGATATAGCCGGCGACATGTATTAAGATTAGTTATATGCGCCGACATGCATTAAGATTAGTATAGTCGGTGCAAAGGTGGGGGGTAGGTTCGGAGACGCTCCTGATTGGCTGAAATTCAGCCAATCAGGTTCGGAGACGCTCCTGATAGGCTGAAATTTTGAGGGGAAAAATCAATGTTTGTGTAGTTATTAAGTGTTTACTTGAGAACAATCGAATTGGCGTGGGTAATTAATTGCTGTAATTATGTGAGGGGTAATTATGTGACAGGTTGAATTTTGTTTACAACTTTTATGTTATTAAATTGTGAAATTAATTGGTGGGGGTTTTCAATTACCCTAGTTATCTGAGGGGTAATTATGTGACATGTTGAATTTTTGTTTACAAATTTTAGGTCAATTGCAAAGATTGTTCCCCTAATTGTTTGAATCAATTGTGTAACAAATGTCTTTTGCGCGCTCATTAATTGGAAAAAGTCAAGATAGCAAGAGGTAGTTTTGATCTACCGTCCTCTGGGTTATGGGCCCAGCGCGCTCCCACTGCGCCATCTTGCTAATTACATGCATATATGCATTATTTTTTGTACATTATTTGAAAAAAGATGTTAAATAAAAGAAAAAAATGAATTAAAATAGTATAAAATGACAGACACAGTACAAATTATGAGCATCAAAATACAAAATTTTTCAATCATTTACAATAAATTGTATAAATTTCAATGAACATCAAGGTACACTTAGCCGAGTGGTTAATAAAGTTCGATAAAAAAAGTTTAGAAAACTCACGAGAAACAGTTACGAGAAACATATACTATCGACTTTATTAACTTCAGCTTACTAAATACCAAAATGAACACTACTACATATAGTAACTTATATAATTTAACACGTGTACATCATGAATATTGTTCAAGTTGGTTTGGAAAAACTTAAATATTTGAAATGCTGCAAAAATTGCGTAGAATCCACACAAATTTTGCATCTTCTGAAGTGGTCGATGTATTATTTTTTGGTACTTTTTACCTAAAAATTTGTAATGTGTTACTGATCGAGCCAGAGAATCCGCATAATAGTAACTTCTGTTGAGTCGAGCAATCAATATCCAATGTTCACCGAATTCTTTACTCGAAGCAGTGTTAATGATTGCAAAGCTGAATTTGGGTAAATTTGGAATGAAATCTGCTGGAAACGATCCAATGTATTTGAATTTTAGCTCAGGAATGCGTTCAATAATTTGTTGAAGAGATTGATTATCCATGACAAATAATCTTCTGTTTCAATTCGCAAGCTCCGTTTGAACAGGGATTTCTCACATTACAATCAAGTTGAAATGATTCGTTCTTTTCAATAAAGCAACAATCTTTAGATTGGGGAATTTTACGTATCAGATCTCCTGTAGATTTACTTACTCTGTCTTCACTATTACCTGTGACATCGGGATGAAAGATAATAATGATGATTAAAAGTCCCAGGAATACTGCACAAATAAGGTATACATATAAGTTTGGAGTAGGTCTACCCCAATTTTCATCCATTCCCTATCTTGATATTATAGTGTGGAAAGGGTTGCAACTGGGCGATGAAAGTACATATCCAACAAATGTTCCAACGCAGAAGGCAATAATATAAAAACCATAAAAAATTGAGAAGAAAATTAAAAAATCTTGATTAATGCAGAGTTCTTCAGACATTCTTAGCAACTGTTCCAAACTGATCAACTTTAACTGTTGAGATTCGTTCTCCGAGAACAATTAACTCGGTAACATTGGTTAGCGGACGTTCAAAGAACATTTCTAAACGAAGACTTTCCCCACTGAGTTCAGGATAATGAACATTTTCACCAGCATCTTGGAGTGATGTGAGATCGAATACAAGCACATAATGATCTGTGAAGAAATCATTCGGTAACGCAGGAATTTCTTCGTTGAAGTTCATTGCCTTCATTGTTGTAACATAAGCTCTACAATTGTTGGTTGTATCAATTGAGACAACAGCTCTCCCCCCTCGAACAATTCTCAGCTCCCGCAGTCCAAACTTTCGATAATGAAAAGGATTTTCTTGAAAATGTCCGGTGAATGCTGAATTAGTGTTCATTGCTATTGCAATTCGTCTGATTGGGGCATTATTGAAAACATTTTCCTGAATAAATTGATTTTGTCCAGAAGGAACAATAAATGTTCGCGCAATTGTCTCCATAAAATTATAGCAAGCTGGTTGATGTGTTAGTTGATACTTGATTGTCTGGTGATAGACCTCATTAACGACAACACGTCTCGTAAAAAGTGAACAGTCAAGAACTCTAAGGGAAACATGTGGATTGTAGGAAATCATGTAAAAATTTGGTCTCGCTCTAATCAATTTGAGTCTAATTTTTGTATTTGGAAGTAATAATTTTTCACATTGAAATAAGTCGATTGCAAGTTTACCATATAAGGTAACCCCATCTTTCAACAAAAGCTCTTCTTCCCTATCTATGAACGGACTTTTTTCATAATCACTAGGATCTTTCTCAAATTCGTATCCATGACAAGCCAAAATTCCTTCATTATTCATTGTAGAAGCATTGAATTCATTGGATATCAGAGCTTTGTGGCCATAGAGTCCGTTAGAGTTGTACACTTGTTGATTGTTTAAATACACTTCGCAGTTGGAGAAAAGAGAGTGTAACAAGTTGTTGACATGAGTCAAATATTGTAAATCATCATCAGTGAAAGTCATACCCATATCTGGTTTTCCATGCTCCTCTTTTTTCATGAAATCGTCAAATAATCTTCCCTTTTGTAATCCAACTTTAATTTGTAAATGAATATCTCTCATATCGAGATAAATACTTCTATCTGTTTCAAATTCAAATTCAATGCTGCTTTCATCCAATGAAGTGCTGGGATAAACTTCTTGAATATGGGATGATTCAATTGGTTCCAAAACCGGAATTTTGTCAAAAATCTCCAAGCAAGAATTTGTAAAGTGTCCATAACGGAAATTACTGTCATTTGTTGATCTGGTATTCATTTTAGTTTGGTAAAAGTATCCCTCCTAGTTCGACGACGTCGACTGATTTTTGGCGAGCGTTTTCGAATAATACGTCGTTTTCTTTGTTTTCCTCCTCCTAGTTGTTTACGTAAAGTTTTCTTTCCAACATCTGTGGCTGCAGATTTGAACTTTTTCCTTCCAGCTAATACATTTCCGATTTCTGGCGCAGCTAATTCAATCAAGTCAGCACCAACTCTTTTAGCTGCTGGTACAACATATCGTCTCAAAAAAGGAATTGCAGTTCTCCCAATTGTTTGTGCTAAAGCTCCAAATCCTCTTCCCCTTTGTTTTGAATAACCACGAAAATACGGTAAATCACTGTCTGCAACCATTTTTTGTAAACTTAATTTTAAAAATGATTGTCTGAAGCTCTTCTGAACATCAATACAGCTCTTGTTACACCTACTGAATTGAAGGGAACTTTTTCACCGTATGAGTCGCGGAGCTCAAGTTTAATGCTGTGGAAAGAATTTTTAAGAATTTTTTTAAATTGTAGATTTGGGAAGTTTTGATAATTCATATATTGTCCAGTAGATATTATGTCTCCATTCTTAATTTTAGAAATAAACGGAATACATCTCAAAAGCGCGGCTTTTGTATCACCTACAATATTGTATTCAACAATATCGCTGTATATCATGAGAGTATGAATTCGAACAATATCATAGGGAAATTTAGGAAAATGTGGTCCAGCACCACTCATAAAAACACCCATTCCGTAAACAGCTTCCTCACACCCAAATACGTGACAGAGATCAGTACTGAAGATAAATAGTAACGAGTTTTCATTAGGAAGGCTTAAGGATATTCTCTGTGTAATTCTGTTGACTTTTAATTTGATTGGGGTTTTCTCATACTTTTCTCTTTCCTGAATTTGTTTGTTCATTTCGTTCACAATATCAGATATTGATGGATATAGTCCTGCATCAATTGTATAATAATCGGAAGGTTTTGTATCTGGAGTTGCAGCATCTAGATAGAAAAATTTTCCATCTGTAATATTCTGGTACAAAGATGGATATGATAGTTCGGTTATTGCCACCTCCCATTCTCCTTCAAAGTTAATCTGTTCGGGAAGGAAATTGGTAAAAGAACTCAATGTATTATTTGGATAACAATCAAAGGATGCGTTGGAGACCAGCTCTACCGTAAAAGATTTCATCACTAAATGATACACTTTGAGAGCTCTTGTTCATAAAATTTTCCTAGTATTTCATCACCCTGCTCTCCCTTGAGGTTGTATGTTGGAGGTTTGTACGTAGCAATCTTAACAATTTCAAAGATTTCACTCGTGAACTGTGACTTGTATCCTTTTCTAAAAGGAATATCGTATTTCGAAATTCGTACTTTATCCCCTACTTTAAACCGAGGTTTTTTGTATTGTCTGATCGGATTTTTGTAAAAAATTGATAAAAAGTCTTTGTTTTTTACCTCTTTTGGAGCTTTACCTGTAGATCTATTTACTCTACTATTCATTGTATTTAGGAAAGATCCCATTTTTACAAGGTACTTATGCCCGTTTTCTTCCATGAAGCGATAAATAATGTTTTTCAAAGATCTGATAGCTCTCTCAGCTACGGCAGCTTTTGTTTCACTTCTCGTTGAATAAATTTTAATTTTCTTTTCTCCACAAAATTTCCGAAATTCGCCACCAAACTCTGTTCCTTGATCAACCCATACTTTTTGTGGGATGTTGTTTTTTCGTAGCATTTTTTTGAAAGCTGCTACAGCATCTGTAGAATACTTTGATTTCATTGGTTGAACACGGACAAAACGAGAAAATACATCAACGCAGATTAATAGATACTTTACTCCGTTATTAAACTCTGACAATTTGTCCATAAAAGCTAAATCAAGACACCAAATTTCATTTATCCGCTTTGCAAATGCAGGTAATCGTCTAAAATGTCGATTTGCTTGACGGTATTTTGTATAGGAACTTTTAGTGTGGAGAAAGGAAATAACCTTGCCTCTTGATAAACCGCTCGCTTTTTGAAGATTTCTAACCGATCCAAATGCAGCTTTTCCTTCTTTGTATAATCGTTGAAGTTTCGCTTTTTCAGATTTTGAAAGGGATCCAACTCCCTCTGTCTTCGCTTTTGGCATCCTTGTTTACAATTTTGCTCGGACTTATCCTTGTAGCATCAAGTATTGTGTAATATATATCAGGAAATGCAATATTTTTTCTCTTCAATGCGTAAATAAAATCGGTAAATGCTACATTTGTATCTCTTCCATCCAGTAAAATGGAGTCACTGAGGGACAGCTTGATTCAAGGACATTTGAGTATTTGATCTACAACTGACTCGTTTTTGAATGATTTTGTGTTAGTGGTGATGTCCTTGTGAAGAGAATCTAAATTTTGTGGAACGAAGTTAACTTTTTCCTCACTCTCGTCCAATTTATACACATGTAATTTGAATTTTTGTTCGTAAAGCTGTTGAGGAATCAAAACAAACTGTTCCATTTCAAGAAAGACGGTTAATGATAGACGGAGTTAGAATTGATATAAGTTCTATTCCTTTCCTTGAACTTAAAATTGCTCTCCTTTTATTTATTCCAGTTCTTTTTAGAACAAGCTGATGAATTTCGTCTTGATACTTTTTTACGTCTCGTTTTTGAATATCTTGCAGTTCTCCTCTGAGCATGTTTACGCTGCACTCGTTTAGGAACTGAATAAATTCTTTCGGACAATTTTTTAGGTAAGTTCTTTTGAAGTTCCGGGAATAACTTTGGAACGTTGTCAGAGTAGAGAGATGTTGTGTGCTCATCACTCAAAATTGTGGTCTGCTGTTTATGTTGTGGAAGGAAAAAAATTGAAGGAATCGATCCACTATTTGTACAAAATCGAAGAGAGTCGACTGTTTTGGGAGTTAAATCAATAAGTAAATGACCATAAGGATTAGAAGTTGCTTTGGTATACCAATCTTTTAATTGTGAACCTAATCCCAACTGTTGGCTCAGAGTGTTTATTTGCAGTACATCTCTAGGAGATTTGAACAAGACGATATGAGTATTTTGTAACTCTATATCTCTTCCTAATCTACTCTGATGAAATAAATTGTGTTTGATGTATATTGTGCTGAGTCCTTTATGTCTTCCAGCTGTTGCAATTTTAACGAAATCTTTAGAACTGGAAATCTCCTCACAAGAGTCGTCAAAAATTAACAGATACTTTGTTCCGTTATTTGGGAGGTTTTGAATAAACTCAAAGTCAACTCCTTCTATGAACTCAATATTTTTAACATCTTTAGACATTAAACCATAAAGAGATTGATAATGTTGATAGAAGTAGTAAATTTTGTCGAACTCTGGTTGAAAAGTTCCAATTGTTAACCATTCATGTATAAGATGAGATTTCCCGGATCCGCTTGGACCAACCAATGAAATAAAAATTCGTTCTTTTGTGGAAATTATCTTGTTCATAATTTAGGTGAAGGTAAAATATAACCAACTGTACTAGAAAGGATTGCAATCCAAACTGTTGTTTCTTCACACGTTGTTGCCAATGTTATTCGTACTATACAACAGACCAGAATTACGAGTATAACAAAAAATTGGGACAGAAAAACGACTAGAGACCTATTACAAGTCTGTCCAAAACATTTCCATGATTGTCGTTCCTGATTATTATCATCAAAGACAAAATTACCCAAATTTAATCCTTTATCTGTATGCTCAGTCATTTAAACGTAATCATTGAGACGATAGAGAAAATGTTTCAACTGAATTGTGATGTAAATAAATAAAAAAATGAGATAAGCTTCTAAACATAAAAAAGAAACAAACAACAGCGTCAGCCAAAACACTGTCTCTTCACAGGAATTAATAACAGAAAGCATAAAAAAGGAGAATAAATTCAAAATTAAGAAAAACGACAGAATTGAAACGAAGAATAACTGTGTTACGCTAGGACAAAATTTGTTCAACTTTCTCATTTTTGAAGCAACTTTTCTATGATTTGTAGGCGAAAAAAATGATTTTAAAAATTAATTAAAAGACAATATGATACATTACAATCAAAGTATATAAAAATTTTTACAAATATTAAATTTTGTCAAAAAAATTAAGAACCCAAGTTCCATAAGCATAAGCTTTCTTCTCTGCACAGTGCAATGTTTTCTTGTGTCGGTAGGGGTAGTTACTACATTCCCAGATTGTATCTTCGTTGGAAATCAACTTAGAGGCTTTTGGACATCCAAAGTCGTCCAAATTTTCCACATCCTTACACAAATAATTGGATAGGATTTTACATTTCTCCAATCCTTTGGCAAAGTATTCGGTTGTAGGAGAACAATGTTGATGAATTATGGTTGGAAGATCTGAGTAATCAACTTTTCCATTATTCCAGTTTATTCCATGTAAATTCTTTGTGTTCCACTTTGCTTGAAATGTTGGCTTGTAGTCATTCGGTGGGAGGAATGTATATCCTAACACAATTCCGTCCTTGAAAATTCGCAGCTCCTTGACAACTGTTCCCTCCAAGCACTCAATATCAAACACAACGAGAGTCATCCTCTTTTTAGCTGAGATAATTGACAAATGATTAACAATCTAGTATTTTAAAAATATGAGGATGACAAACTTTGATGTGGAGACAAAAGAATAATCCAGTTATATGACCTAGAAGACAGGAGCTGGGTAATTGCGGCAGCATGTAACAATAACCTGGTCCTTCGTCTGTTGTTGTTTTCACAGCTCCAGCAGAATCATGTAAAATTGCATGTAGACGAAAAATTTTTGATCTAGCTAAGAAAAAGTCCAAAAGAGAGTTTCCATATCCAATTCTTCCTCCGTGAGGAAACTTTTGATCAATTTCGTCCAAATCGACGTTTCGGTCCCAAATTTTACACGCTGCGAGAAAACAGTTTTTACGTTTTTCGTTCGTAGGGAACATTGAAAGTATGCTTCCGTATCAATTGAAAATGTTTACCAGAGTAACAATATTCATTAACTCTGAGTTGTTTCGTCCAAAATAATGCAAGTCTTTTTGTAATTTTCTATATAGGAAAGAAGTGTTGGTAGATGATCTACTAGATTTTTATACTCCTCTTTTTTCAAATCAATTTTTGTAAGAAAACTCCACTGATATCCGTTCCAGCGATGTTGAGAAATGGAAATTTCTTGTTTGTCAGAACGATATGTTAGAGTTGTTCTGCGCAGCCCATTATGAATAACCCACTTGAATTCAGAAATTTGGGACTCTACGTCTAAATTATCCAAATTGGGAAAATTTTGCGCTTCAAGAACTGTATATGAATACCTTTTAAGCTCGTGATGTAACCTGACGTGAAAAACTTTTGATTTATCTCTGAGACTTAAGAAAATGTTTCTAGAGCATCCAATATCCCAACTCATTCTAAGAAGAAAAAAGTTTCAAATGAAAAAATGTTTACTGAAAGTCAAATACATATAATCACCAAATATTCATCATTCAATATAAAAAACATCATAATATTGCGCAGCAGTAGTTATTGAAATGTACATTGTTCAATATTAGAGAAGTCTTTAAGATTTTCAATGAGTTCCTTGAATTCTTCCATTTTATAGCTGACGTAAGTCACTTGCTTGAACTCATTGCTCTCTTTGCGACAAAATAGTCGGATCTGGACATAAACTGAAGCTGGATTGTCCTGAACGTACTGTATAAAGGTAACGTAGAGTCTTCGATTTTTTCCAATGCTGATCTCTCTTGCTTTGTGACATTGTTGCAGCACGTCTTCCATTTTTGGGTTCTTCTCAATTTGAGCTGGATTTTCTCGAATTTCCCAGTCTCCATTCAGCAGATCGTTCTTCAGAAGACAAAATTTCTTGAATTCGTAATCTCCAATTCTCAGTTGTTGGTACTTTTCAAATGTTCCACATTTATCTTTTTTAAAGACTTGAAAAGTTGGTTCCGAGTAATTTTGTCCATTTCTAAATATTTGGGACACAGTAAATCTCCCAAATCTGTTTGGATGAGAACCAAAGTCAATATAAAGTGGGACGGAATCAGTACCCAATTTAGGTTGTGAATCTGTAAACATTGATGGAGCGCTCGAGTAACAAGGAGATACTTTGGAGAGAGACATTTACGTAACTTGAGTAAGCTGCGAGAAGTTGATTAAATGATTTGCTTAAAAAATTAAGGGCCTCTACAACGTAGAATTTCCTTTTATGCTAATGACATCATTGTTTTCGCACAATTTCCTAAAAAGGAAGAGAAAAATGTGTCTATTTAGAATTCTTCCTTAAAAGGATTTCTAATCAGAAATTTTCAATAAAGAAAACTTTTGAATCATTATAGAAAAAGAGTCTTTGTGTTTAGCACGTCTGTGTTGCATTAGAGAGAAGTAGTGACGAAAATATTTTGAACAAGTAAAACATCGAAATTTATTAATCCGCTGTTTCTTGAATTGATTCATAGTTCAAATGAGATTTTAAATTGCACATAACAATTTCATTGGTTTCCTTATTTGGAATTTGAATTCCTTTATAATTTATAAGTTGATTTCCTTATTTGGAATTTGGTTTTATTTATAATAAATAAATTAGTTTCCTTGTTTGGAATTTAAGTTCAAATAAGGAAATCAATTTCTTTAGAACTAAATAATATTACAGAATGGCAGCAGTTATGTTTCAGGTTTTACCACACTTTTACAAAAAATTCTGTGAAAAGGCGTTGTTTATCTCTGTATCTGTCAAAGATTATAGACCATATATTCTTACAAGTGAATATGTTTTTGCTTCACACAACAGTTTCTGTCCCCTGAAAACCTGTCGATATCACGTTGTTCTCATTTCTTTCTCCATCGGAGACTTGCTTCAAAAACTGGAAGATCTCTCCTATTTATATCAGACAGTTGATTGTTTATATACATTATATAAACATCAATTTTTTGGCAATATTTTGGAAGAATTGGGACTTGTCTTTACTCAGTTAGACAGAGCAGTACAACACAATTATGAGAACAAATATGTTGAGAAGTTACCTAGTGTGTCTAAAAAAAGATTGAGTAGAAAGAAGTTCAAGAGACATCTACTGCGCGCTGAACAAAGAAATGTAAGCACACAAACAATGGGATCTTCTTTTCTGGACAGAATTCAATCTCTTAAAAACTCAAAATATGAGGGTGAATTGATAAAAATTGTTGACTGTTTGTTAGACGGCCATGGCTTAATTGATAATTCTCTGTTATATCTTGAAACTAGAAAGTAATAAATTTGTAATTGCATCACAATTATTTACATAGTATCAGTTTTATGTTTGGTTTAAAAATCAAGAAAATTCAATTTCTCTTTTTTTTACAATCTTTTTCTTAAATGTTTAAATTGATACCTCTAATCTGTTAAATGTCAAGTTTTGTAACAAATTATTCTTTTAAAAGTCGAGTTTTCTCACAAAAATTTTTGTTAACTGTTGGGTTTTGGAACAATTTATTTTAATAAAAGTCGAGTTTTCTCAACGAAATTTTTGTTAAATGTCGAGTTTTCATTCAATCTTTTTGTTTAAATATCAAAAAACAGTTTCCAATTGGATACAATAAAGCGCAAATTTTTTCCTGATTTTCACAAGTTTACGGTATAATTTAACGCAAAAAAGGAAGAGATTTTTAATTTGTAAAATGACAAGTTTTCTTTTTCTATAACAACTTAAAAATCGAGTTTTCATACAGGTTTTTTTCTTAGAAATCAAATTTCTGCTCAGTTTTTTTTCTTAAATATCAAATTTTTGATCAAAAACTTTTGTTAAATGTCGAGTTTTGATAATGCTATTTCCGTTAAATATCAAGTTTTGTAACGAAGTTTCAAAATTCAAAATTTTGTTTGATTATATCCTTGTGAACTGGTTTCGAAAAGAAAGCTCACATGAGAAAAATTATATTATAAAGAATGTTTAAATACATCACCAGGAAAATGTTTAAATCAACATACAACTTTTCCGTTAAGAACGATAACAAATCAAGCTGCAAAATTGTACCAACTCGAATCTATTCAAACAGAGTTCTCACAACATACTCTGGTAAGTTTTGAATCTCATTCCCAAAAGGTCTAGAACGTTCAAATATTACTGGAGGATCAGTCGGTTGAACGCTGATTGAAGTTGTTGAATTTTCATCAGTCAGCAAAATTGGATTGTGCGCCGTTCCATCCTCCATGGAAGGTGTTGTCATTGATGGAGTAGTCGACATATCAGTAGAACCATAGTACTGTGCCGGATCAAAGTTCTGCTGTTCATTTGCTGTCCAAGTGCTAGTATCAACACTTAGCTCGCTCCCATCAAAGCTTGACACAGTTTGAAGCAAATTCCCTGACTCCTCCACTGAACTCAAAACTTGATTTACATCCGGGCTAGAGAACCAAGAGTTGGGAATTTGCCCTTCTTCCCAAGGGAAAGTATATTGAATGTTGCCAGCGACGTAGGTAGGTGGAAATTCTGTCCCAGCAACGTGGGGATAGTGGTGCCCACTAATAACAGCAACCTCGTGTCCCATCGCTTGAGTTCCAAGCTGATTCTCCGTAATTGGAACCTGACCCTGATGATAGGTGTCGAACTGTTGTCGCTGGTGTTCAATAATATGCCACACAGTGATGGGTAAAGTCATTACAGTCTCATATAATCCGTTTGATAATTCTTTAATACTTATCCGAGCAGTCTCCTCACTGAAGGAAAATGAGTACAGAAGACTGTTGTTTTGCACAGTAAACTCCATTTTGTTCAGATGAGTTGATAGAAGTGGATTTTTTAGAAACAAAAGCAGTTTGTAAATGAACGTATTGAAAACTGTCAAGTAGAGAGTAAGTTAGAAAACAACAAATTTCACTTTATGGTAGGACAAAAAGAATATCTAAGTTAGAAACAGATAAACGTTACAACTGAAGTAAGATCTGTAGATAAGAAGAATGTGAATGTAGGAACTCAATTGTATAAAGTTTTGAAGAATAGTTAGCAGGACGATGAGGAACAGAGGTGAAATTAATTTTGAGGAAATGAAAGAGAATGATGAAGTCTAACTTTGTCGCTCCTAAGTCTAAATTTATAGTGAATTCCGTCCAATAAGAACAAAGTAACCAAAGAAGGAAATATTTTGTAGAAAAACTGACGTTAGTAACCGAAACAGGAAATGGAAATCATTTAATGTATCCAAATATGGAAGAAGTTGTTATAAAATGATGCTCGTATACGAAGCAGGAACATCAATGCGTGAATAGAAACCAAATATGGTTTTTGGATAATACATGTATCACATGATACGACTACTTGTTTACTAAATAAGGATAGCTCATTGGGAACGAAGTGACATAATTTACCAAAAATGTTAAGCTCTGATAAATTTGTTCAACTTCGTTAAATTTTAAATCAATCTCGGAAAGTATTCCATTTTTGGAACAGAACTTTTGTATATATATATATTTGGGAGCCGAATTCCAAATCGAATTTTTACTCCTTCAGAATTGTAATCTGTATAATAATGAAAAAACAACGCGCTTTGTACAGATGAAGTGATTGCTATGGGGTCAGGAATTGGAATACAGTTCGCTTGTGCTAGATTTCTGTACTGTTCTAAAATTTCGGGAACAGAAATCAAAATAAATAAAATTTTGTACTTGTTAATGTGTAGCTCTGACGATAAATCAAATGATTGTTTCGTTATATAATCATCATATTTGAATTTTTTAATGGAAAATGTTGCATATTCGAATCCTTTACTAAATCGGATTATTCTGTCATTCTGAACGCAAATGTCCAAGAAATTGTAGAAAAAATAGGAATCAACATCAATCTCGTCAACTTTGTAAGCATCGGCAATTCCTTCTTTCCTCTTATATATTTTTTCCAACAACTGTAAATGATTTTTGATTAACATTTTTCGCAAGTGAGCAAAATTTCACGCAATACTCTGTTTATGTAAAAGAAAATTAAAATTAAGAAACAATTACACAAAATAAAATCGTTAATCTTCAGAATAATTTCTTTAACACGGGATTTCGATTGGTTGAGAGGTTCCAAGACAATAACGTTAAGTTGTAAAGTAAATATTTGTTCGTGAAGTATGGATGAATATTTGTTTTCGACATCTTTAACATTGTTGTAAAAGCACATTCATGTGCTAATTTCAATTTTCAATAGGACTAGATTTGTTTGCAAGCACCGAATTCTGTCAATTGCGGATAGACACAAATTTGAATCACAGAGTTTGTTAAGATTGGAACAATTTGTTTGAATTTGTTGTGAGTCTGTTTTTGGATTATGGCTGGATGAAATATGAAAACTTATATAAAATGTAAAAGAAATGATTAAGAAGATATATAAGAATGATTTGCTATTTTTGAGTTTACTCCAAGGAATGAATTCACATATTTAAAAAGAGTGTTCTTAATTATTAAAGGTATTTGTAAATGGAAGAATCTGATTGGTTTATTCATTATGTTCTAGAATGTTCGGTTATGACAACAAGCTTCTTAAAATGGAAATGATAACTTTCCATATATGGAGTGATGCGTCATAGCTGCGTTCCCTAAATGTACCAAAATAATTTCTTTCATTCTCACTTTGTTATTGTCACAATTAGTTGCTCGTCACGATACCCGAATTTGTTTCATCTTGTACCAAAACAATGCCTTCTCTCGATAGAAATCTCCCAGTGAAATGCACAAAGTGCAACAAAATGGTGGTGAAGAAGAATATGGCAAGACACAAGCAGTCTTGTGATAGTGGGACTCTATTTTGTCCCAAATGTCCACATTTCAGTACAAAGAAGAAAGAAGACATGAATTACCACATTGCTAAGCATCACGCTCCTAAGGATACAAAGCTAAGCACTATGTGTACTGTATGCTTGGAGGAGTTTCCGAGTTTCTATTCTCTTCAACAACACAAGAGGAGAAAGCATGGAACTTCAACAAAAGTTGGAACAGAATCGAGTGAAAAGCTTAAAGAAGTTCTAGAATCAGAGGAGCTGGAAAAGGACAACGAGCAGCTACAACAAGAACTTAGTGCTTGCCAGCACTTTTTTGACGATACTGAGATGGAAAATGGAAGACATCAAGTGTTCAATTTCAAGCTGTCCAAGCTCGATCCTCATGAAATTAATAAAAAGTTGAAAGAAGTATTCGAAAAACTCAACTGTGCAGCCAAAGTCAACTTAGCTCTAGGATTTATATTAAGAAATGTGGATACGGACGAGTATCGATACTTCTACGCTCACGAGAACAACACTTTCTTCGAGAAATCTCATCTACTCTGTTCCAAAGGAGACTTAGTCTCTCTTCAGGACAGGATTGAAAAGATGGATTTAGTGGAGACGTGTGCTCAGGAGCGGGAGAATACAAAATGGCGATTTGCTCTGACTACAAATGTAACAATATTTTGCGCTCTCCTAAAATCCATTCCAATGGGATGTATCGATGCTGTTCTTCCTGAACAGTTACTCAGACGACCAGATGTGAATTGTCTCGTATCGAATGGCTATGGTGATACTTACAAAGATTATCTTTGCTTATTCCGAGCTATAGCTGTTCACTTATATGGATCATCGGAGCTTGAGATCAATGCAAAAAATTTGTTTAGTGCATTACTCCACGAATCTGGACAAGACGCAATCAATTTCAGAGGGGTATCGATCGATCATCTTGTATTTGTTGAAAATGCGATAAAGCACAACATATTTATTTACGATATTGACATTGTAGATGGAGATTTTGTTGGTGAACTTGCGAGGAGAAGTATTGAAATGTATGAGAAAAATATTAATTTATTACGTTACAACAACCACATATGCTATGTAGATGATATCAACACATTCTTTAAACGATTCCGTTGTCCCAGTTGCGATACGTTCATTCAGAAAGCGGGAAATTTCAACCGCCATGTTAAAACGTGTAAAGATAGAGTACAGCATGTTTACCCAAAGAGTGTGTATACATTGCGCGAGACCTTATTTGATAAGCTTGACGGATTTGGAATTTCCTACAACGAAGATCAAAAATTGTTCAAGAACTTGGCTATTCTTGACTTTGAATCGATATGTGTACCCTCCGACCAATTAAAAGATACAAACACAACCACTTGGATTGGAAAGCATGAACCAATCTCTGTCTCTATTTCCTCCAATTTAATTGATGAACCTGTCTTCCTATGCGATAAAGATCCGAAAGCTCTCATTATATCTTTTGTTGAAGCTATTGAAGACTTAGCAAACAAAAGTAAAACTGAAATGTGGACAAAGTTTTCCTCTATTGAAGCAGTAATCAGAGCACGAGTTAACGCAATTGGCGAAAATTTAATTAAAAGAAAGGATCAAAACGCTTCAACATTTGAGTGTGAAGATGAACGTACCGAAGAAGATGATGAAGCTGATATGTCTACGCAATTTCTCCAAATGCAGAAAAACCAGCTTTTGGACTTACAGCAGCACTTTGAGCGTTATGTGAACACTTTACCTGTGTTCGGATTCAATAGTGGAAAATATGATTTAAATCTCATTAAGTCCTATCTCCTACCCTATCTTATTCATGAGCGCGACATTCAACCTACTGTTATTAAAAAAGCAAATCACTTTGTTTCTCTTAAGTTTGGTGATGTACAATTTCTCGATATCCTCAACTTTCTCGGTGGAGCTACATCACTTGATTCTTTCCTTAAAGCATACAAGACAAATGAGACCAAAGGATTCTTCCCCTATGAGTGGTTTGACTCTCCCGAAAAGCTCGATGCAACTTTTCTCCCTCCTTACGACCGTTTCTTTAGCAAACTGAGAAACTATAATCCACTGGAGAAGAAATTTACTGATTTCACTAAATTGCTTAACAGTGGATTTTCTCAACAAGAGTCATTAAAAAAGTTGAGGTTGAAAAATGTTCCTCCATCTGGAATTGACAATTACAATTACCTGAAAGTGGTCTGGGAGCAAGAAAAAATGGCTACATTCAGAGATTTTGTCAAGTGGTACAACAACAAGGATGTTGTTCCAACACTGGAGGCAATGCAAAAAATGATGGAGTTTTATCACAACAAGGGTATCGATATGTTGAAACTCGGATGTACACTTCCGAACTTGGCTAATATCTGTCTTCACAAGTCAACAAACCACAAGTTTTTTCCATTTGTTGAAGCTGACAAAGATTTACATGACAAAATACGTGAGGATGTGACTGGTGGTCCATCTATTGTTTTTACTAGAAAAGCAGTAGTTGATCAGACCTTCATACGAAACTCTGAAAACCTTTGCAAGTCTATCGTAGGTATTGACGCTAGCCAACTCTATCCCTTTTCAATGTGTCAAGAAATGCCCACTGGACTTTACACTCGATGGGAATTTGATACAGATTCTCAAAAATTCAGGGCTTGAACAAACAGATCTCGAACATTTGAGAACATGGTTATGTCATATCTTCAATCACAACGTTCCGAATGTAAAATTGAGAGCTACTACACAACCGGAAAACAGAAGAAGATTGATTGTTTTAGCGTAGACGGATTTTGCACACATTGTAATACGGTGTTTGAAGCCATGGGTTGTTACTTTCATTTCTGTCCTTGTCAGGAAGCTAAAGCAAGTCTCTCGGAAGACGAAACACAGAGAGGGATTAGAAAAAGAGAACATGATGAATTGAGAAGAGATTACTTAAAAAGTAAAGGATATAAGATTGTTGAAATCTGGGAGTGTAAATGGTGGGAAAGTGTTAAAGAAGAAGAAAATGTCAGAAATCACGTGAGAAAGAACTTTCCTTTCAAATTACCTTTGAAGCAAGAGTCTTTACTAGCTAAAATAAGAGATGGGGAGATGTTTGGATACGTACAATGTGATTTGGAAGTTCCCACAGGTTTGAAGTACAAGTTTTCGAATTTCCCGCCTATTTTTAAAAATTTCAACGTTAGTCGAGCTGATATTGGGGATTATATGAGAGATTACGCTGTCAAAAACAACTTACTGAAGCAACCTCAGCGAATGCTAATTTCAAGTTTCAATCTGGAAAATGGAACAATTATTACTCCCCTAATAAATTTCTACATCAGCCTCGGTCTGAAATGTACAAGAATTTATAGATTTGTACAGTACACGCCGCGCAAATGTTTCAACACCTTTGTACAGTCAGTGGTAGACGCTAGAAGAGGTGGAGATGAAAATCCTGATTCCAGCGTTGTTGCTGAGACTATGAAATTATTGGGTAATAGCTCTTACGGTTATCAGATTATGGACAGAAGCAAACATACAGAAACCAAATATTTGAACGATGAGAAGACGCATAAAGCAATCAATGGGAAAATGTTTAAGCGGTTGAACAAGGTCTCAAAAGAGCTTTACGAAGTTGAGCTAGCAAAATCAAAAATTGAACACCGCGAACCTATAATAGTTGGATTCTTCATACTTCAGTACGCTAAATTACGTATGTTGGAGCTCTACTATAACTTCTTTGACAGATTTTGCGACGTGGATAAATTCGAGGAGTTAGAGATGGATACAGATTCCCTCTATTTAGCCTTAGCTCATGAGAATTTGTATGATTGTATTCGACCTGCTAAAAAACAAGTATGGGAAGCATTGAGAAAGCAGGACTGTAACGACTCTTTCCAAGCAGATGCTATTCAAAATTTCTTCCCTAGAACATGTTGTTCTAAGCATAAGAAGCATGATAAACGGGAACCAGGACTTTTCAAGGAAGAATTCAGATGTACGGAAATGATTTGTCTTTGTAGCAAAACTTATTGTTGCTACGATGCACAGTCTGACAAATACAAGTTCAGCAGTAAAGATCTCAATAAAAGAACACTAGAAGAGAATGGAGATGGACCGATGGAGCAATATCGACGTGTGATGGATGAAATTATCAATCTTACTTCAACAAATAGAGGGTTCAGAACAATAAACCATTGTGTTGCTACGTATGAGCAGACAAAGAAGGGACTGTCCTATTTCTACCCTAAGCGCATTGTTCAGTCTGACGGTATTCATACAGCACCACTCATCATATAACTTAAATGCTTTTACTATAGCACAATTCTTTAGTATTCTCTATTACATTTATACTGTGTCTGTAATTTTATACAATTTTAATTCATTTTTTTTCTATCATTGAATTTTTTCCAATTAATGAGCGCGCAAAAGACATTTATTACACAATTGATTCAAACAATTAGGTGAACAATCTTTGCAATTGACATAAAATTTGTAAACAAAAATTCAACATGTCACATAATTACCCCTCAGATAACTAGGGTAATTGAAAACCCCCACCAATAAATTTCACAATTTAATAACATAAAAGTTGTAAACAAAATTCAACCTGTCACATAATTACCCCTCACATAATTACAGCAATTAATTACCCACGCCAATTCTATTGTTCTCAAGTAAACACTTAATAACTACACAAACATTGATTTTTCCCCTCAAAATTTCAGCCTATCAGGAGCGTCTCCGAACCTACCCCCCACATTTGCACCGACTATACTACTCTTAATACATGGCAGCGGCTATTACTAATCTTAATACATGTCGACGGCTATTACTAATCTCAATACAAGTCGGCGGCTATTACTAATCTTAATACATGTCGGCGGCTATTACTAATCTCAATACATGTCGGCGGCTATTACTAATCTTAATACATGTCGGCGCATATAACTAATCTTAATACATGTCGCCGGCTATAACTAATCTTAATACATGGCGGCTATACCCAATCTTAATACATTAACGCCGCTATACCTAATCTTAATACATGCTAATTCATTCCCTATCTTAATACGTTAGGGAGGACCAAAATCCCGAAAAATACGCTATACCCTATCTTAATACATGGGGGACCTCACCCCCCCCCCCCCGGGGAGTGTAGCTCACTATATTACTACTTATATATATATATATATATATATATATATATATATATATAATTATATATATATATATATATATATATATATATATATATATTTGCTTGTGTTATTTTTTGTTTCATTACATGCGTACACTCTAAAACTGCCAGCTTTGAGGTTAATGCCTAAATTAATCAGACCAACATCTGTATCGAGCAACGATTTTCAAATTATATCGCCGGGGTTCTTAAAACCGTTTTGATTGATTTGTTATTCTTAAAAATTTAAATATACAATGGAAAGAACGTTTAAATTTAAACGAATCGTTAGGGTTTTTTTTACCATTTTTACCAAGCCGAAGTGTTTAGTAAAAAAATGGAGCAAAAGAACACAGAAAGAGGAAATTTGAAACTTTATGTACATATTCTTGCCTTAAACAAATTATTCGGTTAACCCCTTTCCCTGGGCTAAGTTTTTTGGTATTTTTTTAAATAATTGCCAAAAGAGATGAAAAGTGAAAATACAATAAGTTTTTCACTGTTGATACTGCTTAACAAAGAGAAAAGAATGGAATTTATCATTGATTTTTTACAAAAAAAGTGTAGCAAAAGTAGAATTGAAGAATTTAGCTTGTTTTTAATTAGCCTTGAACTGACGCATCCAATTGATTTCTTTGTCGTCTTCAACTGTGTCCAGTTGCCCTGTTGTAATGTAATTAATCATTTTTGATTACGAGTAAGATACAGAAAAAGGGAATTTTTTCTCAGTTTTTGTACTTTTTCCTCCATCGATCTGTTATTTTTGCAACCAACTGAACTTTGTACAGAAATTGAATTGAAAAGCGTAATTAGAGTGGATTCTTCAATTTTTCACCCTTAGATTTTTCCAGCCTTTTTTCTGTAGGAGTTAAAAGCTTTATAGATTAATCTATAGAACTTAACTTTTAAGGGTGGAGTAGGAATGAATCTTTTGCCCGAGTCGGTTGATATCTCGAATCTTATCAGTTTTTTTATATCTCGATTTATCTCAATTATATCTCAATCATTAAAAACTTTAAACAGTAATTCTGGTTTTAGAAATATTTTAACCGAGTTTTTACTCAATCAGCGCAAGAAAATACCAGTTAACAAACAAATAGGAGCGTTCAAATCCTTTTTTTCCCATGAGAACAAACAGCAACAATTTCAAGATTATTATAATAATGACTGCTAATGAATGCTAATGAATTATTATAATAATGACTGCTAATGAATGATTATGTTTGAAGGCATGTAGATATTTCTCACGAGGGTTATAGTCAGAATAATTTACAAGTTTACTTCAAAAAAAATGTCAAATGCCCTCCCAGATCGAGGTTTCTAGACCGAAGTGACCTGCGATCAGATCACCTTCGAGCGCACAGCTGTGCATCATGCGCTCTAATGACAAGATCTGGAGAACTTTTCGAGCGCACAAAAGTCTGAACAATGGTGTGGAACTTTTCTGATGAGATGCTTCTTCGGTCTAGTCTCGTCTCATCGGAGGTGATTTTGGTCTGGACCTCAGTCTGGATGATGAAATACTCCATACTAGAGCTTTCATCGGCTTTGACTCTTTTATTTCAGATATATGCATGAAAAGTTATCAATATACCGTTCGAAACGACGATCATGAAAATCAACGGATCAAAGATAAATGAGCGACAATTTAGAGTTTAAATTTACCATTTTTCTTTCTTATTAGCAATTTATTAGCCAAACAGAATTGAACAGTGAGTATTTACCGACTGATTCTTGTTGACAATTAAGCGATCATTATAATCCACAATCTAATCGATTTCAAGATAATATATTGTCATCTATCATATGAAGGCAGGATTTCTTCAAATAATGGGCAGTTCCATTAAGGGGCAATATCGAATTATATACAAGAGCGAGCAGTACTTAAGACGCGGAGTAGCCAATAACAATTTAATTTAAAGTTCAGGTACACTCACTCATACATTAACTGTGCTAAAAATAGACTGATATTATGATGTTAATAGCATTACCCAAAGTATTTAACAATTGAATATTAACTTGTGAAAAAGAACTAAATTTTTGTTCTGTTAGCCAATTCTTGAAGCACAATTAAAAGCATCAATAAAAAAATCAGGACATAGAAATTGGACTTTACATATTTTTTTTCATTAAAAAAATGAGCTAACACGACAAACTTTGTTTGTCATCTTTTGAATAATTTATTTTTGTTTATTTTAATTGCTTCAATACAGAAAGAAATTTTTTTGGAAAAAATCCGAAATGAAAGCTGAAGAAGAACATACTTCCACAATTCGCCCTGCAGATAAAGGAACAAATTCACAGATACAACAAATAACTGAAGAAACACCTCTATTCGAAAATGACCCTGTAATTCCAAATAATCTGGAAAATGTGTCCCAGTTCAGAAGAATGTTTGTGGTGACTTTGTGCTTGGTAACTATTACATTGGAAGGTATCAACATGTCAATGCCCGGACCTTTCTTTCCCAGATTGGCGAAAAATAAAGGTAAGTATGCGGAAAACATTCAGGAATGATTTTTCCCAAAAAATCGTTTGAATATCAGACAGAATATGTCTCTAAAGTACTTTATGAAGCCTCCAGTCGTTTGTGTTTTTTTTCAACCCTCAAAATAGTACGATAGACGATATCATATGCACACAGTATTTTTTGTTCAGCGGTCGGCTGGCCTCGATATTCCATGGGCAACTCTTGTGCTGCATTACGAGCGCCTACTGAAACAAAAAAAAACTAGTTTCAAAGAATGTGGCTGGCGCGTTCCACCGTCTTTTGACGCCCAATGTGGAAAACGCTTAAATGTCGTGTAAGTAGTTTTAACACGGCAACTAAATAGCCTAAAATGTTATATATTTCCAAAAATGGTATTTGTAGTTACCCGAGGTGGTAATGGCCTTTAATACAGTTTTTATCTTTTTGAAGTGAAGGGAATTGGGAAAATTAAGATAAGCCCATCAAATATTTATTGGAAGTGTTTGTCGCAAAGAGAGCATGAAATACTAGATTTCGGGTTCAAATTGAAATACCAATGATGGAAATGCTTTTAACATTTACATGGCACTTAAATTCATTTTTATCTTATTACATTAAATGCCTACAATTAAGGGGCTGATTGATCAAATTTCGTCATCGTTAATTGCAGAAAAATCACGAATTTTAATTCTAGCTAAATATTTATGATTTATTGCAAAAATTCCCTGAATTTTTTTAATGTTTTAATGTTGTGTGGACTATGTTTCCCTTGTTAGTCAATTATAGACTTACATTTTAGACTAATTTTTTTTGAGCCAAATCCCCTAAATATAATTCGGCTTCTTCTAAAAGTAAATTTTACTTCCAGTCCTTGAGAACACAATATTATCTCCCAATTCTTGTGAAATTCAGTCACGGCAATCTGAAGAAATACGCTTCCGCGAAAAGTATTTTGTGGCGGAAAGAAGATTCCACTTTTCAACCTCCAGTTTAAAAGCAGAAAACACTAACTTTCCATATAGGGCATCGACTTTTCATCCGCAAAGTATGCAAGTACGTTTCACACGTAGAGTGTATTAAGAGAGGAAAAGTGGAATTTGGTTACAAAAGTGAACATATTTCCGCAAAGATTTGGTTCTGTTGTCTTACCTTAATGTGTATATGGGCAACTGTTTCAGTTGAATTCTCTGTTTTTTATTAAGATTTTCATGTATTTTGTATATTTCAGTTGCTCTTGATGCCAAATTGCTTTTTTAACAAATAATAATAATATAATAAATTTAAAATATTTAAAATATTTAAAATATAATAAATTTGACAACTTTTATTACATTATTTTGAACTAATAAAAAAACTGTGCCGCTTGTCTTAATTGAAGAACTTTTCCGTGACTTGATTTTTTCTCATTTTACCTGATAAATTCAGTGGGAGCTTGGGAGCAAATTTGACTCAAAACGGTTGCTGCATACTTTTGTGAAAAACGTTTTAATCACTCTCTCAGACGTTAAAAATGCTCATGAGGAAATATAGAATTACCAGACCATTTATTGGAAATCAAAATGATGTTTTAATTGATATTCTAAACTTTTCTCAAATAAAGTTTTCTTTAGCTTGTAGTTTTGGTACAATATTGTCTATCTAAATATTACGGTCCGACAGAAGGTCAGTTTGGCCCGGGAGTTTCAATTCGGTTCCATTTGCTTCTGTTTTGGTTCGGTCAGTATTTTCGGAACAAAAAGATTGTATTGGGCTCTGTAATATTTCCTCAGACATCATTTTCTGGACCTGTGTCATCTTTTTTTATGTGCTGATTGTTTATCTCATAGAAAGAGTTACCAATTTAGCGTAAAACACGCACATGTATGTTTCAAAATGCCGACAAAGAGACAAAATGCCAAACAACGTGACATCTGATCACACCAACTCCAACCCATTTGACATCTAGTCACTTTGTCGTCCGCTCAAGAAATCTATACTATCATGAGCTCAAAAGCTGTGAACGGTTGTGAATTGTGTATCAATTAACATTTTACACT
Source organism: Convolutriloba macropyga (assembly GCF_964194025.1). NCBI lineage: Eukaryota > Metazoa > Xenacoelomorpha > Acoela > Convolutidae > Convolutriloba > Convolutriloba macropyga. The sequence continues at coordinate 33,086,574 of NC_134479.1, read as the reverse complement.
CAAAGCAGGCTGACAAGACAAGATGTTAGTGTGTTAAGCAAACTGTATACCGAAATTTAAAACAAAACTGGAAATTTTCGGTTCAGGGAACTTAAGGTAAAAACTCGCAACAGATAGATGAACGATGAACTGTTATTTTTCTTTCACTTTCAAAAAAATTACCTAATTTTGCGCAGTGAATGCAGTGATTCATATCATTTCAATGCCAAAATAGCGGCAAAGGTTACAAAAAACCGCCCCCTTTATCTAATGTTATTTTCAATTTCCTTCATCGTAGCCCAGTCTTCAACCCCTTCTCGCTTTTATTCTTCTCTTTATAGAGAAAGAGTCTCTTATGAATAGGATAAAAGCAACAAGTTAGTATTAAAATTTAGAAGGCCATGGTTTCATCATACAGCATTGGAACTGATATATAGTGAAAACCAAATTGAATTGCTCCGAAAAACATACATTTGGCTCTTCATATAAAATCTCTTTCATTTCTCCCTCCCAAAACTGTTGTTTTGTAGTCCAGAACCCCTATTATATCGCTCTTTTCCTTAGCGCACTGCCTGAAATTCAAAAATTAGAAAAAATATATATTTTTTACCGTTCTGGTGCGACCCAAATTACAGGATTTGTAAGTTCCTATAATCGCTGTATATTCTGCACAATGGTCGTAAAAAGATCTGATCAAAGACCAAAATCTGGACACAGTTTGATTATAAAAAACCCCAAAATCTGATCACAGAGCAATAAGTGACCTATTGATTTGATCAAAGTTTTTTTCCACCTTTTGTTAGCTCAAAAACAAAATTCGAGGCACTTCGAAAAAAAAATGTTTTGTCTTTAACTTTGTCAAATAGTAATCCTATTCTTGTCGATATCTTATTTCCACACGAATAAGCTCAACGTGATGTACTATCATGATGTAATATTATCTTATATTAGCTGAGTACTATAATTTGGAATCGCATTTTATACAAATTTTAAGTGATTCTAACACGTGATGAGAGAATTGACTGATCAGGGGGAGTGTTGGTCGCTCTTAAGTCCCTGAACAGTTTTGGGTCGCAAGATCAGAGGCCATTTTCGTCTCTCATTGTCTGATCAGAGGTGGCTAAGTTTTCACAAAGATTGCGCCGTTTTTTGAGTCACACCAACGTCTGATCAGAAGTCAATTCAGTCTGACACTGTCTGATCAGGGAGCACAGTCTGGAAATGGCCTGATCGGCGGTCGCTGAGGTCTGGCACCTAAACCTCGACTGACTTTATTTCACATCGCCGCTAAATTTTAGCGGTTAAATTACTTAAGTTTATCCCGCTTATTGATAGGTAATATACTTTGAAAAGTTTAACGTCTCGTCTTGCCTTCTATAAACACCTCGAAGAGAAAAGTTTAAATGATTTCATTGATAAAAATTAGCGGTCGAGCTACATTGTTTCACTACATTCACAACTAAATTACGTTATTTCAACGCATTCGATTTGTTCACTACTTATCGTACATAATTTCTAAACAGTTACCTTTAATCTCTTTTTTTATTGCGGTGTCTGGCGTTCACCACACGTTGACCCGGACTTCAAACACAAAAATCATCCTGTTTTTATAAAATTGGAGATGCCTTAGCATGATCTTGTTGCTCTAATTTTTAATGACAAACCTTGGGATTATATCTCTTCAATTCTAAGCTCTTATCAGCGGTCTATGATCTTGAAAATAGCAGAAATTTTGAGTTTTCGATCCGTGCTTAGTTTCTGCTATTTTAAAGATCACAAACCCAAGAACCCAAAATTTATGCTTCTTCAAGATGAAGGATTGAGGAACAGCTTTGCTTTTATCCAATCTATGTGTTCAATATAATGTTCAATCTATGTTTACAATATTTCAATCCAGCGTCTTGTTTGTATTTTAGGGCTGACCCAGACACAAATAGGCCTCGTGGTTGGGTCCTTCAGCTGCGTAAATGTCTTCTTCTCCTTTGTAGTGGCAACTTTGTTGACTCCAAAAACTCTAAAATTCTTCTTCGTCGCCGGAACTCTGTGGTCTTCTGTTACCGTCTCGTTTTTCGGGCTACTGTCGGAGTCGCCCAGTGGTGATGTTTTCTTTTATCTCTGTTTGTTCACGCGGATGATAAATGGAGCAGGAGCGTCCATGCTGTACAGGTAAAAAATTCAATCAGAAGCTACTTTAGAAATGACAGCAACATTTGTGAGAAGCATATTTTTTCCACCAAAATCTTGCAAAATTTACAAAAATATCTTTGAAATGATTGAACGCGGAGATGATGCGATAGATATTGCAATATTTGCATTCCATTTTAGTACGCTAGTCGATGCCAGATGGTTGTTTTGCAATATCGTGAAAGAAGATGGTTATCATGCCAGATCTTACCGTACAAATGTTTAGCCTTCAAAATTCTTGCAAATTCATTACTATATTGAGCTATGCTCTCATTGGTTGTTATAGACGCGTTACCGCCCATTTAGCGCAGCAATTTCTCAAAATACGCTAGAGTGAGTTTTTAGGGGTAACTTATTGCAACAAAAATTATATTCAATATCTGTATCTCATGATCTATTATCTTAATACTTGTTACTATCATTTATTTACAGTTTTTTTGTATTTCACAGCTATTGTTTTGCAAAACAAAATATATTCTCTTTTTCAAAAATTCATATTTCAGTTTGCGCTGTAAGAAACAAAATCGATGCTATTTTGGCTGTAAATCATTAACACAATGAAAAAACTGATGGTTTAAATAACGTTCTCATATCATTTTGATCCTGTTCTATCATGTTCTATTTATTTGCATATTCACAAGACAAAATGCTATCTAACAATGTCTTGCAAGATTTTGGAAGAAAATCTTACAAGACGATGACTCGTCCCGCACGATTCTGCCCGAAACTGGCAAGATCTTGCAAAATAACCATTTAACTTCAACTGGGCTGAACAGTAATTTTTTACAAAAAAAATCTTATGTTCTTTAAAGCGTCGATTTTTAAAATTTTGTAAGCGTTGCGATAAATTTAGCAGTAATTTTGTTAGTATTGAAAACTTTAGACCAAAATTTCAAATTTAATTTCTTAATTTTTTGTGAGTATCTGAACTTTTTTGAGGCTTTCTGTTGGTCTCATGAAGGAGCAGAGTCTTGAATAGCGTTTGATCATCTGTCCAAAAATGGCCAGGAAACTGAATAATCAAATCAAAATTAAAATATAGTTAGTTTAGTATGCTTGGGTCCATAATATTATAAAATGTCACATGAATCGAAATTGGAAAGTTTTAATGAATAGAATGTTTCGTTTTCTGCAATAAAAGTATTACAAAGCGTTTGAACCGAAAACGACCATTCCCAATCAAAACTATTATAATTGAAACATAGTTGGATATTGCTAACTTGATAGGACGAAGTAAGACAAAAATTCTCAAAAACAGTCAGCAACAATTTCGTATTTGCTTTTTGACTTATTCACGGGAAGAAAATCCATAGTAAAATGACCTTTGTGTTTGAAATGTTCATTCTTTCAAAATCAAATAAATTGAAAATTTCCCAAGCTGTCTTCGATACACGCTTTTTGGTTTGAGAAAAACGATTGAGAAAACTGCTGCTTTGTTTTTATCTGTGAAAAGAATTTTTTGAAATATAATTTTGTAAAGAATTGCGAAAAACTCAAACAATTTGCAATTTTTAAACAATTTTGATATGCCTTAACTGTCATGAGCAAGAACCTATTGTGACCATTGAGATTGCAGAGAACTTATCAGGCATTGGGTGATAATTTTCCAAAACGTTTTAGGTCTTATTGCATACAATATCCAACTTCTAAACCAATATAAATATCCCCAAATTGTGCTCCAGAAAAAACCTTTTCGAAAAATTTAGCCGGTAAGAGGAAAAAATTTGCTCCATTAAGAGATGGGTTTTGAGATGTAAAAATTTGAATTGTATGAAGTTTAGCCAAAGATTGCAAAAAGTTGGGAAATATTTTTTTACGTATCGTCCAAAAATAATGTAAAAGAATTCATTCTGTCTCTTTTGAAAAATCAATTCTTTTTGTTTGATAAAAAGGTCTTTTTAAATGCAAATAGTTTTGCAGACGCTTTATTCATATAAATTTTTCTTTATTGTTTACGTACAAAAAAATTGTTAGGCTCGATACTATAATCGCTCGATACTAAAAAATGTTAGGCTCGATACGAAAATATCAGTTATCGATACTACTGAGGGAGGAAAAAGCACACTGCTTTAATTTTCAAAATTTGCAACAAATTTTAGCTGAGAAAAATTTTTAACAATTCAGCTTTCTTCTAATGAGAAAAAGTATTAGGTTTCTGACTCATAATTATCCATAAATACGAATTCCGGAAATATTTAAAACGATGTCTTATTTTTTTCTAAATACAAAACATCATCGATATGTTCACCAAAGCATTCTGTTAAAATCTTTGAAATGTAAGTGAGCAAACGTCATATAGGTCAAGCAGATCATATAGGTCATAAGATCATATGACAGCTGCCCGTTTTCGATCCGTTCACCTATGTTCTAGTCTTACCTTTATTATTTTCCTATTTAGCACCACAATACCCATGGCTGTGCGAATGTACCCCGAGAAAGCTTCTTTGATCACAACAGGAGTCCAAGTGGGCGTGGGTTGTGGTTTGTGCTTGGGCCCTCCCATAGGAAGCCTTCTAATTCCAATGGGGGGATACAAATGCCCATTTCTGGTAATTGGATGTACAGAATTTGTAGTATTCACCTTAAGCTGGCTTGCTATACCAGCTAACAGAGTTCAATCTACGTCGACCAAATTCCGCCCATCCGATTATATTCGCTATTTGTGCCGTTTTTCGACATTGAGTGAAATTGTCCCTACAGCGGCACTATTCTGCATTCCTGGAATACGCGACTCAGCTTATTCGCTGTTTTTTGAAGACGTCATAGGAGTTGACAAAACCAAAGTTGGTTACCTTTTTATGTTCAACTCGGCCGACGTTTTCATTTCTGGTCCAATCATAGGATTTCTTGTCGAAAAGGGAATGGGAACAATTATTGGTGTTGCTTCCCAAATTTTTACCCTCTTAGTAGCATTTGCCCTGTATTTACCACATTTGGTGCCCGGACTTGAAACTGTGGCTTGGTGTGCGATGATACTAGCATGTAATGGGTTGATAATGTCTTCTACATTGAACCCTGGATATCTCATTTTGGAAAAGATAGCAATTCGTCAAGGTTTTTCTGTAATGTTCACGAGCATTCTGAAACAAATTCACTGATTTTGGCGCTGGACGCCTCAAACCAATCTGAGTTGGTTTTCATTGCGTGGTTCGAAGGCTGCTTTGACAACTTTTGTAAAGATAGCCGAAAAGTACTTGATCTGCACCATTGATATTAAGACTCCATGTAAATTTTTTTGGTCGGAAACAAACAATGCAATAACTTTTAGCGGGCGATGGTATGTTAGGCGAATGTTCCATTAAGCAAAGTCAATCTTTGCAGCCATTATGCAGAAATTTTCAACCAGCTCTCCGTGGAAATTAGGCGAAAACCAATTAAAATAATTAAAGACGGTACTTCAAAATCGACTTGTCGCTACAAGGTACTCAAGTGCCGGATATCCTATGTCCTACTTTTTTCATGAAGCAGGGCAAAGTTTTTGTTCATTTCGATGTTCATTTTTTGCGATTAAATATTGCTTCATTGGAGTGATTTTTCTCATGTATAACTCAGATAAAAACGAAGCCTTACTTCCTAATTTTCTCACAATTTATCAAAGGGACAAAAACTTTACTCTCTAGATGCCGTTCAAGAATGTGAATGCAAAGACACGGAGTGCAAACCAGCCTTAATAGTTTTTGTCTCTATTCAAATAAGTTTCTGTTAGAAAACTCAACAATTTTTAACAAAATAATTTTTTGTTTTATTTGTAAAATTATTAGATACTGAAAATCTAATCTAGCCAATCCCTTGTCCAAAAACATGAATAATTTAGAAAATAACAAATTTCTTTGTTAAAATGTACCTAACATTGCCTAATAACAAAAGTTTGTACGTTTTTTTTGCAGAACTCTGTTAAAATTGGCAACAATTATTAAGTGCAATTACATTATTGAACAAATAAGGCTAATAGATGATCAATTACACGGTACAATCGCTTTCTCATTATGTAATCCACAATACCTCGGCACCCTTTGTTATGTTTTTCGTTCTAAAATTGGTAAAGATTTTCATTTTTTTTAAAAAGTAAATATTGTTTATGAAGACATTTTTGAAATATATATACCACTATTAAATGGTTTAGAAACAAAAAAAATTACATTAGTTTAATTACAATCCAATGCCGTTTTTAATGAAGTTTTGTAAATTAACTTTGGCGTTACCTAAATTTATATATTTTTACAAAATGTTTTTATTTTTGGACTTGGGAAGTATTAGGCGAAATCATATGATAAAGAGGAGGAGGAGAAGGTAAAATTCTTAATCATTAAAGGCTTTTATTTGAATTATAAACTTATCTGCACGTACAACCAATACTTTGTCAAAAAGCGAAATAAGAAGTAGTTGAGCAGAAAATGTCAGTTCAGCGTGTGTGCATTCCCTGATGTCCATTTTTACCTACAAATCAAATGCGTTTTAAAAAAGATTTTAAAACGGCGAAATATTACGTGACATTCGAAAAAGTTCAACACGCTTAATATGAAAAAAACATCGGCAAATGAAATTGAGAAATTTGGTTTGCAATTTGTGTACTCTTAAAGATTATGTGAAGTCCAACAACGCAAAAGAAAAATAACCGACATTTGTGTTAAATGGGACTGCAACAGTTCAGAATTTTCTTTTTGCATCTTCACTTAATCCTTTTCAATTTGTAAAAAATCAGCAATTTCAATTTGAAAAAAATCAGAAATTTGTAAAAAAGAAATCAGCAAACAAACTAAAAATTCTTAAAAAAAGCCGAAAAAAGAGAAAACAGGAATAATTTTTGTTGAGCCGCCATAATTTTCATCTAAAAAATGAGTTTGTTGACATTAGTAAAATTGGGCGAACTTTTTTGCTCGAAATCTTGAGGCAAGCTGATAGCTTTTTATCGTTTGTTCTAAATGTGTTGAGAAAGATCACTTTCATATCTACAAAAATGCTGTAAATTCTTAAAAATAATGAATAAATTAAAAAAAAATTTGAAAAAAAAATTCGTTTTGAGGTTTTGTTTAAATATATATTTGGCGCCATTGACAACTCTTTGAGCATGAAATTCGGTAAGATGAGCAATCAAACTTATTAGTAGTTTTTTTCAATATAATTGAAATAATTCTTTTTTGTCTGCTAAAATTTGCAAGTTTTAAAATTCAGCATGTGATAAGAAACTCAAATAAAAAATTATACAGAAACAGTTATTATTTCTCAGAATTAAAAGTCTGTCAAAGAACTGCATTTGAAAAAAACTAAGAATTACTTGTTCTACTATTAATACGCAGATGTGTTCTATTGAATTTTCTAGAGGGCATGCATGCAAAGACTCAGTCACTGCACATAAAATCGACATCTATAAATTTATGGAAAAATTGCGCTTCCTTGTAACAAAATTTAGTACAGAAAAACAATAATGCAAAACTGTCATTTTCAGAAAACCATTATAATTAAGAGAAGACAAATAGTTTTATGTTCAAAACTGTTAAATTTATTGGACAAATAATCAATATCTCTCAAAATTTTCTTAGATGGGTAATTTCTTAGATGGATAAATATCAAATATAGGCTTCAATGCAGCAAATGATTGAATTGTGATGTATTTCGCCGACGAAAACACAAAAATAATACATAATATAAAAAACTCGAAGTTCAATTTAAAAAAAGTACCCAATCCTCTTTTTAAAAGAAATCTGTTAATAAACACATAATTTATCTTCAAGATGCCGAAATTTCACACGAACGGAAAAATGATGAGCAAGTACTTAGCAGTAATTAGTTTTATGAACTGCATTTCATCACAACTTAAATATCAACCCAATTAATAGATTGCTAAACATTCTTCCCGAAAAGCAGTAGCACGTGCTAGTTTATATAATTGCCTAAAAAATGTTTGTATGAAATGAGAACCCGGACTGAACGTCAAGTCTTAAGCAGTACTGATTCAGTGAAATTGCTTGTCTTTGCTCAGTACTGTATCGGAGCTTTAATCATTTCGCTTATTAGACATTATAAGCTTAAAATCAAGTCTTAGGTTTTGGCAAGTCTTCAGTCACGTCGTGCGAAAGTCTTGACCAAGAATTGACAAGTCTTATGAAATCCTTGGCCAAGACTTGAAAGGTCTTGGGTCTAGTATTCGGCAAAGTTTTTTAAGTTTATTTGCTTTCGTTTCGTAACGAAAGAAAAATGCCGCAAGTTGCAGTGGCTTGCCCATAAAACTTCAAGGTCAAAAAAGAAACACAAGAAAATGCAAGCACTTCTTCAAAGTTCACGTGATAGAGAAAAAAAAGTTCTGATATCGTCAACAGTTACCAGTCCTAGCCTCACTTTTGCTGCCAATCAAAAAATTTTTGTCTTTTGAATGAATGTATGGACCAATTTAAGTTGGCATATGCTCAAATCAAAAAAATTTTAACAGGAAAACAAATTTCTCGTAAAACATTTTTTAAAACAATTTTAGCTGATTTTAATTGCTTTAATTATAAATAATTTCTATTCAAAACTATACTTTGCTTGTTAACTGAACAATGATCACGACCTGCCAAGTCTTGGCCAAGACTTGACTTAGACTTGAAATGTCTTGATCAAGACTTAACATGTCTTCAAAATTCTTTAGGCCTGAAATAAGAGGTGATCAGTACTGATTTGTGTTTCTTAATTCTTCATAAATGGGAGTTCCATGAATACAATTTTTTCATGACGATAAGTCTAACTCTTGATAACAAACAGGGGGTCTTGATTGTCTCGTGCGACCTCATGATCATCTTCAGAATACAAGAAAAATTGATTTGAGTTTCAGTTTTTTTTCGCTGACTAATAAAAAATGGCGGCTCTATTTATCAGGACATAAAAATCAGCCATCAAAGGGCCTGCCTTGCATGTCTGAATAATAAAATGATTTGCAAACTATCTTAATTGATATAGTAGCTCTAAATCAAATATGTTTCGTAAATGAGATAATTTTTAATTTATAACAAAACTTTAGGTTGATTGCAGTTCTCCTCAAAAGTCCCAATCTAGATATGTATGACAAACAAGCTTAAGGGAATTTTGAGTAAACGCATTGAAAACTAAAAAAAAACGAACTTGTCAAATTCAGAACAAAAAATATTGCAGAGCGTTTTCTTTATTTTCGAATTTAGATTTAAATTATCCAGAAGAGGTACATAGCTTGTGTTAATAAAAATTTGATATTGTTAAAATGAAATTGGTTCTTTTTTGATCTCATAGATTTTGTGATTCAAAAATTCCAATGAAATGACCATCATCGACCGATTAATCGAATCACTTTCATTTTAAAAAGAAATAGTAATCAGTATATTAAAATCCTCTGCTTTCATTCCTCCTTTAGTTCTCTCCTCTAGTGCACATTGCCGCGGATCATTTGAAGCACCGATCTGACGATGATAAATAACAAATATTTAATTGTTTTCTCTTCCATTGAACCACTTTTTTTCCACAATTTTTACGTACAAAACCATTTATTTAACAATTTAATCAGATAAAAATTTGTTAGTTTCGCGATACAACTACTGCTACTACTCTAAAAAGTTTTGAACTCAACTAAGTTCATTCTAAAATGCGGTTTTCTGCAGTTTTGTTGTCTTCTATCATCTACCAGGACCAGCCTCCAAATAACCCGTAGTAGTCATAACTGTTACTGTAATAGCTTCCACCATAATCGTTACTTTCATAATATGGATAGCCTGAACTGTAGTAATCGTATTGCGAATAGTCGTAACCATAGTAACTTCCTGCTTGAGTCTGCTCTGGATCGGAATGTTCATTATTTTGCGTGTTCGTTTTTTGAACAAGATTATCTCGAATTATGTCATCACCAGTCCCCACATTTGTCGCTATAAAAACGATCGCTCCTGTAAACAAAATGGATCCGAGTGAAATGAGAATTATAAAAATTAGGCAATAGGATTTCGAACTGATCTCTCGTTCACGTTTGGCAGCCGCTTTTCCCTGCTTACGTCCAGTAGAATCTGTCAAATCGTTTGTGCAACATTTAAATCAGGGAAAAAACAGCAGGACAAGTCCTGAACTACAATTCAAAAATTTTTCATTGATCAGACAAAAAGCTAGATCTCAAAATGGTTAGGAATAAAAAACTCGAATCTCAAAAACAGTGAAACAGAAGTCAAATTGCCGCATGTAAAGACATAAAGACATTGGGGGGGGGAGGGACGATCTAATCAAATGATTTTTTTTGTTCAGCCAATTATCACCGATCGATATATTAATCGTAAAGAGTCGTATGTGTTATGATGAGAAAAAAACTTGAAAGCGTAGAATTGGATGTTCTTAATAGATGATCAGTGATAGGAACTTTAGATAGATAGAAAGACTACAAAAAATCAAAAAATTAAGCACCAACAACCGAATTTTTTTTCGTAAACTTTTAATGAATTTTTGGAATTTGGCTGCATTTTTTCACTTTTTGTAGTAGTATTACATAATCACATTAATTGAAAGTGCAACTGGCTTCCCAAAAACGAATTAATTGATACTAGCTAATGCTTTGAGAAAATGCCTAATGGCTGTATGATTATGAAAATTTTTTTTCAAAAAATAAATGAAAGCTTTTGAACTTTACTTCAATTTTAAGCTTATTCCTGTGAACTTGTAAGTAGGTCTCATTAATTACAAGTTCTATTTAGCTGGCAAAAAATAACTATCTGGTTTGTGGTTTTATATTTAAATTTTGTCGTTATGACTTTGAGACTATGAATTTTTTTAAAAAATCGGATATTGGTGCTTAATTTTGGTTTTTTGTAGTCGCGTCACCTCATCAGGACAATGACAAGGTTTAAAAATTTTCAGCGAACAATTTATTGTTCCATCCATTGGCTAAGGTCTTCTGACACTTTTCTATTGAATTTTTTCATTTTGCATGCTTATATTTTTTCATGAGGTCGTAAGACTTACTGTGATTACTGAAATGTATCACTGGCTTCAATTTGAGTTAAAATTATCATAGTAGAAATTTTTCTGAAAATAATGTTTTTAATGGTTTTGACACGACAAGTCCCGTTTCCATAAAATTTTGTTATTATTTGGATATAAATTTTGGTTCTTTTTATACGCTTTTTCAAATTCGGCAATGAAGACGGATTCAATTGTAGTGCAAAAAGGTGCTCAATTGAACATTATTCGTTCTTTTGAGGTCATGAGAATTATTCTAATTTTTGACAGGTTTCATTTGTTTTTTTTTTGTAACCTTATTGAAACTATCAAAATGCCAGCCGACGGTTTTTTTTAAAGATTTGTATTTTAATCATCTTCAAAAAACTCAGAATACTTATGATTTGTTCCCTTTCTGTTCTCTTGTTTATCTTCAAATTATTCTCATCGATGGTACCTTCTTGTTTCTTGTGACTCCAGTTTTAACCTCTCTATTGTCTTTATGTTATAAGAGACGTTTCATATTCTGAACACTATCCGTTTTATTGAAATTTGTGAATGGTCTATATGTAACTTTCTTTCAAATGGACTTTAAGGTATACCCTTTAGTAAAAGTTCCCATTGAGTCTACCAGGTATTTTTTATGTGAAATAAAATAAATAACAACTGAAGTAATAATACAATAATACTGAGCTGATAGCTAAGGTTCTAATGGTTTCAATAATTTGTAACTTCATAAACCGTCTGTAACTTTTGGAGTACTTCTGTATACGTTTGGTTTTTTTTAGTTCTGTCCTATGACCTAATGTCACCAAGTATGGGTGCTACTGTTTGTCAAAAGTTAAATGAAAGCTATCTAGAATTTGTTATTTTGAAGCTGATGTTTTTTATGAGCTTAAGAATATTAAATGGATTTTTAAACTTTGATCTTTTTCTTGTTTTTGTCCACTTTTTACTTATTCTCATTCAGGACATATCTTCTTTCCATTTAACATGGACGATTGATTTTGTATACTCGAGGTTTTATCTGATTGCATTTGACATTTTAATAAGTGCTTTTGAAATTAGATATTGAGTTTTTGCCGTAAAAGTGTTTTATATTTTGTTATTTACTTGTCTGTATTTTTTTGAAGTTTTTTTCCTGATAGATCTAAAAATTGTCAAACATTTTTTCAAATATTAGACAAAAAAGTAAAAAAAAATTGGGATGAGCTGGGTCGGAAAATTGTATGCAAATGCACCTTACCGAGCCTCCTTGTTTACACTAATTTAAGTTTCTGACGAGAAAATGTTACCCCTTAAACAACTCACGCTTTGATCCTATTTCGGCACCACCAAACTCACTATTCAAATTGGGAAATATCATCTTCTTGAAAGAATAAACCTTGAAAATCACGCAGTGCCTCAAAACGGTTCAAATTCATGAAAAACTTTTAGTTTTATAGTTTTTATTCAAACTCTCCATTGTTACGAAATTGATATTGAGTGCTGTTCAAAACATAAGTATCGTTATTTTGTTCTGCGTTTTCTTGAGTTTGTTTGATTTCTCTGAAACGACATCGAGGAAATGGAGGTAATCTGTAAAAAGAGCTCTGATAGATTTCATCAATTTTTGAGTTAATGGTGTTCATAAATTTTTTGTCAATTTTCTGTAGTACTCAAACGAAAGTTATAGTGAATTGCGGAGAGCAATTTCAGATTTCAGTGACGTTTATAGAAAATTGTGAACTCATAGTGCATTCTTCCTCGCCCGCTTATTTACTGGTTACACATTTGGTTTGATTTTTTTCTCAGAACAAATTTTAATTATTCTTCTACAATTTTTGGTTGGTTAAAACTTATGATTGGCTTTTGTTAAAAGATAATTATTTGAGCCTTTAGAAACAGGGAAAAGGTAAGCGCATCTGTAATTTCCCTCCATATGTATATCTTTTTAAATTGCACAAATTTTGGTTACTCTTTGGTTTATTAGAGAAAACCATCGTAAACTAAATGTGAGCAGTCAATTGCAATTTTGGTTTGAACACAATGAAAAGAAACTTAATGACGCAATATCCAGGAGCTAATTGCGACGCAATTGTTGAGACATCCCGAAAGGAAAATATGAAAATTAAGTTTACAGACTTTGAAGTTCCCGATATCTCAGACAACAAAACGGAAATCATTACCTCAGAATTTACTGCAAACAACTAATGATTTTTCTACAGAAATTTAATGCAAAAAGAAACTTAACTTTAAACTATATTAGCAAATAATGAACAAAATGTTTTGAAAAAAAAGAATATGGTAAAAAACAAAACAAAATTATGTTGCACCTCAAACGAATATGGAAATTATTCAACACCTTTAGCTCCAAAAATGGCCCTCCTGTAAACTTTGAGCAGAAAAAAGTTACTTTTCAGGAGTTCAGAAAAGAACGAATAATTCATGATAAAAACTGCTGCAATCTGTTCTTTTTTAGAAGGCTTGCTTGATTAAATTTTTTAGCTGTCAATTAGTTCGAAAAACGCAATCCGAAATTCGGGTCTATCAGTGAAAAGTCAGTCATTGCAACTGTCAGAATTATCATAAATGTTTTCGTGTTATTTAGTATCTTTAACATTATTTAATGTTTTTGATTTAGCATTTGTATCTATAAAATTACACATCTAACACTATTTTTCATCTTCAAACTCTTTAAGTGATTGGTTAAAAAATGTTTTTGAAGTAAATAGCTTTAGTAAAATTAACCTTTAATCAGTTTTTACATTTGCGGATTTCCAGAGTTCAAAAAATTCAACTGATCAATCAAAGATGTTAGTCCTTTAGCTGATTTGAGCGAATATAAAAAAGCAGCAGTTGTTAGAAGCAAATAGTACAGCGCTTGGTTAACGATAGTAAACATAATAGACATTTGGAATGGAAAAGAGCAGTCAGTAAAATCTGGACAGATACATGATGATCATCTGCAAAATCACAAAACAAAATACTTTTAAAATCTGTTAGACTCAATATTTTGTAATACGGCAAATGCCAAAAACTAACAACAAAAGTTAACTCAAAGTTTTAATGCTCAATTCTGTCTGGATGAAAACACAAATCAGTTCTATTGTATGATTGCTCTGAGAATTAGTGATGCAATGTTCTATGGTCAAAAATAACATCGAGAAATTCTGCTGATGAGAAAAAATCCCAGCGGAAACCAGAAGCTGAAAACTAAGCCTTCTATCTCGGCATTTAATATTGAGCACAACAAAAAGAACATAAGTCAGCTCGAAAAGAATTCTATTTGCTTCAGAATACGCAATCTTTTACACAAATGAAACATTTTCTGGTGAAACTATTTTTTGCTAAAAATAGAAAACAGCTGAAGGTTGTCTTTTTTGAGACTAATGTTCAGGTAGAAAAAAACGATGGAATGCGAAAATTTAACAACCAATTATAATTTTCAAGACAAACGATTTCAAAAATATCAAAGCATAAAATCAGAGACGTTAAACAAACTGAATGATCATTGACCACTCCTTATTAACACCAATTGTCATTTCATGAGTGAGACTTAGGAAAAATACCAAAAAAGATAATACTAGAAAACAAGCAAAACTAGATGCAGGTAAAATTAGAAACATCTAAACGAAAATGCATGTTCTCGCAACCACAATCCTCACAAATTACCACCACTTGATAACCCAATAGTACATATCATTAATTAGATTTAATGATAAGAAGAAACGAACAAATATTATAGCAAAAGTTCAATTTCGAAATAATTTTTAAAAAAAAACAAAAAAAAAAAAACGCATAGTGTCATTCATAGAATCCAAAAATTTTTTGACTAAAAAAAACAATGTACGTTCAATTATGCTTTCAACAGAAACCAATACCCTATAGTGGATCAAGATTAAATGTCAGATTTCGAAAAACAGAAGAAAAGACACAGTCTAAACATAAAAATTTACCAAATTTTTACAAGATCCTAATGACGAAATCGTAAAAGAAATTATTTGCTTATAGAGAACATGAAATATATCTACTCATTCTTATTAAATCAGCCTATGTGTCCTATCTTTAATAACACTAAGTAGCAAGGTCACAAAAATTACAACAAATACGAAGGGAACTGACAAAGATTAGAACAAATACTAAAGAAACCTGCAAAAAATGATTTTCTTGAGAACGTTTGTGTTCAAAGGTATAAAAAAACGTTTGCTGTCTATTGATGGTTTCAAAGAACAACATCTACGCACCATTTGATCATATGTATAATTTTGAAGATCATTTCCAGAAAATCAAGGGTAATACTATCGAAAATAGCTGTAACGTGAAGATAAATTATCTCTTGAACTAAAAAATTTGTTTTTATAAAATTTCTCTCCCCTTCAAGCGCAATCTGTGAGAATTTATGCTTGGGAACAAATAAGTCTTTTGAGCTTTTTATCTTTCCAGTATTACAAAAATCACTGGTTTGAAAGCACCACCATGAAATTCAAAATTGAAGAGAATTGTCTATTACCACAGAAAAATTTGGAAATTTACAGTCCTTTCGTGAAAAAAGTGTTAATTGAATTTAAAATAGTCTCACCATGCACTTTTAATCTTCGTTTTTAAACCATAAGCATCAACCACTCATATCGAAGGTGTAAAACAACCAATAGGATGCAATATTTCAAACCATTTGAGTGTCTAAGTTATTTAATATTGTTTAAAGAGCTCTATTTACTGTCCAGGGCCACAAAAAAATGATTGCATATTTTTGGTTTAGCCAAAGGAAATACGGGGGCTCGTTTATACACTTTTTCGTTTATACACCAAAGGCTCGCTTATACACCTTTTCGACTGACAATTTGATCCAGGCGTTTTTGATTCCAATTAAGCTCTATCCAAAATTTCTTGGGATCAGAGTTTTCTAAATTGTGAACAGAGCACTCGATTCAAATCATAAAAGAAAGGACCAAAATTTACACCAAACGTTGAAAACCTAATCCATTTTAGGAAGACATATTAAGGTCCTCGGCAGGATCTTTTTTAAACTTTGACCTTTTCATAACTTTAACCAGCCAAAGTCTGGATCATATCCAATTTTGTTCTTGACGGGTCTTTTCTTAGGGATTCTTGAAAGAGCACATGAACGCACCGAAACCTTGAATGAGCCAAATTCTGGATCATATATGATTTTGGTGTGCCCGGGTATGCCTGATCATTTTGCTGATATTTTGTTCAAGTTTTCTGCGGGATCTGTCGTGGTTTCACCGGAGATTGACTTAGAGACAGTTAGATTGAAATCATTTCAGTATTAAGTTTAAAAAAACACCCAGGTTGCCCATCATACAACTTTCCTTGATTTCATACAAGGTCATATCTGATCCCCGGTAATTATACAAGGTCATATATAATTTGTATGATTTCCCGGTAATCATACAAGTTTCATACAAAAAAAAAATAGTTGTAAACCACTCTAGTCGTAACAGCTATAACGCTCAATCAAAAAAAAAACACACCAATGTCAACCAACGATGAGTTCTTGAGTTTCATTTTTCCCGGTAATCATACAAGGTCATATAGGATTTGCATGATTTCCCGGTAATCATGCAAGTTTCATACAAAAAAAATTAACTGTAGATGAGTAAAGGACTCCAATCGTAACAACTATAAAGCTCTTTCAATAAAAAACACACCAGAGTCACTCAATCGATGAGTTCTTGAGTTTCATTTTTCCCGGTAATCATACAATGTCGTATATGATTTGTATGATTTCCTGGTAATCATGCGAGTTTCATAGAAAAGTGCAAGTTCGTTGTAAACTACTCAAATAGTAGAAGCAATAACGCTCAATCGGTAAAAAAATACACCAGAGTCAACTGAACGACGAGATCTTGAGTTTTCTTTTTCCTGGCAATCTGTTATTGCAATATTTTTTTATTGTTTCTCGTAAGTTGACAACTTTGAGTATTTCTTATAGCCCCGCAGTATTGAATCAAATTCAACAAAAGAGCATTTTGCCCTGTTAATGAAGTCTTATAGCTGGCAAAATTAAGCTGTATTTCTGCAACCGACTGCAAAATTATCACTGAGCAATTCAGAAAATTGAACATTTTTTCCTTATGTAATAGACGTCGGAACTTTTTTCTTATATCTTCCGAAGTATTGCATCAAATTTGTGAATTGTACACGCATTGAGTTGTTCTTAATTCATTCTTATTGCATTTTGATCCTGCATTTACCAACAGGCCGGACAAAAAATTTATTACAATGACAACTCCAAAAAACGCTTTCTAAACATTAGTTGAGGCCTTCCAGTGTTTTGGCCGATGGAATTTTATCCGGTCAAACTACAGGAATTCAAATGTGAGTAGCAATTGTGAGTAAGAGATTTTCGAGATGTCACTAGTTATTTCAAAACCTAGGTCTGGGAGTGACAAAGCGAATTTTACTTCTGTATTGAATTTTGTATGGAAATAGAATTAATAGTTTTTTCTTTTTTGAAGCGTTGCTGCGCTTTCTTTTCCACAAATGTACTCAGACAGGGGCGTTTTGAGATCAGTCTTGATATTTGGACAAAAAAATAACAACTGCACATCGTCATGGTTTACTTTTTGCCGTATTCCTATTCTAGCGTGCAAATTACTTTTGAAAACTATTCACAAAAAGATGACTATTGGCTCGTTGAAACAAACACACTTGTCATTATAGATAATTTTTAACGCCATCACTTGATTTCACTGAAGCTATCCAAAACAACGAAAACAGCAATCATTTATTTTCAGTAATTTCCTGTTTTTGTTTTTGTTATTAAAACACTCAAAACACCATAAACTTTATGGCGAGGTGCAACGTTTTTTACAACTTTGCAGTAGATGTTTTTTGCCATCCAGCAACTGCTGGTTGGAATTGAACTCTTCTATTATCAAGTACGAGGCAAAGATTTTAGTTGTTTTGCAAGAGTTTGCGAGAACTTTGTGCGTCATAATAGCCCGATACTCGCGTACGCTTCAATTGTGTAATGATTACTCGAAAATAATCATCTCAAGATCAACAAGCTCAATTGCCTAATTGTGTTCTTTTTATCCCGGTGAACCAATTTTTGTTTTTCTATTGCTTTTTTTCCTAATCCGTTATGCGAAAGAGGTCCATCATTGCAATTTCTGAAAAAATGTGTTACTCGTTTGTTGACAACGTTGAGTGTTTTCAGTAGCTCGTGCAGTACTGTATAATTATCAACAAAAGAGAGCTTTGTATTGTATATGAAGTTTTCCTGTTGGCAATTTTGATTTGGAAAAATGAAAAAATCGCAAAGCAATTCTCCAAAAATGATTTTTATCTATTGGTTGTCGGAAGTGATTTTTTTCCATATCTCCCAAAATATTGTATCAAATTTGTAAATAGTACACGCCTTGAACTTCTGCTAAAGCTTTCTTCTTGAATTTTGGTCCTGAATTTACCAACAGGCCGGGCAAAAAATTTATTACAATGCCAACTTCGAAAAACGCTCTCTAAACCTTAGTTGAGGCCTTCCAGTGTTCTAGCCGAATGAATGCTATCCAGTAAAAATACAATAATTCAATTACGAATGACAATTCTGAGTAAGAAACTTTGGAAAGGTCACTGATAAATTCAAAACCCAGGTCTGGGAGTGACAAAGCGAAGTTTACTTCTAAATTCTGAATTTTGTAAGCGAAAGAGAACTATTGAATCTTCTTTTGTTTTCCATATTTCAAAAGTCTTAAAGATTTGCTGTGTCCCCAATTCTACTTAGCCAGGGGCTTTTGCAATTATCCATGATATTTCGACGGAAAAAATGCCGACTGCACATCGTCATGGCTTATTATTTGCCCTATTCGTAACAAATTACTTTAGAAGTGTTTTCAGAAAAAACCTTTTTGTTCGTGCGTTGCAACAAGTAAAATTGACATTGTACTGACTATTCAACGTATAAAATGCCTTTGCGTGTAATTTTCTTCTGTTTTCCCAAAACTCTTCTTAAACAACACGTAGGGAAAGTTTTTGCAGGTTTAAACTGAGAAAAAGAATTTTCAAAACATAGAAAACACTCTAAATTTAAAGATTACGTCAATCGTTGTACTACAAGTTGGCTGATATCTGATTCTAGTTGTAATTATATGTAACCAATAGAGGTCCATAAACAAGTTTAGAGTTTTTACAGAAGCTTTTTCGACAAATTTTGGCCAAAAATACATCAAATGAATAAAATGTGGTCTCTGAGTTCATTTTAGTTTTTTGATGTTTTCTCCGCAACTACTGGACCAAATTGAAACAACTTTATCGTTTTTTGTCATTTACAGCTAGTCTGACTTAAAAAATCGAGATTGGTTACTTAGTCGGCCGACATTAACACATATTGATCTCTAAACATGCAAAAAACACTTCCGATCTGTTTTTGTATCAATTTCGGTCCTTTTCTCAATTTGAGCGTTCCTGAACCGTAGAAATTGTCCTAATTAGCTTTCAGTTGAGCTCTCGAGGCTATTCAAACTAACAAAAAAAGTTAAATCAATTCTTTTTCTTTTTCAAAACTCACAAAACACCCTGGCCTTCACAGCGAGATTGGTTTCCTACTTCGCTGTTGAGGTCTTCGGTGTCCGGTAAGCATCCAGTTGTCTCCGTTTGCCCCAAGAATCATATCCGAGACGCTGTATTTTGTCGTGGTGCAAGAATTTGCGAAAAATTTGGGTGTCTAGATAACGCAAAATTTGGCGTACGCTTCGTTCATTTAATAATTTCTCCAAAACTATTGTATCAAATTCAACATGCATAGGCGCGTTTCGTTGTACTGAACCCTTCTTAATTGTCCTGATGAGTGGATTTTATAACTGGTATGTCAGAAAAGTTATTAAAGATCAAAATTCAAAAAAGTCGAAAATTGAGTTAATTTTGGAGTCACCAAAATTTGTTAACTCAAACTAGCGAAGTAACCCTACATATATGGGCTTCTTAGATTCCTTGGATAGTTGGGATCTTCCCTATATATATTTTCTATAGGGTTTTATTGAGTTGAAGGGCCAATTAATGCTCTGCATGGGCCGAACCTGGATTTTGGCCCATTTTCGGCTATTTCGGCGGTGACATAGAAAAGATAATAATTTATCCCTCCGGTTCGTAAATTATAGTGCTTCAGGTTGCTAATTTGATGGGGAGTATCACTATATATATATATATATATATATATATATATATATATATATTTATATATATTATATATATATATATATATATATATATATTTATATATATATATATATATATATATATATATTGTACCCCTTTTTCCGACGTTTTGACGGTCTATTTTAGCGAAACGTGAAATTGGGTAGTCAAATTAGGTCATTTGACCAAATGAATGAGTGGTGATTTTTTGCAAATTGAACAAGTTTTCGGGCGTGCTTTTTGTGTTTTCTGAAAAGTATTTAAGTTCTTGAAGCTATTTTGTATCATTAAATGGGGTTAACTCAACAATTTTTCTTTTTTTCACAATTTCATCAGATTTCTGTGGATGTTGTTTTATGTCAAAACACACAAAACATCATAACCTTCATGGTGAGGTGGGCAATTTTTTTTCCGTGACCCAGAACGTCGAAGTGGACCAGAATCGAAACCACAAATACGGCGGCAACTCTGTTTCACTTTGTTTTACGTCAGTTCCGGAGATTTTTGGCTTCGCTTTTAGCCCGAAAAATGGGGTACAAAACAGTATTTTGTTAATATTTTCTAAAGTTCTGGACTAAGTTAAACGGGAGTGGTCCCGTTTTGTTAGCACTGAACCCTTCTTGCTTGTAGTTTTTGGTTGGTTTCTCAAATCGTCCTAATCAAAAAAGTTATTAATGTTTAAATTTGAAAAAAGGCGAATTTTCGGGCTCCCTTGAGTGACCCAAATTTCGGTACAACAAAACACGAAAGTTAACGAACAAATGTTGGTGTTTTAGAGTCCCCAGATAGTTGGGAGTATCCCCATGTATATTTTATATGGTGTTTTATGTAGTTCAGACATTCAAATTTGGCTCTGAACAGCGGTCACCTCGCTTTTTAGGGCATTTGGCAGGGTACCTACTTTTTGCTATAACTTCTTCTAGAGTGCACCGATTGAGCTCACTTTTTAATATGATGCGTATCTCAAGCAGTGCTACAAACTTTCAAGGGCGTTTGTTTTTGTTTGTCGTTTTGGAGAAATTGGCCAGTAAACTTGCCCTCGGTTTTAGCCCATGAAGCGGTTGACACCATCCGGTGACACCTTTGACACCTTTGACACCTGTAACCCGTGTGATAAAAGTTAGTGTTTTGGAATCCTCAGTTAGTGGGGAGTCTCCCCATATATATTTTGTATGTAGTTTTACGTAGTTCAGGTGGTGAATTTTAGCGAAACGTTACTCGTACTGGCCCTATTTTGTCATTTGACTTGCGAAATAGCGAAAAATGTCAATTTTAGTTGCACGAATAGGCGCATTGGACTCCATTTCTAACGAGGAATCTCCCCATATATCGTTTATGTAGTGTTTTCTGGGTTTCAGTGGGTCAATTTTGGGTTTGCAGATGACCCCCCCCCCAGCCCCCTTACTATGGGCTTGTAATGACGTAATATGCTTGAAAAAAGTGCATAATGTATGTCTTATTATTACATTACTATTAGTCTAAGGAGAGGGCATTTCACCCCATGAGGTGCACCCCCCTTCATGCCCCGTTGAGACGCCTCTGGCACGCCCCCCCCCCCGCTGGTTTTGTGCACCTCATTATGGGGATAGGTCGATACTATAGGTTGCATCGGTCGAAACAGCACTCTTAGAGTCAGGTCAGCGACCTGACCTGTCTGGAAGATAGTAGGCTAACAGTAAATGAAGTTTCTAGTTGCGTGTTATTACAAATGTTTAGTACTCACTATATAACTTCAGGTGAAATGAATAACCTGCTACGTAACTTCAACGTTGGACTGATAGGCGATTCTCATCTGAATAGAATTTCTCCCTTCATGCAACCACAAAATCGCATTTTTGGCAGAGTTGGTGAAAGAGCTGTGAACAATGCTAGATATTTGCAGGAAGTCAGACAGCTGGACATACTTGTTATTTTTATTGGAGGAAATGACATAACTGGCAAGAACGGCTCTCCAGCGTCCTCTAAATTGAAGGACTTAGTACATGATATAAAGTCATTGTTCTCCTATGCAAGGTCCTACGGCGTCATGGTGTTGACATGCGACATCATTCCTCGGGATGCCAACGAAATTGGCACAGATTTAACCCACAAACGGCTGCTGAAAAGATTCAAGCTTGTTATGAGAGGTTGCTTCAACTTCCGAATGCTACGCGACACTGTGCACCTAGAAAATTATGACAAGTTATGGGAGCTCCTGGAGGCCAAAATTGTTCAGAGATTGCATGATGCGTATCGATTTTGAAGCCCTGCAATAGGTAACTTGGTCAACTGAAGGGCCGATTGAGGCCTTATTTATTCTGATTGACGTTGCCATTTTCTTTTCTTTTATGTTTTGTGTTTTGAAGCATCAGTAAAAGTTTCCATTAATCCAAGCCCTTTGAACTTAAATTGTCCGCAAATCAATAATTGAAGTGCCGTATGTGGCACAACTTTGCCTAAAAGAGGTAAAATGAGCGCTATTATTGATTGACATTAAACTGTTTCTACTTACTTTATTAATACTTTCCGTGATGTGCTGTCGATTGATTGTTTAGTAAACATGTTTAACAATCAAACGTTTTGGGTTTTCATGCGTTTCTCACAGAAACAGGAGTAGTGCCGATTGTGGTACAACATTGCCTAATAGATGTAAAAAATGTAAGAGGTTTTTTTTGCATTTTCACTTATGTTTTGAAACTAGGTCGGTTCTGGTCCCTTGAGATCCTCAAGGCAATTCAATTATTCAGTAACAAACTAATGTACTGGTTGGAGGTAATAGGGCTGTTTTTTTTTCATGGGTGGGTCAAAAGGTGTATTTCTCTCGCCAAAACGTTTCTTTCAGAAGGTCTTTGAATGTTTTAAATTGCTTCAAATCTGATAAAAAGTCAGGTTTCTCGGGGCTTTCTGGTTGTGGCTTCTATCTACCAGACTATTAAAAACTGCTGTGCAGAAAAAACGGGTCAGGTATTGAAAATATGGCTGCGAAGTTTTGTTTTTCTTTGGAAATTGGCCTTTTTTTGTCTCAGAGGGACAATTTTGTCCTATTTTAGGCCAACTTGGCGTAACATATATTGGTTTCTGGTGATTTTTCTGGACGTGAATCGTTCGGTATGTATATGGAAACGGGTGCATACAAAATCTGAGTCAACAGGTACTTCATCTTCTTGGTTTGCAACTTGTCTGAATGAGGTCAACGTTTCACTTCAATTATTGTTCGTTTTTGCCTAATTTCCCTTACCGCTTGACTTTTCAGTGCCTTATGTCTCTTCGAACCCTGCGGGGAATCAACTGTACAAACTTATGAATTGGTTGGAGGTAATAGGGCTGGTTTTTCTTTTTATTGCAGGTTTGTGTCAGAAGATGTGTTTCTCTCGCCAAAACGTTTCTTTCAGAAGGTCTTTGAATGTTTTAAATTGCTTCAAATCTGATATGAATTCAGGTTTTTCGGGGCTTTCTGGTTGTGGCTTCTATCTATCAGACTATTAAATACTGCTGTGCAGAAGAAACGGGTCAGGTATTGAAAATATGGCTGAGACCTTTTGTTTTTCTTTGGAAATTGGCCTTTTTTTGTCTGAGAGGTACAATTTTGTCCTTTTTTTAGGCCAACCTGGGGTAACATATATTGGTTTCTGGTGGCTTTTCTGGACGTGAATCGTTCGATATGTATATGGAAACGGGTGCATACGAAATCTGAGCCAACAGGTACTTCATTTTCTTGGTTTGCAACTTGTCTGAATAAGGTCAGCGTTTCACTTCAATTATTGTTTGTTTTTGCCTAATTTCCCTTACCACTTAACTTTTCAGTGCCTTATGTCTCTTCGAACCCTGCGGGGAACCAACTGAACAAAATTATGAATTGGTTGGAGATAATAGGGCTGGTTTTTCCTGCAAATTTGGGTTAAAAGATGTGTTTCTCTCGCCAAAACGTTTCTTTCCGAAGGTCTTTGAATGTTTTAAATTGCCTCAAATCTGATGGTAATTCAGGTTTTTCGGGGCTTTCTCTGGTTGTGGCTTCTATCTACCAGACTAGTAAATACTGCTTTGCAAAAAAAAACGGGTTAGGTATGGAAAATTTGGCTGAGAAAATCTGTTTTTCTTTGGAAACTGGCCTTTTTTTGTATGAGAGGTACAATTTTGTCCTATTTTAGGCCAACCTAGAGTAACATATTTTGGTTTCTGGTGGTTTTTCTGGACGTGAATTGTTCGGTATGTATATGGAAACGGGTGCATACGAAATCTGAGCCAACAGGTACTTCATCTTCTTGGTTTGCAAGTTGTCTGAATGAGGTCAGCGTTTCATTTCAATTATTGTTTGTTTTTGCCTAATTTCCCTTACCACGTGAATTTTCAGTGCCTTATGTCTCCTCGAACCCTGTGAAGAATCAACTCTACAAAATTATAAATTGGTTGGAGGTAATAGGGCTTGTTTTTCTTGCAAATTTGGGTCAGAAGATGTGTTCCTCTCGCCAAAACGTTTATTCAGAAGGTCTTTGAATGTTTTAAATTGCTTCAAATCTGACAGCAATTCAGGTTTTTCGGGGCTTTCTGGTTGTGGTTCCTATCTACCAGACAATTAAATACTGCTGTGCAGAAGAAACGGGTCAGGTATTGAAAATTTGGCTGAGAAGTTCTGTTTTTCTTCGGAAATTGGCCTTTTTTGTCTGAGAGGTACAATTTTGTCCCTTTTTTTAGGCCAACCTGGGGTAACATATATTGGTTTCTGAGGGTTTTTCTGGACTTGAATCGTTCGTTATGTATATGGAAACGGCTGCATACGAAATCTGAGCTAACAGGTTTTTCATCTTCTTGGTTTGCAACTTGTCTGAATGAGGTCAGCGTTTCACCTCAATCATTGTTCTTCTTTGCCTAATTTCCCTTACCACTTGACGTTTCAATGCCTTATGTATCTTTGAACCTACCGGGGATCAACTATACAAAATTATGAATTGGTTGGAGATAATAGGGCTGGTTTGTCTTGCAAGTTTGGTTCAAAAGATGGTTTTTTCTCGCCAAAACGTTCCTTTCAGAAGGTCTTTAAATGTTTAATTTTTTTCTGGGCTTTCTGGTTGTGGCTTCTATCTTCCAGACTATTAAATACTGCTGTGCAGAAAAAACGGGTCAGGTTTTGAAAAATTAGCTGAGAAGTTCTGTTTTTCTTTGGAAATTGGCCTTTTTTTGCCTGAGAGCTGCAATTTTGTCCTTTTTTATGACAACCTGGGGTAACATATATTGGTTTCTGGTGGTTTTTCTAGACGTGAATCGTTCGGTATGTATATGGAAACGGGTGCATACGAAGTCTGAGCCAAATGGTATTTCACGTTTTTGGATTGCAACTTGTCTGAATGAGGTCAGCGTTTCACATCAATCATTGTTCTTTTTTGCCTAATTTCCCTTACCACTTGACTTTTCAGTGCCTTATGTCTCTTCGAACCCTGCGGGGAATCAACTATACAAAATTATAATTTGGTTGAAGGTAATAGGGCTGTCTTTTGCCAGGGTGGGTCGAAAGATGTTTTTTTCTTGCCAAAACGTTTCTTTCCGAAGGTCTTTGAATGTTTTAAATTGCTTCAAATGTGATAGCAATTCAGGTTTTTCGGGGCCTTCTGGTTGTGGCTTCTATCTTCCAGACTATTAAATAATGCTGTGCAGAAAAAACGGGTCATGTTTTGAAAAATTGGCTGAGAAGTTCTGTTTTTCTTTGGAAATTGGCCTTTTTTTGCCTGAGAGCTGCAATTTTGTCCTTTTTTATGACAACCTGGGTTAACATATATTGGTTTCTGGCGGTTTTTCTGGACGTGAATCGTTCGGAATGTATATGAAAACGGGTGCATACGAAATCTGAGCCAACAGGTACTTCATCTTCTTGGTTTGCAACTTGTCTGAATGAGGTCAGCGTTTCACTTCAATTATTGTTCGCTTTCGCCTAATTTTCCTTACCACTTGACTTTTCAGTGCCTTATGTCTATTCGTTTCTTTCAGAAGGTCTTTGAATGTTTTAAATTGCTTCAAATGTGATAGCAATTCAGGTTTTTCGGGGCTTTCGGGTTGTGGCTTCTATCTTCCAGACTATTAAATAATGCTGTGCAGAAAAAACGGGTCAGGTTTTGAAAAATTGGCTGAGAAGTTCTGTTTTTCTTTGGAAATTGGACTTTTTTTGCCTGAGAGCTGCAATTTTGTCCTTTTTTATGACAACCTGGGTTAACATATATTGGTTTCTGGCGGTTTTTCTGGACGTGAATCGCTCGGTATGTATATGAAAACGGGTGCATACGAAGTCTGAGCCAACAGGTACTTCATCTTCTTGGTTTGCAACTTGTCTGAATGAGGTCAGCGTTTCACTTCAATTATTGTTCGTTTTCGCCTAATTT
Source organism: Convolutriloba macropyga (assembly GCF_964194025.1). Classification (NCBI taxonomy): domain Eukaryota; kingdom Metazoa; phylum Xenacoelomorpha; order Acoela; family Convolutidae; genus Convolutriloba; species Convolutriloba macropyga. Next base: position 33,060,004 of record NC_134479.1, on the reverse strand, counting down.
TCCTTACCACTTGACTTTTCAGTGCCTTATGTCTCCTCGAACCCTGCGGGGAATCAACTGTACAAAATTATGAATTGGTTGTAGGTAATAGGGCTGGTTTTTCTTGCCAGTTTGGGTTAAAAGATGTGTTTCTCTCGCCAAAAGTTTTCTTTCAGAATGTCTTTGAATGATTTAAATTGCTTCAAATCTGATAGCAATTCAGGTTTTTCGGGGCTTTCTGGTTGTGGCTTCTATCTTCCAGACTATTTAATTCTGCTGTGCAGAAGAAACGGGTCAGGTTTTGAAAATTTGGCTGAGAAGTTCTGTTTTTCTTTGGAAATTGGCCTTTTTTTGTCTGAGAGCTACAATTTTGTCCTTTTTTATGACAACCTGGGGTAACATATATTGGTTTCTGGTGGTTTTTCTAGACGTGAATCGTTGGGTATGTATATGCAAACGGGTGCATACGAAATCTGAGCCAACAGGTATTTCATCTTCTCGGTTTGCAAGTTGTCTGAATGAGGTCAGCGTTTCACCTCAATCATTGTTCTTTTTTGCCTAATTTCCCTTACCACTTGACTTTTCAGTGCCTTATGTCTCTTCGAACCTACCGGGGAATCAACTATACAAAATTATGAATTGGTTGGAGATAATAGGGCTGGTTTGTCTTGCAAGTTTGGGTCAAAAGATGTGTTTCTCTCGCAAAAACGTTTCTTTCAGAAGGTCTTTGAATGTTCTAAATTGCTTCAAATGTGATAGCAATTCAGGTTTTTGGGGCTTTCTGGTTGTGGCTTCTATCTACCAGACTATTAAATACTGCTGTGCAGAAGAAACGGGTCAGGTTTTGAAAATTTGGCTGAGAAGTTCTGTTTTTCTTTGGAAATTGGCCTTTTTTTGTCTGAGAGCTACAATTTTGTCCTTTTTTATGACAACCTGGGGTAACATATATTGGTTTCTGGTGGTTTTTCTAGACGTGAATCGTTGGGTATGTATATGCAAACGGGTGCATACGAAATCTGAGCCAACAGGTATTTCATCTTCTCGGTTTGCAAGTTGTTTGAATGAGGTCAGCGTTTCACCTCAATCATTGTTCTTTTTTGCCTAATTTCCCTTACCACTTGACTTTTCAGTGCCTTATGTCTCTTCGAACCTCCCGGGGAATCAACTATACAAAATTATGAATTGGTTGGAGATAATAGGGCTGGTTTGTCTTGCAAGTTTGGGTCAAAAGATGTGTTTCTCTCGCAAAAACGTTTCTTTCAGAAGGTCTTTGAATGTTCTAAATTGCTTCAAATGTGATAGCAATTCAGGTTTTTGGGGCTTTCTGGTTGTGGCTTCTATCTACCAGACTATTAAATACTGCTGTGCAGAAGAAACGGGTCAGGTTTTGAACATTTGGCTGAGGAGTTCTGTTTTTCGTTAGAAAATTGGCCTTTTTTTGTCTGAGAGGTACAATTTTGTCTTATTTTTAGGCCAACCTGGGGTAACATATATTAGTTTCTGGTGGTTTTTCTTGACGTGAATCGTTCGGTATGTATATGGAAACGGGTGCATACGAAATCTGAGCCAACAGGTACTTCATCTTTTTGGTTTGCATTTTGTCTGAATGAGGTCAGCGTTTCACTTCAATTATTGTTCGTTTTTGCCTAATTTCCCTTACAACTTTACTTTTCAGTGCCTTATGTCTATTCATTTCTTTCAGAAGGTCTTTGAATGTTTTAAATTGCTTCAAATGTGATAGCAATTCAGGTTTTTCGGGGCTTTCGGGTTGTGGCTTCTATCTTCCAGACTATTAAATAATGCTGTGCAGAAAAAACGGGTCAGGTTTTGAAAAATTGGCTGAGAAGTTCTGTTTTTCTTTGGAAATTGGCCTTTTTTTGCCTGAGAGCTGCAATTTTGTCCTTTTTTATGACAACCTGGGTTAACATATATTGGTTTCTGGCGGTTTTTCTGGACGTGAATCGTTCGATATGTATATGAGAACGGGTGCATACGAAATCTGAGCCAACAGGTACTTCATCTTCTTGGTTTGCAACTTGTCTGAATGAGGTCAGCGTTTCACTTCAATTATTGTTCGTTTTCGCCTAATTTTCCTTACCACTTGACTTTTCAGTGCCTTATGTCTCCTCGAACCCTGCGGGGAATCAACTGTACAAAATTATGAATTGGTTGTAGGTAATAGCGCTGGTTTTTCTTGCTAGTTTGGGTTAAAAGATGTGTTTCTCTCGCCAAAAGTTTTCTTTCAGAAGGTCTTTGAATGATTTAAATTGCTTCAAATCTGATAGCAATTCAGGTTTTTCGGGGCTTTCTGGTTGTGGCTTCTATCTTCCAGACTATTTAATACTGCTGTGCAGAAGAAACGGGTCAGGTTTTGAACATTTGGCTGAGAAGTTCTGTTTTTCGTTAGAAAATTGGCCTTTTTTTGTCTGAGAGGTACAATTTTGTCTTATTTTTAGGCCAACCTGGGGTAACATATATTAGTTTCTGGTGGTTTTTCTTGACGTGAATCGTTCGGTATGTATATGGAAACGGGTGCATACGAAATCTGAGCCAACAGGTACTTCATCTTTTTGGTTTGCATTTTGTCTGAATGAGGTCAGCGTTTCACTTCAATTATTGTTCGTTTTTGCCTAATTTCCCTTACAACTTTACTTTTCAGTGCCTTATGTCTATTCATTTCTTTCAGAAGGTCTTTGAATGTTTTAAATTGCTTCAAATGTGATAGCAATTCAGGTTTTTCGGGGCTTTCGGGTTGTGGCTTCTATCTTCCAGACTATTAAATAATGCTGTGCAGAAAAAACGGGTCAGGTTTTGAAAATTTGGCTGAGAAGTTCTGTTTTTCTTTGGAAATTGGCCTTTTTTTTGTCTGAGAGCTACAATTTTGTCCTTTTTTATGACAACCTGGGGTAACATATATTGGTTTCTGGTGGTTTTTCTAGACGTGAATCGTTGGGTATGTATATGCAAACGGGTGCATACGAAATCTGAGCCAACAGGTATTTCATCTTCTCGGTTTGCAACTTGTCTGAATGAGGTCAGCGTTTCACCTCAATCATTGTTCTTTTTTGCCTAATTTCCCTTACCACTTGACTTTTCAGTGCCTTATGTCTCTTCGAACCTACCGGGGAATCAACTATACAAAATAATGAATTGGTTGGAGATAATAGGGCTGGTTTGTCTTGCAAGTTTGGGTCAAAAGACGTGTTTCTCTCGCAAAAACGTTTCTTTCAGAAGGTCTTTGAATGTTCTAAATTGCTTCAAATGTGATAGCAATTCAGGTTTTTGGGGCTTTCTGGTTGTGGCTTCTATCTACCAGACTATTAAATACTGCTGTGCAGAAGAAACGGGTCAGGTTTTGAAAATTTGGCTGAGAAGTTCTGTTTTTCTTTGGAAATTGGCCTTTTTTTTGTCTGAGAGCTACAATTTTGTCCTTTTTTATGACAACCTGGGGTAACATATATTGGTTTCTGGTGGTTTTTCTAGACGTGAATCGTTGGGTATGTATATGCAAACGGGTGCATACGAAATCTGAGCCAACAGGTATTTCATCTTCTCGGTTTGCAACTTGTCTGAATGAGGTCAGCGTTTCACCTCAATCATTGTTCTTTTTTGCCTAATTTCTCTTACCACTTGACTTTTCAGTGCCTTATGTCTCTTCGAACCTACCGGGGAATCAACTATACAAAATAATGAATTGGTTGGAGATAATAGGGCTGGTTTGTCTTGCAAGTTTGGGTCAAAAGATGTGTTTCTCTCGCAAAAACGTTTCTTTCAGAAGGTCTTTGAATGTTCTAAATTGCTTCAAATGTGATAGCAATTCAGGTTTTTGGGGCTTTCTGGTTGTGGCTTCTATCTACCAGACTATTAGATACTGCTGTGCAGAAGAAACGGGTCAGGTTTTGAACTTTTGGCTGAGATGTTCTGTTTTTCGTTAGAAAATTGGCCTTATTTTGTCTGAGAGGTACAATTTTGTCATATTTTTAGGCCAACCTGGGGTAACATATATTAGTTTCTGGTGGTTTTTCTTGACGTGAATCGTTCGGTATGTATATGGAAACGGGTGCATACGAAATCTGAGCCAACAGGTACTTCATCTTCTTGGTTTGCATTTTGTCTGAATGAGGTCAGCGTTTCACTTCAATTATTGTTCGTTTTTGCCTAATTTCCCTTACAACTTTACTTTTCAGTGCCTTATGTCTATTCGTTTCTTTCAGAAGGTCTTTGAATGTTTTAAATTGCTTCAAATGTGATAGCAATTCAGGTTTTTCGGGGCTTTCGGGTTGTGGCTTCTATCTTCCAGACTATTAAATAATGCTGTGCAGAAAAAACGGGTCAGGTTTTGAAAATTTGATTGAGAACTTCTGTTTTTCTTTGGAAATTGGCCTTTTTTTTGTCTGAGAGGTACAATTTTGTCCTTTTTTAGGCCAACCTGGGGTTACATATATTGGTTTCTGGCGGTTTTTCTGGACATGAATCGTTCGGTATGTATATGGAAACAGGTGCATAGGAAATCTGAGCCAACAGGTAGTTCATCTTCTTGGTTTGCAACTTGTCTGAATGAGGTCAGCGTTTCACTTCAATTATTGTTCGTTTTTGTCTAATTTCCCTTACAGCTTGACTTTTCAGTGCCCTATGTCTCCTCGAACCCTGAGGGGAATCAACTGTACAAAATTATGAACTGGTTGAAGATAATGGGGCTGGTTTTTCTTGTAAGTTTGGGTCAAAAGATTTGTTTCTCTCGCCAAAACGTTTCTTTCAGAAGGTCTTTGAGTGTTTCAAATTGCTTCAAATCTGATAGCAAATCAAGTTTTTCGGAGCTTTCTGGTTGTGGCTTCTTTCTACCAGACTATTAAATACTGCTGTGCAGAAAAAACGGGTCAGGTTTTGAAGATTTGGCTGAGAAGTTCTGTTTTTCTTTGGAAATTGGCCTTTTTTTGTCTGAGAGGTACAATTTTGTCCTTTTTAGGCCAACCTGGGGTAACACATATTGGTTTCTGTTGGTTTTTTAGGACATGAATCGTTCGGAATGTATATGGAAACGGGTGCATACGAAATCTGAGCCAACAAGTACTTCCTCTTCTTGGTTTGCAACTTGTTTGAATGAGGTCAGCGTTTCACTTCAATTATTGTTCGTTTTTGCCTAATTTCCGTTACCGCTTAACTTTTCAGTGCCTTGTCTCTTCGAACCCTGCGGGGAATCAACTAAAAAAAATTATAATTTGGTTGGAGGTAATAGGTCTGTTTTTTGCCAGGGTGGGTCAAAAGATGTGTTTTTCTCGCCAAAACGTTTCTTTCAGAAGTTCTTTGAATGTTTTATATTGCTTCGAATCTGATAGCAAGAGGTTTTTTGGGGCTTTCTGGTTGTGGCTTCTCTCTACAAAACTATTAAAAATTGCTGTGCAGAAAAATTGGGTCAAGTTTTGAAAATTTGGCTGAGAAGTTCTGTTTTTATTTGGAAAATAGCCTTTATTGTCTGAGAGGTACAATTTTGTCCTTTTTTAGGCCAACCTGGGGTTACATATATTGGTTTCTGGTGGTTTGTCTGGACGGCATACGAAATCTGAGCCAACAGGTAATTCATATTCTTGGTTTGCAACTTGTCTGAATGAGGTCAGCGTTTCACTTCAATTATTGTTCGTTTTTGCCTAATTTCCATTACCACTTGACTTTTCAGTGCCTTATATCTCTTCGAACCCTGCGGGGAATCAACTAGACAAAATTATGAATTGGTTGGAGGTAAAAGGGCTGGTTTTTCTTGTAAGTTTGGGTCAAAAGATGTGTTTCTCTCGCCAAAACGTTTCTTTCAGAAGGTCTTTGAATGTTTCAAATTGCTTCAAATCTGATAGCAATTCAGGTTTTTCGGGGCTTTCTGGTTGTGGCGTCTATCTACGAGACTATTAAATACTGCTGTGCAGAAGAAACGGGTCATGTTTTGAAGATTTGGCTGAGAAGTTCTGTTTTTCTTTGGAAATTGTCCTTTTTTTTGTCTGAGAGGTACAATTTTGTCCTTTTTTAGGCCAACCTGGGGTAACATATATTGGTTTCTGTTGGTTTTTCTGGACATGAATAGTTCGGTATCTATGTGGAAACGGGTGCATACGAAATCTGAGCCAACAGGTAACTCATCTTCTTGGTTTGCAGCTTGTTTGAATGAGGTCAGCGTTTCACTTCAATTATTGTTCGTTTTTGCCTAATTTCCCTTACCACTCGACTTTTCAGTGCCTTATGTCTCTTCGAACCCTGCGGGGAATCAACTATACAAAATTATAATTTGGTTGAAGGTAATAGGTCTGTTTTTTGCCAGGGTGGGTCAAAAGATGTGTTTTTCTCGCCAAAACGTTTCTTTCAGAAGTTCTTTGAATGTTTTATATTGCTTCAAATCTGATAGCAATATAGGTTATTCGGGGCTTTCTGGTTGTGGCTTCTCTCTACAAAACTATTTAGTACTGCTGTGCAGAAAAAACGGGTTAGGTTTTGAAAATTTGGCTGATTAGTTCTGTTTTTCTTTGGAAATTGGCCTTTTTTTGTCTGAGAGGTACAATTTTGTCCTTTTTTTAGGCCAACCTGGGGTAACATATATTTGTTTCTGGTGGTTTTTCTGGACATGAATCGTTCGGTATGTATATGGAAACGGCTGCATAGGAAATCTGAGCCAACAGGTAATTCATCTTCTTGGTTTGCAACTTGTCTGAATGAGGTCAGCGTTTCACTTAAATTTTTGCTGGTTTTTGTCTAATTTCCCTTACCACTTGACCTTTCAGTGCCTTATATCTCTTCAAACCCTGAGGGGAATCAACTATACAAAATTATGAATTGGTTGGAGGTAAAAGGGCTGGTTTTTCTTGCAAGTTTGGGTCAAAAGATGTGTTTCTCTCGACAAAACGTTTCTTTCAGAAGGTCTTTGAATGTTTCAAATTGCTTCAAATCTGATAGCAATATAGGTTTTCCGGGGCTTTCTGGTTGTGGCTTCTCTCTACAAAACTATTAAATACTACGGTGCAGAAGAAACGGGTCAGGTTTTGAAAATTTGGCTGAGAAGTTCTGTTTTTCTTTGGAAATTGGCCTTTTTTTGTCTGAGAGGTACAATTTTGTCCTTTTTTAGGCCAACCTGGGGTTACATATATTGGTTTCTGGTGGTTTGTCTGGACGGCATACGAACTCTGAGCCAACAGGTAATTCATATTCTTGGTTTGCAACTTGTCTGAATGAGGTCAGCGTTTCACTTCAATTATTGTTGGTTTTTGCCTAATTTCCCTTACCACTTGACTTTTCTGTGCCTTATGTCTCTTCGAACCCTGCGGGGAATCAACTATACAAAAAAACAATTTGGTTGAAGGTAATAGGGCTGTTTTTTTGCCAGGGTGGGTCAAAAGATGTGTTTTTCTCGCCAAAACGTTTCTTTCAGAAGTTCTTTGAATGTTTTAAACTGCTTCAAATCTGATAGCAATATAGGTTATTCGGGGTGTTCTGGTTGTGGCTTCTCTCTACAAAACTATTTAGTACTGCTGTGCAGAAGAAAGGGGTTAGGTTTTGAAAATTTGGCTGAGAAGTTCTGTTTTTCTTTGGAAATTGGCTTTTTTTTTTGTCTGAGAGGTACAATTTTGTCCTTTTTTAGGCCAACCTGGGGTTACATATATTGGTTTCTGGCGGTTTTTCTGGACATGAATCGTTCGGTATGTATATGGAAACAGGTGCATAGGAAATCTGAGCCAACAGGTAGTTCATCTTCTTGGTCTGCAACTTGTCTGAATGAGGTCAGCGTTTCACTTCAATTATTGTTCGTTTTTGCCTACTTTCCCTTGCCATTAGACTTTTCAGTGCCTTATATCTCTTCGAACCGTGCTGGGAATCAACAATACAAAATTTTGAATTGGGTGGAGGTAATAGGGCCGGTTTTTCTTGCATGTTTGGGTCAAAAGATGCGTTTCTCTCGCCAAAACGTTTCTTTCAGAAGGTCTTTGAATGTTTCAAATTGCTTCAAATCTGATAGCAAAATTGGTTTTTCGGGGCTTTCTGGTTGTGGCGTCTCTCTACAAAACTATTAAATACTGCTGTGCAGAAAAAACGGGTCAGGTTTTGAAAATTTGGCTGAGAAGTTCTGTTTTTCTTTGGAAATTGGCCTTTTTTTGTCCGAGAGGTACAATTTTGTCCTTTTTTAGGCCAACCTGGGGTTACATATATTGGTTTCTGGTGGTTTTTCTGGACGTGAAGCGTTCGTAATGTATATGGAAAAGGGTGAATACGAACACACTGAGCCAACAGGTACTTCATCTTCTTGGTTTGCAACTAGTCTGAATGAGGTCAGCGTTTGACTTCAATTATTGTTCGTTTATGCCTATTTTCCCTTACCACTTGACTTTTCAGCCTTATGTCTCTTCGAACCCTGCGGGGAATCAACTATACAAAATTATACTAAGGTTGAAGGTAATAGGGCTGTTTTTTTGCCAGGGTGGGTCAAAAGATGTGTTTTTCTCGCCAAAACGTTTCTTTCAGTAGTTCTTTGAATGTTTTAAATTGCTTCGAATCTGATAGCAATATAGGTTATTCGGGGCTTTCTGGTTGGGGCTTCTCTCTAGAAAACTATTAAATACTGCTGTGCAGAATAAACGGGTCAGGTTTAGAAAATTTGGCTGAGAAGTTCTGTTTTCGTTGGAAATTGGCCTTTTTTTGTCTGAGAGGTACAATTTTGTCCTTTTTTAGGCCAACCTGGGGTAACATATATTTGTTTCTGGTGGTTTTTCTGGACGTGAATCGTTCGGTATGTATATGGAAACAGGTGCATACGAAATTTGAGCCAACAGGTAATTCATCTTCTTGGTCTGCAACTTGTCTGAATGAGGTCAGCGTTTCACTTCAATTATTGTTCGTTTTTGCCTACTTTCCCTTACCACTAGACTTTTCAGTGCCTTATATCTCTTCGAACCGTGCGGAGAATCAACTATGCAACATTATGAATTGGTTGGAGGTAATAGGGCTGGTTTTTCTTGCAAGTTTGGGTCAAAAGATTTGTTTCTCTCGCCAAAACGTTTCTTTCAGAAGGTCTTTGAATGTTTCAAATTGCTTCAAATCTGATAGCAATATTGGTTTTTCGGGGCTTTCTGGTTGCGGCTTCTCTCTAAAAAACGATTAAATACTGCTGTGCAGAAGAAACGGGTCAGCCTTTGAAAATTTGGCTGATAAGTTCTAATTTCTTTGGAAATTGGCCTTTTTTGTCTGAGAGGTACAATTTTGTCCTTTTTTAGGCCAACCTGGGGTTACATATATTGGTTTCTGGCGGTTTTTCTGGACGTGAAGCGTTCGATATGTATATGGAAACGGGTGCATACGAACAATGAGCCAACAGGTACTTCATCTTCTTGGTTTGCAACTAGTCTGAATGTGGTCAGCGTTTCACTTCAATTATTGTTCGTTTATGACTATTTTCCCTTACCTCTTGACTTTTCAGTGCCTTATGTCTCTTCGAACCCTGCGGGGAATCAACTAAACAAAATTATAATTTGGTTGAAGGTAATAGGGCTGTTTTTTTGCCAGGGTGGGTGAAAAGATTTGTTTTTCTCGCCAAAACGTTTCTTTCAGAAGTTCTTTGAATGTTCTAAATTGCTTCAAATCTGATAGCAATATAGGTTATTTGCGGCTTTCTGGTTGTGGCTTCTCTCTACAAAACTATTTAATACTGCTGTGCAGAAGAAACGAGTTAGGTTTTGAAAATTTGGCTGAGAAGTTCTGTTTTTCGTTGGAAATTGGCTTTTTTTTGTCTGAGAGGTACAATTTTGTCCTTTTTTAGGCCAACCTGGGGTAACATATATTTGTTTCTGGTGGTTTTTTTTGGACATGAATCGTTCGGTATGTATTTGGAAACAGGTGCATAAGAAATCTGATCCAACAGGTATTTCATCTTCTTGGTCTGCAACTTGTCTGAATGAGGTCAGCGTTTCACTTCAATTATTGTTCGTTTTTGCCTACTTTCCCTTACCACTAGACTTTTCAGTGCCTTATTTCTCTTCGAACCGTGCGGGGAGTCAACTATACAACATTATGAATTGGTTGGAGGTAATAGGGCTGGTTTTTCTTGCAAGTTTGGGTCAAAAGATTTATTTCTCTCGCCAAAACTTTTCTTTCAGAAGGTCTTTGAGTGTTTCAAATTGCTTCAAATCTGATAGCAATATAAGTTTTTCGGGGCTTTCTGGTTCTGGCTTCTCTCTACAAAACTATTTAATACTGCTGTGCAGAAGAAACGGGTCAGGTTTTGAAAATTTGGCTGAGAAGTTCTATTTTTCTTTGGAAATTGGCCTTTTTTTGTCTGAGAGGTACAATTTCGTCCTTTTTTAGGCCAACCTGGGGTTACATATATTGGTTTCTGGTGGTTTTTCTGGACGTGAAGCGTTTGGTATGTATATGGAAACGGGTGTATACGAACAATGAGCCAACAGGTACTTCATCTTCTTGGTTTGCAACTAGTCTGAATGAGGTCAGCGTTTCACTTCAATTATTGTTCGTTTATGCCTATTTACCCTTACCTCTTGACTTTTCAGTGCCTTATATCTCTTCGAACCCTGCGGGGAATCAACTATACAAAATTATAATTTGGTTGAAGGTAATAGGGTTGTTTTTTTGCCAGGGTGGGTCAAAAGATGTGTTTTTCTCGCCAAAACGTTTCTTTCAGAAGGTCTTTGAATGTTTTAAATTGCTTCAAATCTGATAGCAATATAGGTTTTTCGGGGCTTTCTGGTTGTGGCTTCTCTCTACAAAACTATTTAATACTGCTGTGCAGAAGAAACGGGTCAGGTTTTGAAAATTTGGCTGAGAAGTTCTAATTTCTTTGGAAATTGGCCTTTTTTGTCTGAGAGGTACAACTTTGTCCTTTTTTAGGCCAACCTGGGGTTACATATATTGGTTTCTGGCGGTTTTTCTGGACGTGAAGCGTTCGGTATGTATATGGAAACGGGTGCATACGAACAATGAGCCAACAGGTACTTCATCTTGGTTTGCAACTAGTCTGAATGTGGTCAGCGTTTCACTTCAATTATTGTTCGTTTATGACTATTTTCCCTTACCTTCTGACTTTTCAGTGCCTTATGTCTCTTCGAACCCTGCGGGGAATCAATTATACAAAATTATAATTTGGTTGAAGGTAATAGGGCTGTTGTTTTGCCAGGGTGGGTGAAAAGATTTGTTTTTCTCGCGAAAACGTTTCTTTCAGAAGTTCTTTGAATGTTCTAAATTGCTTCAAATCTGATAGCAATATAGGTTATTTGGGGCTTCCTGGTTGTGGCTTCTCTCTACAAAACTATTTAATACTGCTGTGCAGAAGAAACGAGTTAGGTTTTGAAAATTTGGCTGAGAAGTTCTGTTTTTCGTTGGAAATTGGCTTTTTTTTGTCTGAGAGGTACAATTTTGTCCTTTTTAGGCCAACCTGGGGAAACATATATTTGTTTCTGGTGGTTTTTCTGGACATGAATCGTTCGGTATGTATATGGAAACAGGTGCATAAGAAATCTGAGCCAACAGGTATTTCATCTTCTTGGTCTGCAACTTGTCTGAATGAGTTCAGCGTTTCACTTCAATTATTGTTCGTTTTTGTCTACTTTCCCTTACCACTAGACTTTTCAGTGCCTTATTTCTCTTCGAACCGTGCGGGGAGTCAACTATACAACATTATGAATTGGTTGGAGGTAATAGGGCTGGTTTTTCTTGCAAGTTTGCGTCAAAAGATTTATTTCTCTCGCCAAAACTTTTCTTTCAGAAGGTCTTTGAGTGTTTCAAATTGCTTCAAATCTGATAGCAATATAAGTTTTTCGGGGCTTTCTGGTTCTGGCTTCTCTCTACAAAACTATTTAATACTGCTGTGCAGAAGAAACGGGTCAGGTTTTGAAAATTTGGCTGAAAAGTTCTATTTTTCTTTGGAAATTGGCCTTTTTTTGTCTGAGAGGTACAATTTCGTCCTTTTTTAGGCCAACCTGGGGTTACATATATTGGTTTCTGGTGGTTTTTCTGGACGTGAAGCGTTTGGTATTTATATGGAAACGGGTGTATACGAACAATGAGGCAACAGGTACTTCATCTTCTTGGTTTGCAACTAGTCTGAATGAGGTCAGCGTTTCACTTCAATTATTGTTCGTTTATGCCTATTTTCCCTTACCTCTTGACTTTTCAGTGCCTTATATCTCTTCGAACCCTGTGGGGAATCAACTATACAAAATTATAATTTGGTTGAAGGTAATAGGGTTGTTTTTTTGCCAGGGTGGGTCAAAAGATGTGTTTTTCTCGCCAAAACGTTTCTTTCAGAAGGTCTTTGAATGTTTTAAATTGCTTCAAATCTGATAGCAATATAGGTTTTTCGGGTCTTTCTGGTTGTGGCTTCTCTCTACAAAACTATTTAATACTGCTGTGCAGAAGAAACGGGTCAGGTGTTGAAAATTTGGCTGATAAATTCTGTTCTTTGGAAATTGGCCTTTTTTTGTCTGAGAGGTACAATTTTGTCCTTTTTTTAGGCCAACCTGGGGTTACATATATTGGTTTCTGGTGGTTTTTCTGGAAGTGAAGCGTTCTGTATGTGTATGAAAACGGGTGAATACGAACACTGAGCCAACAGGTACTTCATCTTCTTGGTTTGCAACTAGTCTGAATGAGGTCAGCGTTTCACTTCAATTATTGTTCGTTTTTGCCTACTTTCCCTTACCACTTGACTTTTCAGTGCCTTATGTCTCTTCGAACCCTGCGGGGAATCAACTATACAAAATTATAATTTGACTGAAGGTAATAGGGCTGTTTTTTTTTGCCAGGGTGGGTCAAAAGATGTGTTTTTCTCGCCAAAACGTTTCTTTCAGAAGGTCTTTGAATGTTTTAAATTGCTTCAAATCTGATAGCAATATAGGTTTTTTGGGGCTTTCTGGTTGTGGCTTCTCTCTACAAAACTATTTAATACTGCTGTGCAGACGAAACGGGCTATATTTTGAAAATTTGGCTCAGAAGTTCTGTTTTTCTTTGGAAATTGGTTTTTTTGTCTGAGAGGTAAAATTTTGTCCTTTTTTAGGCCAACCTGGGGTAACATATATTTGTTTCTGGTGGTTTTTCTGGAAATGAATCGTTCGGTATATATATGGAAACGGGTGCATACGAACAATGAGCCAACAGGTACTTCATCTTCTTGGTTTGCAACTAGTCTGAATGAGGTCAGCGTTTCACTTCAATTATTGTTCGTTTATGCCTATTTTCCCTTACCTCTTGACTTTTCAGTGCCTTATGTCTCTTTGAACCCTGCGGTGAATCAACTATACATAATTATAATTTGGTTGAAGGTAATAGGGCTGTTTGTTTGCCAGGGCGGGTCAAAAGATGTATTTTTCTCGCCAAAACGTTTCTTTCAGAAGGTCTTTGAATGTTTTTAATTGCTTCAAATCTGATAGCAATATAGGTTTTTCGGGGCTTTCTGGTTGTGGCTTCTTTCTACAAAACTATTTAATACTGCTGTGCAGAAGAAACGGGCTAGGTTTTGAAAATTTTGCTCAGAAGTTCTGTTTTTCTTTGGAAATTGGCCTTTTTTTGTCCGAGAGGTACAATTTTGTCCTTTTTTAGGCCAACCTGGGGTTACATATATTGGTTTCTGGTGGTTTTTCTGGACGTGAAGCGTTCGTAATGTATATGGAAAAGGGTGCATACGAACACTGAGCCAACAGGTACTTCATCTTCTTGGTTTGCAACTAGTCTGAATGAGGTCAGCGTTTCACTTCAATTATTGTTCGTTTTTGCCTACTTTCCCTTACCACTTGACTTTTCAGCGCCTTATGTCTCTTCGAACCCTGCGGGGAATCAACTATACAAAATTATAATTTGACTGAAGGTAATAGGGCTGTTTTTTTTGCCAGGGTGGGTCAAAAGATGTGTTTTTCTCGCCAAAACGTTTCTTTCAGAAGGTCTTTGAATGTTTTAAATTGCTTCAAATCTGATAGCAATATAGGTTATTCGGGGCTTTCTGGTTGTGGCTTCTCTCTACAAAACTATTTAATACTGCTGTGCAGACGAAATGGGCTATATTTTGAAAATTTGGCTCAGAAGTTCTGTTTTTCTTTGGAAATTGGCCTTTTTTTGTCCGAGAGGTACAATTTTGTCCTTTTTTAGGCCAACCTGGGGTTACATATATTGGTTTCTGGTGGTTTTTCTGGACGTGAAGCGTTCGTAATGTATATGGAAAAGGGTGCATACGAACACTGAGCCAACAGGTACTTCATCTTCTTGGTTTGCAACTAGTCTGAATGAGGTCAGCGTTTCACTTCAATTATTGTTCGTTTATGCCTATTTTCCCTTACCTCTTGACTTTTCAGTGCCTTATGTCTCTTTGAACCCTGCGGTGAATCAACTATACATAATTATAATTTGGTTGAAGGTAATAGGGCTGTTTGTTTGCCAGGGTGGGTCAAAAGATGTGTTTTTCTCGCCAAAACGTTTCTTTAAGAATGTCTTTGAATGTTTTTAATTGCTTCAAATCTGATAGCAAAATAGGTTTTTCGGGGCTTTTTGGTTGTGACTTCTCTCTACAAAACTATTAAAACCTGCTGTGCAGAAGAAACGGGTCAGGTGTTGAAAATTTGGCTGAGAAGTTCTGTTTTTCTTTGGAAATTGGCCTTTTTTTGTCTGAGGGGTACAATTTTGTCCTTTTTTAAGGCCAACCTGGGGTTACATATATTGGTTTCTGGTGGTTTTCCTGAACATGAATCGTTCGGTATGTATATGGAAACGGGTGCATACGAAATCTGAGCCAACAGGTAATTCATCTTCTTGGTTTGCAACTTGTCTGAATGAGGTCAGCGTTTCACTTCAATTTTTGTTCGTTTTTGCCTATTTTCCCTTACCACTTGACTTTTCAGTGCCTTATGTCTCTTCGAACCCTGCGGGGAATCAACTATACAAAATTATAATTTGAATGACGGTAATAGGGCTGTTTTTTTGCCAGGGTGGGTCAAAAGACGTGTTTTTCTCGCCAAAACGTTTCTTTCAGAAGGTCTTTGAATGTTTTAAATTGCTTCAAATCTGATAGCAATATAGGTTATTCGGGGCTCTCTGGTTGTGGCTTCTTTCTACAAAACTATTTAATACTGCTGTGCAGAAGAAACGGGCTAGGTTTTGAAAATTTGGCTCAGAAGTTCTGTTTTTCTTTGGAAATTGTTTTTTTTGTCTGAGAGGTAAAATTTTGCCCTTTTTTAGGCCAACCTGGGGTAACATATATTTGTTTCTGGTGGTTTTTCTGGAAATGAATCGTTCGGTATATATATGGAAACGGGTGCATACGAAATGTGAGCCAACAGGTAATTCATCTTCTTGGTCTGCAACTTGTCTGAAGGAGGTCAGCTTTTCACTTCAATTATTGTTCGTTTTTGCCTAATTTCCCTTACCACTTGACTTTTCAGTGCCTTATGTCTCTTCGAACCCTGCAGGGAATCAACTGTACAAAATTATAATTTGGTTGAAGGTAATAGGGCTGTTTTTTGCCAGGGTGGGTCGAAAGATGTGTTTTTCTCGCCAAAACGTTTCTGTCAGAAGGTATTTGAATGTTTTAAATTGCTTCAAATCTGATGGCAATATAGGTTATTCGGGGCTTTCTGGTTGTGGCTTCTCTCTACAAAACTATTTAATACTGCTGTGCAGAAGAAACGGGTTAGGTTTTGAAAATTTGGCTGAGAAGTTCTGTTTTTCTTTGGAAATTGGCCTTTTTTTGTCTGAGAGGTACAATTTTGTCCTTTTTTAGGCCAACCTGGGGTAACATATAATTGTTTCTGATGGTTTTTCTGGACATAAATCGTTCGGTATGTATATGGAAACGGGTGCATACGAAATCTGAGCCAACAGGTAATTCATCTTCTTGGTCTGCAACTTGTCTGAATCAATTTTTGTTCGTTTTTGCCTAATTTCCCTTACCACTTGACTTTTCAGTTCCTTATATCTCTTCGAACCGTGTGGGTAATCAACTATTCAAAATTTTGAATTGGTTCGAGGTAATAGGGCTGGTTTTTTTGCAAGTTTGGGTCAAAAGATGTGTTTCTCTCGCCAAAACGTTTCTTTCAGAAGGTCTTTGAATGTTTTAAATTGCTTCAAAGCTGATAGCAATATAAGTTTTTCGGGGCTTTCTGGTTGTGGCTTCTCTCTACAAAACTATTAAAAACTGTTGTGCAGAAGAAACGGGTCACGTTTTGAAAATTTGTCTGAGAAGTTCTTTTTTTCTTTGGAAATTGGCCTTTCTTTGTCTGAGAGGTACAATTTTGTCCTTTTTTAGGCCAACCTGGGGTTACATATATTGGTTTCTGGTGGTTTTTCTGGACGTGAATCGTTCGGTATGTATATGGAAACAGGTGCATACGAAATTTGAGCCAACAGGTAATTCATCTTCTTGGTCTGCAACTTGTCTGAATGAGGTCAGCGTTTCACTTCAATTATTGTTCGTTTTTGCCTAATTTCCCTTACCACTTGACTTTTCAGTGCCTTATGTCTCTTCGAACCCTGCAGGGAATCAACTGTACAAAATTATAATTTGGTTGAAGGTAATAGGGCTGTTTTTTGCCAGGGTGGGTCGAAAGATGTGTTTTTCTCGCCAAAACGTTTCTGTCAGAAGGTATTTGAATGTTTTAAATTGCTTCAAATCTGATGGCAATATAGGTTATTCGGGGCTTTCTGGTTGTGGCTTCTCTCTACAAAACTATTTAATACTGCTGTGCAGAAGAAACGGGTTAGGTTTTGAAAATTTGGCTGAGAAGTTCTGTTTTTCTTTGGAAATTGGCCTTTTTTTGTCTGAGAGGTACAATTTTGTCCTTTTTTAGGCCAACCTGGGGTAACATATAATTGTTTCTGATGGTTTTTCTGGACATAAATCGTTCGGTATGTATATGGAAACGGGTGCATACGAAATCTGAGCCAACAGGTAATTCATCTTCTTGGTCTGCAACTTGTCTGAATCAATTATTGTTCGTTTTTGCCTAATTTCCCTTACCACTTGACTTTTCAGTTCCTTATATCTCTTCGAACCGTGTGGGTAATCAACTATTCAAAATTTTGAATTGGTTCGAGGTAATAGGGCTGGTTTTTTTGCAAGTTTGGGTCAAAAGATGTGTTTCTCTCGCCAAAACGTTTCTTTCAGAAGGTCTTTGAATGTTTTAAATTGCTTCAAAGCTGATAGCAATATAAGTTTTTCGGGGCTTTCTGGTTGTGGCTTCTCTCTACAAAACTATTAAATACTGTTGTGCAGAAGAAACGGGTCACGTTTTGAAAATTTGTCTGAGAAGTTCTTTTTTTCTTTGGAAATTGGCCTTTCTTTGTCTGAGAGGTACAATTTTGTCCTTTTTTAGGCCAACCTGGGGTTACATATATTGGTTTCTGGTGGTTTTTCTGGACGTGAATCGTTCGGTATGTATATGGAAACAGGTGCATACGAAATTTGAGCCAACAGGTAATTCATCTTCTTGGTCTGCAACTTGTCTGAATGAGGTCAGCGTTTCACTTCAATTATTGTTCGTTTTTGCCTAATTTCCCTTACCACTTGACTTTTCAGTGCCTTATGTCTCTTCGAACCCTGCAGGGAATCAACTGTACAAAATTATAATTTGGTTGAAGGTAATAGGGCTGTTTTTTGCCAGGGTGGGTCGAAAGATGTGTTTTTCTCGCCAAAACGTTTCTTTCAGAAGGTCTTTGAATGTTTTAAATTGCTTCAAATCTGATGGCAATATAGGTTATTCGGGGCTTTCTGGTTGTGGCTTCTATCTACAAAACTATTTAATACTGCTGTGCAGAAGAAACGGGTTAGGTTTTGAAAATTTGGCTGAGAAGTTCTGTTTTTCTTTGGAAATTGGCCTTTTTTTGTCTGAGAGGTACAATTTTGTCCTTTTTTTGGCCAACCTGTGGTAACATATATTGGTTTCTGGTAGTTTTTCTATACGTGAATCGTTCGGTATGTGTATGGAAACGGATGCATACGAAATCTGAACCAACAGGT
This sequence comes from Convolutriloba macropyga, assembly GCF_964194025.1. NCBI lineage: Eukaryota > Metazoa > Xenacoelomorpha > Acoela > Convolutidae > Convolutriloba > Convolutriloba macropyga. Next base: position 33,042,048 of record NC_134479.1, on the reverse strand, counting down.
ACTTCATCTTCTTGGTTTGCAACTTGTCTGAATGAGGTCAGCGTTTCACTTCAATTATTGTTCGTTTTTGCCTAATTTCCCTTACCACTTGACTTTTCAGTTCCTTATATCTCTTCGAACCGTGTAGGTAATCAACTATTCAAAATTTTGAACTGGTTCGAGGTAATAGGGCTGGTTTTTTTTTGCAAGTTTGGGTCAAAAGATGTGTTTCTCTCGCCAAAACGTTTCTTCAAGAAGGTCTTTGAATGTTTTAAATTGCTTCAAAGCTGATAGCAATATAAGTTTTTCGGGGCTTTCTGGTTGTGGCTTCTCTCTACAAAACTATTAAATACTGTTGTGCAGAAGAAACGGGTCACGTTTTGAAAATTTGTCTGAGAAGTTCTTTTTTTCTTTGGAAATTGGCCTTTCTTTGTCTGAGAGGTACAATTTTGTCCTTTTTTAGGCCAACCTGGGGTTACATATATTGGTTTCTGGTGGTTTTTCTGGACGTGAAGAGTTCGGTATAAATATGGAAACGGGTGCATACGAACAGTGAGCCACCAGGTGTTTCATGTTCTTGGTTTGCAACTAGTCTGAATGAGGTCAGCGTTTCACTTCAAAAATTGTTCGTTTTTGCCTATTTTCCCTTACCACTTGACCTTTCAGTGCCCTATGTCTCTTCGAACACTGCGGGGAATCAACTATTCAAAATCATAATTTGGTTGAATGTAATAGGGCTGTATTTTGCCAGGGTGGGTCAAAAGATGTGTTTTTCTCGCCAAAACGTTTCTTTCAGAAGGTCTTTGAATGTCTTAAATTGCTTCAAATCTGATAGCAATATAGGTTATTCGGGGCTTTCTGGTTGTGGCTTCTATCTACAAAACTATTTAATACTGCTGTGCACAAGAAACGAGTTAGGTTTTGAAAATTTGGCTGAGAAGTTCTGTTTTTCTTTGGAAATTGGCTTTTTTTGTCTGAGAGGTACAATTTTGTCCTTTTTTAGGCCAACCTGGGTAACATATATTGGTTTCTGTTGGTTTTTCTGGACATGAATCGTTCGGTATGTATATGGAAATGGGTGCATACGAATTCATCTTCTTGGTCTGCAACTTGTCTGAATGAGGTCAGCGTTTCACTTCAATTATTGTTCAATTTTGCCTAATTTCCTTTACCACTTGACTTTTAAGTGCCTTATATCTCTTCGAACCGTGCGGGGAATCAACTATACAAAATTTTGAATTGGTTGGAGGTTATAGGGCTGGTTTTTCTTGCAATTTTGGGTCAAAAGATTTGTTTCTCTCGCCAAAACGTTTCTTTCATAAGGTCTTTGAATGTTTTAAATTGCTTCAGATGATAGCAATATAGGTTTTTCGGGGCTTCTGGTTGTGGCATCTATCTACAAAACTATTTAATACTGCTGTGCAGAAGAAACGGGTTAGGTTTTGAAAATTTGGCTGAGAAGTTCTGTTTTTCTTTGGAAATTGGCTTTTTTTGTCTGAGAGGTACAATTTTGTCCTTTTTTTGGCCAACCTGTGGTAACATATATTGGTTTCTGGTAGTTTTTCTATACGTGAATCGTTCGGTATGTGTATGGAAACGGATGCATACGAAATCTGAACCAACAGGTACTTCATCTTCTTGGTTTGCAACTTGTCTGAATGAGGTCAGCGTTTCACCTCAATTATTGTTCGTTTTTGCCTAATTTCCCTTACCACTTGACTTTTCAGTGACTTATATCTCTTCGAACCCTGCGGGGAATCAACTATACAAAATTTTGAATTGGTTGGAGGTTATAGGGCTGGTTTTTCTTGCAATTTTGGGTCAAAAGATTTGTTTCTCTCGCCAAAACGTTTCTTTCAGAAGGTCTTTGAATGTTTTAAATTGCTTCAGATGATAGCAATATAGGTTTTTCGGGGCTTCTGGTTGTGGCATCTATCTACAAAACTATTTAATACTGCTGTGCAGAAGAAACGGGTTAGGTTTTGAAAATTTGGCTGAGAAGTTCTGTTTTTCTTTGGAAATTGGCTTTTTTTGTCTGAGAGGTACAATTTTGTCCTTTTTTGGCCAACCTGTGGTAACATATATTGGTTTCTGGTAGTTTTTCTATACGTGAATCGTTCGGTATGTGTATGGAAACGGATGCATACGAAATCTGAACCAACAGGTACTTCATCTTCTTGGTTTGCAACTTGTCTGAATGAGGTCAGCGTTTCACCTCAATTATTGTTCGTTTTTGCCTAATTTCCCTTACCACTTGACTTTTCAGTGCCCTATGTCTCTTCGAACCCTGCGGGGAATCAACTATACAAAATTATAATTTGGTTGAATGTAATAGGGCTGTACTTTGCCAGGGTGGGTCAAAAGATGTGTTTTTCTCGCCAAAACGTTTCTTTCAGAAGGTCTTTGAATGTCTTAAATTGCTTCAAATCTGATAGCAATATAGGTTATTCGGGGCTTTCTGGTTGTGTTTTCTATCTACAAAACTATTTAATACTGCTGTGCAGAAGAAACGAGTTAGGTTTTGAAAATTTGGCTGAGAAGTTCTGTTTTTCTTTGGAAATTGGCTTTTTTTGTCTGAGAGGTACAATTTTGTCCTTTTTTAGGCCAACCTGGGTAACATATATTGGTTTCTGGTAGTTTTTCTATACGTGAATCGTTCGGTATGTGTATGGAAACGGATGCATACGAAATCTGAACCAACAGGTACTTCATCTTCTTGGTTTGCAACTTGTCTGAATGAGGTCAGCGTTTCACCTCAATTATTGTTCGTTTTTGCCTAATTTCCCTTACCACTTGACTTTTCAGTGACTTATATCTCTTCGAACCCCGCGGGGAATCAACTATACAAAATTTTGAATTGGTTGGAGGTTATAGGGCTGGTTTTTCTTGCAATTTTGGGTCAAAAGATTTGTTTCTCTCGCCAAAACGTTTCTTTCAGAAGGTCTTTGAATGTTTTAAATTGCTTCAGATGATAGCAATATAGGTTTTTCGGGGCTTCTGGTTGTGGCATCTATCTACAAAACTATTTAATACTGCTGTGCAGAAGAAACGGGTTAGGTTTTGAAAATTTGGCTGAGAAGTTCTGTTTTTCTTTGGAAATTGGCTTTTTTTGTCTGAGAGGTACAATTTTGTCCTTTTTTTGGCCAACCTGTGGTAACATATATTGGTTTCTGGTAGTTTTTCTATACGTGAATCGTTCGGTATGTGTATGGAAACGGATGCATACGAAATCTGAACCAACAGGTACTTCATCTTCTTGGTTTGCAACTTGTCTGAATGAGGTCAGCGTTTCACCTCAATTATTGTTCGTTTTTGCCTAATTTCCCTTACCACTTGACTTTTCAGTGCCCTATGTCTCTTCGAACCCTGCGGGGAATCAACTATACAAAATTATAATTTGGTTGAATGTAATAGGGCTGTACTTTGCCAGGGTGGGTCAAAAGATGTGTTTTTCTCGCCAAAACGTTTCTTTCAGAAGGTCTTTGAATGTCTTAAATTGCTTCAAATCTGATAGCAATATAGGTTATTCGGGGCTTTCTGGTTGTGTTTTCTATCTACAAAACTATTTAATACTGCTGTGCAGAAGAAACGAGTTAGGTTTTGAAAATTTGGCTGAGAAGTTCTGTTTTTCTTTGGAAATTGGCTTTTTTTGTCTGAGAGGTACAATTTTGTCCTTTTTTAGGCCAACCTGGGTAACATATATTGGTTTCTGGTAGTTTTTCTATACGTGAATCGTTCGGTATGTGTATGGAAACGGATGCATACGAAATCTGAACCAACAGGTACTTCATCTTCTTGGTTTGCAACTTGTCTGAATGAGGTCAGCGTTTCACCTCAATTATTGTTCGTTTTTGCCTAATTTCCTTTACCACTTGACTTTTAAGTGCCTTATATCTCTTCGAACCGTGCGGGGAATCAACTATACAAAATTTTGAATTGGTTGGAGGTTATAGGGCTGGTTTTTCTTGCAATTTTGGGTCAAAAGATTTGTTTCTCTCGCCAAAACGTTTCTTTCAGAAGGTCTTTGAATGTTTTAAATTGCTTCAGATGATAGCAATATAGGTTTTTCGGGGCTTCTGGTTGTGGCATCTATCTACAAATTTATTTAATACTGCTGTGCAGAAGAAACGGGTTAGGTTTTGAAAATTTGGCTGAGAAGTTCTGTTTTTCTTTGGAAATTGGCTTTTTTTGTCTGAGAGGTACAATTTTGTCCTTTTTTTGGCCAACCTGTGGTAACATATATTGGTTTCTGGTAGTTTTTCTATACGTGAATAGTTCGGTATGTGTATGGAAACGGATGCATACGAAATCTGAACCAACAGGTACTTCATCTTCTTGGTTTGCAACTTGTCTGAATGAGGTCAGCGTTTCACCTCAATTATTGTTCGTTTTTGCCTAATTTCCCTTACCACTTGACTTTTCAGTGACTTATATCTCTTCGAACCCCGCGGGGAATCAACTATACAAAATTTTGAATTGGTTGGAGGTTATAGGGCTGGTTTTTCTTGCAATTTTGGGTCAAAGGATGTGTTTCTCTCGCCAAAACATTTCTTTCGGAAGGTCTTTGAATGTTTTAAATTTCTTCAAATCTGATAGCAATATGGGTTTTTCGTGGCTTTATGGTTGTTTCTTCTCTCTACAAAACTATTAAATACTGCTGTGCAGAAGAAACAGGTCAAGTTTTGAAAATTTGGCTGAGAAATTCCGTTTTTCTTTGGAAATTGGCCTTTTTTTGTCTGAGAGGTACAATTTTGTCCTTTTTTAGGCCAACCTGGGGTAACATATATTGGTTTCTGGTGGTTTTTCTGGATATGAACCTTTCGGTATGTATATGGAAACGGGTGCATACGAAATCTGAGCCAACAGGTAATTCATCTTCTTGGTTTGCAACTTGTCTGAATGAGGTCAGCGTTTCACTTCAATTATTGTTCGTTTTTGCCTAATTTCCCTTACCACTTGACTTTTCAGTGACTTATATCTCTTCGAACCCTGCGGGGAATCAACTATATATAAAATTATGAATTGGTTGGAGGTAATAGGGCTGGTTTTTCTTGCAAGTTTGGGTCAAAGGATGTGTTTCTCTCGCCAAAACGTTTCTTTCGGAAGGTCTTTGAATGTTTCAAATTGCTTCAAATCTGATAGCAATAAAGGTTTTTCGAGTTTTTCTGGTTGTGGCTTCTCTACAAAGCAATTAAAAACTGCTGTGCAGAAGAAACGGGTCAGGTTTTGAAAATTTGGCTGAGAAGTTACGTTTTTCTTTAGAAATTGGCCTTTTTTTGTCTGAGAGGTACAATTTTGTCCTTTTTTAGGCCAACCTGGGGTAACATATAATAATTTCCGGTGGTTTTCCTGAACATGAATCGTTCGGTATGTATATGGAAACGGGTGCATACGAAATCTGAGCCAACAGGTAATTCATCTTCTTGGTTTGCAACTTGTCTGAATGAGGTCAGCGTTTCACTTCAATTATTGTTCGTTTTTGCCTAATTTCCCTGACCACTTGACTTTTCAGTGACTTATATCTCTTCGAACCCTGCGCGGAATCAACTATGTAAAACTATGAATTGGTTAGAGGTAATAGGGCTGGTTTTTCTTGCAAGTTTGGGTCAAAGGATGTGTTTCTCTTGCCAAAACGTTTCTTTCAGAAGGTTTTGAATGTTTCAATTTGCTTCAAATCTGATAGTAATATAAGTTTTTCGGGGTTTTCTGGTTGTGGCTTCTCTCTATAAAACTATTAAATACTGCTGTGCAGAAGAAACGGGTCAGGTTTTGAAAATTTGGCTGGGAAGTTCTGTTTTTCTTTGGAAATTGGCCTTTTTTTGTCTGAGAGGTACAATTTTGTTCTTTTTTAGGCCAACCTGGGTTAACATATATCGTTTTCTGGTGGTTTTTTTTACGTAAATCGTTCGGTAGGTATATGGAAACGGGTGCATGCGAAATCTGAGCCAACAGGTACTTCATCTTCTTGGTTTGCAACTTGTCTGAATGAGGTCAGCGTTTCACTTCAATTATTGTTCGTTTTGCCTAATTTCCCATACCACTTGAGTTTTCAGTGTCTTATGTCTCTTCGAACCCTGCGGGGTATCAACTATACAAAAATATAATTTAGTTGAAGTTAATAGGGCTGTTCTTTGCCAGGGTGGGTCAGAAGATGTGTTTCTCTTGCCAAAACGTTTCTTTCAGAAGGGCTTTGAATGCTTCAAATTGCTTCAAATCTGATAGCAATATATGTTTTTCGGGGCTTTCTGGTTGTGGCTTCTCTCTACAAAACTATTAAATTTTGCTGAACAGAAAAAATGGGTCAGGTTTTGAAAATTTGGCTGAGAAGTTCTGTTTTTTTTGGAAATTGGCCTTTTTTTGTGTAAGAGGTAAAATTTTGTCCTTTTTTAGGACAACCTGGGGTAACATATATTGGTTTCTGGTGGTTTTTTTATAGGTGAATCGTTCGGTATGTAAATGGAAACGGTTGAATACGAAATCTGAGCCAACAGGTACTTCATCTTCTTGGTTGGCAACTTGTCTGAATGAGGTCAGCGTTTCACTTCAATTATTGTTCGTTTTTGCCTAATTTCCCATACCACTTGACTTTTCAGTGCCTTATATCTCTTCGAACCCTGCGGGGAATCAACTATGCAAAATTATGAATTGGTTGGAGATAATAGGGCTGGTTTTTCTTGCAAGTTTGATCCAAAAGATGTGTTTCTCTCGCCAAAACGTTTCTTTCAGAAGGTCTTTGAATGTTTTAAATTACTTCAAATCTGATAGCAATATAGGTTTTTCGGGGCTTTCTGGATGTGGCTTCTCTCTACAAAACTATTAAATACTGCTGTGCAGAAGAAACGGGTCAGGTTTCGAAAATTTGGCTGAGAAGTTCTGTTTTTCTTTGGAAATTTGCCTTATTTTGTCTGAGAGGTACAATTTTGTTCTTTTTTAGGCCAACCTGGGTTAACATATATTGGTTTCTGGTGGTTTTTCTATACGTGAATCGTTTGGTATGTATATGGAAACTGGTGCATACGAAATCGGAGCCAACAGGTACTTCAGCTTCTATGTTTGCAACTTGTCTGAATGAGGTCAGCGTTTCACTTCATTTATTGTTCGTTTTTGCCTAATTTCCCTTACCACTTGCCTTTTCAGTGCCTTATGTCTCTTCGAACCCTGTGGGGAATCAACTATTCAAAATTATGAATTGGTTGGAGGTAATAAGGCTGGTTTTTCTTGCAAGTTTGATCCAAAAGATGTGTTTCTCTCGCCAAAACGTTTCTTTCAGAAGGTCTTTGAATGTTTTAAATTACTTCAAATCTGATAGCAATATAGGTTTTTCGGGGTTTTCTGGTTATGGCTTCTCTCTACAAAATTAGTAAACACTGCTGTGCAGAAGAAACGGGTCTGGTTTTGAAAATTTGGCTGAGAAGTTCCGTTTTTCTTCGGAAATTGGCCCTTTTGTCTGAGAGGTACAATTTTGTCACTTTTTAGGCCAACCTGGGGTAACATATATTGGTTTCTGGTGGTTTTTCTGGGCATGAATCGTTCGGTATGTATATGGAAACGAGTGCATACGAAATATGAGCCAACAGGTAATTCATCTTCTTGGTTTGCAATTTGTCTGAATGAGGTCAGCGTTTCAATTCATTTATTGTTCGTTTTTGCCTAATTTCCTTTACCACTTGACTTTTCAGTGCCTTATGTCTCTTCGAACCCTGCGGGGAATCAACTATACAAAATTATAATTTGGATGAAGGTAATAGGGCTGGTTTTTCTTGCCAGGTGGGGTCAAAAGATGTGTTTTTCTCGCCAAAACGTTTCTTTCAGAAGGTCTTTGAATGTTTTAAATTGCTTCAAATCTGATAGCAATATAAGTTTTTCGGGGCTTTCTGGTTTTGGCTTCTCTCTACAAAATTAGTAAATACTGCTGTGTAGAAGAAACGGGTCAGGTTTTGAAAATTTGGCTGAGAAGTTCCGTTTTTCTTTGGAAATTGGACTTTTTTTGTCTGAGAGGTACAATTTTGTCCTTTTTTAGGACAACCTGGGGTAACATATATTGGTTTCTGGTGGTCTTTCTATAGGTGAATCGTTCGGTTTGTAAATCGAAACGGTTGCATACGAAATCTGAGCCAACAGGTACTTCATCTTCTTGGTTTGCAACTTGTCTGAATGAGGTCAGCGTTTCACTTCAATTATTGTTCGTTTTTGCCTAATTTCCCTTACCACTTGACTTTTCAGTGCCTTACGTTTCTTCAAACCCTCCGGGGAATCAACTATACAAAATTATAATTTGGATGAAGGTAATAGGGCTGGTTTTTCTTGCCAGGTGGGGTCAAAAGATGTGTTTTTCTCGCCAAAACGTTTCTTTCAGAAGGTCTTTGATTGTTTTAAATTGCTTCAAATCTGATAGCAATTGAAGATTTTGGGGCTTTCTGGTTGTAGCTTCTCTCTACCAGACTATTAATGCTGCTGTGCAGAAGAAACGGGTCAGGTATTGAAAATTTGGCTGAGAAGTTCTGTTTTTCTTTGGAAATTGGCCTTTTTTGTCTGAGAGGTACATTTTTGTCCTCTTTAGGCCAACCTGGGATAACTTATATTAGTTTCTGATGGTTTTTCTGGACGTCAATCTTTCGGTATGTATAGGAAACGGGTTCATACGAAATCTGAGTCAACAGGTACTTCATCTTCTTGTTTTGCAACTTGTCTGGATGAGGTCAGCTTTTAACTTCAATTGTTGTTCGTTTCCGCCTAATTTCCCTTACCACTTGACTTTTCAGTGCCTTATGTGTCTTCGAACCCTGCGGGGAATCAACTATTCAAAATTATGAATTGGTTGGAGGTAATAAGGCTGGTTTTTCTTGCCAGGTGGGGTCAAAAGATGTGTTTTTCTCGCCAAAACGTTTCTTTCAGAAGGTCTTTGAATGTTTTAAATTGCTTCAAATCTGATAGCAATATAAGTTTTTCGGGGCTTTCTGGTTTTGGCTTCTCTCTTCAAAATTAGTAAATACTGCTGTGTAGAAGAAACGGGTCAGGTTTTGAAAATTTGGCTGAGAAGTTCCGTTTTTCTTCGGAAATTGGCCCTTTTGTCTGAGAGGTACAATTTTGTCACTTTTTAGGCCAACCTGGGGTAACATATATTGGTTTCTGGTGGTTTTTCTATACGTGAATCGTTTGGTATGTATATGGAAACTGGTGCATACGAAATCGGAGCCAACAGGTACTTCAGCTTCTATGTTTGCAACTTGTCTGAATGAGGTCAGCGTTTCACTTCATTTATTGTTCGTTTTTGCCTAATTTCCCTTACCACTTGCCTTTTCAGTGCCTTATGTCTCTTCGAACCCTGTGGGGAATCAACTATTCAAAATTATGAATTGGTTGGAGGTAATAAGGCTGGTTTTTCTTGCAAGTTTGATCCAAAAGATGTGTTTCTCTCGCCAAAACGTTTCTTTCAGAAGGTCTTTGAATGTTTTAAATTACTTCAAATCTGATAGCAATATAGGTTTTTCGGGGTTTTCTGGTTATGGCTTCTCTCTACAAAATTAGTAAACACTGCTGTGCAGAAGAAACGGGTCTGGTTTTGAAAATTTGGCTGAGAAGTTCCGTTTTTCTTCGGAAATTGGCCCTTTTGTCTGAGAGGTACAATTTTGTCACTTTTTAGGCCAACCTGGGGTAACATATATTGGTTTCTGGTGGTTTTTCTGGGCATGAATCGTTCGGTATGTATATGGAAACGAGTGCATACGAAATATGAGCCAACAGGTAATTCATCTTCTTGGTTTGCAATTTGTCTGAATGAGGTCAGCGTTTCAATTCATTTATTGTTCGTTTTTGCCTAATTTCCTTTACCACTTGACTTTTCAGTGCCTTATGTCTCTTCGAACCCTGCGGGGAATCAAGTATACAAAATTATAATTTGGATGAAGGTAATAGGGCTGGTTTTTCTCGCCAGGTGGGGTCAAAAGATGTGTTTTTCTCGCCAAAACGTTTCTTTCAGAAGGTCTTTGAATGTTTTAAATTGCTTCAAATCTGATAGCAATATAAGTTTTTCGGGGCTTTCTGGTTTTGGCTTCTCTCTACAAAATTAGTAAATACTGCTGTGTAGAAGAAACGAGTCAGGTTTTGAAAATTTGGCTGAGAAGTTCCGTTTTTCTTTGGAAATTGGACTTTTTTTGTCTGAGAGGTACAATTTTGTCCTTTTTTAGGACAACCTGGGGTAACATATATTGGTTTCTGGTGGTCTTTCTATAGGTGAATCGTTCGGTTTGTAAATCGAAACGGTTGCATACGAAATCTGAGCCAACAGGTACTTCATCTTCTTGGTTTGCAACTTGTCTGAATGAGGTCAGCGTTTCACTTCAATTATTGTTCGTTTTTGCCTAATTTCCCTTACCACTTGACTTTTCAGTGCCTTACGTTTCTTCAAACCCTGCGGGGAATCAACTATACAAAATTATAATTTGGATGAAGGTAATAGGGCTGGTTTTTCTTGCCAGGTGGGGTCAAAAGATGTGTTTTTCTCGCCAAAACGTTTCTTTCAGAAGGTCTTTGATTGTTTTAAATTGCTTCAAATCTGATAGCAATTGAAGATTTTGGGGCTTTCTGGTTGTAGCTTCTCTCTACCAGACTATTAATGCTGCTGTGCAGAAGAAACGGGTCAGGTATTGAAAATTTGGCTGAGAAGTTCTGTTTTTCTTTGGAAATTGGCCTTTTTTGTCTGAGAGGTACATTTTTGTCCTCTTTAGGCCAACCTGGGATAACTTATATTAGTTTCTGATGGTTTTTCTGGGCGTCAATCTTTCGGTATGTATAGGAAACGGGTTCATACGAAATCTGAGTCAACAGGTACTTCATCTTCTTGTTTTGCAACTTGTCTGGATGAGGTCAGCTTTTAACTTCAATTGTTGTTCGTTTCCGCCTAATTTCTCTTACCACTTGACTTTTCAGTGCCTTATGTGTCTTCGAACCCTGCGGGGAATCAACTATATAAAAGTATGAATTGGTTGGAGGTAATAGGGCTGGTTTTTCTTGCAAGTTTGGGTCAAAAGATGTGTTTCTCTCGCCAAAACGTTTCTTTCAGAAGGTCTTTGATTGTTTTAAATTGCTTCAAATCTGATAGCAATTGATAATTTCGGGGCTTTCTGGTTGTAGCTTCTCTCTACCAGACTATTCAATGCTGCTGTGCAGAAGAAACGGGTCTGGTATTGAAAATTTGGCAGAAAAGTTCTGTTTTTCTTTGGAAATTGGCCTTTTTTGTCTGAGAGATACAATTTTGTCCTCTTTAGGCCAACCTGGGATAACTTATATTAGTTTCTGATGGTTTTTCTGGACGTGAATCTTTCGGTATGTAAATGGAAAAGGGTGCATACGAAATCTGAGTCAACAGGTACTTCATCTTCTTCTTTTGCAACTTGTCTGAATGAGGTCAGCTTTTCACTTCAATTGTTGTTCGTTTCTGCCTAATTTCCCTTACCACTTGACTTTTCAGTGCCTTATGTCTCTTCGAACCCTGCAGGGAATCAACTATCAAAATTATGAATTGGTTGGAGGTAATAGGGCTGGTTTTTCTTGCAAGTTTTGGTCAAAAGATGTGTTTCTCTCGCCAAAACGTTTCTTTCAGAAGGTCTTTGATTGTTTTAAATTGCTTCACATCTGATAGCAATTGAAGATTTCGGGGCTTTCTGGTTGTAGCTTCTCTCTACCAGACTATTCAATGCTGCTGTGCAGAAGAAACGGGTCAGGTATTGAAAATTTGGCTGAGAAGTTCTGTTTTTCTTTGGAAATTGGCTTTTTTTGTCTGAGAGATGCAATTTTGTCCTCTTTAGGCCAACCTGGGATAACTTATATTAGTTTCTGATGGTTTTTCTGGACGTGAATCTTTCGGTATGTAAATGGAAAAGGGTGCATACGAAATCTGAGTCAACAGGTACTTCATCTTCTTCTTTTGCAACTTATCTGAATGAGGTCAGCTTTTCACTTCAATTGTTGTTCGTTTCTGCCTAATTTCCCTTACCACTTGACTTTTCAGTGCCTTATGTCTCTTCGAACCCTGCGGGGAATCAACCATACAAAATTATGAATTGGTTGGAGGTAATAGAGCTTTTTCTTGCAATGGTGTGTCAAAAGATGTGTTTCTCTCGCCAAAACGTTTCTTTCAGAAGGTCTTTGAATGTTTTAAATGCTTCAAATCTGATAGCAATTGAGGTTTTTTGGAGTTTTCTGGTTGTGGCTTCTCTCTACCAGACTATTAAATGCTGCTGTGCAGAACAAACGGGTCATTTATTGAAAATTTGACTGAGAAGTTATATTGGTTTCTCTTGGTTTTTCTGGGCGTTAATTGTTCCATATGTTTTTTGAAAGGGATGCTTACGAAACCTGAGCTATGATAAGCCAATGTATATGAGTCTAGATGGGCCTAAAAATTGACAATTGTATCCAATATGTAAGTTTTTCTATATTTCGCTTTATGTCGGGTCATGTATCTTAAGGCCCTCAAGTCGATGATTTAAAATAAGTTTACTGTTCGAAATAGGCCAACTTTCTGGATTCCGTCTTTTAAAAACTTGTAATAATTATAGCTTTTCTTTAGACGTGTAATGGAAAGACCGGTAAGGACAACCAAGGGTCATTCATCCCAAAACTACGAGGAATTCGACCAGGACCTAATGCGCACCGCTCAAAGTTTGTGGTGGATGTTTAGCGAAAAAAGTGACCTTAAGCCGATTGTAATACCTTACAATAGCGTCATGTTTCCGACCACGATGACTACTCGGCAAAAAGTAAATCTTCAATATAAACCCCCAAAGTCAAAGGTTGATCTCCTCTACCAAGGAAAACCGATCGGGTGCTCTCTCATTGGTGTGATCGGCAATGGTTTTATAAATGAAGCCATGAGACAGGCACACCAAAAGATGGTGGATGCTGGTGGTCAATTAAGTGACGTTAGTATCCATGAGAGTCAGCCGTCGCCGGCGCCTAGTCTGAAAAGACCGAGTCCGCAACCTGGTCCTTCTAAGGCAAAGAAGATGATCAAGTTCGTGCAGCCGGAGACTGAAGATCCTCGTGTGGACTTGGATGTTGACGACAATGAGACTCGCGGGACAGAGGACGAAAATGAAACTGCAAACCCGGATTGCCTTGAAGTTTTGTCGGACGACCTTGTCAATCTATTTGATGAGAAATTCAGACAACCACTTGTTGTACATGAAGACAATGCAAGAAAAATTGCCCTCGAGAACAACCGTTTTCGAGCACGTTTCACTGATCTTCTGAGAAAGCAAAGGCGCGAGGAGACTGTTATGCCAGTGCCGAGTGATAACTCTGCGCCGCTAAATTTCAACGGCTTCGATCTGATGACCCTAACGACTGTTGGTGGACCGTCTGCGTTCGGCAGATCTTGGCAGCTACAATTTGATTACTCATCGTTTGGATATAAATGTCACTAAGAACAACTGCCGCAAAGCAGCTGATCCCGTGAAAGAAGCACTGTTCAAAGAGTGTGTGGGGCGTTTTTTCTCAAAAGATGCTGCTAGGGCCCTACGTGACGCAATTCGTGGTGCGAATCAATATGGAACAGATATGAAAACAAAATATGCATCACTCTCAGAGATCGACGAATATGTTGAGCCGGATGATAATTCTGATGACGAATAAAGATCTTGTATGGCCGACTGTGGCCTTGCGTTATTAGTTTTGCAACAACAATGTATTTCGCTTCCTCTTCATTAAATTTCAATCCTAAATTTGCAATGCTATTTTGTTGACTTTTACCACGATGAAAATAGACGTATGTTAGGCTGACTGTGGCCCAGGTTTAAACTGATATTTTTTAAACAATACATTTTTGCTACACGCAGTTTGTTCTGTTCATAGCCGCAAACTGACTGGTTAGTCTGTGTTTAGTTTTTACTTATTTTCATGAGTTTGTTCTGAATTGAAAGGTGCTGTTTTATTGCTTTTGGCTTTTCGGTTCTATATTCAGTTTGTTTGCTGTAAAATTGATAAAATGAGGAGATACTGGAAGAGAATAATATTTTGTACTAATTTTAAAAGCAGTTCGAGAGTTGCGGTTATTTTGCAGTTTCTCAAGTTCTATTTTATATTTTGTCTATCGCTTAGTTTGAGTTGCTTTTTTAAAGCTTGTTTTTTAACAGCTTTCAGGTCTATTCTCAAAAATTTGTCTAAACCGGATACTTTTCAGTTTGTTAGAAAAAGTTTGCAAAACAACGGATTTTTTTGATTAACTGGAAGAAAACAGCATGGTGGCAGAGTTTATCACATCGAGTGTTGTTGTTACAAAAGCAATTTTAACTCGAAACAGATAATGTTGCTTTGCATAACTTGGGATTCAGAGGCCGAACAAGAAAATGAGTAGACTTTAATGAACATTCTATTTTCACTAACGATAGATGTGTTAGTTATACTATAAATTCAAAACTCTGTCTTTCGTCAATAGACATCTTTTTTCAAAACTACATACGTTGATTGTCTGATAGCAAAGCCAACTTTTTTTTGAGAAACTTGAAAATGCCACGAGTTGATGGTAAAAGGTTGATTTCGAGCTCCGAATCTGAAAGTGATGGAGAAATCGCAGACTCTCAAGTTCATAATATAGGCCCAGAATCGCAATGTCAAAGCTATGTTTGTACTCAAGAAATTAATTCTACTCTTCCAACGCCGAATAAAACTCTAGCCCCATTGACTAGCATGACTTCAACCCCAAAGCGAACGGATAAATTGATGCAATTAGAAGTTCGTCTTGATACGCATATTGAGGCGCACAAAAACAGATTAAGACAGCTGCGACATGAGTTGAAAGCGGATAATGCCGAATTTTTGAGTGTCGTTGAAGGTGAACTTTATGGCAGACAAGTGGCATACAGCAATGAGAATGTAAAGGCTGTGATTCATAATGGTCGTAATCTTTTGGACATTGTTGCGGTTAGTGACCCCTGTCGTTTTGGTTGTGATCTTGCGAAAGCTATTTTTGGCGAGGACGAAGATTGCCTTCTACAAAATTACATGATTGGCCAACAGCGTAGCAAGATGAACTCGCGACCACGTGTTGAACTTTCTCTGGAATTCACAACAGTCGTTCGACAAAAATATCCAAAGGAGCCCGATTACTGCTTCAGAGAAGCAAGAGCAGCCGACTCAGACTTTTAGCTCGATTCATTTGTCATATATTTCACTAAAATTCCCTTTTAGTTTTCTTTAAATGTTGAAAAGTATCTTTGCACAGTCGTCCAGATGTTTTTCTTAGTAGTTTCTTAGTAGTTCTTAGTAGTTTGCTATGAGCAGACTTTGAGTTCAAAGTTTTTGCACAGCTGTTTACGGCTTCCATGACTTCTTGATTTTCTAAATTTTTGTTAAATTTGGTTTAAAATTTGATTTGAACACATATAATACTGCTTAGTTGTGTTCGTAAGGAGTCAGTAGGTATTTTTTATCAAAAATCTTAAATGTTAGCTTCAAGTATTTGTTGAAAGCAGTGCTTTTTGTTGTTTAATAATTTGTTCATTGCTCTTGATGTAATGTGACTTTAATGCTGAATTAACTTGATTCTCATGAGCTTTTGGTTGTGAAGGGAAAACAGGTCATAATAACCGGAAATCCAATCATTTAGTTAGGCTGATTATCTTTGTTGTTGGTATGTTTTTTGACTTTGTTTTGAGAAAATTGTCTAATAGGTTTGAGACAAATGAGCAATGATTGAGATTAAATTACGAACAGGATTCAGACGTTTTAGAGTTGGGTTCGGCTAATAGGACTCCAGATTTTGAAATTTTTTTCTTTCGATATTATTTTCAGAGTTAAACCTTTTGTTTGAGCACCAGCGATAAAATATTCGATCCAATTAATCTTGCGTATTCGATCTACGATTTCGGAGTATAGATGACAATTTGGCCCGTGCATAAGCGCTGAAAAAAGAAGCTTTTTCAACGTTATTCCACGCCGAAGGTCTGCCTAACTTTTGTTCAGTAAATGCGTTGATTACATAAAAATGAATGTGGAGGCTTTTATTAAATAAATGTGGAAGCTGCAACGAAAAGCAAGTCGATAATCTTTGCCCAGTGTGATGCTCAGATATCGAACACGCTTATAGAGAAGAATAATAGACATGTTCAATCAATGGTAGACGAAGTTGATCGAGATGTTTCCCAGCGGCTGCTTATAACGGATACTAATTACGGCAAAGTTTTTCGACTTCTTTCGTCGTGTTATGACGAAGCTTTGAAAGCCGGTTATTTTTTTATTTTTTGAGCACGATTGTTTCGGGGGGTATGGGTTGTTCTATGGCCTGGAAGACAGTATCAAAATTACGAGGAAGCGCGATATTTTATTGCCCGGCTTACATACACTATTACAAACAGTTGACGATAAGGATTTGCTAAATTTCACACCCATTTCTATTTTTGCCGGAACTGATATTTGTAAAAAAGAGCCGAATCATGGTTGGGCCTGTTAGTTTTGCAAATCACTCCTGCAAACCCAACACGGAGTACGTTGCTTCTTTTTTTAAACACAAAAATGCGTAAAGTTAAAAGCTATCAGAAACCGCGAAAAAAATGAGGAACTGACCGTTTTCTACGGAGAAGATTTTTTCGGTATTAAAAACTGGGAATTCAGGTGTCCTCATTTTGATATGCATGGCGCGCCTCCAGTTGTTTTTAGCAACAAGCAGATGCAATTGATTTCTGCTAACCTTGAAAAGCGCTTTGTTAGGACCTTTAGAAGAAAAAAACGGGAAGATATAAAGAATAAGAAACGGAAAATGATGGAGATGCGTAATTTTGATGCTAGTGAGTCCAGTAGTTCGACTGATAACTATGAAACTACTTTTGAAAATGATGAAACTACAATCGAGAATGAAGAAAATATAATTCAAAATGATGAATCGACACTTGAGAATGAATCTGGGGTCGGCACTGGTGTCGCAATTGATGATTTTGACGGTGCACACAACACACTGAGTGATCACCCGCCGTCACCAATTGCACATTTTCCCATTGTATTAGCTGAGGAAACATTTGGTGGGTACCGAAGTGAAAGAAGATGGTCATCAAGTGATTTAGAGGACAATGAAAACTGTGCTGCAGCGAAAGGAAATAATTTTTTGACGGGTTTGAATCTAATTTTAGCGAAACACGGAACTGCCGATGAGGAGGCCAAAGACTGGTTATCTTTCATGAAAACAGTTTTTCCTGACGCCCTAATTCCTAGTTTCAATAGCCTTAAGAGACGTTTCCATCTAACGAAAGACAAGCATGAGGGTTTCCTCATGACTTGTCCCGATAGTCAATACAGGATACTGAACTTCAAGTCAGAGATATATGAAACAGTTAACTCAAACAAAGAAATTATAGCCAAGTATTCTTCCACGAGAGACGAAATGGCTGACCTGATAGTGAAGCCGTGTTTTAATTCAGAACAAAAACTAATGACAATCTCCTTGATTTTGAATTCCTATGGTGTTTGCTTTGTTAAGTCGTGTCGATTGCAACTGTGGCCATTTTGGTTAGCCATTGCCAATCTACCACCAATAAAACGTTCTACATACAAAAATTTTTTTCTTGACGCACTTTGGCGTGGAACAACTAAACCCGATTGGGAAAAGCTTGTCAGCGATTTTTCAGAAAATCTTTCTCAGCATTTCACGATTAAGTACAATAAAGTCCAGTACAAGTTAGTTGTCAAAATTATTCTAATAGTTGCGGATATCCCGGCAAGGGCGTCTATGCTCAACATGCAGCATCGTCGAGCTAAGTATGGATGCACACTCTGTTTAACGGAAACTCAAGCAATAGGGAAGTCAAGATATTTTTTTTATCAAAAAGTTCCAAATGAGAAGACCTGAGACTCACAGATCTCATCTGCAAGCTCTTGGAAACGGCAATCTAGCTCATTTCAAAGGTGTCAAAGAGAAAAGCCCTTTTTCAAATTTGTACCAAAACTGCCTTTGACAGCACTATTGGATGTAATGCATCAGGTTTATCTCGGCGTGACTAAGGTTCTCCTTGAAGTTATTGAAAAGAAAACTCATAGATGTGAATTACTATGCCTGAAACATACAGTAGCAACGTTAGCTACTCCTGTAAAAATTAAAAGGTCTATTCGTCCACTGGATGATCTGAAATTTTTCAAAGCGAACCAGCTAAATGTCTGGTTGCTGTATGTTGGCCCCGCACTTTTTGGTTAACTATAAACGAAGTGAGAGCGCAGCGGTTCTGGCTGCTGAGCTGTGCAATCCGACTCCTGTTGGTGTCTTCAAGATTTTGCAAAGAGGCCGAATGACAAATCAATCAATTTTTGCGTGAGACCAAAGATGAGTACACAGAACAGGTTTTTTCCGCAAATTTTCATTCGTTGTCACATATGGTTTGGCAAGTGCAGAACTTTGGGCCTCTATGGACAACGTCAAGCATGATGTTTGAATCTGGAAATTACCTACTATGCTCAAAGTTCACAGGCACAGTCAATAACTTGCCACTTTTATAATAGAGGTACCAGAAAAACAAAGAAGTTTTCCGATCAGCAATTGTTGAAGATCAGCTTGCTCCGTTTTGCCAAAAAATGCAAGCTGAAAAGTTGCGCACAGATGTTTATATGCAATTTTTTGAAGTACCTGAGGACTTGAGAAAAGTTGGGCGAGTTTTTTTCTTATCGAAGCAGGCATCTGGAATTTTTCTACTTTGAAGCTTTGCCTAACAAAAAAGATTGCTATACTTCGGCTCGTTGTGATGGCAACCTTCTCTGCGGTAAGATACGGGCCTTTTTCAGGGAACAAGACGAAGAATTTGTGGCAATAGAACTAATGAAGATGATAAAATCTCATTCTTCTCCAATAGGTTCGTCCTGTGAAGTTTACACTTATCACGTTGTTGAGGATTCTTCGGAACGGCTATCCGTTAACGTTAAAGCTGTATGCGACAAGTTCTTTCACATGGCTTTAGCAGACAAAGTTTTTCTGATACCTCACATAAAAGTTTTCGAACATGATTGAATAGCTAAAGCTGAAAAGTCACCCCATTGAGGCTTCAAAGAAAACGACAGTCCTCAAGTGATAAAAAATCAAATCAATTATGGAGACTCACTAAACAACTAGAATTAAGTAAAGCCGACTGCGGCTTGGACAAGTACAAAACTGATAGACATTTATTTGCACTTTTCAAATTTCCTCTTGCTTGATTTCCTTTCTTCCTGAGAGAAGCAAAAGCAAACTCTAATTAGTTTTCCTTGGATCGGACGTTGTGATCCTAATGTGGTTGCAAAGCTGATTGTGGCTTTTAGGTAGCTGAACTTTATATATTGAAAATTTTGATTACCAGTACAGTTTGAAAACTACACCTTGTATTTTAGTCAAATAAGGGTGCATCTTTTATGAAAAATAATAGTTTTTTCATTGCTCTTGGTTTAAGTTTCATTTCATTGTTGAATTAATTGATTCACTTTCGAAGTCTTTTGTAAGAGACGAGCTGATCATTAAACAGGCTAAGATAATTTTGAACTTACTATGCCTTGGAGCCTTTCACATAGGGATCACATATGGCTTCGTTATTAGCTTACGAGTATCCTGCAAGGTTAAGTGGTCATCATACCAAGGCAGTAAACGATTTCCAAGTAATCGAACAGGGGGTACTGAGAATCTCTGCTAGGATTACCAGGACATAATATATATAATTTCCTGGTAATCGTACAAGGATCATATATGATCCTTGTACGATTACTAGGAAATCATGTACTTTTTTCCTGGCAATCCTAGCAGAGACTATCAATAATCCTTGCACGATTACTAAGAAACAACATTGAGTCTTTTTGATTATGGTGAACTCATATCTGATTTCCTGGCAATCTTACAAGGATCATATATTGTCCTCGTATGGTTACAAGGAAATCATATATGATTTCCTGGTAATCGTACAAGGGTCATATAAGGTCCTTGTATGATTACAAGGAAATCATACATGATTTCCTGGTAATCATACAAGGATCATATATGATTTCCTGGTAATCATACAAGGATCATATATGATTTCCTAGTAATCATACAAGGATCATATATGATTTCTCTGATTTCATACAACTTTCATCAATCATTTATTGTGGGTTTTGAGTGCTCCTGAACATTTCTTCTGTTTTTTTTCTTAAAAGTCACACTAGGATTTTGTATGATTTCCCTGATTTCATGCAAGGATCATATATGATATCTTAAGTTCCATACAAGGATCGTACTAGGAAATACGTTATGATTTATATGACATCATATATGATCCTTGTAGGATTAACGGGAAAGGTCAACCCGGGCATTCGGTATTAAGGCTAAGAAATCGAACAGATTACAGATAGTTTGTGTTCATGAATCTGTCGTATCTGCAGTTATCGAAATTATCATTCAATTATCTAACTAAGTAATTTTGATTATATGTGTTGTAAATGCAGAACCAAAAGAATACCAAAAAGTTTGAACTTAATCATTTTCTCCGTATATAGCTGATATATTTCGTCAGAGCCTATAGTTTGCAATCAGCAATGTCGCTTGGTGACTTTCCAGTTAAAAATCTCATTTTAAAGAGGGGGAAGGTTACCACAATGGGGGGGGGGGGGGTACCACAATAGAGGGGGAAGGGTACCACATTCTCAAGTTGTACACATCAAAAAATTTTTTCGAATAGCTTCGGGAAACACAAAATTGATAATGAAATTAGATGCAAAAAGCGCCGTGAACATTACTCTCCGAAGGCTTCACTGACTTGGAACAAGTCAAAACTATGTCTGCTTCCTCATTCAACTTCGCACTGTCATGTGGTCAAACATTCGGGGCTTTTGTGGTTGGTGGATACATCAATGACGTCGTGGGATTCTACAACATGTGTCTTATATACGTATTTCTACTGATTGTGACTGGAACTTGGAATATTACATTCTTGTTTCGATATGGTTTAGTCGGTCGTGTGTACTACGACACAATAATAGAGGTTTGAATGAATTTATTATGTTAATTAGCACAACACAATTTTTGTGAATGGATCCCAGGCTGAAGTGTGCGCTCGAAATTGTCCTGATCAGTCCATTTCGAGTTCAATTCTGACCATTTTGCCCTCAAAATTACAGAGCAATTTCGAGCGCACGAGCGCACTTGAGTCTAATCATAACAGATTCGAGCACAAAAGGCTCTGATCATAAACGGCTCGAGTACAACTGGGTCGGATCAGAAACGATTTTGAACACAAGTGGGTCTGATCAGAGACCATTTCAATTGAATTATTTTTCCAATTTTTTGTATTTTTTTCTGAGAGATGTTGGCTCTGCCGTTGTTGATCGTGATGCATCTGCAAAACATTTAGACCTGTACATTTGCAAATTGGGTAATAGAGTATGAACTTCATGAATGTAAGCGTTTTTTCGAAGAGCGATGGAAAAAAGGCTTTTAATGGAAGGCCGAGCAGCTTCAAACGTATTCACGGGGAATTTTCTCTGGGAGAACTTTGGCTCATTGACTCTGATATTTTAACAGTTGGTATTCCTTCCTTCGAAGTTCCTCTTTCGCTATTCACTAAAATGGAAGCAAGCTAATCCCTTGTGGAAACATAATGGAAACCTGATAAACAAGCTAAGAGGAAAAAAAAGCTGCATTCTGATCTGTGACTCATTTAAAGACCGACTGATAGCAAATACCGGTCCCCTTTAGAGGATTTTAATGAAATGTAGATCAAGACGTTTTTTATGGAAAGCTGCATAAGTACATCGTACACACTAAAGTTACCTTGTAGAAAAAGCCAATCGAAGTTTTTGAAGTATGATTATCAGAATTTGCAAAAAAAAACCAGAGCTACCGCAAACATTTGAATGCTAGATTAGCGTCTCGAGTACGGATGATTAACATGTAAGATCCAACATAAACGCAAGAAAGTTTTGGTGAACGCACGAAAGTCTGAACATGAACGCATGAATGTCTGGAAATAGAAACTTTCCGTCTGGATAAGTCAGGACAGGACGTACTTGATGTCATTCTTGGAGATCATGGCCTGAGAACAATGTTGAAAATGACGGAATTTTTGTTGCACTAGTTTGTCGGTCAGTGAGTGTTTGTTTAGAAGCCATCACATGATGAAGGAACAATCTGTGATCAACAACTGGAAAATGATTGAAGTGATGATGGAAGACAATCACCAATAATTACTGAATAAATCACAATATTAAGTTATGTGGGTTCATTATCCAGAATAATTTCAAAAGCTGAAAGCCCAGTTTGAGGTCACAGAACGGATATCATTATGTCCAGGTGAGTTAGTGATTAATTCACAGGGAAAAATTATTTTTTGCAAATTACACGTCATGGAAATATGGATGTAAATATAGAAACATAGAAATGAGTGCACTAGGTGTTAATTTTTTTCAGTATCCAGGGAAATTAGCATCCAGAGGTCACAAAAATTTTGGACAAAAACGAACAAGAGTTCAGAGATAGGTACTTTTTGTCTGGAAAGGTCTTGAACTAGACAACCTTGATGTACAAAAAGTGATCAATAACATTTTGACTATTTATATATCTTGCTACAGGGCGGGACGTTCTGGACATTTGAATTTCTTTCCGGTACCTCAAACTGGGTGAGAAATATGCTCCTTTTGCACTTGACCAGTTTGAACAGTATTGCCCGCATTGGGATTTAGGCCCCTTGATCAGTATCTCTCCTGTGAAGTTCAGGATTTGGCTTAACAAATCAATGCTGGTCACGTTTTGTTTCAAAACCTGAGACGTGCCATGGCCTGTCAAGTCATGGTCAAGACATGAAAGTTTTTGACTTATGCATAGAAATTACGGATCTATTCTGTTTTGGCCGCCCAACTCAGAGAGCTTATATTCTCTACTCCCCCCAGGAGCACGTGCTAATTTCTTACATATAAACGTGCTATATAATAACGTTTAAATTGTAACTAGGGGCGTAAAAACACGGAAACTCGGTGGGGGGGGGGGGGGGGCAAAACAGAATCAATTCGAAACTACTGGTCCTGTGAAATTAGTAAAAACTGGCGAACTTTCTTCATTTTCAAGAGTGCGCAAGTTTTCAAACGATGGGTGAATTTAAACCCCATTTGTAGTAATTTTTATAATTCGAAAATTTGTATGACAGTAGCAGACAGGTATGAGAGCAGAGTCAACCACATTTCGCATTCTCCATTGTGCACAAATTTTTTGAGGTATCCGAAGATTCTGAATGATGAATGGTAGATATCTGAAGAGAAGATGCATAATTAGCAATCACAACTATTCTGAACAAAATTTTTAAGTTTCTCTTTCAAACTTATACTTTTCAGCCTCCTGAAACAGTTGTGAAAAATTGAAAAAAAAGTTGTATCGAAAGCAAGTACACCTAGACTTAAAACGTTGTGCGTCCAAAATATCTTGTCTGGAAACGTCGAGAAACTCAAGAATGTTTTAACTTGAACGCAAGATAATTAAATGCATGAAGGTTTGGTAAACGCACGAAAGTCTGAACATGAGCGCATGAAAGGATGTAAATAGAAACTTTCCGTCTGGATGAGTCTGGACGTACTTTACTTCGTTCTTGGAGCCCATAGCCTGAAAACAATGTTGGAATTGAACCGAGTTTTGTTGCACTAGCTTGCTCAATGAATGTTTCTTTGGAAGCCATCAGGCGATGAACGATCAAGCTGCAATCTACAATTAGAAAATGATATGGGTGCTCCCAATATGGAAGAAGTTCACCAATAATTAACGAACAAATTACAATATTGCCTGATTTCGGTTAATTATCCAGATTCATTGTTTTCAGGCTATAACCCAGTTTGAGTTCACAGAACGGATAACATTATGTCCAATTGAATTACTGATTACCTCACCAAGACGAAATATTTGTTAAAAATTAAACGTTATGGAAATATGGAACTACCTAAAGAAATATAGAAATGAGTGCACTAGGTGTTTGATTCTTTAGTATCCAGGAAAATGGTATCCAGAGCGCAAAATTCTTGACAAAAATGAACAATTGTTCAGAGATAGCTACCTAGTGTCTGGAAAGCTTTCGAAGTAGACAATTTTGAATGCAAAATAAGCGATTATTAACATTTTGAATATTTAGATATCTTGCTACAGGGCGGGCATTTTGGATATTCGAAATTCTTTCCAATACCTCCATCTGGTTGAGCAGAAAAAGCATGCTTTGCGCTTGACCAGTTTGCTCGTAACTGGATTTACGCATCGATCAATATCTCTTCTGCGAAATTTAAGAGTTGGCTGAACAAATCATTGCTGGTCACGTCTTGCTCCTAAGCCTAAGATTTGTCATCACCTGTCAAGTCATATCCAAGACGTAACAGTTCTTGACTTCTGCCTTGAGTCATAAAAAATTACGGATGTGTATTGTTTTGGCCCCCACCTTAGTGAGCTTTTATCCTCCCAGGAGAACGTGCTATTTTCTTAAAAAGTAATGTGCTATATAACAAACTATAATTTGTAACTGGGGGAAAGGGGCGTAAAAACATGGGGGATGGGGGCAAAACAGAATAAATTTGAAATTGCTAGTTCCGTGGAATTAAACAGCTCACCAAAAATGCGCAAGTTTTCAAACAATGGGTGAATTTGAACCTCATTTGTAGCTATGTTTTTAATCGAAAAAGAGCAACTAGTATGACTGTGGCAGACAGGCATAAATGCAGAGTCAACCACATTTTGCATTTTCCAAATGAGATAGTCGGATAGGACGTTATAGAAGACTTTCAGAAATTCATTATTCGTCTATTTTTGCCCAGCATTTCTAAATTAGCACAGGCTGAGAACTCTAGATCTCTGAGTATTTGGCAATTTAAAATTGGCACTTCTTGAATCGAATACAAAGTCTTGGCCCAATATAGAAAAAAATAAAATTTAACCTTTGAGCTTTGCCGATTCAGTCACTCAATTTTTGAGTTTTGCTGATTCAGTGGTTTAGTCATTGAGCGTTGCCGATTCAGTCACTGAATTTTGGGTTTTGCTAATTCACTAACCAAATCATTGAGCTTTGCTTATTCGGTCATGGAGTCATTGAATTCGGCTGATTCGGTTACTGAAACTTTGAGCGTTGCTGATGAAGTAACTAGGGGAAGGGCAAAACAGAATAAATCCGAAATTACTAGTTCTGTGAAACTTGTGAAAACCGGTGAATTTTTTTCATTTAAAGAGTGCGAAAGTATTAAATGATGGCTGAATTTAAACTTTATTTTTAGCAAATTTTTAATTCAAAAAGAGCTACTTGTATAACCGTTGCAGACAGGTAAAAGAACAGAGTCAAGCACCTCTTGAATTCCCCAAAGTGCATGAAATCTTAGAGGTATCCAAAGATTATGAATGAAGAATGGTAGATTTCGGGAGACAAGATGTGTAATTAGCTATCGCAACTATTCTGAAGACTTGTCAATTTTAAGATAAGACTTTGCAGAAGATTTGATTTCATTATTTGTCTATTTTGGGCCAGGACTTAGGATTTGATTCAAGAAAAACCAATTCTAAATTGCAACACGATCAGAGCTATAGAGTTCTGAGCTAGTGACATTTTAGAATTTGCATTTCTTGATTCAAATTCTAAGTCTTGGTTCAAAATAGACAAATAATGAAATCAAGTCTTCTGCAACGTCTTATCCGAATATTGACAAGTCTTCAAAATTCAGCGACTGAATCAGCAAAAATCAATGACACAGAGATTTCAGAAACGCTGGCTGTGATCGCTCTGTATCAGCTTATTCAGTCACCTAATCATTGAGGTTTGCTGATTCAGTCATTTAATCGTTGAGCTTTGCCGATTCAGTCACTGAATTTTGAGTTTTGCTGATTCATTCATTTAATCATTGAGCTTTGCTGATTGAGTATCGGAGTCATCAAGCTTTGCTTATTCAGTAACTGAATCACTGATCGTTGCTGATACAGTCACTGAATCATGTTCGATTAAAACTTTCAGTCCGGATGAGAAATGAAAGCAGCAATAAATTGAAGACATCTTGTCTTTGATGTAGATAGCATTTAGGACAACGACTTATGTTCTGACCAACATTTTTATCCTCACGCTTCATTGAAATCAATCCTTCATTAAAAAACATTGAATAGGTCGTGTAAAAAATAAAAACAATAAGATAGATTACTTCAAATCATACCTGCACTTTAATGTTGCCCAATTCTTTTAAAATTATTTGAAATATGTTTTGGATCACAAGTAATTACTTTCTGCTGTAACTGCATAGATGCCTATTATAAGTGGCTAGAGTCAGTCTCTTTGTCATAAAAAAGAGTGTACTTGAAGGCCCTAAATTATTTTCCGAATTGAAAAAATTATTTTATTTTGTTAAGTTGTGATATCATTTGTTCGATGCCAAGATCATTAAACCTCATTAATTGAGCCAAACATTAAGATTGAAATAATTAATCGAAGAGCTCGTCAAATTGAAATAATATTGAAATAATTAATCGAAGAGCTCGTCAAATAACAATCAAATAAAGCTTCAAACAAGTAAAACTTTGTTTTTTGAAACCATTTTGATCAGTTGTTTCCTAAGAACAACTTTCAGACTTGTTATCACTTGATAACAGATCTGATCAGACAAAAGTTTCAGAATTTTGTGGCCTCCACACCATTTCTTATAAAAGTCTGTTCTCTAGAAGCGTAAAAAAAACTTGAATCGCATGAGCTAACGAAACAATGAAAAGTAGTTTGACCATCTGAAAACCTTATCCAGCCTCCTCAATTGGAGTGCAAAGTAATGAATAGACAGTCTCAGCTTTTTTTCCCGCTAGAGTGAAGAATATTGACTCTTTTTTTTAACTCATTTTCTCGCCATAAGTAACCAATTTCCACGCGTCACCATTTTCCACGGTTGCAGCATATAAAGACTAAGATAGTGTCAATTAGAGCAAAATGGCACAACACCTAACTGCTGAAATACTTCAGAAATGTTCCCTTGATACTTATTGCCAACTGAGAAGACGATTAGACGATTTTGCGTTAACCCATATTAAGTACAACACGAACATTAATCACAACCAATATTAAGAACATGTAAGCCTTTGAATTGAATTTCAACTAATTTTTAATAAAATTGGGGCTTTAAAGTTTCAACTAATTACATTTCTAATATCTCGAAATTGGATACGCTGATAGTTGATTAATAGTCACAAAATATAATTTTGTAAATAAAAATTAAGCAACTAATTTCCACGTTTTGAGTAACTATATCGTGCAAAATGAAAATTGATTGCAAAGTTTTGCCACGCGTTTTCATAAATCGCCAAATTTATTGAAACTTGCTTTTATGGACAATGCCCACGTCATGATACGCGTCGAATCAAATAAATGAAGGAAGTACAATTTCACTCAAAGTTTAATCCTGTATAGCCTTGTTTGTTTTTGTATCATGCCTATATACATTTCATCATATCTTTTTTCTTAATAGTTTACATGCTCTCTCCAAGACCAATCACAGAAAAAACGCGCCTCATTTATAAAATTTGATTCGTCTCAATAGGCGACAAATGCCTTTAAAAGTGTTATCATCAGCCGTAAGCACCTCCTGCTCCCATGACTGGTCAATTATTCCCTGTAATTTACTTAAATTATTGCCTCATTGATACAGAAAACGGCGCCTCTAATCAGACTAATTGTGTGAAGATCACTTAGACCTCTCTTCAGAAAAAAATAGCAATGAAAATTTCTCTTGTAATGATTTTCTCCTCCAATTCGAGGTAATCATAATTTACAAATGAGCGTATTTTGTATTGATAAAACAGTATACCAAGATCAGTTCTGTTCTTTTTGAAAATTACGTCAAACACTAAGGTACTACAGCTACCTGTTACGTCAACTGTCAAAACATTCTTGATTTTATACAAATTTTCCAATAAGGTGTATTTAGACTAATTCTTTTCTTCATATCGAGATATTAATCGATAGAAATGAGGCTTGTAGACGAGTGAAAAATTATTACATTACAGATGTATGCGTGAATAGATTCCTACGCCCTCTTTTCATTCCATTAAAATCTCGATATATCGAAAACCAGTAGACGGTTACACATTAGTGGAAAATTTTGTTAGGTAGGCAATATGTATGATTTGTCGATTGAAATCTTTTTCACAGAAAAAGGCGACAATCAGACTCATTAGTTTCTCAACAATAAATAATAGCATTCTCGTCAATAAGATTTGTTAATGGGCTTTCTTCATTCAAAAGCAATAAAAAAGGCTACTTATGCTCTTCTGCCTGGTCAAAAACCACTGTTGTTTACCATAATGCCGTAAGGGAACCAAAAGACCATTAAGACTCCCAACCCGCGTTGAGGTGCCAGACCCAAGTGACCTCTGATAAGACCAATTGGGTTGCACATGCGGGGTGTAGTGCTAAGTCCAGAAAGTGATATAGCCGCGTGATGCTCTGTCAGGTGGTCGCACAAAAGTCAGACCATAGGCCGCTTTGTTATGTCATAAAAAATCTGGTCACAGAGTGATAACTGATTTTTTCATTTATTTTTTTTTCTTGATTCAAAAACAGGTTTGAAGATATTGAGACAAATTGAGACAAATTGAGACAAAATAAAGAAAAATTGAGACAAATTTTGACAAAAATTATTTCCACACTACCTGTCAAAATTTATAACAATTAAGCCCTCTGCTTAAGGACTGAAATGTGGCTCAAAAACTTAGAAAGTTTCATACATACAAGTCCCAATTTAAACGCGACAATCTCGTTTAGTTGGAAAGCTAGAATTCAAATATAATTTTTAATAACTAGATTTAATTCTCCAATTTTTGTGTAACATATGAAAAAAAAATAATAATTTTTGCAACAATGAACGAAAACAGAAATGAGTAACAATATACCGCCTTACTAAAAATAGGAAAGTTCCTTGAGATGAATTTTGAAGAAAACAGTTAATATCGTGTAAAAATTTAATTGGAATTATATTGCATAATTTTACATAAATGCGTTGAAATCTTTTTTGGTTCTTTCCCATTATAGCCCCCCCCATGAAATTATAGCCCCCCATTATGGTATAATTACCATGTTTGGGGGGGCTATAGGTTATCTGACCACTAAGCTGGGGGGGGGGGCTATAATGGGAAAGACCCTCTTTTTTTATAGATTTTCAAAATTATGCCAACAAATTGAGCTAAAAAAAATAAAGAGACGGGTAGCTGCCATATATTTTATTGTTACCGCTCGGGACCGAAACCTTTTTATCCTTCCATTTGTGTCAATTGGAAATCAGATTGAATCGGCGAATTATTGCTTCATCTTGTCGAGTGCCTTCAATGTGATTAGTTTTGTGGAACTCTTCATACTTCACCTCCTGTCCAACATTTATCTTCGCAACCAGACTCACACACACACACACACGCACAAACACACACAAACAACCACCTTGAAAACAACCACCACCTCCACTCCCAGCAACAAAAACAACATCAACAGCAATTAACAACAACAACAACAGCAGCAACAAGAACAACAACAACAAACCTAGCCGGTAAAATACCGGAAACGACTCGAAGTGTCATGCAAAAAAACACTTATATAACCCTACCTATAGGCGACGTTCGAGGGGTATTGGGGGAGGGGCAGAGGTGGTGGGGAGTTGGAGGCCTAGGTGTGGGGGGTAGGTGTGGGGATTGGGGGAAGGTGTGGGGTGTAGGTGTGTGTGTGTGTGTGTGTGTGTGTGTGTGTGTGTGTGTGTGGGGTGGGGGGCTGGTTGGGAGGAGGGGGTAAGTTTAGATAGGTTGGAGGGACTTAAATGGGGTCGAAATTCTCAAAATGACATTTCAAACTAAGCTTCTTTTAAAGTCCAGTGTTGGCAAACAGAAATCAACATTATAAGAAAATGTATGTTCAAAAACAAACGTCAGAAGCTCAAGTCATGACTTCAGCTAAAAAGATGAAATCTGTAGAATACCAAAACTCTTCTTCGGGTCATAACAACAACAACAAAAGCAACAACAAGAACAACAACAACAACAACATCATCATCATCAACAACAACAACAACAACAACAACAATAACAATAACAATAACAACAACAACAACAACAACAACATAACAACAATAACAATAACAACAACAACAACAAGAGCAGCAGCAACAACAACAACAACAACAACAACAACAGCAACAGCAGCAACAACAACAACACCAACAATAACAACAGGAGCAACAACAACAGCAGCAGCAACAACAGCATAATTTTCTCTTATACCACAAGTTTGTTTTTATTACACATTTGACCGATTTAGGCTGCTAAAACTAACTCTAATCTAAGCGAAAGTTAAATGGTAATTTTAAATCAACTGCTTATTCGTCAAAAAACAATGCTCAGGTCGATAAGAAACTCGGCGGAAAAGTTAGATATTGTCAACGCTGAAATAAGTTTTAATTGAGTGCTCAATTTTTTTAAGATCAACTCTACACAACACAAAAACTTAAATAACTTCAGCAGTGAATTTATATTTGGCAGAGAATTAAATCAACGCATAAGTAAGAAAATCAACGCTGAAAGTTGCGAACTTTTTAAACATCACAATGCTCTCATAATGATTAAAAGTTAATATTGAGCATACAATGCACTCAAGGCAAACAAGAGAATTACAGCTAGTTGTTGTGTGCCTTGGCTTGTGCAATTTCGTTTTTGGAATAAGGTTCAAGTTCAGAAAGAACACGATAATTGGGAAGCTGAAAAAAGAGTGCTTTTTCAAAAAGACCCTCGCCATAAACAATTTCTACGTTGTATAGTTAGTCCGCACTAACAACTATGTTTAACTGCTCAAGCTGCAGATTTTGAAGAATTAGTTGCGTTTTGAGGTTTCTGAAATTAGAACGGTTTTTTAGCTTCACTACACAAGCAAGAAGTCGTATAGACTTCAGTTTCAACGCTATCAGATGCTTGAGGTTAACCAATTTGATAAATTTTTATCAAAACGTGACACAGAAACGGCATCTAATCCCTCAGGAGTGCAAAAAAACAATGGATTTCAAATCTGAAACGTAACCTTTTTAATATTTAATTCTTGCATATATAATATGTAATGGAAGCATATCACACAAGTTTTTTAGAAAATATTTACATCATTGTTCTATGACACTTGCACTAATAGTACGGATGATGCCTTAGATTAGGCCAAATAACCAATTTGAAAATTTTTTATCAATACCTGACAATTCTTGGAAGCGGCATCAATCTAATCCCTCGTGAGTGCAAAAAATATTTCAATGGGTTGTCAAATATAAGTGATTTTTCAGGTGCAAATCTTGCATGTATATTGTAAAAGAGGCATTTCACACAATTTTATTACACTATTATTACAGAGGTCGCCTTAGATTAGGCCAAATAAACATAATGCATATTTCAACATTATCACATAATTCGCATTTATTTCTGTTGCTGCAATAAAAAGGAACAAATTGGTTCCTATACTAAAAATTGTACGCCTTCTAAATATCTTGGCTCCCTTAAATTGAGAAACTTTGAGAAAATGGTTTTGCGGATTTTTTTTGTGTCTATGAAACAACATCATGAGCCTGCTGCTTTTTTGAATAATTTTACGTGTTGCAAAGCTGCATACACTATGAAGTGTTCAAAAGTAGTTCGGTCATTTTTTCACCAGATAGCAGAAAGTTCTAAGCCTCAAATTATCTGCGGGGATTGTAATGCTACCATTTATGTTTCCTCTGTCTCAATTTTTTTTGAAATTTTTATAAACAGCATATTGTGACATATTAGCTAGCTATTGGTTTTTACATTTGAGATAGTGAGAATGTCTAGGAAAATTTGTCTGTTTTAATCGTTATTTTTCAAAATTCTTCGACGGTAGTTTGAATATAATTTTTTTCATTATTATACAAACCAACAACTGCTATTTAACGTTTCTTTGAAGATTATTAAAATTAGTTTTTTTATTTAACACTATTACCCTGGCTATGGGAGTTTTAACGTTTTTGAACAAAGTTCCTGGCGTATTTAGCCATTTTTATCAGATACAGAACTTAAAAATGTTGTGGGAATTAATTAACAATCCCAGATGAGGACAAGAATTAATATAAATTGTCGAAAACTTTGTTGCGGCATGTGAAGTTGCAGCATGCAATGTTGCAGTATGCAATGACAAGTGAGTACTAATATCTTATAGTATTCACTACTAACTGGTTGATCAAGGCTTCAATTTCCGTCAATCAAAATAAGAACTTGAACACTATTTAAAAAATTGCGTTTAACATTTAAACCATTTAGAAATTGTTTTGCAAGTGGTTTCAACGCACTCATTGCGAAACTATTCCAACAATTTGAATTAAAAATTATGAGAAGGGAAGTTGCCATATATTTTACAGTTACAGCTGAGCACTGAATCCTTGTTATCCTTCCATTTGTGTCAATTGGAAATCATATTGAATCGGCGATTTATTGCTTCATATTGTCGAGTGACTTCAATGCTATGAGTTTTGTGGAGCCAATCAAACTTCTTCTCCTCACCAATGTTTATGTTCTCAAACACACCCCCCCCCCCCCCCCCCCACACACACACACACACACAATACACACACAAAATTCAGCAGTTAATTTATCTTTGGTAAAGAATTAAATCAACGCATAAAAAGAAGAAAATCAACGCTGAAATTCGTGAACTTTTTAAATATCACAATGCTATATATCATCAAGATTAAAAGTTATTAGTGAAAGCTATGACCTCAAGTCAAACTAGAGAATTATAGCAAATACGGCAGTGCCTTGGCTTGACCGACTTCAATATTGCGACAAGATTCAACTTGAGGAAGAACATGGTAATCGTGAAGCTGAAAAAAAATTGAGGCCTTTTACAGGGAGTCCCAAAGGTAATTTCTACATTGTATGGTTCGTTACACCTCACTAAGTATAACATCTCTGGCCGCAAATTTTGAAGAAATATTTGTGCTTTGAGATTTCTGAATTTTATCGATAGTCAGGTTTCTAAGTGCTCTAAAAAAGCAAGGAGTAGTAAAGAATTAAGTTCAAACGCTATGAGGTGTTTGAAGTTAATCAATTTTAATTATTTTTTATCACAAACGTTTTATCAAAAAATTTGGAAATGGCATCCCTCAGGTGTGCACAAAAAAATTTCAATGGTTTTTGAATGTGAAATATAAGTTTTTTATATTTGAATCTCATATAAAATGTATTGGAAGCATTTCACATACTTTTTATTTGAAAAGTATTTGTCTTTGTTCTATAACATGTGCCCTATCATTACGGAGATCACCTTAGATTAGGCCAAATAAACATATTGTATATTTCAAAATAATCTCATAATTCGCTTTTATTTCTGTTGCTGCAATAAAAAGGAACAAATTGGTTCCTATAACAAAAATTGTACGCCTTCTAAATATCTTGGCTCCCTTAAACTTAAATTGACACATTGAGCAAATGGTTTTGCGGATTTTTTTGGGTCTATGAAGCAACATCACTTTTGTCTGTTTAAATCGTTATTTGTTAAATTTCATTGACGTTAATTTTGAATATAAATTCTTGCTATATTATGCAATCAAGAACTGCTGTTTAACGTTCCTTTAAATTTTTTTGAAAATGGTTTCTTTTTTATATATTACACACTTAACCTGGCTATGGGATGTAAAAAAATTAAAAACCAATTTCTTGCTATGTTTAGCTATTTTTCTCAATTAAAGAACTTAAAAATATTGTGGGAATTAATAAACAAACCCAGATCAGGACATGAATTTATATAAATAGTCAAAATATTTCTTACAGTATGTGAAATTCTATGGCAACCGGGCATCATTATTTTGTAGTATTCACTACTAACTGGTTGCTCAAGGCTTCAACATTTGAATAATTTAAAATTTCTAAATTTCTTCTGTAAATGATTAAATGTCCCAATTATAATACATCTTTTATTATAAAGAAAAAAACTAATGAGCAACTAGCACATGAACTTGTGGTCGTGAAAATAATGTGAGCACTAGACTGGGGGACAGAATAGATCCAAAATGTATTTAAGTACTTTTTAGCACGTTATCTTGGGGACGCACACTTAAAATTATCCCATCTACGAGCCATTTATTTTGAAAGAACTTTTAACAGGAAGGAGTTATATATCAACATTTTTGTTAAAATTTTATATGAAATGAAAAACTGTGCTAGTTGAATATGTATTTGTTAGTACAATTATAGCGGGATAAATTTTTTCGAAATATGAGTTCCCTTATAAATTTAGTTAGATTCGAGAAGAAGAAATTCCATAGGCCAAGTATAATTCTCGCGTGCTGTGCAACATCTATCAGATCCAGGAATTCAGAAAGCAGAAACTTTCTAGTCCTGTATTACTTCGCGTATTACTTCGGCAAGTAATACAAGTAATACGTTTGATTCTTGTATTGGTGCGCGGGTCCAAATTAGATTGATATCTTAGAAAATTCTGCAGGATTCTGTTATAATTATGCCAGAAATTGTATATAGGCACCAGAATTTTTTCAAGATAACCATTTATCTGCCAGAGTCTTACAAGATAGCCAACTTATCTTACTCAAAAATAAGGAGTCTGGATGGGGTCTAGATATGTTGTCGTGAGTAGGTTTGCCAAGGTGAGGTTCTATGTTTATGAACCGGTTAATCCAGACACAAAGTCGCCATGATTAGACGATCAAAACAAAAAGTTGGCAATAACTCGCAGTATCCCGCTTTTGCGCAAACTACCACAACATAATCCGACGAAATTTGTGTATGTTTTCACCTTGCGGGACTATTCAAATTTTCGCGACTATATAGGATGTTGGAGCCTGATGGACTTTTTTTGTTTTACTTTTCTTAAAACTTTCAATTTCTATTTATGATCCTTGTATGGCTACAAGGATATCATAATGTCATTTATGGCAGTAACCAGGAAAAATCATTACCATATTCGGGATTATTTGATTAGATATCATAATTCAACTTACTTCAGGCGAAATGGGGGTGAAAATTGTGACTGTTTAAGCATTTTCAAAAAATTTTATGACCCTTGTATGATTATCAGGATATCATGCAAATCATGACTGTACGAAGACCGGAGATCATATATGACCTTGTATGATTACCCGGATTTTTGCATGATGAGCAACCCGGGTAAATGGAAAGAACGAGGATGCTCTGTGGCGGCTGAGCTTAATAATAATAATAACTCAATGACCAAATTGATTAGCGCTTTAAGGTCATTTCAAGCAGTCCAATTTAGAATAGCATGACAAGCGAAATTTAACGCTACATTCTATCGAAGCCATAAAGGTTTGTTCACTTTGTTCAACATTTATATTCAGTAACTACTATTAGTACACAATCGTCATACATGAAGTTAAACTGAAACTCAAACTCGAACTAACTCAACCACCAGCAAAACAATACTACGACTCAACAGTATTGCATCAGATTCTTTGCCATTGGATTGCGAACCAACATGTTATTGATACAGAATATTCGATAAAACTTCTGCATAGTTAACAAACTGCCCATGACATCAAATTCACACTGAAAAAGTGACGTTATGGAAAAATGTTCACATTCTGTCGACATTATTATCTACAACCAATCAACAGTTGAATTTGACATTTAAATCCACGTGACTAGCAGCATAAAAGGAGCTTGAAAAACTACCAAAAATCAGAAGAAACTCGTAAATTTGGTTATTTTAAGCTGACATTTTTGAGCGGTAAATTATTTGTTATCGTGTCTTGTTTCTGTAGATCATATTACTGATTGTACAGTTTTAACTTTAGTTTGACTTTTTGAAAAGAGAATTAACTTTGATATTCCCAAATCTTTCTTTCTGAGGAACGAAGTTCCTAAGTAAGAGAAACTTTGTGCTAAGAATAAAGTCAGTTTCTCTTATTGGCTTTAAGGAAGCCTAGCATAGTTTGATATTGGTGGTTATTGAAGCCAATGGGAAACAAAAGTTTGATTATTGATTTATTGGAGTATTCAAAATTCGAGTTATACTCTGATCGCCCTTTTTTGGAAGGAGACTCGCTAGGATGTTGAAACTTTGCATAACTATAGCCAAATTAAAAGGCTACAACTTGTTGGAATTAGAATTCCTAAATTAGATTTATAACTTGAGTTATTAACCAAAACTCAAGCAAAGTTTGATTGTTTCAATTTGAATTATTTTGTTATTCTGAGAGAAACAAGTTTGTTATACAGCAAAGCTGAGCAGTAAGTTACTCAGGTTAATTGAGCAACAAATAATGCAACGGCATCCTACAGTATAGAGGATAATACAGTTCACAAAAGTTAACTGCAAGAACACAATATCGGGACAGATTTGAAACCGCTGAAACGAACTGGGCGGTGTAAAGTTCTCCTTGATTTTGATAGGAGAGCAGCCGTTACATTTGGTCCGCCGACCCGAACAGTGGACAGCAGACTGCTGTCCAATCTGATGAAGAGAGTGCCGAAGGCACCCCCAAAGAAAAACAAACAAATCAACAGCGCAATCCCAGTGAGGCAGAGAGAAAGGTGCGAGTGCAATTCACAAATTACGTTGAAGAGCTAACCTCGCTTAAAAGGAATAAGGAAATTAAAAGCAAACAGCAACCGAGCAATTTGAGCACAACCAGCTGAGAGGAGCTTCAATCAACAGCTCAAAGGTACGACAAGAAGTTCCAAGATTTATTGGAAGAAATTAACACTAAAACAGGGATTGGCTACAAAATAGTTGAAGATTCAGATCGACCCCAAAAAACTAAGGGTGCTCACAGACCGTTCACCTTCTAGATGAAGAAATACCCAAGCAACTGCAGCCTCGAAACAAGCTTGTGCCCTATCAAGCTAAATTCGTTGAAGAGCATCTGAAAGAAGCAAGGAAGTGCAGAGCAAGTTTGGACTATCATTGTTTTTCATATATAAGCAAAGGCACGCAACCAGCAATGAATGCAGAGCAAAGCAACGCAACCCAAGAAGTGAACGACAGCGATGGCAATAAAAAATACCCAACGGACAACCCAGTTGCTCAAACATTGCAAAATGGAGGAACAGCAAGTGGCCAAGAGACGGAGAATGTTTCGGAAACATCTTCAGCAAAGCAAAGGCGCGAGGCAAGGATGAAGAATTTCGATATCGACTTCGAAACCAAAAAGCAACTGGATCAGGCACGGTTTGAGTGGAGGAAGCTAGAGCTGGAAATGCAAATGAAAGAGCTGGAAACCAAGCACCAACTACTGGAGGAGGAGCGCGAGCTAGAGCGCAAAGTGAAGAGAACTGCATTAGAGAACGATGATGGTCGTTCCCAATTAACTGGTGCTCGAGACAAATCAACCTTCAACTGGACCCCAACGAAGAGAGATGACTGGGCCAGCAGGATCGACAACCTTGTAACACAAGAACGATCAACAGCTCGCTTCGAAGTAACCCCTGAAGTGAACAGGTATAGTCACTTCTCACAATATCGCAGTTAACGAGACCGATCCTCAAGTGTTGAAGACCGGGACGTTTCTCCCAGAGCTGGTCTACTACGGCACAACAGTGGCTACACAGGTAGTAGTAACCTACCAAAACTGAAGTTGAACAAATTCGACGGAAACCTTCTCGAATGGCCGAAGTGTTCTAGTATATTCATTGCTACAGTGGATCAACGACCAATACCAGACTCAGAGAAGATGAGCCATCTGAAGACTCTACTGGCAGGCAAGGCAATTTCAGCAATCTCTGGAATGGGCTATTCATGACAGTTCTATGGTGCTGCATGGAGTATTCTGGGTAGGAAATTTGGAAGGCCTCATGTGATCATTGATTCACAACTGGAGAGTCTTCGCAAAGCAATTCAGGTAAAACCACACAACTCAAAAGGTCTGATCAGTTTCTCGGTTATTGTTTCGAACTTTGTGAATGTTCTCAAAGAGTACAATCAGATTGGTGATCTGCGATCAAGCTCGACACTGTATATGGCAGTAGATATGCTACCCCAATTTCTCAAAAGGAAGTGGTGGTTTTGTGTTGATGATAAAGATGAAGATTGGCCTGATCTGATAATGTTTGAAAAGGGGCTATCTAGAATAGCATTCGTGCACGAAGGGTTTTTAGCTGTCAAGGGAGTGCGAAGAGAAGAAGACCGAAGAAGCACAAATAGAGACAAACGGTTCTCGAATACATCGAACCTCAGTGCAAGTTCGAACGTGAAAGAAACGAAGCAAACTCAAAGCGATCACTGTCCGCTAGCTGATGGCACTCATAAAAAATGGAACTGTCCACTATTCAGGGATATGAGTGTGAATGATGGGTTCGCAGCAGTGAGGAAGCAACGCCTACGTTACGGATGTCTAGGCAAAGCACATGCAATCAAAGATTGTAAAGCCAACGTTTGCGGTATCCATGGATGCATCAAGAAGCACAGCTGATTGCTACACTCAGAAATCCAAATGGATGAGGGCAATCACGCAGTGAACGTAAGCGCAGCAACAATCAATCAGAGTAACGAAGTTACTAGCTTTCTTCAGATAGTTCCTGTATCAATACAGAGTGGTGGAAACAGGCTGAACACATATGTTTTCCTCGACAGTGGATCAACGGTTTCATTCATCGTTCAAAGTGGGCAAGAGAAGTTACGAGCTCAAGGCACCGATGTGAAGCTCAACATAGCTGGCATACACGGAACCAAGGATCTGAAGACAGAAAAGGTTCCTCACAAAATAAAGGGACTACAATACAAGGTGCATTCAATCGAAGCGTTTGCACACCCGTCAATCTGCTTGTGAAACTCAAAATACAACTACAACAAGCTGAAGCAAAACTTCAATCGCTTGAGTGCTCTACCCAACAAAAGCTTCAACTTGACGGAGGTTGGCATCAACCTTGCTTAAGATGCTTATGAGCTGCAACGCCCATTGGACTATAAGATAAGAACACGAAGTGAACCTTTCGCCGTTCTAACAGAGCCAGGATGGGTAGTCAGTGGACCTATGACGGGCAAAAGAAGACAAAATGTTTGTCATTTCGCCTTAACTGAAGATGTGAAAGTGGCTGAGAATATCCAAACCTGGTGGGACATAGAAACCTATGCTTCCAAAATCAACGTCGTCAGTCAGTCAAAGAAGGAACTTCAAGCACAGAAGATGCTAGAGAGTAAGACGAAGTTCAGAGGCGAGCGGTGAATGCTGTGGAGTGAACCAGAGCCAAACATACCGAACAACTACAGCTCAGCCCTTTACTCACTGGAGCGAAGATTCCAAAGGGGCCCAAACCTGAAGAGTTTGTATCAACAGTCAATAGATACAGATGTAGAAAAAGGATTCGTAAAGATATTGGACGAGTCTGAAGTCAATGGCACCTTCGGAAAAGAATGGTATTTGCCACACAATCCAGTGATAAACCCGAACAAGCCTGGCAAAGTAAGACGAGTTTGCAATGCCGCATCAAAGTACAAAGAAGTATGCTTAATAATAAGCTACTAGCAGGACCTGACCTGCTACATGGCTTGATTGGAACAATATTCAGATTCCGTGAAGGACCAATAGCCCTAACAGCTGACATCGAATCAATGTTTCTACAAGTGCAAGTTTCCGAATAGGATAGAAGTTGCTTGAGGTTCTTATGGCGTCCAAGAGCTAACGAACCTGTTCAGATATACAAATATGAGCGTCACGTATTTGGAGCTAAAAGTTCTCCAATTTGTGCAAACTATGCTTGCAAGCGAGTGGGACTGCACAACGAAAAAAGTATCCAATAGCAACAAAAGCAATGCAGAACAACTTCTAAATGGACGAGGTCATCAAATCAGTAGAAGCCCCGGAAGTAGTAATTGAAGTCTTCAATCAACTACAATCTCGTCTCTCACGACATGGATTTGAACTGACAAAACTGATAAGCAACAACCATGCAATTACAAAAGCAATCCCAGAAGACTTGAAATCAATCAGCAACACGAAGCAAGTCGAAGTGGAACCCAATACGGAGGGATCCTCAGTGCTAGGACTACAATGGAACGTTATTGATGACAGTCTTCAAGTATGCAGAGGTACAAACAGGGAAGTTGAGTCACCTATAACCCAGAGGAAGATTTAGTCATTGGTATCTTAAGTAATCGACCCGATCGGATTGTTTGCTCCGTTCAGTGTTCACCTGAGAAGACTTCTGAAAGGCATCTGGATTAAGAATGGACAACATTGGGACAACGAAGTGGACCCTAGTGAAAAAGAAGATTTCCTGAGATGGAAAGAACAACTTCCAATAGTAGCTGAAACAAGCATCGATAGAAGATACTTCAGCAGAGAGAGGGATAAAGCCGAGCTTCATGTGTTTGCTGAGGCATCCGAAGACACGATGTGTGCAGTGGCCTATCTAGGTTCACAATCAAAAGAATACACTGCTGACTTAGCAATTGTCATTGGAAAATGCAGAGTGGCACCCATGAGGCATCTTTCAATACCTCGATTGGAAATGCAAGTGGCAGTCATGGCAGTGATGTTGAACGAACAGATAGTCAAGGAACATGAAATGAAGATAAATAGTTGCAGTTTTGGTCAGACTCAACTACAGTATTGCAGTGATTACACAGTTCCCATCGCAAACAACAAGTGTTTGTGGCCAATCGAGTGGCTGAGATACTATATACAACTGATGTTTCACAGTGAAAACATGTCAGCGGTATTAACAACCCAGCTAACATTGGCACCAGAGCAATCAACATTGAAGAACTCAAGAGAAGTGAGTGGCTCACGGGGCCGGCCTGGTTGAAACGACCAAAAAGCGAGTGGCCAGGGCAAGTGAACCTAATCTTTGCATCAGATGAAGAGAATATACCCTCATCAGTCTGCATGATACAGGCTGAAGAGAAGAAAGCTGTTATTCAGTGGGAACGAATCAGAAACTTCAACAGACTAGTAAATACAGTGGTATACGTACAGCGAGCATTTAGCATATACAAACCAGCAAAACACGTAGTCAGCAGTGAAGAAAGAGAAAAAGCAAAAGCCACAATCTTCAAACTACTACAGCAAGAACAGTTTGGTGAAGAGATGAAATCTCTCAAAGCTGAAAAGGAAATGCCAAAAGACAGCAAAATCCTACAATTCTCTCCTTTCCGAGATGAAGAAGGAATTATTCAAGCCAAAAGCAGAATAGGCAAAGGTCAATTGGACTTCATTGCAAAGCATCCAATTTTGCTATATTCGAAACATCATGCTGTTGAATTATTCTTGCAAAACGAGCACAAGGACAATCAACACGAAGGCACTGAGCATAAGAGAAACAAAATTCAGCAGAAGATGTGGATCCTAGGCATACGGAACGCCTTAGGATCAATCAAAAACCATTGACCATTGTGTTACCTGCAGAAAATGCAGAACACAAACGATAGCACCAGTAATGGCAGATCTACCCGAAGAGCGGTTAGATGCTTCAACAGCCATTACAAATGTTGGAGTTGACTACTTTGGCCCTTTGACTGTGAGGATTGGGCGAAGGAACGAAAAGCGATGGTGTTGTCTCTTTACTTGTCTAACTATCAGAGCGGTGCATATAGAAGTGAGACCCAAGTTGGACGCAGATAGTTGTCTCAATGCAAAAATGAGATTTATTGCTCGAAGAGGCAAACAGAATACGATCATAAGCGACAACGGGACACACTTTGTTGGAGCTGAACGAGAGTTTGCAGAGTACGTTACGGCATGGAAAAAAGACGGGATCGAAGAAAATCTATTTCAAAGAGGAATCACATGGAAGTTCAACCCACCCGCATCACCACACTTTGGAGGAGTATGGGAACGGTTGGTGAGAAGTTGCAAGAAAGCAAAGTATGCAATATTGGGGAACAAATCAGTCACCGAGGGCGTTCTTTCAACAACGATGTGTATTGTGGAGCAGACGTTGAACGCAAGACCGTTGACTCCAGACAGTTCAGATGTTAATGACCTAGAAGCATTGACGCCCAATCACTTCTTGTTTGGCAACAAGAACGTTTGCTACCCTACCTACCGTGCGCAGAAGAATTTGTTGATCATCGAAAGCTCTTTCGACAAACTCAAGCATATGCAAATCTCATATGGGACAGATTTCGTAAAGAATATCTGCCAACTCTGAATAACCGGCAAAAATGGCGATCCACGGCAAACGAAACCCTTAAAGAAGGCGATCTCGTTTGGTTGATTGAAGACAGCGATAAGCGTGGTTATTACAATCTAGGTCAAGTTACGGAGACCATCGATGGTTCTGATGGCGTGATTCGATCAGCGTTAGTTCGGACGAACGACGGAGTGTACAAGAGACCAGTAGTGAAGCTCGCCCCAGTATTAACTGGAAAAGATGTTTTCGCGATGGCAAACAGGGCCGGCGATGTGGCGGCTGAGCTTAATAATAATAACTCAACGACCAAATTGAATAGCGCTTCAAGGTCATTTCAAGCAGTCCAATTTAGAATAGCATGACAAGCGAAATTTAATGCTACCTTCTATCGAAGCCCTACAGATTTGTTCACTTTGTTCATCATTTATATTCAGTAACTATTATTAGTACAAAATCGCCATACATGAAGTTAAACTGAATCTCAAACTCGAACTACCTCAACCACCTGCAAAACAATACTAAGACTCAACAGTATGGCATCAGATTCTTTGCGATTGGATTGCGAATCAACCTGTTATTGATAAAGAATATTCGAAAAAACTTCTACCTAGTTAAAAAATTTCCCATGACATCAAATTTACCCTGAAATAGTGACGTTATGGAAAAGTGTTCAAATTCTGTCATCATTATTATCTTCAACCAATCAACAGTTGAATTTGACTTGTAAATCCACCTGACTAGCAGCATAAAAGGCGCTTGAAAAACTACAGAAAATCAGAAGAAACTCGTAAATTTGGTTATTTTAAACTGACATACAGTGCGTACTGGAGCACGCATTCCTGAGCGGTAAATTACTTGTTACTGTGTCTTGTTTCTGTAGATCATATTAGTGATTTTACAGTTTTATGTTTACTTTGACTTGTGAAAAGAGAATTAACTTTGATATTCTCAAAACTTTCTTTCTGAGGTACAAAATTCCTAAGTAAGAGAAACTTTGTGCAAAGAACATAGTCAGTTGCTCTTACTGGCTTTAGCAAAGCCTACTCTTGTTCAACATTGGTGTTACTGAAACCAATAGAGAGACTTGCTAGTTTTTAAGTTAGAAAACTTTTAATATTATCAGATTCGTAACTGGTAAGACATACTGTTTTACAACTGCTAACTGTAGCAGGTTGAAACTTTGCAGAGTGTGAGCCAAGTTATAGGGCTACAATTCGTAGGATTGGGAATTCCTAAACTCGGTTTATAAATTGAGTTATTAACAAAACTCAACAAAAAATTGATTGTTTCAATTTGTATTATTTTGTTATTATGAGAGAAACGAGTTTGTTATTCGACAAAGCTGAACAAGTAGTTATTTGAAATTTTTGAGTATTAAGTAATGCAACGGCATTCTACGGTATAGCGGATAATACAGTTCACAAAAGTTAACTGCAAAAACACAATTTCCGGACAAATTTGAAACCGCTGAAAGCAAAAGCCACAATGTTCAAACTACTACAGCAGGAACAGTTTGGTGAAGAGATGAAATCTCTCATAGCTGAAAAAGAAATTCCAAAAGACAGCAAAATCTTACAATTCTCCCCTTTCCTAGATGAAGAAAGATTTATTCGAGCCAAAAGAAGAACAGGCAAAAGTCAATTGGGCTTCAATGCAAAGCATCCAATTTTGCTATATTGGAAACATCATGCGTTTGAGTTATTCTTGCGAAACGAGCACAAGGACAAAAAACACGAAGGCAGTGAGCATGTGAGAAACAATGTTCAGCAGAAGATGTGGATCCTAGGCATACGGAACGCCTTAGGATCAATCAAGAACAAGTGTGTTACCTGCAGAAAATGCAGTGCACAAACGATAGCACCAGTAATGGCAGATCTACCCGAAGAGCGGTTAGATGCTTCAAGAGCCTTTACAAATGTTGGAGTTGACTATTTTTGCCCTTTCACTGTGAGGATTGAGCGAAGGAACGAAACGGGATGGTGTTGTCTCTTTACTTGTCTAACTATCAGAGCGGTGCATATAGAAGTGTTACCCAAATTGGACACAGATAGTTGTCTCAATGCAAAAATGAGATTTATTGCTCAAAGAGGCAAACAGAATACGATCATAAGCGACAACCGGACAAACTTTGTTGGAGCAGAACGAGAGTTTGCAGAAAACGTTACGGCATGGAAAAAAGACGGGATCGAAGAACATCTATTTCAACGAGGAATCACACGGAAGTTCAACCCACCCGCATCACCACACTTTGGAGGAGTATGGGAACGGTTGGTGAGAAGTTGCAAGAAAGCAATGTATGCAATATTGGGGAACAGATCAGTCACCGAGGGCGTTCTTTCAACAACGATGTGTATTGTGGAGCAGACGTTGAACGCAAGACCGTTGACTCCAGACA
Organism: Convolutriloba macropyga; assembly: GCF_964194025.1. NCBI lineage: Eukaryota > Metazoa > Xenacoelomorpha > Acoela > Convolutidae > Convolutriloba > Convolutriloba macropyga. The sequence continues at coordinate 32,997,646 of NC_134479.1, read as the reverse complement.
GTTCAGATGTTAATGACCTAGAAGCATTGACGCCCAATCACTTCTCGCTTGGCAGCAAGAACGTTTGCTCACCCTACCTACCGTGCGCAGAAGAATTTGTTGATCATCGAAAGCTTTTTTGACAAACTCAAGCATATGCAAATCTCATATGGGACAGATTTCGTAAAGAATATCTGCCAACTCTGAATAACCGGCAAAAATGGCGATCTACGGCATACGAAACCCTTAAAGAAGGCAATCTCGTTTGGTTGATTGAAGACAGCAATAAGCGTGGATATTACAATCTATGTCGAGTTACGGAGACCATCGATGGGTCTGACGGTGTGATTCGATCGGCGTTGGTTCGAACGAACGACAGAGTGTACAAGAGACCAGTAAAGAAGCTCGCCCCAGTGCTAACTGGAAAAGATGTTTTCGCGATGGCAAACAGGGTCGGCGATGTGGCGGCTGAGCCTAATAAAAATAACTCAACGAACAAATTGAATAGCGCTTCAAGGTCATTTCAAGCAGTCCAATTTAGAATAGCATGACAAGCGAAATTTAATGCTACCTTCTATCGAAGCATTAAAGATTTGTTCACCTTGTTCAACATTTATATTCAGTAACTATTTTTAGCGGTAAATTACTTGTTACTGTGTCTTGTTTCTGTAGATCATATTAGTGATTGTTCAGTTTTATGTTTACTTTGACTTGTGAAAAGAGAATTAACTTTGATGTTCTCAAAACTTTCTTTCTGAGGTACAAAGTTCCTAAGTAAGAGAAATTTTGTGCAAAGAACATAGTCAGTTGCTCTTACTGGCTTTAGCAAAGCCTACTCTTGTTCAACATTGGTGTTACTGAAACCAATAGAGAGACTTGCTAACTTTGAAGTTAGAAAACTTTTAATATTATCAGATTCGTAACTGGTAAGACATACTGTTTTACAACTGCTAACTGTAGCAGGTTGAAACTTTGCAGAGTTTGAGCCAAGTTATAGGGCTACAATTCGTAGGAACGGGAATTCCTAAATTCGGTTTATAAATTGAGTTATTAACAAAACTCAACAAAAAATTGATTGTTTCAATTTGAATTATTTTGTTATTATGAGAGAAACAAGTTTGTTATTCGACAAAGCTGAACAAGTAGTTATTTGAAATTTTTGAGTATTGAGTAATGCAACGGCATTCTACGGTATAGAGGATAATACAGTTCACAAAAGTTAACTGCAAAACACAATATCCGCACAGATTTGAAACCGCTGAAACGAACTGCGCGGTGTAAAGTTTTCCTTGACTTTGATAGGAGAGCAGCCGTTACATGCTCAAAAAAATTGACATGATTGGGAATTGTGCGCATATGTGCGAATACTGTTCAACAAAGGTAAACCTTAAGACAAACATCAACCGACGGAACAGACAGTGGATGACTTTTCGGCTATGTTTCAACAAACCAAAGAAACACTGCGATGATGCGATCAGACAAAACTTGAATACAAGCCAAATATCTTCTATTTTATACTTTTCATGTATCATCTTTGACAACAGCTACTGAAAAGAGTTACTGAAGGAATTGTGGTATAAATTGATAAAGACAAATGATTAAACTTCAAACAAACAAAATTAATTGTTTTTTTAATGATCTTTAATTTCCTAAAAATCCTCAAGAAGCCATCAAAAAATAACAACAAGACTGAAAACACAGTTCCAAAAGCAGATCCAAAGTTATCTGAGATATGTATTGCGGTGATCTCACCTGAAATAAAAAACATAGCAGGACAAGTCCTGACGTACAATTCAAAGAATTTTCATTGACTAAACAGAAAACTAGACCTAGAAAGGACTATGAATGGATTGGAAAAACCATTTAGAAAAAAATCCGATCTAAAAAATCGAAAAAACAGAAAAAAATCAAAGCGAAATTGCCGCATGTGAACAAAAAACCACTAGCGAGAAAGCGAATTTTTGTTCAAACACCGTTTTCTCACTCTACTTTAAATTCAGAGCGAAAAAATTTCACGCCGCAAAACCACTCGCTTTTTCGCTCCACTTCCTGTTTCGGCGTGACCAAAATCACTACTCCAATTTGACTTCAAAAATCATGAAAATGTGTGAACAGATCTTAAAACATAGCCGGAAGAATTCCGGAAGCGACTCGAAGTCGCAAAACCTCACAAACAAAACCCTAATTGCAGCTGAAGCAATTACCATTTGAATTCAACCATTAACTCATTACCTCCCCTGGTCTGATCTAAAAATTGGTGAAACTTAAACCACTGTCACCAAGAAAAAAATGCAGCAAAATTTTATATTGTTGAAAATGTTTGATAACGTTAAAAAATCCGAAATAGATAAGCAGGTCAAAATACTGATGGCCTAAAACAACTGAAAGGGCTATCAATTGCCCTCAAATAATTCATGATTCTGATCTCAAAAAGATCAGAGAAGCAAACGGCAGATAACAATCTTAGAAACTAAGTTAATTTTTTTTTAAAAAAAAAGAATACTCAAATTTAAGATTCAGAAAACCACTATAATTACAGTTCTAATCACTGCAATTAAAACAAAAAACGGCACATACTTCTGCATATGCTTGTTCTGCATATGCTAGACAACATGATTTAAAACTAATTCAAAAATTAAAATAATCATAGAAAAGACAAGCAGCAGAAAAATGTTCAAAGGCAAAAATCGTTTAAATTAACCCCAAGGCCGGAAGGAAGTTGCAGTAGATAGTATTAAGTAGAGCTTTTGGAAAAAGCTGGCTAGCAAACTCTCAGTACTGCCTTGTGTTGAATGAAATCAATTGCAAACAAAGAAATGACGAAAATCTAAGAAAATGCTGAAATCATTCAATTTTTTAACAACTGAAACAACCAAAAATAAATGTGCCATAAAAAGCTGCCAGGACAAAACTAAAATGATACTAACTAGAATGATAAGAACATGGACACAATATGAGGAACACCGTAATAAAAACACATTCTTGATTTTTGAAAGTCAAAAATAAAAAAAACAAAATTCAAGAAAAACGAATACATTTCATTGTTCAGCATTAGAGACATAGAAAAGATAACTAGTCGTCCAATAGAAAGATCTATTCTCCTGAAGTGAACAAAGAAATAAGAAAAACCAGATATCAAACATACGAAACATTAAATATTTTACAGAAAAAGGTCAAAAAACTTTTAATACTGATTTCATGAAAAATGGAAGCTGAGAAAATCAATATACCAAAAAAAAATAGGTGCCAAGACAAAGCTAGAATGATACTAACTAGAATTTTAAGAATATGGGCACAATGTAAGGAACACCGTAACAAAAAGGCATTCTTGTTTTTTAAAAAGTTAAAAATCAAATTAAAAAATCAAGAAAAATAAATACAGTTCACTGCTCAACAATCGAGACCTAGAAAAGATAACTAGTCATCCGATACAAAAATCTATCCTCCTGAAGAGAACAAAAAAATACGAAGAAGCAGAACTCAATATAAAACATTGAAACATTTCAATCAAAATGAAACTGTCAAAAAAAAAACTATCAAAAAACTTTTAAGACTGCATTTACGAAAAAGCTTCAACTGTTTTTCAAAAACTGAACTCCAAAAAATGGTTGAATTTTTATTAAAACGCAATTAAGGTCCCTCGTGTTGCACAAAAAGACTATTTCTAGTAATTACAATCAAAATACAAACAAAAAACTGACAAAAATCGGGAAAAAACTACCAAAATCGGATTAGCATATGTACAATTTTATAGAAACATAAATACACCGAGGTAGAGAGAGGCGTTAAGTATATGAATTATCAAAGGGAAGTTGCCAAATGAACTGATTTTTGACAAAAAGACGGTTGAAAGATCTAAGAATGAAGAAATTAATAGAAAAAAAGTCAAAAATTAACTAAAAAATCAAAAAATATGTGCCAATTTTCAAATTGAAACCCATATTCAGGCTCTGCAAAACACTGTGGCATCAATCTCCGATGTTGGCATTTCAATATAGTATCGAATAAAAATTATTTCTACAAAAAACCAATTTAAAAGCAAAAAAAATTGGCCACTTAGACGAAAAAACGGCTAAAAACGGTTATCTATATATGCCATTCAGTCAAAAACTACTTTTCAAAGTCAAAAAGTCATTCACTAAACGCAGCGCATGATCAAAAAACTTCTCTCGCTTAGCGAAAATTTGTTCACCAAGACAGCTTTTCTCACTTTCGCTTTTAGGTCAAAATGCCGCGTGAACAAATCTACTTCCTGTAAAAAAAAAAAAACCGAGAGAAAACCAATACTCCTCTTCGAGTCGTAAAAAAAAAAGACAGCGCCCCAATACAATTCAAATTCTTTGAATTGTAAAAAACGTGTAAAAAATTTTAGTTCGGTGAGACTATGACGCGAAATTAATCAGAATATGAATAGAATAATCGCATTTTTGTTGAACTTGTTATCTGACATCGAACTGGCGGGTTTATGTTTCGATTATGTGGTCTCATGGTTCGACGTTACGCGCGTATGATTCGAAAAAACGCGCCAAATATTATGGTCCAGACTATTTAAATAACGCCAGGGAGCGTCGCCGACCTTAAGATTCGCGATTCATTATCTATCACTCGCGCCGTGTTGTCTGGGCTCTTACACCTTACAGTTGCTTTTGCTTCCCCCCCCCCCCCACTACTAATTCTCGAAAACTTGGCTGACCAAACGTTGTATATCCTTCATGTTTTATTGCAAACCTATTTTTTAAAATAAGATTAACGTCTGACTTTGTTTCCTAAAGATCCTCCCGGTAAATAGAAGCAGTTTTCGGCGCAAATTCCATGTCTCATTCCAGCAATTTTTTCGGCAGTTTTCAGCAGGTTCATTCCGTACAATTTTTTGGTCTAGCGTAGAAAATATTTATAGTATTTATGTATTAACATCTTGAAAAACACATCGTTACCCACCCCTATTGGCTTATTAGCGCCACCAAACGTGCATTTTGATCATTCGCCCAACTAATATACCTAATTTCCTGTAAATGTCACCTTGGTGTCTCTCTGGTTTTCCTGCCCAGACCACCATTATGTTAGATCAACCGTACGTCATTTTGCAAATTACCTTGTTCCTAGACATAAGCTAATATCCAAGTCCCGGATAATAAATTGAGTTTGGAGCCGGAAAAAAAATCTGAGTTATTTGATCAGAGCTGAACTTTTATCGAAAAAGTTGAACCAGAATATAGCGCAGTAAAATTGCTCTTATAATGACTATTCAATAAACTATTATTATGTTTTATATCCCAGGCTGAGATGCCATCTGGAAGTGACCTCTAATCAGACCATGCCAGACGAAAGTAACTTCTGATCAGGCCATCTCTGACCAAAGTGCTTTTGATCAGGCCATCTCTGACCAAAATGCTCTTGATCAGACTGAATTGCGCCTGAAATACCGTGTGCGCTTTGAGTGCGCTCGAAGTTGTCACTCCTCAGACCTTGCCAGACGGAAATGAACTCTGATCAGAACGAAATCAGACCATTTTTCAGACGATTGTGCAACCATTGCCAGACCAAACCCAGAAAATTGTCCAGACGATTGTGCACTCAAAATTACTTCTGACCAGACTATTATGCGCTCAAAAGCCACTCCTGATCAGACTATTGTACGCTCGAAATCGCCTCTAATCAGACTCAATTGAGCTCGAAATAGTCTGATCACTGAATGGTTTTCACTATGAGCGAATCTCTTTAATTTTGCTAAATATAATCATATCATAGAAATTTGATGTTAGCAGTATTAATTTCATCTAAGGAAAAGCCAATTCTAAATGTAATGCCATTGAAAATAAAGCCCAACAGTTGAGAGAAAAATTATTTAATAAAGCATTAGTGTATGTTTCTGACTCAATGGATGAACTTAGACAGCTTTCTATAAGAAACCTCGTGGTCTACAGTTAATTAAAATTTCCTCTAAAGGGAACCGGAATTTGCTATCAGCTGGACTTCTTTCGTCCCGTTAACAGCGATCAGACTCTATATGTGTCTTTTGGTCAGAATGTTGCTTTTTTGCTTCTTGGTAGAGAGAGCCAATATCTCAAAAATCTAAAGTAAAAAATACAAAGATTAAAAAAGTGCTTCAATTCGCCTCTGAACGAACCAGCCCAGACGGTAATGAACTCTGATCAGATCATCTATAGCCCGAAATGACATCTGACCATACTTAAATGCGCTCAAAAGTGACCTCTGATCAGATTATTCCAGAAGGATTTGACCTCTGATCACACCAAAACCATCCTGAAGTGACCTCTGATCAGACCATTCCTAGATCGAAGTGACCTCTGATCATTTTATTGTGCGTTCGAGCCAAATCCCAGACTCTGTAATTTTTGTCTGGAAACACACCGTGTGCGTTGGGCATGGGTCTCATCAGAGGTCACTTCCGCCTGGCACCCCAACCTAAGATACATTTACTTCAGCTAATTAAAAGTAACTCATGTATAAAACAACACCATAAAGACTATTAAGCCTTGATAAGAAAGTATCAACGCTTCATTGAAACATTGAGCTTCCTTATAAACACGTGTAGATTTTGAGCCTATGTTAATGCAATATGACAACCACAGTCAAGAACTGATAATAATCTTACAAGACTTTGAAGGTGAAGGATTAGGCATACACAATAAAGCAAACTTTTTCTATGAAGTTGTGCGAGATTCCTGCCAGACTGATCTTATCTTCCAAGAAACTTGCAAGAAAAACAACCACTTGCAAGATCGCTGAAGATTCGTGTGCAAGTAAAGGCAGTTTTTTTACCTCGTATCATGGTGTTAGCGCTTGAGTCGTTAACGCTTGAACTGTTGTTCTATGCCGCAATAAGAACAACAGTTCATACAAAATAATTCATTAATAAAGGTGGAAAAAGTTTTTCCGGTTAAAGAATGGCCTCAGCTCGAAACAAAATGGAAGCCTTTGTCATCCCTTTAGGTGGATAACCCAACCAGGGGAGATTGATATCACGAATCCAGTGAGTTTGAATCATGGCTTTTGACTTTTTCATATTAAAAAAAATAAAAAATGGATGTCCGTTTAAAGCATGGTTTCAAATATGTTCTTACTCATCATATAACCTTTTCTCTCGAGCCGACCTACTAAATAATTAGTTTCTTTGATTATCACTCCTGAAAATGACAGTTAAAGGCTACCGTGGTTATGCTATTGCCTCAATATATACCCGGAGACACTTAATGTAAAAATTGCTGGCATAATGTGAAGGAAGCAGCGCTTTTTCCATGGATTTCTCAACCGATAACCAATTGTTAGATTTTTTTAAGGTCCACATTAGGTTCTTGACCTCCAAATCTCTGATACTCTACTTTGCGCGAAAAATTACCACAGCTGGTTGTTTTCTTACTTGCTAGCCAATGGCTGCAATTTTTCAATCCACGTTGAACGAGATCCGTTTTGAAGTCTACAATAGTTTTCACTGAGCTTAAAAGTTGTTTTTTACCAATATTGTTAATTTTTGCAAATCCTTCAAACTGATCTCTATAGATTTCTTTCTCAATGTTAAGATGTATTGAAGTTAAAGTATACCGATTAAAATTTCTTTTCTGACTATAAATAGCAGCACTCTGAGCAAGAAATATGAGAAAGGTCCAATTTTTTTATTTCTTCAAACTGTAAACCATGTTAAAATTGATGGCACAATTTTATCATTTGAGTTTCATTATTTTGTTTTTGCAAAGTTTTTTCGTAATGTCTTACTGAAATCAACTGCTGTTTGAATTGTGTCCCAGATGATAAAATATCCCAAACGCTTAAAAAAATCCCATTAGTAGCAGTTTTACTGGTTTTATTCTTTATGCGAAAAGCTGTTTCCTAGTATTTAAGTCATCGGGCAAAAATTTTGGTTCATTTCTTGAAAAATTACTTCAAATTTGATTCGAGACTTTTCAGTGTCATGAATATTACCTGAACGCTGATTTTTTAAACATTTTTCAAAAAGTCGTCTCATCTTTTTAGCATCTGTGTAAACTGAGAAACTTCCCATAACAAAAAGAACTGGTTCAAAAAATGCAATTGGTTTTTAAAATGTATATATTTTGAACTACAAACTTTGTTTTCTCTTCCTCTTCAGAAGATAGAAGCAATCAATTTTTTGGCTTTATGTTTATAGCGAGATGTAGCTAAATGTTAGAGAGCAAAAAAAGGGGATTCTTTATCAAAACCTTGACATACGCTTGAGGTTTACGTGCAAACAAATCTTTCATCCAAATTGGATAAGCACAATTAGATACTAAAAAAATTAAAAATAGCAGATAATTCCAACTTTTCTTAACAAAGAGTTATCTTCCCAAGTTATGTTTCCATGGAATTATTTTGTTTTAGTACTTTGTAAAAAGCTTTCGAATTGGTTTCCAGAGGGAAGGAGTAGCAATACACGTTTGCGCATTGAATTTTTTGTGTTGTTCTGTGTTGTTCAGTTTTTTTTCTGTTAAGGACCAGGACAAGAAAAAGACTATAGAGAAAAATAAATGACTAAAACAAAAAAGAAAATGCAGCAGGCCGAACAACCTTCATTGGTTTTCTTGTTTTGATAGATTCTTGATAGTGTCTTTAGTTTTTGTGCAGCTACTTTTGATTATTCTGTAAATTCAATTCCTACTGTTGACAACAAATTTTTCTAATTAACGTAGGATCGATTGCAGGAGAGCTATTTTATCGAACTTTGTGTTCCTGCAACGCAGGATAGTTTGCTTTCTACCATTCTTGGGCTTTTTTACTTTGTTGTAGGGTGTCTTTTCGAAAAACTTAATCACGAAAATTCTTGCAAGAAAAAGTTAATCATAACAACGCAGCTTTGGTGTTAGCTAACTCCATATACTGCACTAGAACTAGAGGACTAGAACCTACTATCTCCAGAATTGCGGCCAGGCATGCTACCGTTGCACCCAAGCTCTGCTGAAGTAGCAACTTTGTTAGCTTTACAAACCGCAAGCTGGGTTATTACACTTCCTTTTTGTTAACTTCACTTCTGATAGATGATTTCCCAACTTCAATTGCTCCTGATTCTGAACTTTAATTCTGTTAGCCCAGATGTGCTGCTGGCTCAGTTGTTTGATATTGCTAAGCAGCATTATTTTCCCGAATTCTCTGGTACCATCCACAAACAAATGATTGTTTTCTTTTCAAAAACCATTATCATTGAAACAGTATTATTCAACACGCGATGCAAAATATATGTTTGCTCTCCATTATAAACCAGTTGTCGATCCCAAAAAGTGCGATAGAACGCGTCCACAATTTAGATTCGCTTCGTTTTTATATACTTCCGTTAAATCTTTTAAAAGTAAGTCGGTTTTCGACAAAGGCACAAGTCTGGCAATATTTTTCCTTTAATCCGGATTTAAGTTACAGTATGTCCAACTATGGAGAGCCGGATGGCTCATTCGTTGTCCCTTCCGATTGTTTGGTTGACATATTTGTATTGTACTTATCATCAAATGCTGTTATTTCAACAATCGGTTAAATAAACTTTACTTTTTAAAAGCATACTTGGGGACAAGCGATAATTGTCATTATGAGCGTCTACCGGCACCAAATTTTCCGAGTAGATTTACTCATTTTTGTAAAGACGTTGAAACAATTTTGTAAGAACTTTTGAAAACTGATTTATTTTTAAAACAGATTGTTAGTCCGTAGTCTTTACGTGATTTTCACCTTCTTGTTCTAGCTCTTCTTATGTTTACAAGTTTGTTCTCCATCTAGGTTGTTAATAATTATTTTTATCTTGTAGTTTTTGAACAATTCTCTCTGAGGTACTCCGCAAACTGTGTTACTAGACTTGAACATTAACGGAAATTATTTGCTCAAGAGATTGAACTTGAAGTTAAGGCTAGTTAAGTTATAAGTCGGACTTGAAGTTAAACCAGCTCGGTTGTTTTCCCTCTTTTTACATTTCAAATTGAGCTTCAATTCAATCCTTTGCACTTTTCTTTATTTAAAAAAAACCAATTTCGTTTCAGGTCACAAAACAACGTTAAGTCTTTTTGTCTGAATAAAAGCAACAAAACAAATTGAACCTTGTTGCAAAACCATTCTACAAAAAATGACCGCAGAAAATTCTTTTTTCTCACAATGATTGAGAATAATATCATGAAGTTCTGCGGCACCTTAGAAAACGTTTTTCTGAACTTAAAATAGAATTAAGTGTTGAGTATACGCCCGGATCCTAGTAAAATTGTAATTCAGCGCTGAATCATAGTATTTCTCAGTCTGTTTTATACTATGAACAGATTATGATCCTGTCACTTTTTACACTGTTCAGACAAAAAAAATCATAGTAAAAAAACCAACAGTCTAAAACACTCTGAACAGTCTAAAATCCAATTTTTCGTTTATCATGCGCAGTCAAAAAGACATTCTGGGAATATTCTGGACAGCCGATTGTTGTTCACAGTTAGGATAGTTGTTAGTTTCTCTTTACGCGTGAAGAGAAACTAACAACTATCCTAACCGCGATCAACAATCTGTTAAGACAAGTTTGCATTGCTCCATCGGTGTGGATAATTTTAGGCTGTTGACATAAATTTTCAAAGAATGTTGAACTGATCGTTAGTAATGTGCGTTCGCATATTATGTTCCGACCTTGCTCACCTACATTTTCGAAATTTTTTATTTGAATCAATTGTCTGCCAAAAAAAGAATTGGACGGAAACTTTCAAAAATTCCTATATTCTACAAAACTATTTGTTTATGAGTTAAAAATATCCCTAAAACTCCTTTTGGAAAAAGAATTTGATAATGCCTGTGAATTCCAGCGCTGATGAGATCTAACCTTAAGACGTCAAGGCAGCAAGACCAACAACATAATAAATAAAAACAAAAATGTCAAGGACAGCAAGAAATCAAATTCTATTTTCGAAAATACTTAGCAATCATTAGAAAGAAAAAAGATAAAAATGAAAACGGGCCAATATTAAACTTTGAAAAACATCCATTAGCTATTAACCAAATGGATTATCTATGATCAAACAAAAAGAACCATAAATAATGTTCGATTTCGAGGACCATTAAAAACATAAGAAACATATAGTTAGCAAGTAAAAAACATCAGTTTAAAAACAAAACAAATTGAACGTTCAATGATTACGTTACTATATAGTGTTTGAGAACTGCCTTTAATTAGACCAAACTACTGTTCAAGCAGATTATTTTATCCGAATTTTATCTTGTGCCCATAATGGAAACAGCAAATGCAACCAAATACCAAGTTTTTGAAGGCAATAAAAAGATAAGCAAATCGGCAAAGTTAATTGGATCTTCTAGTCAGCCTGTATTTAATGCCAGTTTGACTTTTTAGTAAAACGAAGAATCTTGCAACAACAACCGGGCGACCGAATTACAAGTTGATAGAAATAAGATGAAAACTGTGGCAAAGTTAAAAAATCTGAAAAAAATTTTTCCAAGACCTAAGAGCCATCAGGCATCAACTCAACACATTAGATAGGTTCAGTGAATCATCCACAGGAAGCTTATTGGACTTTTGTTTATTGAGTCTAAATCTTTATAATAGAAAAATCCCAAGTGTCTGCAAATCTCAAAAATAAACTAAAACTTTTTGACAACATTTAGCCGAAGCTTTAAAAAAATGAGCTGGTCTTTGAAAAATGAATGTTCATTTGGTCTCATGTGCTTGGAGATAGCGAATCATCTATTACCATTGACACTTTGAGATAAAAATTGACAGCGGCCCAAGGCAATTCGAAGATTTTTGACTGCAAGCAACCAAGATGAGAATAAAGCTATCAATTTTTCTCCTCTCAATTTATTGAAAAACCAGCTATTGTTTCAATTCTTAACGTCATCAGTGATTTGAAAAATCGGCTCTCTGAAATCACTCTGAGCAGTCTAAAACCCAATTCTTCGTTTATCATGCTCAGTCAAAAAAACCTTCTGTGAATATTCTGGACAGCCGATTGTTGTTCACGGTTAGGAAAGTTGTTAGTTTCTCTTCACGCGTGAAGAGAAAACTAACAACTATCCAAACAGTGAACAACAATCTTTTAAGACAAGTCTGCTTTGCTCCAACGTAGTGGATAATTTTAGGCTGTTGACATAAAATTCAAAGAATTTTGAACTGAACGTTAGAAATGCGCGTTCGCATATGATCTTCCGATCGTGCTCAATTACAGTTTTTCAAATTTTGATTTGAATTACTTGTCTGCCAAAAGAAGAGGCAGACAATTGTCTGCTAAAAGAATTTTTGAAATTTTTTTTGAAAATTTTCAAAAATTCTTTCATTGCTCAAAAATTTTTGGTGTATGAGTTAAAAATATCCCTAAAAATCCTTTTGGAAAAGCAATTTAATAATGCATGCTCGCATTACAGCGCTGATGAGATCTAACCTAAAGATGTCAAGGTAGCGAGACCAACTACATAATAAATAAAAACAAAATGTCAATGACAGCAAAAAAAATCAAAATCTATTTTCGAAAATACTTAGCAATCACCAGATAGAAAAAAGATAAAACGAAAACGGGCCAATATTAAACTTTGAAAAACATCCATTACATTTCAACCAAATGGATTATCTTCGATCAAAAAAGAACCATAAATAATGTTCAATTTCGAGGACCCTTAAAACATTAGAAACATATAGTTAGCAAATAATAAAACATCAGTTAAAAAACAAAACCAATTGAAAGTTCAATGTTTACGTTACTATATAGTGTTTACGACATGCCTTCTATGAGACCAAACTACTGTTTAAGCAGATTATTTTATCCGAATTTTTCTTGTGCTCACAACGGAAACAGCAAATGCAACCAAATACCAAATTTTTGAAGGCATTAAAAAGTTAAGCAGATCGCCAAAGTTGTTTGGAAGTTCTATTCAGCCTGTATTTAATGCCAGTATGATTTTTCAGTAGAGAGAAAAAGTCTTGCAACAATAACCGGGCAAAACGCAAACATAAACTAAAAGTTAACGACAACATATAGTCGAAGCTTTAAAGAAATGTATAAAATTTCGATATAAAACTGACTTAGCTCATTTTGACAAGAGCTTAAAAAGTTTTCAAAAATTTTAAAAGGAACAGCGGCCCAAGGCAATTCGAATATTTTTATTGTAAGCAACCATGATGAGACCAAAACTATCAATTTTACTGCTGCGAGTTTATTGAACAACCGCCTAATTGATCCAATTCTTAGCGTCATAAATGATTTGAAAAAAGTTTTTGCAGAAAATCCTAAATTGTAAAAGTGAACATAATCACGTTTAATCAAATTTCAAATTTTTCAAAAATTTCAAATTTTTCAAAAATTTTAAAACTTTTTAACTACTCGAAAAAAATAAAATATACTCATTTTTCATTTTAAACTTCTGCGCTTGAGGGGCTCTCTAATGATATCATTCTTAACTCTCTACCATGAATGTATCGATCGACCAAAATTGAATGAACAACATATATCCCCCTACTAAGGTGCGAACGGAACAAAAACCATTCAATTATGCTTTCACTACCACTCTCGTTTCGAGTATAATCTAGATAGTTCAACAAATCGTTTTCAGTTGCGTTTAGCTAAGTCGATTGACTTTTCCTTCAATGCAATTAAAATAGCTAACGTAATTGGCTAATTTTTTAGTTAATGAAGCCCATTTGTACGATATCTTGGGTCTTTGTTGTAGTCTCCAAAATGATTGGCAAAGAAAATTTGATATAATTACAAACTAACTGATTGGCCAAAAATTTGATATAATTACAACAGACATTTTTCTAGATCTATATTTCACGTTGAACGGGAATTTTTGTTGTCAAATTTTTGCGTGAAAAAACAGGTCCTATTTCTAATATGCTATTGATAAAGAAACGCATTCTCCATTTTCATTCATTTTTGTCAATTTTTGTTCATCTTTGTTCATTGATATCAATTTTCTGTGGAACAAATTTTCTGAATAACTTTGAAAAATATATAAATCAAAACTCAAAAATTTCTTTAATGTTAAATCGTAGGTGTTATAGCATTTTCTAAGCTTAATTATAAATGATTTCATTTTTTTCCTATTTGATCATAAAAATCACATAAAATGTTCCTTCTGGCAGATAATTTATGAACATTGCGTGCCATAAACTCTGGTAATTTGGAAGTAAATTAAAAATGACATTTTTACGGCAAAATTTCACAGTAGAAAATCAAATTTCGCGTGAACAAATTGAGGAAAATACTTTTGATTGAAATTGCTTTTTGTTTTGGCGAAAATAATTTGTTGTTTTAGAGAAGCACGCGAATGCCTTGCTAATCGCTATAGCAGTGAACAAACTTATTTGATGCTTTTGACTTCTATCTACCTACTTGCGTTAATATAATTGCTTTCGTGTTCTAACATATTGGAGGACAAAAAGCATGCTAAATCGATTTTTCCCCAATCTATTCAGTATCGAACCTTGCCGATCCATTTAGCAAAATGTCATTTCAGCAGAAATATTTCTCGCTTCTTTATTTCTGTATCCAACTATGTTTTTTTAAATCCTGATTTCTCATCAAACATTTCAATTTTTTCATGCCGAAAATTTAATGTGATCAAATGCTATTTCTCCATAGTTTAATTTCGAGTGTAATAAACTGAAGGCGTTTGGGTGGAAAATAATTCATTTTTGACACCAGGGTAAAATTGTCCCCAATATTAATTTCAGCTCTTTGCGCGTTATACCACGAGATTACCTGCAAATATGTAATAATAGTCTCAAACAGGAAACTGTAAACATGGTTTAGCATTGCAACACACCTACAGAGCTGCAAGCCGAAAATGAAGCATATACTGGTACTCCTATTCACAAATAAGAACAGTTTTTTGGTAACCCAATATTAGCTAAGAGGCAAATCAAAAAAATTTAGTTGAAATTAGGTTTACCTTGCCTTTTTATGTTGAAATGCGAGTTAAAATGGGTTTTTAGCAGCGTTCGTTTTCTGCAAAGTCTGCGTTAATAATCGAATCGAGGAAATTGAAATTTAAACGCCTGCAAATAAATCTTTTTACGACGCTGAAATCCCGCTGCAATTAATTCTACCCTTCTCGTTCTAAAGAGATATCCATTTCCTAAGTCATATATTTATACCGAGGAATCCGTTTTAATGGAAAACTGCAATTTCAAATTTTTTGGTATTAAAAGCCGCGGGAAAATACGCGATTGGTGCTGTAAATAACACGCTAATGGAAAAATGATCTTTTTTGACGAATTGTATTTTCCCTCTCGGCAGAAGTGTATAAAACAGACAAGGAACAAAAAACTGCCGGTTTATTATGCTCTGATAAAGTACAAATAAGCAATTTGTTCCATTTTTTCAATGTCAAAATTTCAGTCAAAAAGTTACTTTCCAGTGCTGAAGATTTCCACCGCTCTTAATTGTCCCCCCCCCCCCCCTCAAATTAAGGAATGACTCCCAATAAAAGGAATTACGCACAATAATATCAGCAATTTTTAGTTCTGATTTTTCCTCTCTCACGCTTGAGTTCTCTGATTTAACTAGTTTACACTTTATTCGATTTCCCGTTGAAACCCGTTTGATTTTCACTCTTTTTTGACCTCATTACAGTATTTTTCCTATTTTTGTAAACCGTTTTTTCTTATCTTGTTTTCTTTTTCTTTAAAAAAGTAAGTTCTACCCCCAAAGTATATGCTCTTTTTGTTTTATTTTTCATAATTATTTCGTTCAAAATATCAACATTCCCTCCCTCTGTGAATTTTTCCCTCTATTTGTTTCAATTCAGGACAACCATCTTCTCTTTTGATCAATTTTTTTGTTCAACAAACTGTCAATTTATCAACCACAGCAAGGAACTTCGAGTGGCTGTTCTATCTTATAAAAACAACTGGTAACTGTTGCGAAATTATGAGTTCTTACCAAAACTGCTCGGATAAATTCAATCCGATTGAAAATGTTACCTGTGGTAACTTAACTGGAGGCGGCAATTCTTCTCAACTTTCACAGACCCTTTTGAAGTTTGCGAACCCCAAGTTCATATTCTATTCTTGTCTGATTCTTGCTACTTTAGTCAGCAATTCGTGCGTGATTTACTTCGTATTACGACAAAAACCCAACTTCAGAAGATGGCGACTCAATTTGTTCATAGCGCACCTTGCAGTGGCGGGTTTGCTTGTTTCCTTGACAACGATGCCCGCAACCTTGATTTCAGTGCCCACGGATGATGTCTGGATTTTCGGGGACAAATTGTGCAAAGTGAGTAAAACCCCCTCGATTCTGTTTACCATAGTATTTTTACCCCACCCCCCCCCCCCCCTCAATAGAAAATATGTGATGTTATATAGCGCGTTACTATATAAAATGTAACACCCCGGGTCGAGGTTTTTGGGTAAATTTTTGTAAGAAATGCGGTGAATGCGGTGAATTTTTGTAAGAAATGCGGTGATTGTGGTGAATACGGTGATAAAAAATATTTCACCGCATTTCACGGCATTTCTTACAAAAATTCACCGCAAAATTCACCGCATTTCTTACAAAAAATCACTGCATCGACTTTTGTGGCAAATTAATGTAAGAAATGCGGTGAAAGCGGTGAATGCGGTAAAAAAAAAATTCATCACATTTCACCTCATTTTTTAAAAAAATTCAACGCATTTCTTACAAAAATTCACCGCATATGATTTCCAAAGTTTACTCAATCTGATTTAAATTCAAAAGAAATTTGAAAGATTCAAGTGACAGTTGGCGCAGTAGACACAGGAGTTGAAGGCTTGAAGTAGGTCAGAGGTTCGAACCCGTGTGGGGAGGATTCTTTTTTGTAAGAATACTGAGAGCGCGGTGAAAATAAACAATTCAACGCAATTCACCGCATTCACCGCAAAAAGATGTAAGAAAACCGCGGTAAAAATTATTTTTTTTCACGCATTTAAACACATTTCTTACGAATATTCACCGCCAAACCTTGACCCGGGACGTGCGCCCGGGGGCGTAAAAAATATGTTTCACTAAGCTGGGGGTTCGAAATGGAATAGATCAAAATTTTTCACCAATTTGTACGTGGATTTTATTTCTTTAAAGCATCCCGGGACGAGTTTAAAGTCTTGAACAGTACTTCTCCAGTGAAATACACGTCTTGACTTGCCAAACCAGAATTGACCATGTTTTGCTTCAATTCTTAAGACTTCTGAAGACTTGCCCAAGACTTGTCAAGACTCAAGATGTACTTCAAGACGTGCCAAATCTTGAAAGTGACATGATCAGAGCTCTGATACAGTTGTGATCTAAGACATGCAAAATCACTGAATCAGCACTTAACGTTCATTCTGGGATATTCTAAATTATCATGTGTAAATTACACTTAATTACACTCAATGCAATGATCGGTTGTGGTAGTGTCATATCAATTCATACGTTCTGCTGAGGCATCACCATGATTCCACTTTAAATTGTCTCTCACTTAGATCTTATCATGCCCGTTGTAGTTCAGATTATACAAACAGTAGACTAGTTTTTTTTGGATCTTTTCCGTTTGTGCCCCCCCAGCTTAGTGGGTGCATATTATTTGCAACCCCCAGACGCACGTGCAATTTTTTTACATAATGATTTACTATGTAATGACACGTGCTCTGTCACTGGGGGGAGCATAACGTACTGGGGGGGGGGGCACAAACGGAAAAGATCCGTTTTTTAGTACATTTGGATATTTTGTCACTTTGAGCTTTTGGATTGAGTAGTTGATGGCTATTGAAACCGTATCTAAAATCAAACAGAGAGCAAAGAAGAAAACCCATCGGCATAAAGTAATATTAGCACAGCGCATTTTTTAATAAATGATATTTACAGTTGCACAATTTTGAGAAAACTAAATATAGTTTAGATAGTTTACGCGTAAAAAACGCATAATTGGGGACGAAGATCCAGATGTCAATCAGCGCAATTCTTATCTTGTGGTCTCAAAGAGTTAAAAACCCGTCATAATTAAAAACCTTCGTTTGAAATCTCAAAAAATTTTCCTTCAACTATTATTCCCTAAGTTTTGTCCTATGTATTAAGAGTACTCAAAATTGAGGTTAAGACTTCATTTGCATTGTGTTTCGCACTGCATTTTATCAAAAACGTGTAGAACAGCGTTAAAAATTAAATCCGCCGTTCCTTTTTCCGCAGAGATGTTAAAGAAATGCAAAGAACTCTATCATAGTTTTTTACCTTATCTTAATTATTGGTTCTAGCTTATTTATTGTACACAGATGATTTCTTAATATATCAATTGTTTGATGTAAATGGCAGAGCTGTTCAAAGAAATTTAGATTTTGTGTATCATTCAGCCACCTTAAAGATATTTTTTGTTACAGTATTAATCCAACATTAGTAGGGAAAAAAAGATAAATTCAGAGAAGAAAACTGCAATCAGCACTTTTAACGACCGAGTTTCACATTGAAAGACCTTCAACGCTATTTTTTTATAGTTTAGTTGAAGTTCATCTTTTTGAGATTTTTAGACCATTGACATTGCTCAGCTAGTCGCCAAGACCACTTTTTCTTATCAAAAATTTTGATTAATTTTATCAAAATATATTTCTCATTACCATAAAATTCCAAAACTTGAGCTTTGTTCATCTTTCGACAACAGCAGTCTTTAGTCTAATATTGCAACGCTATTTTCTTTCGGAAGCATGTTTTCCATTTTCAACTTCAAAGTGCAATTGAATTAATTTAGCAAGTAAAATGAGGTAACCGATACAAATAAATATCATCTATTGGATCTTTTCTGTTTTGGCAGTCCCAGTGTTGTTTATGATCCCCGTTACAAATTATGTGTTGTTATATAGCACGTTACTATGTAAAAATAATGCTCGTGCGCCTGGGGGTTGTAAAACATATATTCCCACTAAGCTGGGGGGAACAGAATAGATCCCATTTTTTGCCGTGATCATAAATTTTAAATAAGTATTAAACATTGCAGTAAAATGTTCACTTTTGTCTAATTCTTCTCCATATTGTCATATTTCACTTATTTTAAAACGGAAACTAATTGCACAGAAACTAAATGTGCTCCAAATAAGTGAAATATATGACAATATGGACCAGAGTTCGACAAATTTGAATATTTTACTGAAATGTTTAATACCTATTTACTTATCATTATTATCCCGACAAAAAAGGTGGGATCTGTTCTGTCCCCCCCCCCCCTCAAAGCACATGGGTTGACCAAAATGTTATTTTCTTTTAACTTTACTAGAAAACAATTACAATACATTTTTTGAAAAAAAGCGGTGAGTAGAACTGTGATTGGAAGTAAAGTGAAACCCTTTTCATCACTTGAATTTTATTTTTCTTCTTTATTGAAACTTTTCGAGATTTTTTCTTGAGACTTGAAATAGCGTTACCTTTTAACCAAAGTTTTCAGTGTGTTTCCTATCGCGTCAAGAAAACTGAAGAAAATGCTGAGATTTGATTAATTGGCTGTCGTTTTCTATAAACATCTATCAGTTTTTAATATCCAAAGGTTGAACCGTCTTCTTCTACTTCTTTTAAGAAGAAAAACCTCGAGTAATGTGATTGACTAAAGCCTGTCTATTAAAGTGTCTCGCTGTCATAAGTGAAAATAAGCCCTTTACGCGTCACACTTTTCTTGTTCAATATTTTTTCTTAAGTGCAAATTTATCAGTAATGTATCTCTTTTTAGGCAGCGTTCCTTTGCTTTCCGTTTGTACAAACGACATTTGTGTTGTCAAAATAGTCATCAAAATTTTGTGCTTAATGGTGGCTGACGGGCAAAATTGAAACCCACTATAAACTTTAAGCATCCTTGTCTAAAAACAAGTGGCATCAAGTTCATTCATGCTGCTTCGGTAGAGACTGTCTAAAAGAAAAGACTGCTATGCTGACCTCATTTACTGTAGCGTCATATAAATTTATTGGCACAAATTTGATATATATAAGCAAAAATGCGAAACTGCACCAATTTTTGTTTCATTATAGATATGCTGAAAACCGTTTTTAGCCGCAAAAAGCGACAGCTGAGGCTATTATTACCTTTTTTTGGTTTGTTTACGACTCGAAGAGGTAGATTGGTTTTCCTGAGGTTTTTTTTTACCGGAAGTACTATTTGTTCAGACGGCGTTTTGACCTAAAAGCGAAACTGATTAAAGTTGCAACGTGAACTAACTTTTTCTGAGCGAGAGTATTTATTTGACAATGCGCTGCGTTTAATGAATGATTTTTCGACATTGAAAAATGTTTTCGAGAGATTGGCTTATATAGATGACAGTTTTCAACAATATTTTCTTCCAGTTGGCCAAATTTTTTTGGCTGTAAGATGGTTGTCTGTAGAAATATGTTTTGATCGATGCTGCCTTAACATCTAACCCTAACAAAATTACTAACGAAGTGTTGCCTAATAATACGTTTGAAGAAAAAATTGGCGTATAGTTCTAAATTTTTTGCCACATTTGTTTGTTTTTGTCTAAGTTTTCTAAGTTTTTTGTTCTTACTTTGGATTTAATTGCTATAAAATCTCTTTACCCGCACCCCTAGAGTTTTTAATTTCGTGTTAATAATAATCGAATTTTTCTTGCGATAGGTTTTTGAAATTCAATGGAAATATATTTATAGTTATAGTTTTAACAAATTTTTTGACAGCTTATTTTCGAATTGTTTTAATGTTTCGAGTCTTTGAACTGTTTCCATTTTGCTCATTGATAAGTAAAACAACGGCTAATGCAAATTTTTTTTGCTTCCAGTTGATTACTGTTTGTACTATTTAGTAGATTCTTTTGTTCTTTTGATAGAGGAATCTGAAGGAAAATTGATGTATAGTGATAAAAAAATCAAAACTTTTTTTGCAGTTTTTCAATTTCACTTAGAAAATTGTTGTTTTGAAAGTCTTGAGAGCGTAGAATGGCTTCTTTTCTGTTTTGTCAGTAATTTCATGTTTTCAATTGCATAATTTTTTTACTTGTATTTCTATTGTATAAAAAAGTAGTTGACTTTTTTTATTTTTTTAGTTAATTTTAATTTTTTGATTTTTTAAAGTTTTATCAGTCGTTTCAACAGTTTCTTTTTTATTCAAAGAGTAATTTCCTTTACAGAGAAAACCATTACATTTTCGCTTTGAGTAGAGCGAATTTTTTGTTCATTCGCGTGATTAAGTTTTTGATCACACGGGGATTACCTCACTCTCAAAAATGACTTCCTCTCTCTCTATTAAATTGCTGCTTCTTCACTTTAATTCAAAGAGAAAAAGTCAAACGAGTATGTGTCACTGTAATTGAAGGCTCATAAGGGCAGCTAATAGATGCAGCAACATAGTGAACAGATTCCTAATCAACACCTCACATCTCAATATTTAATAAATAAAAATTTCTTTTTTTTGCTGCTTTTCTTTTAATATCTTTTTGAGACTGCGGATATACGAAACTGAAGCTATTGAGGCTATTTTCTGGCAATCTGCCACCTATTTTATTGCTTTCTGTTTGCTCTTTCAAAATATTGTTGATTAAAATATCTAGGAATATTCGTCTTTCGTTTTTGTTCCGAACTCACTGAATTGGAAGGCGGACTACATGGTCTACGGGTTTTTTTTCATGCAGTCAAATTTGACCAATCGATATTTTGGACTTTAAGTTTTTGCGCAGGTTTCTCTGTGCGAAATTAAGAGGCGAAGACAATTAGTTGTCACTCTAATTTCATTTAGTTCCCTCTACTAACCAAGCCTACTTCGTTTTCAGGAATCCATATGATAAAAAAAATATTAATTGAAGAAAATTGCAACTACATTTGTTAAGCGATAGAGTGAAGCCAGCGTGAAGACAAGAGGAAAAAAGATATAGTTAGAAAATTTCAGCTTCTCATTTTTATTAACACTGAGCTAAAAACGGCGTAAATTATGTGTTACATAATTACATTATATCGCATTCAACCGTTCCAATAACACTTATTGTAGAGAATTATGTTTAATCAAAGTTCATTTTTCTGTTCAGTTGGCTTCAGCCGCGTGCTATTTCACACAGAAACATGCAAAAAGTAAATACTATCTAAGTGATATCACTTCAAATCCAAGGAAGCTTAGAATATCTCAAACTGCTGCTTATCCGGAATTGTTTTTTTTTCGAGGAACTACCGAGCTTCAAAACGTCTTCAACAGTATTTTTCGTTTTTGGCTTCTTTTCTCTTCCTGATCATGCTTTTTGTTGATCATAAACGACAGGTAACTTTTTGTTCATTTGATAAATTTTTTGAATTCGGATATTTTAGATCTATCTTTTATATAGGAACACATCAGAAAATTGTTTGCGATAAAAAGAGCTAAAATCAGATTTCTGTTGATGACGCAGATTAAAAGAACATGTAACAGATATCTCGCCACAGAAGTTAATCATCGTTTTCTTACAACTCAAAGATTTTGGATTGTATAGGTGCTCCGTTTTTTTACGATTCAAAATTTTTAAGAATTTATTGGTGCGCGGCGTTTTTTTTTCAATTGAAAAGATTTAAAGTCTGTTGATGCGCTGTCTTTTTTTAAGATCAGTTCATACATTTTTGACCTTTCCTTGTCATTGGAATTTCAAAATGGAGTAAAGCTTTTAGTCAAGCTGATGTAATAAGAGGAGCCAAAGTTATTCAGTGTCAAGGTCTGACATTTATCAAAGTGCTTTTTAAAGTGAAGTGAGAAATTGGTGTCTAAACAGATTTTCTGTTTCTGAAATTGACTTTTTGTTGCGGCAATTTGAGTTCTGTTTCAGCTGTTTTCTCTTTTCATTTTCTGTACGAATACTTTCAAAATCAAGCGCTTATAAAGCATTTACATTTGTTTTAATGTTGCAAAATGCTATTTTTAAGCCCCTCAAATAGCAACTAATAGTTTTCGAAGACTTTGTTGCTACTGGGTTTCATGAAACAAAAGTTTTTTTTTGTATTTTGCCTGTTTTTGTCACTCTTTTTGTTGTGTTGTTTAATCTCATCAAGGAGAGGTCTGAATGCTTCTACCGATGCAAGTTTAAATTTTTTCAGTGATTTCAGTTGACTGTTTTTGGAAAAATATTAATAATCTTACAGATTTTTTCCATTTTTGTAGTTCATTTTTGAGCTGCCACTTAGTCCCATTATGAACGGTTCCTTTATGTGGCTCTTATGTAGCTCAAGCGTGGCTCCCTTAGGATCCGTTTTTGATCAAGCCAAAGGTCTATGTTCATAGCTAGGACTTTTCACCACTTCCACACCGCTGGCTTTATTTTTTCGGTTTGTCGTTTAATTTCATTAATGCTAGGTCTGTTTGGCTCCTTTACTTTGCATATTTCAATTTTTTTAATTTTTTTAATTCAAAACTCCAGGTATCAACGATTTTATACAAATTGTGTTCCTTCTTTATCAGTGATTTTCTTGAATTTTGAAAGTTTTTGTAGTTGTTTTTGTTGTTCGGTCACTTAGGCACAATAATGATAGATCTCTCGGCAAATTATCATCTCATCTTTTCAGAAGCTATCCTTCATTCGACAGTTTTCTTAACTTACACGCGTTTGTAAAATATTATTAATTTTTTTTTGGTTTATGCCCTTTTTATTGTTTTTTTTTGTTGTCGTGTCTCTTAGTCTCATAAATGATACTAATTGATTTTCCTTTGACAAAAAATGTTGTCGACAAAATTTTGGACTTTTGATTCTTGCCTCTATTTGTTGCAACTATTGTTGCCTGGTCCTGAATTGATTCTATTCATTATTAGATAGTTCCTTTTTGTTCTAAATAGTGCAAAAGATTAAAAGTCCAAGACTTTGATGCATGTCCTATTGACTTTGATGGTACTTATTTTCAATGGCATTAGTAAAAACCGTTTTACTTTGGCCAACTGTTGTTTTTGCTGTCGTTTTAATTCTCTGCAGAGGTTTTCTGCGAAGCTGGTGTCTACTTTCTAAGCCTACATTGTGTGGAGGTCTCAAGAGTCTGACGTTGTCATTTTTGTTGGATAATTTTCAACTGGTTCTGTAACCTAAATTTAACTATTATGTCAGCTGGAATACTATACAGCCAACGATACCACTTCTTGGACAAACGATAGCGCCTCTCAAAACTTGAAGGATAACTGCAAATTTTTTGTTTCTTTTTTGTGCCGGAGGCTCTTAATACTTGTGGTTTATGTAGTAGTCAATTTCGTTGTCTGTTTTTTTAATCTTCAGATTGACGTAAAATATTTGCTATCGCTCGAGAACTCAGAAGCGACTACTGTAAGGAAACGAATCTTATGCAATATCCTGGATGTTTCCACTTCACTTGATTTTTATTGCCGTTTTATTTTGTCTAACTGATTACAATAAACGAAATGGTTCTGATAACGATCTTGTAAACGGATATAAAAGATATATAAAGCTTCAGTTGTTGTAAAATTAGCTTTTCCATTACCAGCAGTTCTGTCTGTTTGTTTTGTGATTGTGCTTCTTTTTAATCTACGATGCGCATATGCTGTTTGTCCAGCAAATCTAGGGTTTCATTTCTTAGGTACAAATATTTGAATTTTACAGTTGTTCTATAAAATTTAATACCGTTTTTTATTCAATATTTTTAATACTCTTCAATCTTTTTTGTTCATTCGGAGACAAGTAGTGCTTGTTTCGTATAAAGTTTCAAAAAAGGGTGATCGATTTTGCCCAGGTTGCGATAAAATCTTGGGTATAGAAAGGCATCTTTGTTGGTAGAAATGGGTATATTCTTTTGCCTCGCTAGATCGATTGAGACTTTGCATTTTTTTTAATATTGATTGATAGCTATCAAAATCTATTTCGTGTTCATATTTACATGGCACTGTCTGTGCTCGTACCACAACGTGATCTATTTTAATGCACTTTTTATCAAAGTTGGCCCACAACGCCCACCGGGCAGTTTCCATTTCGCTATCATTTACGTATTAGCCTAACTAGCATAATGATGATCAAGATATAGGGTATTGGTTACATATAGTGACATACCGCTCATATTAGCCTAACTATGAACTAAGTCGAAAAAATGTTATAAAAAGCCGAATATGCAGAATTCAAGTGTAAAATACCCTAAAAAATCTGCTATTGATGAAAAACTCTCAATGGGAAACAAACAAGGGAAAAGTCATAGATAAGAGATGTTTGCTAATTTAAGTGGTGACTTAAAATTTTGCAAAATAAAACGAACAAACTAAGAATAAAATGTCGGCATATTTAACAACGTTTTTTATGAGCGCTTTTTTCTGCAAAATTGTTCGAGTCAGAATTTCCCCATCATTTTTTTCCTGTATTTGTTATAAAAAAGCCAATGCGTCATTGAGCAAACTTGCTATTAATCAATTCTGGCTGATATTATTATATTCTTCTGACTGAAATACTGGTTAGGAAGACTAATCATTTTCTGCTAATCCGAGTAAATTCCCGTCTGATTACAAGTTAGGGTCCCATTAGGGGACTGATTAGGTTATTTAACCTTGAACAATTTTTGATAATAACACTGGTTGTAATCACATTATCATTATAAAGCTCTCAATCTTTCGTTCCCGAAATTTAGGAAAATAATTGGATCTTTTGACATTAATTAAAAAAATTTGCCCAACTTTTGATACCAGTGAAATGATATGATAAAAGACGGAAGCAGCAACGGGGGTGTATAAATGCAGATGAATATATTAATGGGTAATGAGCCATTCAAGCATACCTTTCTCTTTTTGACCTTGTAAATGTCAGACTTTGAATTGCAAATTTGCAGTGAATAGAAGCAATTCTAAATGCAGATTATACTTGAAAAATACGGCTGCCTGAAATTGATAATTTTGTTTCTGAACATAAAAAAATTCTAGGATCAATTCAATTCTACTTCGATTTCACGTCTGGTTTCCTTGTATTCATCTGTTTACCGGGCGCCTAAATATTGAATTTCTCACACTTGTATCAAAAAAGCACCTCTGTAATCCGGATCGGTTTTCGTCGAAAAAAAAATTGTCAGAAAGCAGTATTAACTGTGACGTTGATGAGAAAACCTAAAAAAATGGTTCCCGTTTTATAGTAAACTAGCAGGTACGTAGAGGCTCTCTGAAGTCCTCTTATCTTGAAACTTTAACAATTGATATTCTCAGTGAAAATTTATTCGTGATAACTGGTGTGCATGCAATCGTTTCAATGATAACTGGTGTGCATGCAAACATACCAACAAAAAATGAAGGGAGCCAAACAAGTCAAAGAAAGGTTTAATGCGAACTAAGAGTCATAGACGCTCTCACAGAGCTTTAAAAAATTAAAACAGATAAAACGAGGTATAAAGAGGGGGAGACACAGAGATATTGATAGCGGCAGAAATATAAAATGAGTCGCAGAGCAAATCGATTTAAAAATACAAAAAGAATCCAAAAGACAGAGAACAAAAGAAGGTTGAAAGCAGAGAAGGAAAACAGAAAAAAAACGATTCTTTGAGAAATCCAATGGAGCGAAAAACCAAATAAAGGACAACTAACTAAAAAAGAGAAGGAAAAATCGAAACTTATGAGAGAGGAAACACCGGAAAGAATACAATGCAACAGAAACCATAAGAACATCAGGAACCCACCGTAAGAAAAACGATAGGAAACAAAACATTTAATCAAAAGCAGACAAATAAAAAGAAAAGAAGAAGTAAGTAAACAACCGAGAAAAGAAAGAGAAGAGAGAGAGAGAGAGAGAGAGAGAGAGAGAGAGAGAGAGGGTGGAGAGAGGCGGAGGAGGAGGAGGAGGAGGAGGAGGAGGAGGAGGAGGAGGAGGAGGAGGAGGAGGAGGAGGAGGAGGAGGAGGAGGAGGAGGAAGAGGAGCAGCAGCTGCAGCAGCAGCAGCAGCAGCAGCAGTTGCAGACAAAGGAGCAGCAGCAAAAGGGAAAGTGAGCGAGAAAAAGAATGCAAGAAAAAACGAAATCAATAGAAGGAGGGAAAATGCGACTGCAAAAAGAAAGAAGTCGAAATCATGAGACGTAAAGTACAACAAGAGCGAGATAGTGATCAAGCGCAGAAAGCAAAAAATTGACTGCAAAAAAGAAATGATCACAGTTAGAGAAAACAGTTGAAGAGCAGAAATAGAACATCTTACAACGAAAAAAAAGAAAGATAGAGAAAGAAATTGAAATAGGTGAGAGATACAACAGTTCAAGAGAGAAGAGAAAACAGATCCTCGGTAAAACAATGATTTCCGATTCTCATATAAGGGATGAATGTGCTAATGAGAACACGATGGATGTGCCCCAAAACGATGAATGTGCTGATTTAAACGAATCGTTGGCAAGTCTTTGCGACGGCTTTGTTTAAGTCAATAAAAACAAAATTGAGTTAAAGGGCTGGTTAATGACACCAACAAAGTTTTTCCTCGCAAAAATCTGAGGAAGGAAAAATTTATACCTTTCATGTTTTGTATGCATTTTTTTTATTCGTGGCAGCCCTTAATATGTAAAATTCCTCGATTGGGCGCTAAAAACTTGTATTTATTCCCAGACCCGAGTTTTGTCATATATAAGTTTTTGGCACCTGCCTTTGGTTTTTGCACCGGCACATCTTGGGTCTTTTACATACAAATTATATTTGCTAAATTTTTCTGTAAAACTTGAAAATTTTCAAACAGTGAAACTTTGATCGAACAAATTTCCGTCATTCAGCTTTAAATCCTTGACGTTTTCGGTGAGTGACTTTATATTTCAAGACACCCTTTTTCTTCATCAACAATTTTTTGACAATGAATTACGAAAAACAATGTTTTTTTTTCGGTCAGAAACCCTCTTTGTCTTGGCAAATTTTCGATCAGTTACCTTTTCAGTATCAAAACCTTTTCGGCCACAGACCGTTGTCTTAAGCAGTTTTTGGTCACAGACCATTTTCTGAACAACTAATCGGCCAATGATTTTTTCGACACTTTTGTTACTGTTTTTTGAGGTACCGATTATTGTCTTTTTCTCTAACAAAGATATTTCGACAACAGGCTTTTTCGCAAAGCATTTTTTGTTAGATGACACGATCTCTTGGCAACATTTTGGGTCGATGCTTTGTTGCACCACTTTTCGGTCAAGGCGCTTTTTAAATTTTTTGACCAATGACCTTTAAGAAACATTAATACGTCAATGAGCTTAAAGCACACTTTTTTGGTCATTAAGCCCAATTAAGCAACCACTTATTCGTGCTCTTCAATAGCACTGTTAAAACATGCTGCTCAGTGATGCCTTCAAAACTTGTCGCCTTATGCGTTCATGCGATTAATATATAGGTTACAGATAAATTTTAGCAGATTTTTAACGACAATTTTTGCTTGATTATCTCAGATATGCGTAATTTTTTCCTCGAAGAAGCAAAGAGACTTAGAGCTACTCTGCTTTATAAATATTTATTGGTCAACCTCTAATTAATATCAATTAAATATTGCCTTCAAAAATTAGATTAACTAAGTGCGTGCATTCATTTTACCGATTGGCTTACGCTAAAAACACTTTCAAACAATGGACCAGAAACCAAATAAAAAATGCATGAACAAAAAACTTGTTGTCAAACTATTGAGTTGTAGTAAGTAGACAAAAACTAAATAAGGCAGTTTTTTGGCACCTGTTTGGCACCTTTTTGGCATCTTTTTTGGACAACCTGATCAGATGGTCGTAATATAAATTGAAATAAACTACGAAATCAGAAAAGGTTTTAAGACCTTATGGAATGGCCGTGAAATAAAACCCCAAGAATGAATAAAAAAACCCTTTGCATAGAAAACGAGATGTCCTTAAATTAACGGCGTTTTTGTTGAAGTTCAAACTATATGCACCTAGAAAATCTTGCGGCAGAATTAGAAAAAAAAATGTCACGAAAAGGACAAAAAAATTTTCAAAGATGATATCAAGGTTAATAACGTGTAACGTGACCTATATTGAAAGTGACATATAAAACCAATTTCCAAACATTGTTGTCCGGTGAAAAAAGTTGGATGAAAAGTATCTATTTGATGCCACATGAGAGTGCAAAAGACACCTGTTATTATAGAAAACAAAAGACGACGCAACAAAAACAAAGAATACTTATAGGGGACGTTTCGAATATTTTCTAATAATAACACAGAGCAATAAAATCAGAAAACCATTGCTTCGATACTAAAAAAACTAAATTGATCCGTTGTTGTTTCCTCAGAAAGCTGACGAAACTAGTCATTAATGAGACTAGTATACAAGTTGGCCGAAATATAAAAAGGGGAATACAGAAAAAAAATCTTTTAAAGTTTTCAAAAGAAGTTTTTTTCAGGTTATATAATTATATATACATATACATAAAAATAATATAAAAATAATATAATGCAAGAAAAAGCATACATTGCTCAAATACAATCGATTACAAATTGCGACTACTACAAGGTCGCATTAAACATATCTGGTTTGTTTCCAGGCGCCTTACAGAGGGGTGGGCAATATTAGTTGAAATAATGAAAAAAATGCTTAAAGATGAAAAATTATCCTTTCTAGTAAAGGTTAAATATTGTAGAAACTGTGTTTGTAGCAGTCGAAAACCTTGCTCTAAAGAGCTTGAAAGAGCTTGAAAGAGTAGCAAGTCCTGGTTGGCTATCATATAAAGGCTCAAAAATGTATGGCAAAAATCTTTTTTGTTCCAACATCTTCAATAAAAGAATTTTTACAATTCAATGCCATTTTTAGCATCCCAAGAATTCTACATTTCAAAGAATTACTATGGAATTTTTGTCTGCTAATTTTTACATGCTCTCCACGATTTCTTTTTTTCATGATCTCATTAAGGTCCGAGTCCGCTATTGTGGTTGAAAAAACTTCACTCAGTGGTTGCTTTTTATTAGCTTCACTAGTAATCTGAATAATTCAAGAGAATGTAACTTTGAGGCGTTGCTTATCAAATTGTGGACTCGTATTTATGTTTCCAGAAAACTATTTTTGATATTCTTTTAATTAAAATGGGGATCGGTTTTAAAAAGTTTTTATTAGTAGATGCGTAAATCAAAATTCTTTATTGTAATATTGGTTTGACAGAAATTTTTGTATTAGCTGTGTTTTCGTAAAAATAAGGCGTAATCGGTAAAAAAAAGGACAAGAATTTGAAAATTTTCTCTTTGACATAGTTAATATGATCTTTGAGTTTCAACTGGTCGTCAAATTTTAACACTAGATACCAAAAAGAGCTGGTTTGTTCAGTTTCTGCTCTATCAATTGTCGTTATGTGCTGGTTTAGATTGCGTCCTTTTCTAAATACCATGTGTTTTTGTTTTTGTGTCAATTGTCACTTGTTTTTAATAAACCGGCTCGCAACTGCCTCTAGTGCGGCATTGTGATTTTTCCAACAGTCTCAATACTACTTTTTTTAGAAACAACTCTATCGTCAGCATAAAGTTTAGCTGGCTCTCTTTTGATTTCAGAGGTGGAAAGTCGTTTAGTTAGATAATGAAAACCAGTAGTCCTGGTTGGAATTGATCCTTGTGGGACTCCACATTTAACGCTTTTCTTTACAGATTCAATTTTGCTATTTTAATATATTGGAGTCGGTCTTTCAGATAGGATTCAAGCATTTTCATTACAATTCCTCTTCTGTTCACACTTTTTCAGCAGTATCTAATGGTTCACTGTATCAAAAAATTTCAGATCAAAAAAAGTGCATCTAGTTAAGTTTTTAGATTTAAAATTGTTTGCTCTGACTTCTTCAGTTAAGGAAGCTATGGCGTCAACAAGACTTAATTGGCTTCGAAATACAAATTGATTTTTTGAATATCTATTGTTTTTGGCTAAATGTGTATAAACTCTTTTATCTAATAATTTTTCAAACAATTTGCCAATGCCTGGAAGTGGTGAGATTTGTCTGTAGTTTGTGGTATGACTACGTTCACCGCTTTCGAAAAAAGGCACAATTTTGGCTATTTTAAAGCACTGTGGAAAAAGCCATGCTTCAGACACTTATTAAAAAATGTTTCAAGTAGTGGACTGAATGCCCGATAAACTTTTTTGAAAATATGGTATTTGTGTTAGTTTCATTTTCATATCTCTGCTTTGCATGAAACGTTTTTGCTAGCTTTACTCCAATGTTTGCAAAAAAAGTTAAAGGTTTCTATGTTTTCTACTTTTTGTTTATTGTGGCGAGCCGCTGGTGTTTTGCCCGATGTTTCAATGAAGAGTTTGAAAAACAACTTCTTTCAGCATTGGTTGCTTCTTTTTCAATCTTTTTTTTTGGTAAAAATGTCTTAGTTTTTGTTTGATTAGATTTCTGACAGAATTGCATTGAGCCTTGTAATCAATTTGTAGAACATTATTATCTAGATTCCATTGACACATTTTTCTTAGGAACTTTTTTTCATTTTCATTTCTCAATTTTCATTTGGTTATTTTTTTGTGTTTTTTGTACTCTAGTTCTAGCTAAATCTAGTTTTGGTAGGCTTACGTCTAAGGTATTAATAAAAATTTCATGCAGTTATTCAAAAGCCTTATCGGGGGACCATTCACTACCGTTGCAGGTAAGTTTTTTTAATTTGTCCAACAAGATATTGTTGAGGTCTTCGCCATTTTTACGGTTTTCTAATTTGGCCCATTTTCTCGTAAACTTTTTGTGCTCGTTGGACTATTTTTTCAGAGATTGTTCAAATGTTAGTGTTACTGTATGTTGGTCCGATATGCCAGAATCTTTAGTGTGGAAAGAAGACAAAGTGTTTGAAAAAAACGCATCCAGTTTGGATTTCGTGCTTGAGGTTTCGCGTGTTGGTTCAATGTTTTCAACTGTAGAGAGGTTAATTCCGGCCGGCAAATTGACCAGTTCTGAGAAGTTTGCACTATTGAGCAAAACCTAATGTTGAAATCTCCGCATAGTATATGCTTATCTTCAGGATCAGTTGGTAAGGTATCCAAATAAATTTCTAGCCTTAGGAAATTCACTATGCTTTGTTTTCTAGATGGAACATATATAAAAGTACTAATCAGATAATGCTGCTTATCTGTTTTAAATCTTTATTGCAAGAGTTTGCAGATCGTTGTAATCGCATCCTTTAACTTCAACAAAATCCAAGTCGTTCATTACGAAGAATTTTTTCACCACCCCCCTCTTTTCTTTCCCTCACAACTGCATAGTTTTTTGTATTCTTTCAGTGAGAATTGTGAAGTTTCCTAGTTGTTCTTAAATCAAGTTGTTGTCAGGCAAAGGGCATTAAGTTTAGATTTTAAAGTTTCTAAAAGCCATGCTTCAGACACTTATTGAATAATGTTCCAAGTAGTGGACCGACTGCCCGATAAAAATTTTGAGAAAAAAGTAAGTAGTAATAGGGTGAGCAAGTCACCCCGGGGGGGGAGACCCCATGTATTAAGATAGGGTATAGGAGTAATTTTTGAGAGAGGGTCTACACTAATGTATTAAGATAGGGTATAGGCGTACATGTTTTAAGATTAGTAATAGCGGCCGCCACGTATTAGTAATAGCGGCCGCCACGTATTAAGATTAGTAATAGCGGCCGCCACGTATTAAGATTAGTAATAGCGGCCGCCACGTATTAAGATTAGTAATAGCGGCCGCCACGTATTAAGATTAGTAATAGCGGCCGCCACGTATTAAGATTAGGAATATCCTCCGCAATGTATTAAGATTGGGGATAAATCTAGGGGTGTTCCAGGGGGTGAGTAGTAAGGTGGGAGCAGATCAGGGTGATTTTTCGGAGCCACTTGTCACGTGATTTTAGAGGTCATTTAGGGATTAGCAGGGAATTATACATGCAGCGCGCAGGGAATTGCACAGTCAGCGCGTACGTACAGGCGGGGAATTATACATGCAGCGCGCAGGGAATTGTACAGTCAGCGCGTACGTACAGGCGGGGAATTGTACAGGCAGCGCGCATTAACGGATAATTTCCCTCGCAGTAAACTTCAACATTTTTTGGTTTAACCACAGCAATGTATTAAGATTAGGTATAGCCGCCGCAATGTAATAAGATTAGGTATAGCCGCCGCAATGTATTAAGATTAGGTATAGCCGCCGCAATGTATTAAGATTAGGTATAGCCGCCGCAATGTAATAAGATTAGGTATAGCCGCCGCAATGTATTAAGATTAGGTATAGCCGCCGCAATGTATTAAGATTAGGTATAGCCGCCGCAATGTATTAAGATTAGGTATAGCCGCCGCAATGTATTAAGATAAGGTATAGCCGCCGCAATGTATTAAGGTCAGTTATATCCACTAAAAATGAGAAAATTGAAATTTTTTAAAAGAATGAATTATGAAGGTACAAAAAGACAGACACAGTATTAATCAAGTACATTATAAGTAATTTTAAACACAACAGAGAGCGCTCACAATACAAAAATTGATTCAATAAATTACAAGTTCAGGGGTACAGTATGAATTCCATCAGATAACACTTTTCGTTTAGGATAAAAATATGAGAGTCCTTTCTTTGTTTGTTCATAGGTAGCGACGCAGTGGTTGATTGTCCGAAATCCTCTATTTGTAGATGTTAAATTGATGATTTCTTCCATCACTCGCCGATATTTTTCCAATGGTCCATCTCCGGTCTCTTCCAATGTTCGTTTGTTCAGTCCTCTGCTGCTGAATTTGTACTTATCCGATTTGGCATCGTAGCAACAATATGTTTTGCTACAGAGACAAATCATTTCAGTACATCTAAATTCTTCCTTGAACAGACCTGGTTCACGCTTATCGTACTTTTTATGTTTATCACAACAAGTTCTAGGGAAGAAATTTTGTACAGCATCAGCTTTGAAAGAATCATCACAATCGTGTTCCCTCAGAGTTTCCCAATCTGCTTTTTTAGATGGACGAATGCAATCGTACAAATTATCGTGCGCTAGAGCTAAGTATAAGGAGTCAGTGTCCATTTCTAACTCTTCGAACGTGTCGACATCGCAAAATTTATCAAAAAAATTGTAATAAAGCTCCAACATACGTAATTTTGCGTACTGAAGTATAAAAAAGCCGACTATTATCGGTTCACGGTGCTCAATTTTTGATTTTACAAGTTCAACTTCGTATAGTTCTTTTGACACACTGTTAAGTCTCTTAAACAATTTCCCGTTGATAGCTTTGTGTGTCTTTTCATCGTTCAAGTATTTTGTCTCTGTATGTCTGCTTCTGTCCATGATTTGGTAACCATAGGAA
This sequence comes from Convolutriloba macropyga, assembly GCF_964194025.1. Taxonomy (NCBI): domain Eukaryota; kingdom Metazoa; phylum Xenacoelomorpha; order Acoela; family Convolutidae; genus Convolutriloba; species Convolutriloba macropyga. Next base: position 32,963,609 of record NC_134479.1, on the reverse strand, counting down.
CTATTCCCTAACAATTTCATTGCTTCTGCTACAACGCTTGATTCAGGATTTTCATCTCCAACTCTTCTAGCATCAACAACCGATTGGACAAAATTGTTGAAGCATTTTTTGGGTGTGTACTGAACGAAGCGATAAATTTTGGTGCATTTTAGCCCAAGACTAAGGTAAAAATTGAGTAATGGTGTTATGACTGTTCCATTCTCCAACTTGAAGCTTGAAATTAACATGCGTTGCGGTTGCTTGAGTAAATCGTTATCAATTGCATAATCCCTCATATAATCACCAATATCTGCTCGACTAACATTATAGTTTTTAAAGATTGGTGGAAAGTTCGAGAATTTGTATTTCAACCCATCTGGAACTTCGAGATCACACTGAACGTAACCAAATAGTTTATCTTCTCTTATCTTTGTAAGTAGAGATTCTTGAGTCAGAGGTAGCTTGAATGGGAAATTGTTTCTCACGTGAATTTTTACAGATTCATCACCTTTGACAGTTTCCCACCAGTTACATTCCCATATCTCAACAACTTTATATCCTTTGTTTCGCAAATAGTCTCGTCTTAGTTCATCGTATTCCCGTTTCTTTAATCCTTTCTGAGTCTCTTCCTCTGACATGCTTGCTCTTGCTTCCTGACATGCACAAAAGTGAAAGTAACAACCCATTGCTTCAAAAATAGTTTTACAGTGAGCACAAAATCCGTCTACATTAAAACAATCAATCTTTTTCTGAGTTCCAGTTGTGTAGTAGCTTTCAATAGTGCAGTTAGGACGTTGAGATTGTAGGTACGACATAACCATGTTCTCAAATTTCCTCGATTTATTTTGTCTAGCTTTAAACTTCTGAGAGTCTGAATCAAACTCCCATCTAGTGTAAAGCCCAGTGGGCATTTCTTGACACATTGAGAAGGGGTAAAGTTGACTGGCGTCTATACCCACAATTGATTTGCAAATGTTTTCTGTGTTTCGAATGGAGGTTTGATCCACAATTGCTTTTCTAGTAAACACAATAGAGGGACCACCGGTCATATCTTCGCGTATTTTATCATGTAAATCTTTGTCTGCTTCAACGAAAGGATAGAATTTACTATTAGTTGATTTGTGTAGACAAATATTTGCTAAATTAGGTAGTGTGCAACCCAGTTTTAACATATCAATCCCTTTGTTATGATAGAATTCCATCATTTTCTGCATCGCTTCTAGTGTCGGGACAACATCTTTGTTATTATACCACCTGACAAAGTCTTGAAAAGTTGTCATTTGTTCGTGCTCCCACACATTTTCCAGGTAATTGTAGTTGTCGAATCCCGAGGAGGGCACTACCTTCAACCTAAGTTTTTTCAGAGCTTCCTGTTGGGAAAGTCCACTATTCAACAATTTTGTGAAATCCGTAAATTCTTTTTCCAAGGGATTGTGATCTCTCAACTTACTAAAGAAACATTCGTAAGGGGGTAGGAAAGTTACATCCAATTTGTTTGGTGAGTCGAACCATTCATAAGGGAAAAACCCTTTGGTCTCATTTGTCTTGTAAGCTTTGAGGAACGAATCTAGTGATGTTGCTCCACCAAGAAAGTTTAGAATATCGAGAAACTGAACATCGCCAAATTTAAAGAATACAAAATGATTAGCTTTTTTAATAACCGTTGGTTGAATATCGCGCTCGTGAATGAGGTAGGGTAGTAAATAAGACTTGATAAGATTCAGATCATATTTCCCGCTGTTGAATCCAAATACAGGTAAAATGCTGACATAACGTTAAAAATGTTGTTGTCGTTCGAGAAGTTGATTTTTCTGAATTTGGAGGAATTGAGTCGACATATCAATTTCTTCTTCTTCGATATATTGAAATTCAAACATTGGAGTACTCTCATCTTTCCTTCCATTTAGCTTCTCGAAAATAGAACTTACTCTGTTTTTAATTGCATTTTCAATTGAGGAAAATTTTTGCAACATTTCTGCTTTACTTCTGCTAGCTAGTTCTTCTAATGCTTCAACAAAAGATACAATCAGTGTCTTGGGGTCTCTGTTGCAAAGAAAAATAGGTTCTTGTAATAAATTAGAGGAAATTGACACAGATATTAGTTCATGTTTTCCTATCCAAGTAGTTGTATTGGTATCTTTTAGTTCATTAGATGGAACGCAGATTGATTCGAAGTCAAATACAGCCAAGTTTTTGAACAGTTTTTGTTCTTCCTCATATCCAATTCCAAAACCGTCAAGTTTATCGAACAAAGTTTCTCTCAAAGTGTAAACAATCTTCGGATAAATGTGCTTTATCCTATCTTTACAAGATTTCACGTGACGGTGGAAATTACCAGCACGCTTAATAAAGGTATCACAATTAGGACAGCGGAATCGTTTGAAAAACGTGTTGATATCATCAACATAGCAAATGTGGTTGTTGTAGCGCAGTAGATTAATGTTGTTCTCGTACATCTCAATACTTCTTCTGGCAAGTTCACCTACAAAATCCCCGTCCTCAATGTCAATGTCATAAATGAAAATGTTGTGTTTTATAGCATTTTCAACAAACACAAGGTGATCCATTGACACTCCTCTAAATTTAATTGCGTCATGACCAGACTCGTGGAGAAAGTCACTGAACAACTTAGCTGCGTTTGTTTCCAGCTCAGCTGATCCATACAAGTGAACAGCCACAGCTCTAAACAAGCAAAGGTAGTCCTTGTAGGTTTCTCCGTATCCATTCGTAACAAGACAATTTACATCGTTTCTCTTCAACAACTGTTCAGGTATAACAGCATCTAAACATCCCATTGGGATATTGTTGAGAAGAGCACAGAAAACTGTTACATTCGTAGTTAGTGCATACCGCCATTTTGTGTTTGCCCTTTCTTTAGCACAAGTCTCAATCAAATCCAATTTCTCTACTCTATCCTGAAGTGAGACTAAGTCTCCCTTAGAACAAAGTAAATGAGACTTCTCAAAGAAGGTGTTGTTCTCATGAGCATAAAAATATCGGTATTCGTCTGTGTCAACATTTCGTAAAATAAATCCCAGGGATAAATTTATTTTTGCAGCACAGTTAAGCTTTTCAAACACTTCCTTCAGTTTTTCATTAATTTTGCTGGGATCAAGTCTCGACAATTTAAAATTGAATACTCTATGTCTCCCATTCTCCATCTCAGTATTGTCAAAGAAGTGTTGACAGGCACTAAGTTCCTGCTGTAACTGTTCGTTGTTCCTATCCAATTCTTCCGATTCTAGTACTTCTTTCAAGTTTTCGCTGGATTTGGTTCCAACTTTGGTCGATGTTCCGTGTTTCCGTCTCTTATGTTGTTGAAGAGAATAAAAATTTGGAAATTCCTCCAAGCATATAGTGCACACTGTACTAAGCTTCTTTTCTTGAGGAGCGTGATGCTTAGCAAGGTGGTAGTTCAAGTCCTCTTTCCTCTTTGTGTAGAAATGTGGACACTTTGGACATTTTAAAGTCCCACTATCACACGATTTTTTGTGTCGAGCCATTTGCTGCTTGACAACCATTTTCTCGCACTTTGAGCATTTGACAGGTAGATTTCTATCAAGAGAAGGCATTGTATTGTTGTGATCTAAAATAAATTGAATAAATTTTAAGTAAATTGCCGAGCAACTGTATCTGATAACAAAGTTAGAATGAATACAATTTTTGGTTTTTTAGTTACAATAACTTTTATGACTAATTATTTCCATATAAGGAAATGACGTAATTTCTATTTTTAGTAACATTACGCAATACGAAAGTTCAAGAACTTCCTACGAAGCAGTCTCAGTGTTACATTATACATTGTATTTAAATCCAGAAAACATCAAAAATGTGTAACCTTATTCCTGGGAGGAAAATCGGAAATCTTAAGTTATATTTATTTGTCATATTGCTGATTTGTGTTACTTTTTTACAAAACAATACTATTCATCCCAAAACAGACTTCTTAACAAAATCTATCTGTCAGATGCTTGCTCACTTAGAGAATACAAATATTATTGTAAACAAACTAATTTTGTAATTTCATCGATAAAACACTAATTGTGTTTTTACAATAATATTAACACATTAGAGAAGAAAACTCCTACTTCAATTGAAGATAACTTATATACAATTGACGTTAACGTGATTATATTACAAACTACAAACCAATCAAATTTTAGTATTAAGAAACTTGTTGTAAAAGTTAATGATATCGTTTTGCTTATCTCATTCTCTCTTTTAACATTTTTTTATTTTAATAGATTAATACGTGAAATTTTACTCATTTGTGAAACATGTTGATCAAAAACCACTTACAAATATTGGAGAAGATTTACAAGAGAAAAGAAGGTATACCTGATTCATACAAAATTGACGAAATTGATGTAGATTCATACTTTTTTTTACAATTTTTTGGACATTTTCACAAAATCCAACAGAATAATCCGATTTAGTAAAGGACTTGAATATGCAACGTTCTCTATTAAAAAATTTGAATATGAGGAGTTTATTGCGAAACAGTCTTTCGATTTATCCTCAGAATTGCATGTAAGCAAATACGAATTGTTGTTCATTTTGAACTCCGTCCCCGATATATTGGAACAGTACAGAAATATTTCACAAACAAACTTTGTTCCTCTCCCAGAACCAATAACAATAACTTCTTCACTACCGATTGCTTTGTACTTCCATTATTACAACGACTACAATGCAGTGGGAGTACTGATCAGGTTCGGAATTCGTTTACCTAACGTATATATACAGAAATTTGATTCCAAAAATGGAACATTTTCCGAGATTGATCTGAAATTTGACGAATTGGAAAAATTTATCAAAGCTTGACTTTTTTGGTAAATTATGTCACTTCATTTCAACTTAAATAGACCATTTTAGGTAAAAGCATAGTCGGAAACCTGTATGTATCCTTCACTTCCTACCTTGTTAGAAAATTTTACCCAAATTTGGATTTGAATTTCAGTTCGTCCAGAAATTTCAAGCTAAACGTCACTTTTTATCATAAAATCTTCCATCTTTGGTTACTGTTGTCTGATTGGACAGAGCACACTATATATAGAGGTTGTTGATTTTGACATTATCATTTGATCCAACTTCTCTGAAAACATCATCACTACTTTCTCACATTATACTAACTACTCCTCAACATTTTATCCTGCTATCGAGCTCCAACATTCACTTTCTTTTTGTTTAAAAATACTTACTTTAGTTCTAACTTTTGTTTAAATCTAATTTATATATCCTGTTCCCTTCCTAAAAAGGAAATTTGCTGCTTTATAACTTTCTCTCCACTGATTGCTTTTATCACGTTCTCGACAAGAATCTTTTCATCTATTCTCATCACTTTCTAACAAAAACCTCTTCTATCATTTATTCCAAAATGGAGTTCACCGTTCAAAATAATAACCTTCTGTACTCATTTTCTTTTACTGAGGATATTGCTCGGATAGGAGTTCGAGATTTATCAAACGGACTGTATGAGTCTCTGATCACTTTACCCATTACTGTGTGGCACATTATTGAGCACCAGCGACAACAGTTTGATACATATCATCAGGGACAGGTCCCAATCACAGAGAATCAACTCGGAACTCACGCGATGGGACACGAAGTTGCTGTTGTCAGTGGACACCACTATCCTCACGTTAATGGATCTGATTTTCCTGCCAACTACGTAGCTTGAAATATTCAGTACACATTTCCTTGGGAGGAAGGGCAAATTCCAAACAGTTGGTTCACTACACCGGATGTAGGTGAGGTATCAGGCCAGGAGGTGGAAAATAATCTTCTCCAAATAGCTTCAAGAGCTCATAGAAGAGAACATAGCGAGTTGAGTATTGATACTAGTACCACCACGTCATTTAACGATCTGGAAAACTTTGATCCAGCGCAGTACTATGGATCTACTGACATGTCAACTACACCCTCGATGACAACCCCATCGATTGAGGAAGGAACAGCTCACAACCCTATCTTTTTGAGTGACGTACCTAATACCCCAGTCACTGTTCAACCAACTCAACTACCTGGTAGAATTGAGCGACAAAGAGGTTTCGGTAATGAAATTCAGAACTTACCAGAATATGTTATTGAAACTCTTTTTGAATGATATCTATGTTCAATTTTGTAAACTATTTTGTATTTGTTCGTAAAAATAATAAAGTTTCTGAATACCTTTTGGGTGTTTCGTATTAAATTTACATTTTCAATTTTATAATTTTTTTTATAGTTTTCCAGAATAAAAGATTAACACGAAAGGTTACTTGATAATTTAGGTACTTGGTTATTATTGAAAATTTGTTTTTCGACGATTAAGAAAAATACCGAATTTAATTTTGATATTTAAGAAAATTGTCGAATTTATTTTCGATATTTAACAAAAATGTCGAGAAAAAAATTCGATTTTTAAGAAAAAATTACTGTTACAAATCCGATTTTTAAGCTGCAAGAACAGATTCAAAACTTGTCATTTTAAAAATTATTAAAATTTATGTTTTTTGCTTAAAATCATACCGTAAAACTAAGAAAATTGAGAAAAAAGTGCACATTTTGCACGCACAGTTTGGTAACATTTTTGATTTTTAAAGAAAAATCTGAGGTTCTATTTTTGACTTTTAACAAAAAATGTTGTGTGAAAATTCGACATCTAACAAACAAATCGACTTAAAATTTCGACTTTTAGAATATACACTAATAATAAAACTTTTTAGTACAAACACTTTATTACTTTCTAACTTCAAAGTACAACATGGGGTTATCAATTATTCCATGACCATCTAGTAAACAATCAACAATTTTTATTAATTCACTCTCATACTTTGAGTTCATAAGAGACTGAATTCGGTCGAAGAAGGATGATCTCAATGTTTGTGTGCTTGCATTTCTTTGCTCAGCTCTCAGTAGATGTCTCTTGAACTTTTTTCTACTCAATCTCTTCTTAGACACGCTGGGTAGTTTTTCAACAAATTTGTTTTCCGAATTATGTTGTACCGCTCTCTTCAATTGGGTGAAAACAAGTCCTGCTTCTTCGTTTGTGTGACCAAAAAACTGATGTTTATATAAGGTGTATAAGCAGTCCACTGTCTGATATTGAAAAGATAAATCATCCAATTTTTGGAGTAATTCATTAATGGAAGATGAAATGAGAATTATGTGATAAGAACAATTTTTCAGAGGACAAAGAGTGTAATTGTGAGACGCAACAGAGTATTCACTAGTAAGCAAGTAAGGTTTATAATCCTTAACTGATACGCAAATGAACAAGGCTTTCTCACAAAATTTTTTATAAAAGTCAGGTAAAACTTGACACATAACTGCTGCCATTCTGTAACCAAAGTGATTTTGGAGTGATTCTTTTAAACTACCGTATAAGGAAATAACGCAATTCAGTTCAAACGCAGCGAAAATTTCATTTGAAAAATGACACAGTTCAAGAGACAGCAACTCAGAAAAATCCGTTGTTTTACTTTTTCTAAATATTTCAAACACTATTACTCGCTAATGCAACACAGACGTGCTAAACATCAAGATAAATATGCTGCTCTAGTTCAAATGTTTGCTCAACTTAAAATTTCTGACTTAGTTTCCTTATAAGGAATTTTTGCAAAATGACGCAATTGAACTTTCCATATTTGGAAATGAAAGAAAGATAATGACATCATTACCAAATAAAGGTGATCGGAAACAATAGAGGAAGTATAATTGCAAGTCAAATCATTCAATTAATTTCTCTCTGTCACATTAAGTTGATAAAATGTCTCTCTCTCAAATCTCTCCGTTTTACTCCAGTGCTCCGTCTATGTTTACCTATTCTCAACCTAAAACTGGAACTGATTCGGTTCCATTTTATATAGATTTTGGTTCTAACCCAAAAAGATTCGGGAGATTTACTGTGTCCCAGATTTTTAAAAACGGACAAAATTATTCCGAACCAACTTTCCAAGTCTTCAAAAAAGATAATTCTGGAACATTTGAGAAGTACCAACAACTTCGAATAGGAGATTACGAATTCAAGAAATTCTGTTTCCTCAAGAACAATATCCTGGATGGGGAGTTGGAACTGAGTGAGCATCCGACTCAATTTGATAAGAACCCATGTATGGAGGATGTGCTGCAACGATGTCACAAAGTGAGAGAGGTCAGCATAGGACGAAATCGACGAATATATGTGACTTTCATTCAATACGTTCAGGAGAATCCAGCCTCCATTTATGTGCAGATTCGGCTCTTTTGTCGCAAGGAAAACAATGAGTTCAAGCAGGTGACTTATGTCAGCTACACTTTGGACGAGTTCAAGGAACTGATTCAAAATTTGAATGACTTTTCTAACATTGAACAATGTACATTTCAATAATAATCGTTGTGTGATTTTGTAATATGTCTTTGTCTTCTCTACAATAAATTTTTCATTTTAAAAATCTTTGATCTGAGAATGAGTTGGGATATTGGCTGCTCAAGAAACATATTTTTGAGTCTCAGAGACAAGTCAAAGGTTTTTCACGTTAGACTTCATTACGAACTTAAAAGATATTCCTATAGTGTTCTTGAAGCTCAAAATTTTCCCAAATTAGAAAATTTGGACATAGAGTCCCAAATTTCAGAATTTAAATGGGTTATTCACAACGGATTACGCAGAACAAGTCTTATATATTGTTCAGATAAACAACAAGTTACCATTTCACAACATCGTTGGAACGGATATCAGTGGAGTTTTCTGACAAATATTGAATTAAAAAAAGAAGAGTACGAGAACTTACTAGAGCATCTCCCTACACTTTTATCTTATATTGGAAAGTTCAAGAAAACTTGCATTGACATGGATGAAGGAACGCAAAGTTGATGGATATTGTCATTCTTGTCAACATATTCAATTGCTACGGAAGCATTTTTTCAATGTTTCCCGAAAATGAAAAACGCAAAAACTGTTTTTTAGCGGCCTGTAAAATTTGGGACGAGAATATAAATTTGGAGGAAATTAACCAAAAATTTCCTCATGGAGGACTTATTGGTTATGGAAATTCCTTTTTAGATTTTTTCTTTGCTAGTTTGAAAGTTTTTCGATTACATGCTATACTACACGATTCTGCTGGAGCGGTTAAAGCAACTACAAACAAGGGACCAGGATACTGTTACATGTTACCAAATTTTCCAAGCTCATGTTTCTTGGGACATTTAACTGGGTTAATCTTTTGTGTCTTTATTAAATTTTATCATCCTCAAATTTTCAAAATGCTAGACTGCTAATCATTTTTGTAATAATTCAACCTAGAAAAAAGAATGTCTCTCGTTGTGTTTGATATTGAGTGCTTGGAAGGGAAAATTGTCACGGAGTTGGGTGTTTTCAAGGATGGAATTGTATTGGGATACAGTTTCCTCCCTCCCAAAGACTATACACCTACTTTTCAAGCAAAATGGAACACTAAAAATTTACATGGGATTAATTGGAACAAGGGAAAACTGGAATACACTGAGTTGTCATCAATCATTCACCAACATTGTTCACCTACAACAGAATACTTTGCAAAAGGGTTAGAGAAGTGTAATCTTCTCTCAAATTACTTGTGTAAAGATGTGGAGAATCTAGATGATCTTGGTTGTCCAAAAGTTTCCAAACTTCTCAATAACTCGGATCCTGACTGGGATTGTAGCAATTATCCGTATCGACACAAAAAGACATTTCACTGTGCAGAGAAGAAAGCTTATGCTTACGGAACTTGGACTCTGGATTTTTTTGATAACGTATAATATTTGTAATTTCTATTTGTAGTTTCTATTTGTATTTGTGATCGTTTTGTAATTTATTATTTTTATTTTACTACTTTGGAAATCAGAGAGAAGTTGCATTCCCAGTTCAAAAAATTGATTTTCCCTTAAAAATAAGGTATAAATGACCAAGCATACAGATAACGGTTTAAATTTAGGTAATTTTGTCTTTGATGATAATAACCAGGAACGACAATCGTGGAAATGTTTTCGACAGACTTGTAATAGATCTCTGGTGGTTTTTTTGTCCCAATTTTTTGTTATTCTGTTAATATTAGCGTGCTGTATAGTAAGAACAACTCTTGCCGAAACCTGTGAAGAAACAACAGTTTGGATTGCTATCTTATCTAGTACAGTCTGTTATATTTTACCTTCTCCTAAACTATGAACAAAATAATCTCTACTAAGGAACGCATTTTTATTTCATTGGTGGGACCAAGCGGGTCTGGAAAATCTCATCTTATCCATGATTGGCTAATTATTGGAACTTTTCAACCCGATTTTGATAAAATTTACTATTTTTATCAACATTATCAATCACTTTACGGTCTAATGTCCAAAAACATTAAAAACATTCAATTTATTCAAGGAGTTGACTTTGAGTTCATTCAGAGTCTACCCAATAATGGAACAAAGTATTTGCTGATTTTTGGTGATTCTTGTGAAGAAATCTCAAGCTCGAAAGAATTTGTTAAAATCGCGACAGCTGGAAGACACAAAGGTCTTAGTACAATATATATAAAGCATAATCTTTTTCATCAGAGTAGGTTGGGAAGAGATATTGAGTTACAAAATACTCATATAGTTTTATTCAAGTCTCCTAGAGATGTTCTCCAGATTAACACTCTTAGTCAACAGCTCGGGTTAGGATCACAATTAAAAGATTGGTATACAAAAGCTACTTCAATCCCGTATGGTCACTTACTCATTGATTTAACTCCGAAAACAGTCGACTCTCTTAGATTTTGCAGAAACAGTGGTTCTATTCCCACTATTTTTTTTCTCCCTAAAACGAAACAAGAGATTACTTTTTTGAACGATGAACACACAACATCTCTCTACGCTGATAACGTTCCAAACGTATTCCCAGAACTTCAAGAAATTATTCCTAAGAAATTGTCCAAAAGATTTCATTCAGTTTCTAAACGAATGCATAGTAAACCTTCTCGGGGGACAACTACAGGAAATACAAAAACAAGACGTAATAAAGTACAGAGACGAAATTCATCAACTCGTGCTAAAAAGAACCGGAATAAATAAAAGAAGAGCAATTTTAAGTTCACGAAAAGGAATAGAGCTCATATCAATTTTGACACCATCTATCATTAATCGATTGTCTTGAAATGGAACAGTTTGTTTTGATTCCTCAACACCTTTACGAACAAAAATTCAAATTAGAAGTTAAAAAGTTGGACACTTTTGAGCAGAAACCAGTTTCTGTCCCAACACATTTGAACTCTAATTACAAGGAAATCAGCAACAAAACCAGATCTTTAAAGAACGAATCAATTGTAGATCAAATTTTGAATTCACCGCGAGTCAAGCTATCTCTCAACGACACAATTTTATTAGATGGAAGAGATACAGAAGTAGCTTTTGCAGATTTTATTTTTGCATTAAAAAGAAAGAACGTTGATTTTCCCGACATATATTACACAATACTTGATGCTACCGGAATAAATCCGCAAAAAGTAATAAACAAAGATGCCAAAAGCAAACACAGAGGGAGCTGGATTCCTTTCAAAATCTGAAAAAGCCAAGCTACAAAGGCTGTATAGAGATGGAAAAGCCGCATATGGATCAATTAAAAATCTACAAAAGGCAAGTGGGTTATCCAAAAAGAAAGTTGCCTACTTTCTACACAGTAAAGATTCCTACACAAAGTATCGTCATGCAACACGACATTTCAAAAGATTACCAGCATTTGCTAAGCGAATCAATGAGATCTGGTGTCTCGATCTAGCTTTTGTGGATAAATTATCGGATACTAATAATGGAGTGAAGTATTTATTAGTATGTGTTGACGTCTTTTCTCGCTTTGTTCGTGTGCAACCAATGAAGCCAAAGTACTCTACCGATGCAGTTATAGCTTTCAAAAAAATGTTGCGTAAAAAAAGTATGCCCGCGAAAGTATGGGTTGACCAGGGAACAGAGTTTAGTGGTGAGTTTCGAAAGTTTTGTATGGACAAGAAAATTAAAATTTACTCTACTAGAAGTGAAACGAAAGCTGCTGTAGCAGAACGAGCCATTAAATCCCTGAAAAACATTATTTATCGCTATATGGAAGAAATTGGAGACAAATACATGAGAAAAATGGATTCCTTTGTCAAAACTATGAACACAAGAGTTAATCGCTCAACAGGTAAAGCTCCAAAAAATGTAACAAACAAAGACTTTTTGTCAATTTTTTACAGAAACCCAATTAACCAATATAAACGACCACGTTTTAAAGTTGGTGAAAATGTTCGTATATCAAAAAAAGGATATTCCATTCAGAAAAGGTTATAAATCACAGTTCACAAATGAAATATTCAAAATTGTTAAAGTTGCTACTTTTAAACCGCCAACCTATAACCTTTGTGGAGAACAAGGTGATGAAATTCTAGTAAATTTTATGAACAAGAGCTTTCAAAGTGTATCATTTAAAGATGAGTTCTTTCACTGTTGAGTTGGTTTCCAATGCGTCGTTTGATTGTTACCCAAACAATACACTAAGTTCTTTCACGAATTTTCTACCTGAACAAATTAATCTTGATGGAGAATGGGAGGTAGCGATAACAGAACTGTCGTATCCTTCCTTGTACCAAAACATAACAGAGGGTAAATTCTTCTATCTAGATGAAGCAACACCAGATACAAAACCATCGGATTATTACACACTTGATCCAGGTCTATACCCCTCGATCTCTGATATTGTCAATGAAATGAATAGAAAAATTCAGGAACGTGAAAAATATGAAAAAACGCCCATCAAGTTACACGTTAACAAAATTACACAGCGAATTTCTTTGAGTCTTCCAAATCAGAACTCTTTACTTGTCATTTTTAGTGCCGATCTTTGTCATGTCTTTGGATGCGAAGAAGCTGTTTATGGTATGGGTGTTTTCATGAGTGGTGGTGGTCCACATTTTCCCAAGTTTCCTTATGACATTGTACGAATACACACCTTAATGATATATAGTGATATTGTTGAATACAATATTGTGGGTGATACAAAAGCTGCTCTTTTACGATGCATTCCGTTTATATCAAAAGTTAAGAATGGAGATATCATCTCAACGGGACAATACATGAATTATCAAAATTTTCCAAACTTACAATATAAAAAAATTCTAAAAAACTCATTCCACAGCATAAAACTCGAGCTCCGGGACTCTTATGGTGAAAAAGTTCCTTTCAACTCTGTTGGTGTGACAAGAGCAGTACTAATGTTTAGAAAAACTTCTGACAATCATTTTTAGATTTAAAGTTGTAGAAAATGGTTGCTGATAGTGATTTACCGTATTTTCGTGGTTATTCAAGACAGAGGGGAAGAGGATTCGGAGCGTTAGCACAAACAATTGGGAGGACAGCTATTCCATTCTTGAGGAGATATGTTGTCCCAGCAGCAAAAAGAGTTGGTGCTGATTTGCTTGATATAGCTGCACCAGAAATTGGAAATGTTCTAACTGGAAAGAAAAATTCAAATCTGTGGCTGCAGATGTTGGAAAGAAAACATTACGTAAACAGCTAGGTGGTGGAAAAATTAGGAAACGGCGCATAATTCGAAGAATTACCCCAAAAACCAGTCGACGTCGTCGAACTAGAAGAGATATTTTTTCTAAGCTAAAATGAATACTAGATCAACAAACGATAGCAACTTTCGTTATGGTCACTTTACGAACTCTTGCTTGGAGATTTTTGACAAAATTCCTGTTTTGGAACCAATTGAATCTTCTCACGTTCAAGAAGTTTATCCCAGTACTTCATTGGATGAAAGCAGCATTGAGTTCGAGTTTGAAACAGATAGAAGCATATATCTTGATATGAGAGATATCCACCTTCAAATCAAAGTTGGATTACAAAAGGGAAGATTGTTTGATGACTTTATGAAAAAAGACGAGCATGGAAAAGCGGATATGGGAATGTCTTTCACAGATGATGATTTACATTATCTAACTCACGTCAACAATTTATTGCACTCGCTCTTTTCCAACTGTGAGGTGTATCTGAACAATCAACAGGTTTACAACTCAAATGGTCTCTATGGACACAAAGCTATAATTTCCAATGAATTTAACGCTTCCACAAGAAATAATGAAGGTATTTTGGCTTGTCATGGATATGAATTTGAAAAAGAACCCAGCGATTTTGAGAAAAGCCCTTTTATAGATCGAGAGGAAGAACTTTTGCTGAAAAATGGAACTACTTATTACAGTAAATTAGCAATTGATTTGTTCCAATGTGAAAAGTTACTGCTTCCAAATACAAAAGTTAGACTGAAATTGATTCGTGCAAGACCCAATTTTTACATGATCTCCTACAATCCTCACGTCTCCCTTAAAGTTCTTGACTGTTCCCTGTTTACAAGACGTGTTGTTGTTAACGAAGTGTTTCACCAGACTATCAAATATCAATTAACTCATCAACCTGCTTGTTACAACTTTATGGAAACAATTGCACGCACATTTATTATTCCTTCAGGACAGAACCAGTTTATTAAGGAAAATGTTTTTAACAATGCTCCAATCAGAAGAGTAGCTATTGCGATGAACACAAATTCAGCATTCACAGGACATTTTCAAGAAAATCCTTTCCATTATCAGAAATTTGGTTTACGAGAACTAAGAATTGTTCGAGGAGGTAGAGCTATCGTATCAGTTGATACAACCAATGACTGTAGGGCATATGTAACAACAATGAAAGCAATGAATTTTAACGAAGAGATTCCCGCGTTACCACATAATCTATTTCAGAACCATTACGTGCTTGTATTTGATCTCACTTCACTTCAAGATGCTGGAGAAAATATTAACTATCCTGAGCTCAGCGGTGAAAGTATCCGATTAGAAATGTTTTTCGACCACCCGCTAAGAAGCGTGACAGAATTAATTGTTCTAGGAGAAAGGATGTCCACTGTTAAAATTGATCAGTTCGGAACGGTTGCTAAAAATGTCTGAAGATTTTTGCGTTAACGAAAATTTTTTCATATTTTTTTCAGTTTTTTATGGGTTTTACATCATTGCTTTCTGCATTGGAACATTTTTGGGTTATATATTATCGTCACCCAGTTGCCATTCTCTTCACCAAATAATTTCTTAAAATGGACGTTAACTGGGGGCGAACTAATTCGAACTTTTTTGTTTAGGTTCCTCTCCTAATTTTTCTGGTACTTCTTTTTATAATTATTTTATTCTACCCCAAATCCCATAACAATTCTGTTGACAAAATTAAAAAGTCAAGCAACCTTTTATTAGAGCAAGAAAAAAAGTCCAATGATTGTTGCTTTTATGAAGAGAATGAGTCTTTTCAGCTTGACTGTACAGTTAGAAATCCGTGTGTTAATGGTACTTGCGAAATAAAGCAGAGAAAAATTGTTTGTCATGGATAACACTTCCCTGATACAGATTATTGAACGAATCCCAGAACTCAAATACCGCTATATTGGATCGTTTCCAGCAGATTGTGTTCCAAGGCTACCCACATTCAGTTTTGCTATCATCAACACTTCTCCGAGCAGTGAAGCTGGAGAGCATTGGATAATGATTGCTCGACTCAATCGAACTTATTACTATGCTGATTCTTTGGCTCGTCCAATCACAAAATACAAATTTTTGAATAAAAAGTATCAGAAAATGATACAACAACCAGTTCAGAAAACTGATAATTTGTGTGGATTTTACACAATATTTGCAGCATTTCAACTATTTAAATTTTTTCAAACAAAACTGATCAAGATTCATGACGTTCATGTTTTAAACTTTATAAGTAATTATATGTGAATTAGATAAATTTAATGTAAAATACGTCGAAGTGTAATAAAGTCGACAGTAATTTTTTTCTAAATTCCTTAATTCTTCGTTAGTTACTCAAATTTTTGTTGTCGACTTTATTAACTACTCGGCTAAATGTACTTTAATACTCTTTTCTTTTGTACTATCATCATGTAAACGTTTGATTAAATTTGTATTTGCATGTGCTTAGTTTGTACTGTGTCTGTTATTTTGTACTTATTAATTCAATTTTTTTTCTTTTATTTAACTTTTTTCCATGTTATGAGCGCGTAAAAGTCCACTAGTACTGTGACAATGCCAGATCAGCAAGAGGTAGTTTCGATCTACCGACCTCTGGGTTATGAGCCCAGCACGCTTCCGCTGCGCCTTCTTGCTATTTAGGGTCGGCTATACCTAATCTTAATACATTGCGGCGGCTATACCTAATCTTAATACATTGCGGCGGCTATACCTAATCTTAATGCATTGCGGCGGCTATACCTAATCTTAATACATTGCGGCGGCTATACCTACTCTTAATACATTGCGGCGGCTATACCTAATCTTAATACATTGCGGCGGCTATACCTAATCTTAATACATTGCGGCGGCTATACCTAATCTTAATACATTGCGGCGGCTATACCTAATCTTAATACATTGCGGCGGCTATACCTAATCTTAATACATTGCGGCGGCTATACCTAATCTTAATACATTGCGGCGGCTATACCTAATCTTAATACATTGCGGCGGCTATACCTAATCTTAATACATTGCTGTGGTTAAACCAAAAAATGTTGAAGTTTACTGCGAGGGAAATTATCCGTTAATGCGGGCTGCCTGTACAATTCCCCGCCTGTACGTACGCGCTGACTGTACAATTCCCTGCGCGCTGCATGTATAATTCCCCGCCTGTACGTACGCGCTGACTGTGCAATTCCCTGCGCGCTGCATGTATAATTCCCTGCTAATCCCTAAATGACCTCTAAAATCACGTGACAAGTGGCTCCGAAAAATCACCCTGATCTGCTCCCACCTTACTACTCACCCCCTGGAACACCCCTAGATTTATCCCCAATCTTAATACATTGCGGAGGATATTCCTAATCTTAATACGTGGCGGCCGCTATTACTAATCTTAATACGTGGCGGCCGCTATTACTAATCTTAATACGTGGCGGCCGCTATTACTAATCTTAATACGTGGCGGCCGCTATTACTAATCTTAATACGTGGCGGCCGCTATTACTAATACGTGGCGGCCGCTATTACTAATCTTAAAACATGTACGCCTATACCCTATCTTAATACATTAGTGTAGACCCTCTCTCAAAAATTACTCCTATACCCTATCTTAATACATGGGGTCTACACCCCCCCGGGTTGACTTGCTCACCCTATTACTACTAAAGTAGTTTATGTTGTGGCAGTCTAAACTAAACTCTGATGGTAGCACTCGCAGTGCGTCAATGATTTCGGAACTGGTTATTGGGAATCAAAACATGGTGTTTGTGTTAGTTTCAATTTCATTTCTCTATTTTGCATGAAACGTTTTTGCTAGCTTTACTCCAATGTTTGCGAAAAAAAGTTGAAGGTTTCTATGTTTTCTACTTTTTGTTTATTGTGGCGAGCCGGTGGAGTTTTGCCCGATGTTTCAATGAAGAGATTGAAAAACAACTTCTTTTAGCATTGGCTGCTTCTTTTTCAATCATTTGTTGGTAAAAATGTCTTAGTTTTTGTTTGATTAGATTTCTGACAAAATTGCAGTGAGCCTTGTAATCAGTTTGTAGAACATTACTATCTAGGTTCCGTTGACACATTTTTCTTAGGAACTTTTTTTTGGTTATTTTTTAGCAATTTTCATTTAGTTATTTTTTTGTGTTTTTTGTACTCCAGTTCTAGCTAAATCTAGTTTTGGTAGGCTTACGTCTAAGGTATTAATCAAAATTTCATGCAGTTTTTCAAAAGCCTTATCAGGGGACCATTCACTACCGTTGCAGGTAATTTTTTTAAAATTTGTCCAACAAGATATTGTTGAGGTCTTCGCCATTTTTACGGTTTTCTAATTTGGCCCATTTTTTTGTAAACTGTTTGTGCTCGTTGGACGATTTTTTCAGAGATTGTTCAAATGTTAGTGTTACTGTATGTTGGTCCGATATGCCGGAATCAGTAGTTTGGAAAGAAGACAAAGTGTTTGAAAAAAACGCATCTAGTTTGGATTTCGTGCTTGAGGTTTCGCGTGTTGGTTCAATGTTTTCAACTGTAGAGAGGTTAATTCCGGCCGGCAAATTGACCAGTTCTGAGAAGTTTGCACTATTAACCAAAACTTAATGTTGAAATCTCCGCATAGTATATGCTTATCTTCAGGATCAGTTGGTAAGGTATCCAAATATTTTTCTAGCCTTTGGAAATTCACTATGTTTTGTTTTCTAGATGGAACATATATAAAAGTACTAATCAGATAATGCTGCTTATCTGTTTTAAATCTTTATTGCAAGAGTTTGAAGATCGTTGTAATCGCATCTTTTAACTTCAACAAAATCCAAGTCGTTCATTACGAAAAATTTTTTCACCAACCCCTCTTTTATTTCCCTCACAACTGCATAGTTTTTTGTATTCCTTCAGTGAGAATTGTGAAGTTTCCTAGTTGTTCTTAAATCAAGTTGTTGTCAGGCAAAGGGCTTTAAGTTTAGATTTTAAAGTTTCTAAAAGCCATGCTTCAGACACTTATTAATTAGTGTTTCAAGTAGTGAACTGACTGCCCGATAAACTTTTTTGAGAAGAAAGTAGTTTATGTTGTGGCAGTCTAAACTAAACTCTGATGGTAGCACTCGCAGTGCGTCAATGATTACGGAACTGGTTATTGGGAACCAAAACATGGTATTTGTGTTAGTTTCAATTTCGTTTCTCTACTTTGCATGAAACGTTTTTGCTAGCTTTACTCCAATGTTTGCGAAAAAAAGTTAAAGGTTTCTATGTTTTCTACTTTTTGTTTATTGTGGCGAGCCGCTGGTGTTTTGCCCGATGTTTCAATGAAGAGTTTGAAAAACAATTTCTTTCAGCATTGGTTGCTTCTTTTTCAATCTTTTTTGGTAAAAATGTCTTAGTTTTTGTTTGATTAGATTTCTGACAGAATTGCATTGAGCCTTGTAATCAATTTGTAGAACATTAATATCTAGGTTCCGTTGACACATTTTTCTTAGGAACTTTTTTTGCCACAGCAATTTCCATTTGGTTATTTTTTTTTGTGTTTTTTGTACTCCAGTTCTAGCTAAATCTAGATTTGGTAGGCTTAAGTCTAAGATATTAATCACAATTTCATGCAGTTTTTCAAAAACCTTTATCAGGGGACCATGCACTACCGTTGCAGGTAATTTTTTTTGAAATTTGTCCAACAAGATATTGTTGAGGTCTTCGCCATTTTTACGGTTTTCTAATTTGGCCCATTTTTTCGTATACTGTTTGTGCTCGTTGGACGATTTTTTCAGAGATTGTTCAAATGTTAGTGTTACTGTATGTTGGTCCGATATGCCGGAATCAGTAGTTTGGAAAGAAGACAAATTGTTTGAAAAAAACGCATCCAGTTTGGATTTCGTGCTTGAGGTTTCGCGTGTTGGTTCAATGTTTTCAACTGTAGAGAGGTTAATTCCGGGCGGCAAATTGACCAGTTCTGAGAAGTTTGCACTATTAACCAAAACTTAATGTTGAAATCTCCGCATAGTATATGCTTATCTTCAGGATCAGTTGGTAAGGTATCCAATTATTTTTCTAGCCTTTGGAAATTCACTATGTTTTGTTTTCTAGATGGAACATATATAAAGGTACTAATCAGATAATGCTGCTTATCTGTTTTAAATCTTATTGCAAGATATTGCAGATCGTTGTAATCGCATCTTTTAACTTCAACAAAATCCAAGCCGTTCATTACGAAAATTTTTTCACCACCCCCCTCTTTTCTTTCCCTCACAACTGCATAGTTTTTTGTATTCTTTCAGTGAGAATTGTGAAGTTTCCAAGTTGTTCTTAAATCAAGTTGTTGTCAGGCAAAGGGCTTTAAGTTTAGATTTTAAAGTTTCTAAATGAATGTTTAGCAGATCAAAGTTTTTCTGAAGGAAACGTAGGTTCAGTAGAATAACAGTTTGCTTATTTAAAATCATCTGTCTGTCTAAGATTGGAGAATGTTAGAAACAAACAGTTAATTTAATTAATGCAACTGGCCTTGATTTTGTTTGCTGTAGTTTTGCGTAAAAACATGTCTTCAGATTGCTGATAGGTCCTACTCTAACATTTTTATACTTTTCTCCCCTCTTCCTTCCTTTTTTTCTGTTTTAAAAAATCGAGTTTTCCGCTGGACAAAAGAAATAAATTGTTCTATCGCGGAAATTGCAAATAGACACTGCAATAGCCGAGTTATTCCTCACATTCAACGCCTTTGTCAGTGGCGTATTTCGAGGCTAGGTAAAGAACGGCCCGCGGAAATCAGAAGCAGAGAATAACTCAGCCTAAAAAATCTAAACAGAAAAAAAATTAGAATGAAAAAATTTTTGATTTTTGAATGGTTGAGAATAGGAAAAAAAACAAAAAACACACATCCCTAATGGCTCCATTGAACACCTCTTCCATCGTTGTGATGATAAGTATTACAAAGTAAATCATAAGCAGTCAAATCGAAACAAGCATTGACTCTGGGCACAAACTTGTTTTTCATTGTTTGGTTTTTCTGTTATTGATATCGTCAAATTGTTTTTTTCTCTGGCGGAGATGTCAGGTTTTCATCTGATTGGCTGTCCGGCTTTTTGTTGTTGCAGTTTTGTTTTCTTTTAATCGCTTTTACTCTGTCAAGATCCTCCAGCTCGTTGAAATTCATTAACTTTGGTTTGTTTATGCCGTTATCAATCAGTTCAGACACTACACAGTTATTTGTTGTCACAATCATATCCTGTTTTCTAGCTTCGTTGGCTATCCTGGCTTCAATCTCTGGGAGGGGTTTGTTGATATAAATGTTTTTTCTATTAATAGGATTGTTTTTTTGAGGTGCCATCTTTTTGAAAAAACGTTGTTTTTGTCATCAAAATATAGGAAGATTCACATTACCGACGGCGACTGCAACGCGTTTGCACTGTTGGGCAGTATATGGCAAGCTTTTATGTTTTCAAAGGGAATGTGATTTTTCAAAAAAACTTCGAAAAAATTTCAGTGCTTCTGCAGTCACATCTTCATTTTTTCTCGCATCGAATGAGGGGTTTACGATAATAATGGAATCCTTCCTTATATAACGGTCTTGGGCGCGCAGTCGGTCGTTCAAATTTTTTTGTTATCGTCTTAAGGTTATCCATTTCTGCCGAATCTTTTTGCGAAAATTTTTTAACTTTTGCAAACGTAGAAACTATTGCATTTACCTTGTCTTAATTGTATTTTTACTCACAAGGCATGAAGACCCTAGTTTTTCCACTTGCTTCATCCATTGAATCCATCAAATGACGATAAAATGATAACGAAAGCTGTACGAATTAACAAAGTAACGAGAACAGAGAATTGAATACAAAGTTCTTATGCTTTAAGTTGTCAATATTAAGACACATTTGCCTCGCAAAAAATTAGAACATCATTCTAGCTGAAGGTCAACGACCGCAACAACGCTTTTCAACGTATTCACACACACAAACACACACACACACACACACACACATATATATATATATATATATATATATATATATATATACATATATATATATATATATAAGTATATATATATATTTATATATATATATATATATATATATATATAAATAAATATTTACATATACATATTTATAAGTATTCCTTTAAAAAAAAGATAATCAATTCACTAAAGTTTACCTAGAACTTCAATGAGAGCTGTCAGTAATAAGGTTAAACAAAAAAACATCACATGCAAAATTAAAAACTCTACGATATACGATAATCTGCTCAAAAAGTGTCTAATAATATGTCGTCAAAATTATGAAGCCATGAGTGATTTTAAAAAAATTGGGCCTGTGATTGACGTCTCAAATGACTAGGCATCACTTAAATAAAAAAAGAGTCGCACCAATTAATAATCCGCAAATGTATTATGAAATCTGGTCGTCAAAGTCATGAAAGTCAAAGCCTTTAATTGATGTAATACTGCTTGAAATCTTAAAAATGCTTTTCAAATGCTTGTTTGTATGAAATTAGCAGCTTTAATTACTGGAAATAATTTGCAAAACAATAAAATGAAGGAGAAAACACAGGCAACAAGGGGAAAGAAAAGTTACCGGAGTAGTTGAACCATCTAGGTTTGAATGATATATCCACCTATCACTCATTAGAAAGCCAAAAGGATCTCTATCAGCAGTCAGTCTTATTGAGGTGACAACCGCAACACCAAAAATCCTTTTTTTAATAATGAAAGTTCACGCTGTTAAAATCATGAATTTAATTAGCCACCAAATGGAAAGATTTGAAATCAATGTTTGCTCTAACTAAGGACATAACATAGTGTCGAAGGCTAGAAAATTAATCAATAGGCCCTGTTCGATTTAGCGTATTTCAAACATTAGCACTTCTTAAAAAATTAGGACAAATGTTTTAATTTTGCTGTTTTTGAGTAGCATATCAATTTAAAAAGAACAAAAAATCATGGGTCAAAATGCTGAATGTTAAAAGAAGCTCCACAAAAAACTGAAAAGGTTTTTAGACAATAAAATTTCAACCCACTTAAAAAATGATCTGGGAAAATTTTCAGGCTTCAAAGATTGTCAGTTCTTCGCTTCCCTCCAAGTCGGCGTGAACAAATTCGCGACTAGAGTTTGACTTCTCATTGAAATCAAAGTATTTAAAACATTATGAGAAATAATTCCCTAAAAAATGCAATGTTTTTGGATTTTAGGAAACCGCAACAAAATTATGTTAACAGGAATAAAAATTTTTTAAGAATCAGTTAGACAAGTGTGAAGTTATGTGTGAGCAAGTTTGAGGTCAGTGTTTTGGAGACGCGAAAACTACCAGTGTTTTAGTTTTGATGAATTGTTAGTAAAAATGAGTATATCAGAAATGCACTCAGCATTTCAAAAATATGGCGAAATCAAAAATCAAATTGACTGAATAAAAAAACAGTTGAGCATGTTATTCCTCTCTCCAACCTTTATGTGGGATCGGAACAATTATACAAAACACACAAACCTGAAAAAAATAGTTTCAATTAATCAAAATTGATGCTTGAAAAATGATGGTACGTAAAAAATTGGCGACCTTGGATGAGCGTGAGATTGAAAATCTCCGTACGAACAGCAAAAAATGAACATTTTCAATTATAAAAAATAGGTCTTTTGGCATTTCAATGACATTTTAACTACGCAAATGTTTCTTTCGTAATTTTGCTTTAATGCTTTTATTAATGATTGTCAATTATTCTTCAATTATCATATTGAGTAGTCTCATCTTATTTTAAGAAAAGAACTGATCAGCACTACTTTTTAAATCAATCGCTGTTTTGATCAAATTTTATTTTAGAAGGCAGCACATAAGGTGTCCCGCTTTTTCACCCCTATTTATTTAACCACCTGTCATTCAACCCCGATTTATTCACCCCTCTATCATTTCATCCCGATTTTAATCTTTTTTAAAATAGTGACTAATAAATTAGCAATATAATCATTTGGCCATGCCTCGGTGGCCATGGCCATGCTTTAGCAGCCCGTGAGACTTGATATGAAACTATCACAACCGAATCTGGGATTAAGTTATCTACTTAACTATGACAAAATTTGTCTTTAACGTCAACAGCTAATTGGCGGGATGAAATGACATAGGAGTTAAATGATACGATTTTCTCAACAAGACTTTCGAATGGTGTTGTCACATTAATTTGTCTTGTTGGGTAAAAAATTATTATCGCTGTATACTACAAAGCATCTATCTTCTAACATTTTATTGTTTGTGTTATCGGAAATTGTCAACTAATTGATTAATTCAGTTTTTATATGACCTGAGGATTTTAAAAATCAAGATCAATTTTTCAAATCGACTCTCCCACAGTGGGCTTTATATATTTAATTGTGTTGTAGAGGAAAACATGTGATATTATGATAAAAAACATATTTTCGGTCGGATGAAGTTTTTTTTTTCAAATTAGAGAAAACCTTAAACTAAACTTTAATTCTGATTTGAATGCCATACTGCTGCCAAGTTTCAATTAAAAAAGATAATAAAATTGAAGATGAAATGGGATATGTTGACGCCAAGCCCATTTTTTTTTATTTTTTAAATCTTTTTCTCAGGTCATCCCAGACTATCATTAATTTTATCGAGCTAAAGGTCTTCGAGTCTAGCATTTTGTGACAGTGAACTGTTTGATAAGAAGTCTTTGTGACCAGTTTTTGACTGATTCAAAAAAGAGACAATTTAAATTTCAGCCCATTTTTAACCAATTGGATCAATATAATGAAACACATTTAAGAAAATATCTCTTTAAAAATATCAGACAAATTTAAGTTTCAATCCACCTTCACCGCCTGTTGTTTAAAACGACAATACAGAAAACAATTAAAATCAATCGATTCAGTGTTCTAATTGTGTATATCTATTTATGGGTTTCAAATGAATTTTATAAATTTAAAGTCATTTGTTTTAGTAAAATCGAGTTAGGTTTTTTGTCTGCCTTTGTCTTTAGTTTTTAGAGTTCTTTGCACAAAAAAATCAGATAGAAAAGATCAACGGGGATTTAGAGCGAGAAAAGACTTCATTTTATTTTAAAAAATTATATGATAAAGTTAAAGTAAATTTGTGAGTTAATTGAACAGCACTTTTTTGAAAATTTTTATGCGTTCAAAATTTTGCAGAGATTTGTTCTGGTTGTTAAAATTCCTTTGGTGTTTCTTAACTAAAAACATTTGAACAAATTTCATTAGCGATTCTTCCGTCTCTTCTTCATTTCTCCGCCCATTGTTCAAATGGTTAGAATTTTTAAAAAATGAGAGTAATCAAAGCTAACGGCTGTTCGATTTTTTTTGTATGTTGATATGCTGCCAATGAATTGAAAACCGGAAGATATTTTTTTATTTCACAGGATTTTTTCAACCTTATGTTCTATGGTTCTCCATTGCAACAACTTGGATACCTACTTTTCTGATATCTTTCCGAGTTTTTCAGTTATGCTCAAATTTTTTTCAGGTTTTGATCTGGCCCAAACTTTTTGTCAAGTAATTTACTTTCTTTTTAATCAGAAATAAATTCTTTCGTTGATTAATATCACATTGTAGCCGACTTTTTAACAATTTTTTTTTTCAAAAACTTTATTGAGTTCACTATTTTTTTCTTATTTCATGTGCGCATAGTTAGCTCACCTTCTACAATTTTGAGAGCATTTATTTTGTGCTTTCTTAGGACGCTTAGCTTGAAAAATCTCCTAAGCACCTCATTGGAACCAAATTAGCTCAAAATTAGCTCCGTTGTTCGTTCTTCTTTAGGAATTATATCAAGAATTGTTAGGCTACGTTCTTATTTTTGCCAAAAAGGTTTTTTGTTTAACTTATTTTTACTTTTAAAACGTACTTTTATTCCTCTATACTGTGTAAACTGCTTTTGGAGAACAGTTCTCAGAAAATCAAACGGACTTCAGTTTCTGGATTGAAATTGAGCCAAAATTGAGAAAACTAACGCAAATAATAGAGGAGCAATTCCTTCTGTTTATGATTATGCTAAATGTTTGAGAAAAACTCAATTTAAGTACATTTTGGCGGTAAAAGCTTTCTAAAAAAATGAAACTAAAAAAAAACATTTATCTTCATTATATCATTAACATTTTTTTTCTCGGCCGCTTGGATGAATATCAAGTTAAACTAAAACAATATATTATTTTTAGAGGTGAAACTTTTTCTGCAACCAAAATTACTATGTTTTCAACTGTACATTGCTGCTTATGGAAAGGAATAATTGTAACAGATTTTTCATTCGATTCAGGGTTGAATCTATTTCGAAGAACTTTGGTAAGCTTTTATCTAAAAATTGTTGGTGGATTTTGAGTTTAGCTCACCCTTCGTTCACTTCCAATATTTTTTGGTTCAATTTATAATCATTTCGATAACCCGTTCTGTTCAACGTTTCCGGTTTTTATTTGTTTTATATCTCCAGAAAAGTTTAAGTTTCATTATGTGCAGTTTTTGTTCATTATTTTATATGCAGGCCATAGAATTCGCCCAGGCTAAATTTACCCTGTATTATCTGAAAATTACACATTCCCCAAAATTAAGTCCGAGCAGAATAATATCATACTTTTGTGGCTTATAATTGGTCATTACTATAGTAGTATGTACACTATCTATTCATAATCTAGTTTTGGGGTAGGCAATTAACTCAAAGCCCGTTTAGCTTAGTGGTTACGACTTACTATACAAATTAAATGTTACAAGTACCCACGCGGAAGTTCGAATCGCATATAAGGCAAGCCTTGTTGGCG
Source organism: Convolutriloba macropyga (assembly GCF_964194025.1). NCBI lineage: Eukaryota > Metazoa > Xenacoelomorpha > Acoela > Convolutidae > Convolutriloba > Convolutriloba macropyga. The sequence continues at coordinate 32,937,434 of NC_134479.1, read as the reverse complement.
GAGTTAAGCTGAACATTTTATTTCTCATGCAGTAGATTTTACTCAAAAACCAAGTCTAAGCAGTGTAAATTGGGACATGAACACAATACTGTCCATCCTAAAAAACAGAAGGCTTCTAGGCTGATTCAGCGCTGATATGCTCTGCTGTCAACCTCCGGGTACCTCCTTTGTGGGCATTTATTTTGGGATTCCTTAACAAAAGGAAATTGGATCAGCTGCTCAAAAATTTCACACAAACGGACTTTTGGCAAAGTCAACAAAGTATTAAGTAGAGTAGGAAAATAAATAGGCTTCCGCTATCTATTCCATCATTTTCAACAGCCATTTTCGCTGCTTTTCGCTGTTTTTCTTGGGCAAAATGAGTTTTCTGTGATATTTACACGGTATCAATTACAGTATCAATTTTTTAGATATGAGTCAATCAAGTTGACATCAAAGTTATATAAAATTTAATATTTTATAATATAATATTTTGCACTGAAGTTTTTCGAATAATCCCTTCTACTGATTATTCGTTTAGTTTTCGTTTTTCTTACCTTTTCTCTACTTTTAAACTTTTAGTAAGCTTGTATGTTTAAGTGGTTATGAATGGTTAGTCCATGGATTCTTTGTTATCAACAATGAAATCCTAATTAACATAAAATAATCATAATTAAATTGGTGGGAACTAGGAATTAACAGTTCTAACATTAAATCTGTTACATAAATGCTCATTGTTTCCTTGATTAGGTAGGAGAGTCTGGAAGTACAAAAATTTCGCACACATTAAAGATTTTAATAATATGGAAGGAAAAAAAAACGAAAGTGTTTTGCTATTTATCGTCCATATATGGTTATTGACAAGCCCATCAATGCTTATCTTTTGTTTCATTTTTGAACTCTAGTCGGTTTAACCAGATATTGAAAAACTGTTCATGAGGAAAAACTTTCCTGGTTTTAATAACACTTACAAATTTTTCGGGCATAATATATGTCAGGAAAATTGGTTTGAGGGAGTCGTACTTAGTTTTCATTTGATGAAAAAATTTGGGCAGTAATACAGAAAAACAGAATGAAACGATAAATTTAATGTGGATTTCATCATTCTTTCAAACATCGGAATCGTTCTTTGGTGTCAAACAAAGATTTATAATGATTTTCAATGAATATTGCAAAATGTACAAGAAATTTTGTACAAGAAAGTATTTCGTAACTCATTTTAACCAATAATTATCACTGTATGGAATGTAATCAAAAAATGTAAACAAGGTTATGATAAAAGTGACCTCTGATCGGACACAAGTCAAATTCACAAGGTGTTTTTGCAGATTAAAATTATTTTTTTTTGGAAATCGGTTTGACACTAAAGTCTGCAAAACTGTCTGATTTCACTGTGATCGGAGTACATTTTGGTCCTATTTGGTCTGGTCAGGATTCGCTTTCGTCTGGGAAGGTCTGATCAGAATTAACTTCAAGCACATGAAATTCTTATCATAGAACAGTTTGATTTTTCCGCATTCTTCAGTAATGATTAGGTGATATTGGTTCTGCCAAGAGCCAAGCAAACACATATGATCTGTCGAGATATTCATTTGGAGTCCCTTGCTGTCCATCGAAACCATCAGGACAATGACTGGGTAAGATTAACAAGGTGGTGGGCGAGCTGTAGCAATGGCACGCAAAAGCTTCAATTTATCAATTTCTGAAAAATATTTCAAGTTTCACGAAACACCCTGGATTTTGAATTGACTTTACTGCAATAATTTCAAGAGAGTTAGGTCTTAATGAAAAGAATATATTGTCGCGATACTTTAAATCTTGTCCATGTTAAACTTCAGTCACTGATCAGATGATTTTAAGCGCACACAAGTAGGATCAGAGTTGATGTTCAGAGCACACAAGTCTGGAGAAGGGCCGTGGTAATTCCAGAGTCGTGGTGGTTTCGAACGCATGAAGGTCTCATCGGTGATGTCTTCGAGTGCATAAAAGTGCAATGATTTGGAATTGGTCTGGGCTAGGTTCACGCTGCAAGCTTTAATATGGTCTGTTTTTGCTCTTTTTCAGAGGTCCGGTCCGGTTGTAATGGTCTGATGAGAGACAATTCCGAGCGCACTTTGAGCACATAAGAAGTTTTAAGCGTACTTTAGTCTGACCGGAGAATATTTTGGTTCGCGGTAGTCTGATCAGAGGTCACTTTGGTCTCAAATGGTCTGATCAGAGGGCGGCTTTACCTGGGTAATACCAGTAGCCGAGAAAAACTTGTTACAATTGAGTTTTTCGACTGATGAGCACAAACTTTAAAACTATAAAGTGATGTGGTATGAGTTGGAAATGAGTTGGAGCCTCACAAATTTGTCTTTATTGTCAAGCATTATAGTTTTATGACTAAATCAATTTATTTATAAAAATTCTAATGGTCACGAATAAAACCTTCATGAAATCAAACAAGAGTTAATAACCGCGTCTAATCTCTTGCAAAGAATACTTCTCAGGCTTTTGAGGCAATAATGTTCCGTTGATAAATGTTTGAAGATTCCCAGTTTTTATTGTTAGCGTTAGTTTTAACATTTAGCCTGATATTAAATTGGACAGAACTAAAACAATTTAGCTATGATCCCAGTGGAAAGCAAACGGAACTTTTCGTTAATTAGACTAGGTAACAGTTTGAGAAACAAAACAAACTGTACAAAGCTCAAAAATTTTTTAAACGTGGTTTAAACAATAAAAATTATAAAGTTAACCTTACAACATTTAACCTTTCAACTAAAAAGTATTAGAAAGGTTCAAATGTGACTTTTCTGATAGCCAACTGAACTTGTAGTTAATAATGAAACTATAAAATAACCTTTGCAGTTGACACTAGAGCTTTTCGCAAACAAGATTTGATGGGATCTGTTTTGAAAAAAACTAGATTGAAGAGACAACCAAAAGAAACACAACAAACAACACAACAACAGTAACAAACAAAAAAAAAGATGTTATATGAGAGCGCGTCGTAACAGAATCATAAAACAGTCCTTGAACCGAGAGAGAGATTAAAATTTTATTGCTTCACAAGAAGGGGTATATGACTGGTAATTAAGAATAATAAGTTGCACATTGACAAGGTGATGAAAAAAAGGCAAAGTTCAAAAGTAAATTGACTTTGTAGAAAACAAATAGGTGCAAAGCATCTTAAACCATTAGCTATCAAATGCAGGCATCAAAAAATTCTCCTGTAAATTATTTGAAGACATTGAGAAATGACAGAAATCCAAAAAAGTCAAACGACTATAAAAAAAAATTCCAAGCAAAAACAAATTTTTACAAATCAATCAGAATTTGCATGAAAACAATGTCCCATTGATCGAAACCAAAAGGATATTCACCGAAAACATAAGATATGCTAACTTGCGCCCCTTTTCAATGCATATGCTTTTTTCTCGAACATCTTTTTCGTGACAGAATACCAACAAACAATAACGAATATGTGCTAAAAAGACAAAATATTTTAGCGTTGACCCATATTCTTATAATGAGAAACTATGTGTCCCCGAAACGGTTAGTTAGAACGTAATAACGTCATACAGAACTAGTTTTCTCGTCGGGACCTATCAGAGCTATCATTAATGAGACCAAGTAAAATATTGAAATAAAAAAGACCGAAAAAGCAGCAAACTTCGAAAGTTCACAAATATGTTTCAAACCATTTATGTATTCAAAGTCATATGAGGCAATAAATATCAAATGAGATATTATATATGTTAATATACTTTTTTCCGGAAGCGAATTGGACTTTTGATTAATGAGACAATGTCATAAAATTAGAAACAGGACAACAAACGCAGGCATGAAATTTTTAAACTTGGGTTCTTTTTTTCTGAAAAACGTATAATATGTCCAGTGAACGTCATTCGAATATAAATGACGCCTGTTTTTAAAGGGATTAAGTGAAAACAACGAGAATAAACAGATTGTGTTCATTATCAAAAACTCTAACTTCTTTACGTAAAACTAATCGTGTCAATTTCATAAATTAGTCAGCAAACCAATAGAGAAATTAATGTGTTCTTCACTAAAGTGCGGATGGGACCGTAGACATTGCATGTTTTCAATTAAGAGCTAAAATGGCAAAATTGAACGGAAGATTCATCTGTCATTAATTGAACATTGAAAAAACGGAACCCGATAAGCCTTTTTTTATGCCACCCACAACTCTATGCGATGAATATATCGATCGTCCAAAACTCTCTGACCAGAAAAAAGGCCAGTTCATCATGTAGTTCCTCGCCCTCTAGTCTGGGTGGCAACAATTAAACGTGCCCAATCTTAATCCCATAAGAACTGGTTGCGGCAAGTGTGAAAGAACCGGCATAATAATGGATCAAGTTGATGACAATTTCGGTTAATTTCATTTTAAGTTTCCAGAATGAGATTAGTCTGTACATCAAGATAGCAGAAAGTAAGTCCCAGTATTTCGCATAATAACTATATATGACTTAAAATCACCCTTTCCAATTAAATATCTGTCAACGGGTTAAACTGTTGCGACAACCCGCTCCAAAATTCAGGGCAAAAATTGACAGCGAAACAAAAACCCATAATGCTAGAGAAACAGAATGCAATCATGCATTTAAATTACACTTTTACTTGTGATAAGGTTTTACTTTACATTCGCTCATTACATTTGATCAGCTTTTTTCGTTCTTGTTTATTCCTCTACGCGTGAACTAAACTGTCTTAACTCAGATTTGTAATGATGAAAGCCTGAACAATATTCTCATTTCCTGTGAGCAAACAAAAAGACAAGCATTTGTCTATTTTATAGGTTTCCCTCGACACAATTAGAGTTTAATGGCCTGCTCATACATTCAATGGGTGGGTAAAATTTAGGGAAAAATGGGTGGGAAATCACAAGGGAAGCAAATGCTGAAAATCGAGATTTAATTGCTGCTTCAATTTTCGATTTCCTCGGTTGCGGTAGAAATAAATGGGCCATTCATGCGGCATTTACTTAAGTTGCTTGAGTAAAATTTTTGTGTCTCGAGATGATCTGCACCCCGATGACTTTTGTTCACAAATATGATGAAGATTATGATGGAAATAAATGTTTTTATAATCCGTTTATCAGACCAAGTGAACAGTTGCAATTATTTGCAAGAATTGTAAAATATAATCAGTATTACACCCGGGTTGCTAATTCTTCATATAAGGATCATATCTGATGCCATACAAATCACGCGCTATTTCTTAGTACGATCTTTGTACGATTACTAGGAAATCATATTATGATTACCGGGAAATTATATTATGATTACATAAAAAATCATTTTTTATGATTACCGGGACTGCAGTAAAGCTTGGTACTTTGCATTTCTTCATCATTTTGTGACCGATCTCGGCTCGATTTTAGCTCAATATTTTCATCAAACCTTGAATTGAAAGTGACATCTTCGCTAAGAAATATTTTCTTCATTTTCCAGATAACAAGTTTTTAGTTTTTGCTTTGTTAAAAATATCCAAAGAAGAAATGAGTATAAAAAGAATTTGAAATTAACGCTGCTTTATTGTTGCCTCTTGGCAGAGCCAACGTCCCTCAATAAAAAAAAACAAAAAAATTGAAAAAAAATATTGCACTCGAAATCAGACCTTCCAGACCGAATTCACCTCTGATCAGACCGAACGCAGACCATGGTCCAGACTATAAAGACTGTGATCAGACCTTCCAGAACGAATTGACATCTGATCAGACCGAACCCAGACCATGGTCCCGACTATAAAGACTGTGATCAGACCTTCCAGACCGAATTGACCTCTGATCAGACCGAACGCAGACCATGGTCCAGACTATAAAGACTGTGATCAGACCTTCCAGACCGAATTGAACTCTGATCAGACCGAACGCAGACCATGATCCAGACTATAAAGACTGTGATCAGACCTTCCAGACCTAATTGACCTCTGATCAGACCGAACCCAGACCATGGTCCAGACTATAAAGACTGTCATCAGACCTTCCAGACCGAATTGACCTCTGATCAGACCGAACGCAGACCATGGTCCAGACTATGATCAGACCGTCCAGACCGAATTGACCTCTGATCAGACCGAAATCAGACCATGGTCCAGACTATTGTGCGCTCGAACCACTTTCCAGACCCTGTAATTTCGGTCTGGGAACACAGGGTTGTGCGCTCGATTGGGTCTGATCATAGCTCAATTTGGGTCTGGACCAAAACCTGGGTAGTCATACTCAACATTTGATTTTGGGTGTGTATATTATTTGAGTTCTTAGTCTCTCGTAACAAAATTTCTATAGAATTTTGAACGATATTGACTCTCACTTAATGAAAAGCAAACGAAACAACGATTAATTTCCCAAACAACATGTCACATGGTATTAGAAGGCTTCAGTCTTGGAAGAATTTTTTAATGTAATTGCGTAAAATTAATGATTGCTTTAAAGTTGGAGTGACAATAAATTAGCCAACAGCCGGAAAGAAACGCGGCTTTTAAGTGCTTCAGTAAATAGTTTTTGTTTACACAAGACCAAGAGGCGAATCAAGTCCCCAAGGCATTTTAGCCAGGCTGAGGACTGACTGAATGAACAAAATACCAAATTGACCAAATACCATATCTTACCTACGCCCACTTGTGAGATTGTTTCACATATCTTCATAAGATTTAAAAGAGGTTTTGTTTAAAAGAAATCTCAAGCTAAGTTAGAGTACTGAAAGGATATTTGCATGGTTTTCACAAAAAAGTATCTAACTGAATACCATATAGCAGCGTTCATGCACGTTATCATCGTTTGAAAAAAAATTGCAAAAAAACTCTTACCCCATTTGCGAATCGGGAATGCATTCCCACGTTTCAATGAAGGCCAACAAGAAGAACAACCGGAATCTTCTCTGTAGACTATTTTGAAAACATTAACATGTTTGATTGCTTTATGAACCCCTTTTGTGTGTTTTTGCAAGAAATTGATGTCAACTCATGGTTTAACTCCTGCGGTACAGTTCAGTATATTATGTTAACCTCTAAAAACCTAAGCTTCTTGTTAACTTTGAAACTTCATTTTCTTGTTTTTGTTTGTTAGTTTGTTTCTCTATAGAGCTTTTTATACCAAGCGCCTTTTAGTTTCTCTTTATTTATAAAAACAAATATTTCCTTACTTTTTGTTTTTTCAAGTTATCATTCCTTGAATTTCTTGCAAAGAACGCAAAGGATTGTAAATATCTTCACAGTAGTATATAGCGAGCACATGTGTCGGTATTTTAGGAGGGCATTCTGATTGGTCGAGAGGTTTAGTGTAGTAAACATTGTAGATGAACTTTTATTGAAAGGAGTGGTAAAATTGAGTGCCGTTTGTGTCTGTTTACTTAGTAACAGATGTTGTCAGAGAGATGTTTACACACATTCCAATCACGCTCACTGTTTTGAACGCTCTTTGTGGGGGGGGGTCAAGTTGCGAGGATGGGTAAAAAAGATCTCTGCTTGCATTAAATTATTTAGCAAAACGTCGCATATGTTTACACATGCTCAGATAACTCTACCTGTTGAAAACAATTTCTTCAAACGAGTAAAAGAATACAAATTGATTAACAGTTCGGATCTTTTGAATGTTCTCATTACACTGTTTACTATCACAACAGCGTAGAGTGTAAGGATGATAAATAATGTGAGAAAACGAACTGTTTGTCAGAGATCGTGATATACTCAAACCGTGACTGCTGAGAAAAAGCAGGTAGCAGGTTGTCAAGCCAGATAAGGTAAAAAGGGGCATAAGATATATAAATTTTTCAATCGTTCTTCCCATTTTTCTTCTAACCTTGAGGTGATCTCTTTAGATTATTTTGGCAAATGGCTTCTGTTAAAGTCACACTTAGGAGAATACCCTCCACGGATTCTTATTTAAGCGAAGGAACCTGGTCCCCACTGACCCCTAAATTCTCTGTACCTCAAGCGGCTAAGAGAACTGGGGGAGGGCCGGTGCTAAGACAGGGTCTCTTTGAGGAGCGTCCCGAAGTTCCGAGTCGGGTACTAAATCAGCCAACAGTTGTTTACGAGTCTCAATAACATCGTATAAGATCGGCGAAGCTTGTCTCCAGACTACAAACGATGGAGCTCAAGTCCGCTGATCGTATATAGGTTCCCAATTTCTAATTGAGAACAGTAAATACAAAAATTTTCGCAAAAAACAAATAAAAAATATAAAAAAAGAGAACACCCACCAAGACAAGTTTTAGATACAGAGATAAGCAAATACTCCTCTCTATATTTAAACTTGTTCAGTTTGGAATGTTCACGACCATAAAAAAATACCATCAATTGTTAAAACTGTAACATCATCAAAGAATTTGCATCAATTATTAGGTTCATTCAGTTAAAGATGGTTTTGTATGTGTTCTTTCAGGTTTTGTGCGATTATCATTGTAGTCTAAAGAAGGAAGATGATTTGAGGATGGCTACAAACTCAGGTATTATATATAAGTAAATACATAGTTATTCAGGTTCCCTGATGAAGGTGTCCCATATGAAGTTTTTTCAAAAAATCTTTCGAAAATTTCCCTCAAAAATTTTTTTCTCAAACACACGGAAATGTAGGTAAAAAAATAAAATTTTTGTAAATTCTTTCTATTTGAAAAAATTCAAAGGGTCCCCCCTTTAAACTTTCCAAAAAATTTTTTTCGAAAATTTCCACCATAAAAAATTTTTTCTCTATTTTTCATCGAAACACACGGAAATGAAGGTGAAAAAAAATTTTGAAAAAAAAGTTTTGAAAAAATCCAAAGGGTCCCCCTTGAACTTAATTAAAAAAATTTTTTCGAAAATTTCCACCAAAAAATTTATCTATTTTTCATCGAAACACATAGAAATGTAGGTAAAAAGTAAAATTTTTGAAAAAAATTTTTTTTTGATAAAATCCAAAGGGTCCCCCCCTTGAAGTTTTCAAAAAAATTTTTTTGAAAATTTCCACAAACCAAAATTTTTCTCTAATTTTCATCGAAACACATGGAAATGTGGGCGAAAAGCAAAAATTAAAAAAAAATGTTTTGATAAAATCCAAAGGGTCCCCCTTTGAAGTTTTCATAAAAGTTTTCGAAAATTTCCACCAAAAAATTTTTTCTCTACTTTTCACCGAAACACATAGAAACGTAGGCGAAAAGTAAAAAATTTAAAAAAAAAAATTTTTTGATAAACTCCAAAGGGTCCCCCATTTGAAGCTTTCAAAAAAATTTTTCGAAAATTTCCACCGAAAAATTTTTTCTCTATTTTTCATCGAAACACGCGGAAATGAAAGTCAAAAGTAAAAATTTTAAAAAATATTTTTTTTTGAAAAAATCCAAAGGGTTCCCCCCTTTAAATGTGAAAATTTTTACAAAAAACCAAAAAAAAATATAAAAACAAAAAAGAGAACCCCCACCCAAACAAGTTTTAGATACAGAGATAAGCAAATACTCCTCTCTATATTTAAACTTGTTCAGTTTGGAATGTTCACAACCCTAAAAAAAATACCATCGATTGTTAAAACTGTAACATCATCAAAGAATTTGCATCAATTATTAGGTTCATTCAGTTAAAGGTTGTTTTGTATGTGTTCTTTCAGGTTTTGTGTGATCATCATTGTAGTCTAAAGAAGGAAGATGATTTGAGGATGGCTACAAAATCAGGTATTATATATAAGCAAATACATAGTTATTCAGGTTCTCTGATGAAGGTGTCCCATATGAAGTTTTTTCAAAAATTTTTTCGAAAATTTCCCCCAAAAATTTTTTTCTGTTTTTGTCTGAAACACACGGAAATGTAGGTAAAAAATAAAAATTTTGAAAATGTATTCCAATTTTGTAAATTCTTTTTATTTGAAAAAATTCAAAGGGTCCCCCCTTTAAACTTTTCAAAAAAACTTTTTCGAAAATTTCCCCCAACAAATTTTTTCTCTAATTTTCATCGAAACACATGCAAATGTGGGCGAAAAGCAAAAATTTGAAAAAAAAATTATTCGATAAAATCCAAAGGGCTCCTATTGTGAATTTTTTTCAAAAAATTTTTCGAAAATTTCCACCGAAAAATTTTTTCTCTATTTTTCATCGAAACACGGAAATGTAGGTGAAAAGTAAAATTTTTGAAAAAATAAAATTTTTTGGAAAAATCCAAATGGTGCCCCTCTGAACTTTTTAAGAAAAATGCAAATTTTTCATCCAAAAATTTTTTTTCTCTAATAAAATAAGTTTTTCTAGAAACTATTTAACTCAGGGGTGATCAAATGGTTGTGCGAGCAACAGTTTATTGATACATAATTAGGAATCAGATATCAAGTGGTTCTGTATGTATACCATCATCTAGTACTTTACGTTTTGGGTAGAAGTAGCTGAGTACATTATTTCTAATTTCATAAGTGCACACTTTTCCATGACCAACAACTCTAGATCCTCGGTTGATTGTCTCCTCGCAATGATGATAACTAAACACATTTGAATACTTTTCCAAAGTTGAATTGTTGATAAGACTATACTTATTCAACCCTTTACTGCTAATTTTAACGTCTCTACTTCGCTGATCATAACAGTAAAATGTTTTGGAAAACAATGCCACCCTTTCCGTGCATCGAAACTCTTCTTTGAAGAAGCCTGGTGTTCACTGATCAAATTTGAAAAGTTTAGAACAACAAATACGCGAAAAGAAATTGTCTTGTCCACCAGCAAGAAAATCTGACTGACAATCAGAGATTCGATAATGATTCCAGAGCTCACGCATGTCTTCCCATATTATGTCTTCAATCTTTGGCTCTGAAATTGCTACATTTAAACTATCGGTGTCAATTTCAATGAAATTGTACTTCGTAGGGTCACAAAAATTTTCAAAAAAATTGTAGACGAGCTGTAACTTGTTAAGTTTTGCGTATTATAGGATGAAAAAACCAACAATGATAGGTTATTTATGCACCACTTGATTTTTTTTTCAGCTCTACCTCATATATATTTACTGGTAACTCATGAAGCTTCACGAAGAGTTTGTTGTTAAACAGCTTGTCAACCATAGGTTCAAGAACGTATTTTGTCTTCGTATGACGCGTTCGATCCAGTATCTGATATCCGTAAGCACTATTCCCAATAAGTTTCATTGTTTCTGCTACCACCGTTGAATGCTGATTTCTATAACCTTCTCGCCTAGATTGCACAACTTTGTCAACAAAGGATCCAAAGCAGATTTCAGCTGTGTACTGTATAAAGAAAAATGTTCTTTTCAGTTCTAAACCCTGTTCCAGATAAAACCGTAATAAAGGTGTAATGAGTGGTGCTTGTGATAAGTTCATGCTAGAGCTCAACATTCTGCAAGGTTTTGACATTATGTAGTTCCCAATGGCGAAAGAACGCATGTGATCCCCAACATCATTCAAACTAGCATCAACGTTTTTGAAAGCAGGAGAGAATATTAAAATTTTTCCTGCAGATGCAGGGGAACTATATTTTTGCAATCAACAACCCCAAACATGGATCCTTCTAAAATCTTTTTAACAAGCTTTGAGTGTGTCAGAGGATGACAACGGGGAAAAAGGTTTTAACAAGGTCCCCAGCACCATCCAAGTTTTCTTGTGCCATTGAATTCCATTTACATTCCAAAACCTCAAAAATTTGAGGTCCCAATTCTTGCAAGAAGGAGCGACGATAGTTATCTTGTTCACGTTTTGCTAATCCTCTTGTCCGTATTTCAGGTGACAACACCTTCCTTTCTTGACACTCACAGAAGCGGTGGAAGCATCCCATTACTTCGAAAACAGTTTCACAGTGCAAATAGTACCCATCAACTTGATAGGGGCCAAACTGCTTTTGATTTGATGATTGAATTGAGTTCGAATGACACATTCGAGTCTATTGTTTTGCAATATATGACAAAACCACTTGTTCCACAAAATTTTTGATATTACGTATTGGAACAAGCAACTGAGTGTCAGCAGAAAACTCCCACTTTATATAAGGACCGGTTGGCATGTCATGGATCATGTCATACGGATAGAGTTGACTGGCATCGATGCCGATAACCGCACGACAAATGTTTGTTGTCTTCTCTATCACAGTTTCATCAACTTTTGCATATCGATTGAAAAAGATGCTAGGTCCACCTGTTAACCAAGATCGAATGTAACAGTCATACTGCTTGTCTATTTTTTTCAAACGGAAAAAACTTTGAGTTTGTTGATGATTGCAGAATTCTGTTTGGTAGGCTGGGTAGTGTCAACCTTAATTTCAACATATCTATCTTGAAGTTATGATAGAACCGAGTCATTTTGTTCATGAATTGCCACTAAAGTTGTTACCACATCTTTGTCGTTGTACCACTTAAAGAAATCGTGAAACGTTTCTATTTTTTGTTCCTCCCAAATATCAACGAGCATCTAGTAGTTCTCTTCCTTCGTAATTGGGATTTTGTCAATTTTCATAACTTGCAAGGCCTCAGTGCTGCTTTTCCCATTGCTTAATATTCGTGTGTTTTCACATACGAAACACATAGAAATGTAGGTGAAAAGTTAAATTTTTGAAAAATTTTTTTTTGATAAAATCAAAAGGGTCCCCCCCTTGAAGTTTTCAAAAAAAAATTTCGAACATTTCCACCAAAAAATTTATCTATTTTTCACCGAAATACATAGAAATGTAGGTGAAAAGTAAAAATTTTGAAAAATTTTTTTTTTGATTAAATCCAAAGGGTCCCCCCTTGAAGTTTTCAAAAAAATTTTTTTTGAAAATTTCCACAAACAAAATTTTACTCTAATTTTCATCGAGACACATGGAAATGTGGGCGAAAAGCAAAAATTTTTTAAAAAAAATTTTTTTGATAAACTCCATTTGAAGCCTTGAAAAAAATTTTTCAAAAATTTCCACCGAAAAATTTTTTCTCTATTTTTCATCGAAACACGCGGAAATGAAAGTCAAAAGTAAAAATTTTAAAAAAAAATTTTTTTTTTTGAAAAAATCCAAAGGGTTCCCCCTGTAAATATGAAAAGTTTCACAAAAAACCAAAAAAAAAATATAAAAACAAAAAAGAGAACACCCACCCAAACAAGTTTTAGATACAGAGATAAGCAAATTTTCACTGAAACACACGGAAATGTAGGTAAAAAATAAAAACTTTGAAAATTCTTTTTATTTGAAAAAATCCAAAGGGTTCCCCCATTAAACTTTTCAAAAAAATTATTTCGAAAATTGCAACCAACAAATTTTTTCTCTAATTTTCATCGAAACACATGGGAATGTTGGCGAAAAGCAAGAATTTAAAAAAAAAATTTTTTTGATAAAATCCAAAGGGCTCCCATTGTGAATTTTTTTCAAAAATTTTTTTCGAAAATTTCCACCGAAAAATTTCTTCTATTTTTCATCCAAACGCGGAAATGTAGGTCAAAAGTAAAAATTTTGAAAAAAATTTTGAAAAAATCCAAAGGGTTCCCCATCTGAATTTTTTTCAAAAAATTTTTTTCGAAAATTTCCACCAAAAATTTTTTTCTCTATTTTTCATCGAAATATGGAAATGTAGGTGAAAAGTAAACCTTTTGAAAAATTAAAATTTTTTGGAAAAATCCAAATGGTGCCCCTCTGAACTTTTTAAAAAAAATGCGAAATTTTCCTCCAAAAATTTTTTTCTCTAATAAAATAAGTTTTTCTAGAAACTATTTAACTCAGGGGTGATCACATGGTTGTGCGAGCAACAGTTTATTGATACATAATTAGGAATCAGATATCAAGTGGTTCTGTATGTATACCATCATCTAGTACTTTACGTTTTGGGTAGAAGTAGCTGAGTACAATATTTCTAATTTCATAAGTGCACACTTTTCCATGACCAACAACTCTAAATCCTCGGTTGATTGTCTCCTCGCAATGCTGATAACTCAACACATTTGAATACTTTTCCAAAGTTGAATTGTTGATAAGACTATACTTATTCAACCCTTTACTGCTAATTTTAACGTCTCTACTTCGCTGATCATAACAGCAAAATGTTTTGGAAAACAATGCCACCATTTCCGTGCATCGAAACTCTTCTTTGAAGAAGCCTGGTGTTCGCTGATCAAATTTGAAAAGTTTAGAACAACAAATACGCGAAAAGAAATTGTATTGTCCGTCAGCAAGAAAATCTGACTGACAATCAGAGATTCGATAATGATTCCAGAGCTCACGCATGTCTTCCCATGTTATGTCTTCAATCTCTGGCTCTGAAATTGCTACATTTAAACTATCGGTGTCAGTTTCAATAGAATCGTACTTCGTAGGGTCACAAAACTTATCAAAAGAGTTGTAGACGAGCTGTAACATGACAAGTTTTGCGTACTGTAGGATGAAAAAACCAACAATGATAGGTTCTATATGCACCACTCGATTTTTGTTTAGCTCTACCTCATATATTTTTCCTGGTAGCTCATGAAGCTTCAAGATGAGTTTGCGTTAATCAGCTTGTCAACCAGAGGTTCAAGAACGTATTTTGTCTTCGTATGACGCGTTCGATCCATTATCTGATATCCTTGAGAGCTATTCCCAATAAGTTTCATTGTTTCTGCTACCACCGTTGAATGCTGATTTCTATCACCTTCTCGCCTAGATTGCACAATTTGTCAACAAAGGATCCAAAGCAGATTTCAGCTGTGTACTGTATAAAGAAAAATGTTCGTTTCAGTTCTAAACCCTGTTCCAGATAAAACCGTAATAAAGGTGTAATGAGTGGTCCTTGTGATAAGTTCATGCTAGAGCTCAACATTCTGCAAGGTTTTGACATTATGTAGTTCTCAATGGCGAAAGAACGCATGTGATCCCCAACATCATTCAAACTAACATCAGTGTTTTTGAAAACTGGAGAGAATTTTTTAAATTTTTCCTGCAGATGCAGGGGAACTATGTTTTTGCAATCAACAACCCCAAACATGGATCCTTCTAAAAGCTTTGAGTGTGTCAGAGGATGACAACGGGGAAAAAAGGTTTTAAAATGTCCCCAGCACCATCCAAGTTTTCTTGTGCCATTGAATTCCATTTACATTCCCAAACCTCAAAAATTTGAGGTCCCAATTCTTGCAAGAAGGAGCGACGATAATTATCTTGTTCACGTTTTGCTAATCCTCTGGTCCTTATTTCAGGTGACAACACCTTCTTTTCTTGACACTCACAGAAGGGGTGGAAGCATCCTATTACTTCGAAAACAGTTTCACAGTGCAAACAATACCCATCAACTTGATAGGGGCCAAACTGCTTTTGCTTTTGATGATTGAATTGAGTTCGAATGACACATTTGGGTCTATTCTTTGCAATATATGACAAAACCACTTGTTCCACAAAACTTTTGATATTACGTATTGGAACAAGCAACTGAGTGTCAGCAGAAAACTCCCACTTTATATAAGGACCGGTTGGCATGTCATGGGTCATGACATACGGATAAAGTTGACTGGCATCGATGCCGATAACCGCACGACAAATGTTCGTTATCCTCTCTATCACAGTTTCATCAACTTTTGCATATCGATTGAAAATGATGCTAGGTCCACCTGTTAACCAAGATCGAATGTAACAGTCATACTGGTTGTCTATTTTTTTCAAATGGAGAAAACTTTGAGTTTGTTGATGATTGCAGAATTCTGTTTGCTAGGTTGGGTAGTGTCAACCCTAATTTCAACATATCTATCTTGATATTATGATAGAACTGAGTCATTTTGTTCATGAATTGCCACTAAAGTTGTTACCACATCTTTGTCGTTGTTCCATTTCAAAAAATCGTGAAACGTTTCTATTTTTTGTTCCTCCCAAATATCAACGAGCATCTAGTAGTTCTCTTCCTTCGTAATTGGGATTTTGTCAATTTTCATAACTTGCAAGGCCTCAGTGCTGCTTTTCCCATTACATAATAGTCGTTTGTATTCATCTAACTCCATACCAAGAGCATTACCGTTTTTCAATTTACTGTAAAATGAGTCGATTGGGGGTAACTCTTTGAGTTCATGCTTTTTGTACACATCAAACGATTCGTAGGGGGAAAAATCCCTTGGTTTCCTGGCACCCGTAATTTTTCAAAATTTTATTTAGAGAAATCCCACCACCAAGAAAATTAAGTATGTTTAAGAACTGTATTCCAAGGGAGCTCAAAGCTAGAATTTGATTCGACTTCTGAACTACAGACCGAGTGCGTTAATATTCAAACAGCAAAAATTTCATTAAATATTCTTTTATGAGGTTGATATCATATCTGGAACTCTTGAACCGAAATACAGGTATTGTTGAGCAGTAGTCTTCAAACTCATCGAGTAACTGTTTCAAGAGCCGTTTCTCACAATGCAAAGCTCTTGTTCGCTCAGTCAACTCAGAATCTTCCTCGTCGTCACTATTGATCATAGCGAAATCATTCTCTGCTGTTGGAGGATCTTGTCGTTGAATTTCGAGGTGAACATTTTTATGCTTCCTTCGCAGCGTTTCAAGATAGGGTGCAAATTTTTCTTTGTTGAGTTTGGAGTTTCTACGTGCTAAGCTTTGTATTTCTTGAAAAAACTCTAATAAGAGTTAATGGGTTCTCATTACAGAAAAATACAGGCTTTTCGAGAAGATTTTAAGTAATTGATACACTGACAGGAATGTGACGTTCCACCCATTTTATAGCTTCAGTGTCTTGTAAAGAGTTATCTTGCACGGTAATTGATTCGCAGTCAAAAATAACCAAATTTTTGAACAATTTCATATCATCCGGAACAAATATTTCGAAATCTTCTATTTTTTTGAAAACTGACTGATTCACTTGAGACGGTCCAGACGGATAGATATGATTAATGCGTTCAGGACAGCTTGCGAGATTGTTTGATCGAGAGAAAAAAACATCACAAACTGAGCAACGAAATCTTTTTAATACCATGATAGTATCGTCAGTCCAACAAATAAGATGATCAATTTTCAAGAGTGGTACTGTTCTCGAAAAAATGTTTTTCGAATTGTAAGTCAATTCATCACAAAAAGTTTCACCTTCAAAAAAAAGAGAGTAAAGTTGAATGGTACAGTGAAATAACTCTTCAACGATTGAAATCTGAGTGTCATTTACCCGAGGAAAACCAATTCAATTCTACCTGGCTTTTATCGATGAATTGAGAGAAAAAATTGTACGTCTCAGTGAGATATGGTTCCTCACCATAAATTTCGTAAGCCAAAGCCCGAAAAAGCATAAATTGTCATCAAATTGTCGGTTAGACATAACCATTTTATGTGACAATTAATGCTTTCAGAATGAAACAGTTGCGTCCGATGTTGTGCGATATCGTACACCAACTGCTGAAAATCGTTAGCAATACTAGAGTTAAGTATAAAAGAAATTGATTGTAGAAAGTTGGCAGTGGAATTATTATCTCGTTGTTGTGCTGATGAAGAGGGTAGTTGAGATGGAGATTGATGAGGTTTTGCTGGCGATTCAAATACAGCTGCTCTCAATCCTTTTCGATAAAACTAGAATCGTTTTCGTAGTAGTCGTTTTTTGGCAATGCTAGGTCTCCACAGAGCACGCATTGAAATTCCAATATGTAATTTTTGTAGCAGATTGTAGTTGTTTAAATGAATTTCCCTTCACTTGAGGAACACGACTGAAATAATAAAGGAAATTAATAAAAGGAAAATCAACTTTTTGGAAAAAAACTCTTTGATGTTTTTTCCAAAGAACTGATTGTCCTTGTACTATTTTCCTTTATTAATTCGGACGTGTTACTCAAGTGAAGGGAGAATTATTTAAACAACTACAATCTGCTACAAAAATTCCATTTTGGACTTTCATTGCGTGCTCTGTGGAGACTTAGCATTGCGAAAAAACGACTACTACGAAAACGATTCAAGTTTTGTCGAAGAGGATTGAGAGCAACTGTATTCGAATCACCATCAAACCCTCATCAATCCTCATCTCTACTACCCTCTTCATCTCAACTACCCTCTTCATCAGCACAACAACGAGATAAAAATTCTACTGCCAACTTTCTACAATCAATTTCTACTACACTTAGCTCTAGTATTGGTAACGATTTTCAGCAGTTGGTGTACGATATCTCACATCATCGGACGCAACTGTTTCTTTCTGAAAGCATTAATTGTCTCATAAAATGGTTATACCTAAAAAGTATGTTCAAGGCTCAGTTTGTAAAAAATCAATCCTGGAAGGTAATTTGGCAAGACACTTAAAAAAACACACTTTCAAAAGCACAACTTGTTCTGCTTCTTTCAAAACTAAACCTAAGTAACTCCAACACTCTCAAACGCATCGATCCATTGTTAACTCGAACTCTCTCAACAGAAATTCTTATTCCGCTTCCTCTTCAACACCTTCAAAGGCTGGCTCGGAAAAGCTCAAGTTTGTTTGCTTGATATGTCAAAAACCTTATTATACTTATTAACAGCTTCGACAACATACAACGGATCACAAAAGAGAGAAATCAACGAAAAACACCAATCTAATTGATCTATCAGAATTTGAAGACAATGAAAAAACTTCTTGAAGAAGTAACTAGCGTTTAACATTTTCTGAAGGATTAAACAACCGAGCTTACGCGCAAGAAAATATACAATTTTCGTGTTTCTGAAATAAACACCAATTTTCTTCAGGAAAAAATTAAACTGATATAAGACGAGCTAGAATGTTCCGCAAACATTAGCTTTGCTTTTGGTTCAGTTCTTAAATGCGTTGAACAGGATGATGTATTTAAATATTATTATCCTGTTGATAACAACACTATTTTGAATGTAAATGGAATTCAATGGCACAAGAAAACTTGGATGGTGCTGGGGACCTTTTTAAAACCTTTTTCCCCCGTTGTCATCCTCTGACACACTCAAAGCTTGTTAAAAAGATTTTAGAAGGATCCATGTTTGGGGTTGTTGATTGCGAAAATATAGTTCCCGTGCATCTGCAGGAAAAATTTAAAAAATTCTCTCGAATTTTCAAAAACGCTGATGTTAGTTTAAATGATATTGGGGATCACATGCTTTCTTTCTCCATTGAGAATCACATCATGTCAAAACCTTGCAGAATGTTGATCTCTAGCATGAACTTATCACAAGGACCACTCATTACACCTTTATTACGGTTTTATCTGGGACAGTGTTTAGAACTGAAAAGAATCTTTTTCTTTATACAGTACACAGCTGAAAACCGCTTTGGATCCTTTGTTGACAAATTGTGCAAGCTAGGCGAGAAGGTGATAGAAATCAGCATTCAACGGTGGTAGCAGAAACAATGAAACTTATTGGGAATAGCGCTCAAGGATATCAGATAATGGATCGAACGCGTCATACGAAGACAAAATACGTTCTTGAACCTCTGGTTGACAAGCTGATTAACGCAAACTCATCTTCAAGCTTCATGAGCTACCAGGAAAAATATATGAGGTAGAGCTAAACAAAAATCGAGTGGTGCATATAGAACCTATCATTGTTGGTTTTTTCATCCTACAGTACGCAAAAGTTGTCATGTTACAGCTCGTCTACAACTCTTTTGATAAGTTTTGTGACCCTACGAAGTACGATTCTATTGAAACTGACACCGATAGTTTAAATGTAGCAATTTCAGAGCCAGAGATTGAAGACATAATAAGGGAGGATATGCGTGAGCTCTGGAATCATTATCGAATCTCTGATTGTCAGTCAGATTTTCTTGCTGATGGACAATACAATTTCTTTTCGCGTATTTGTTATTCTAAACCTTTCAAATTTGATCAGTGAACCCCAGGCCTATTCAAAGAAGAGTTTTGATGCACGGAAATGGTGGCATTGTTTTCCAAAACATATTGCTGTTATGATCAGCGAAGTGGAAACGTTAAAATCAGCAGTAAAGAGTTGAATAAGTATAGTCTTATCAACAATTCAACTTTGGAAAAGTATTCAAATGTGTTTAGTTATCATCATTGCGAGGAGACAATCAACCGAGGATCTAGAGTTGTTGGTCATGGAAAAGTGTGCACTTATGAAATTAGAAATAATGTACTCAGCTACTTCTACCCAAAACGTAAAGTTATAGATGATGGTATACATAAAGAACCACTTGATATCTGATTTCTAATTATGTATCAATAAACTGTTGCTCGCACAACCATTTGTTCACCCCTGAGTTAAATAGTTTCTAGAAAAACTTATTTTACTTGAGAAAAAAAATTTTGGAGGAAAATTTCGCATTTTTTTTTTATAAAAGTTCAGAGGGAACACCCTTTGGATTTTTCCAAAAAATTTTAATTTTTCAAAATTTTACTTTTCACCTACAATTCCGTGTTTTTCTATGAAAAATAGAGAAAAGATTTTTTGGGATAAATTTTCGGAAAAAAAATTGAAAAATGTTAAAATGGGACACCTTCATCAGAGAACTTGAATAATTATGTATTTACTTATAAATAATACCTGATTTTGTAGCCATCCTCAATTCATCTTCCTTCTTTAGACTACAATGATGATCACACAAAACCTGAAAGAACACATACAAAACCATCTTTAACTGAATGAACCTAATAATTGATGCAAATTCTTTGATGATGTTACAGTTTTAACAATTGATGGTATTTTTTTTATGGTCGTGAACATTCCACACTGAACAAGTTTAAATATAGAGAGGAGTATTTGCTTATCTCTGTATCTAAAACTTGTTTGGGTGGGTGTTCTCTTTTTTGTTTTTATATTTTTTTTTTTTGAAAATTTTCGTAATTACTGTTCTCAATTAGAAATTGGGAACCTATATACGACCAGCGGACTTGAGTTCCATCGTTTGCAGTCTGAAGACAAGCTTCGCCGATCTTATAGGATGTTATTGAGACTCGTAAACAACTGTTGGCTGATTTAGTACCCGACTCGGAACTTCGGGACGCTCCTCAGAGAGACCCTGTCTTAGCACCGGCCCTCCCCCAGTTCTCTTAGCCGCTTGAGGTACAGAGAATTTAGGGGTCGGTGGGGACCAGGTTCCTTCGCTTAAATAAGAATCCGTGGAGGGTATTCTCCTAAGTGTGACATTAAGAGAAGCCATTTGCGAAATAATCTAAAGAGATCACCTCAAGGTTAGAAGAAAAATGGGAAGAATGATTGAAAAATTTAAATATCTTACGCCACTTTTTACCTTATTTGGCTTGACAACCTGCTACCTGCTTTTTCTCAGCAGTCATGCTGCGTTAACGGTTTGAGTATATCACGATCTCTGACAAACAGTTCGTTTTCTCACATCATTTATCATCCTTACAGTCTACGCTGTTGTGAAATTAAACAGTGTAATGAGAACATTTAAAAGATCCAAACTGTCAATCAGTTTGTATCCTTTTAATCCCTTCAAGTAATTGTTTTTTAAAAATTTAGAGTGATCTGAGCATGTGTAATCATATGTGACGTTTTGCTAAATAAACAAATGCAAGCAGCATTTGTTTTCACCCATCCTCGCAACTTGACCCACCACAAAAAGTGTTCAAAACAGTGAGAGTGATCGGATTGTGTGTAAACATTTCTCTGACAACATTTTTACTAAATAAACGAACACAAACAGCACTCAATTTTACCCCTCCTTTCAATTAAAGTTCATCTACAATGTTTATTACACTAAACCTCTCGACCAATCAGAATGCCCTCCTAAAATACCGACACATATGCTCGCTATATACTACTCTTGACCTTTTCGTGGCAGGAATGTTTCCAAGATCTTATCAAGATTTGTCAAGTTTGGTTTGGTTTTATCGAGGTGTTTCATGTTTCATATCACTGGGTACATACCAATTAACATTTTTTTTCATTTCTGTCCAATTAGCAGCTTTTTGAAAATATTGGTGAAGTTGAGTAACTTTGTCACCTCATTTATCATCTAGAACTTAACTTTTTAACAAACTGTGGGCAATTCTTACATAGTTTCAAAGCCGTCAGTGTATATTAAACAAAAATATTTGCTACACTTGCTGGCATATTGGCCCGGGTTTTTCTTTCACTTGCTCTTCTTTACTCATCACCTTGTTGTAGACAGACTGTTCTCTTCGCCGCCATTATTTAAATTTAGACTTTCCAATTGTCACTCCTACAAAAGTCTTAAAATAGTTGCATTTTTCATTGCAAATGTTTGTTGATATTTCACTATTCAAAATTTAAACTCAATAGTTTTTTTTGAATACGACGCCATGATTGTTCGGACACAAAAAGAAAGGTTTATGGGAACCCATTAGCAAGTCCTCATTAGCGATAAATTTAGATACTCTTTGTTATTATTTGCGATTTGACTTTACTGTTTTCCACTAAATAAAAAAGCTCATCCATTATTATCGATTAGAGTTTTAGAACCCCTCCGTAGAAACTAACATAAGTGATACAAATGATAATTCACTGAGTTAATTGTGAGCCAAGAATTATTTTGGATCTTTCATTTAACGCTAATTTGGACCGAAAATGGTTTTTCTATAAGAATTCATAAAAGCTAGTGTAGTTTGTTTCTTCATTTTAAGGAAACGTTTCTTTGAAAACCACAATCCACAGCGGAGTTTAGACGAAACAATGCAAGAGAACTGACTTGAAGAGTTGACGACGATACAAACACAGGAACAAAAGGAAGGTGGTTTAATAAGCGACAAACGGATTGATTAACTATCAATTTTAAAATAGATTGCTTAAGAACCTAAACAAAAAACTACAAATATGTTGAAAAAATTTATCATGCAGAACGTTTTAAAAAAATGCTCAAGCGCCTACTGTGAAAACTTTTATTGTGGCTTTGAAATGGAAACGAAAAAACTAACAAAAAACAGAAAGTAATGTGTATATATATGCTAAATTAAAAGTTGGGGTTTTAAAACTTGCTCTGTAAAATTATTAAATAAATTCCCATAATTGAAAACCCATAATGAAATATATTACATAGCCTTCTATCCTACAAATTGCATTTAATTTCACCTAAATGTTTCTTCCTAATTTTTATTCAATCTGTAGGTAAATCAAAAGTACCCTAATATTGGATTAAAACTTAGATGAAATATATTTTTTACCGGAACTTTTCATTATTTAGTTTTCCATGTGTTAAATGAATTTCCTAAAATTTTTGACGTTCAACATCATTCCCGTTATTCAGATACCGAGAGTACCCTTTGTTCGCATATTTTTGAGTAAATTTTTAGTTGCTGGCAAAAAAGAAAGAGAAAAGTTTCGAAAAAGTTTCGCAAGTTTACTTTTTTTTCAAATTGAGACATCATAAATCTTTCTTTGCCAAGGCTCTAATATGATCTTCTGGATTGTAGCAAACTGACCAAGTTGGCTTTTTTGCTACAAGTCTAAAAGTTTTAATTAGGTCAGGCTCACCTCCTTTTTATTGATTTCTTCTTTACTTAGATTCCATGACTGATTAATTGATTTTTATCAACTTTGCCTCAGTATTTTATAATATTCTTTTTTTTCATTTTCAGTGTTTTAGATTGTTCTCAGTAATACACCAAAATTATAACACTATTAAAATATGCATTTGTCAGATTATTGCATTCATGTTGGACTACTTTCTAACTATTGATGATATGTCGCTATGTTTACTGAGTTTTTTTTCAATTGTAACATATTCCCATGAGTGACAAAATTGTGTTCTAATCTGTTCTTTCAAATGGTAAATTTGTCTAATACATTTTTCACAATTTACGTAGTTTAATCACATAAAACTGAATAAAAAATTGTGTTTTTTTTAAATTTTGGTATTGATATTGCAATTTTCACTTAATATACTGATCTTTCTCCCAAAATGAAAATTAAGGTTGTGGTTTTATTGGAAAGATGATAAAGAATTTTTGAACATTTTGTTGAAAGGATTATAAAATTTGTCAGTGAACTTTTTTTATTAAAGTGTTTTTTTCATATTTGATGAACTTTAATCAGTCATAAGCAAAAGTTACTATTCATTGTTGCAGGCAAAAAAAAACACATTAGGTGGAGATCTCAACGATGCTCTTTCATGTATACATGGGTTGAAATGTGCTGAAACTTCTATGTAATTCAGCACATCTTCAGCTTCAAAAGAAGGAATTTATACTAACCAAACTGCCGATTTTTCAACGTACAAATTTGAAAAAATTTTTGTTTGTTTTCTTTTCAAATTTATATTTTTATATTTGGGTTTTTTAGCGGAAGGCCGGTTTCAATAGAAAAGCGTTTCTTGGCCTATATTTTCTTTATTTTGTAATCATGTTTAATATGCAATAATTATTTCAGAATTGTTTATTATTGTTTGCTACTGCTGTGAGCAATGAGAATAATTTTTTCATCGCTCAACGGGGTGAAGGCAAGATTGCCTGTCAAAAACTTGTAAAAAATGTTATGAATGTGCTAAACTTATATGATAAGTGGTGATTGGTTTTGTTCTAGTGGCTGAATGCGCTGACAAAATTTCTATCATTGAATTTAATGCAGAAATTGAACACCATTTCAGCGCATCACGTACATATTTTAGCACTTCCAAAATTCTGAAATTAAGCATTTTTAACCTTTTCCCTAAATATCTTCTACCGCATGCAAATTTCCTCACATTTTTCAATTTTTTTAAGGAAGTCTCGGCACATTCTGCAAACAATTTTGTACATAGACACATATTTCTGCATCATCCTTTACAAAAATTTAGCATGTTTTTGAATATAATCTTTAATCAAATTCAACACAATAAAACGTCGTTACTTTCTCGAAAATGCGTGAGACGAGTTCAAAAACTATTGTGATATTTTCTGGTTAATCTAAAATTTTCTGATATTTTAAGAAAAAACAGCAAAAAATTTAAAAATTGAAATCTGAAATGCTGATATTCCATAAAGAGAAGGTTGATAATGTATATATATATATATATATATATATATATATATATATATATGTTTACATATATATTTAAATATATATATATATATATATATATATATATAGGACAATTGCTGAAAACAGTCCAAACTGCGTAAGGAAACTTTTGACAATAAATAAGATAAGCGCTGAAAATAGCCTCTATTAGGTAAGGAAAATGTTGAAAATATGTGAGAAATGTTATGAAAGTGGCGAATTTTTGTAGAAGTGAAGAAAATTTGACAAATAGGTGGTGTAGGCGGGGAAATGGACATACAAAAGCTCAATGTGATGAAAAAAGTAAACAACACGGCTGAAGAACCTTGAAAATTTGTAGTAAATCTGCTGAAGAATAGTTATAAGTATCTAAACAAGCCTTCTTAATACAGAGACAGCTAAAATATGTCAATTGTTTGCGTAGTGTAACCCGAGGAGGCTCTTCTTTGAAGCTACTTAATATTTTCAGCGAGAAACTCAATTCGGGATTATCTTTTGCAAGCAATAACCCAATTTCTCGAAAAAACTAAAATCTACAAGATTATGATACAAGTAAGATTTCCAAGAACGACATGTTTGCTTTCAATGACTGGATTATTTTCAATGACTGCTGCAAGGATATGTCTTATGGATATAACCTTATCTACTTGGGTTGACCACCATAAAAGAAACATATCAATCATAAATCTCCATGCATGGATTTTATGGAGAAAAAAAATTACTAAACATATAACGATCATAAAAAATTTTGGGTTTTGCAGACAAACGTTCCAAAGAGCCACCTGTAGTTCCAAAACAACCTTTCTGTGCATTAAAATTCAAATTTCTGTACATTACTTTTATGGTGCCCTATTTACCATAAAACGCCATTAAAATTTTTTTATGGACTTTTTTATGGTTACAAATTTTCCATAAGAAATTCTGTCTTATTAGAACGGATCATATATGGTACCCTACCAACCATATAACGGACCATATATCGTACCTTACTTACCATAGAACTAACCATATTTAGTCCATCAAAGACATTTAAAAAACGTTCATTTTCTCAATTTTATGGCGCTGAAAGTGTGTTTTACTTTTTTTTATTGAAAGTTAGTTTCCATAAAAGGGATCATATATGGTTCCTTATAAACCATAGCAAGAACAAAAACGGTTTTTTATGGCTTTGATGGACCATATATGGTCCGTTCTATGGTGAGTAATGTACCATGTATGGTACTTTTTATGGTACGTAAGTTTGGTCAACCCAGGCAGCCAGATTTCACTGTCTAATGATATCAGGGGTTTTAACAACCTCCCGCCTTCAAAAGTTATTACCAAAATGTTTAGAGGCTTTCAAATTTAGCCCCATTAATCAGAAGTTGGGATGTAATAGCAATGAGCATACAATTCTTAAGAAAATTAGAAAAAAGTTCCCTGGTTGGAAACACTTCTTTTTCTCACATCTTACAAGTCAAAGTTTTTGGAAAGTCTGGATTCGATTTGTTTCAGGCGAGAGCTCTGGTTCAAGTTGTGGCACCTGCTTGTACTAGTTTCCTTCTCGTCAGTATGGCATGTGACAGGTAACAGTTGGTGGCATTGAAAATGGGGGAGGTGAGGTGGTGGGAAATAAACGAGTTTTGTAGAATCATACGCACGAACCCCCCCCCCCCCCCAAAAAAAAATGTATATGGAACTTCTAACAAAAGTGACCTGAAATAAAGCCACGCATATATTGTAAAAGGGAACTGAGAGAAGGGTTAGGAGCTGCAGCGAAGAGTACGTCTCTGTCACGCATAATTGTTCAGGTTGAAAGATGCAAAACATTTGACTCTGTCAACAAACTTTGAGTTGTTTATTGTTTATTTCGCAATTGGTCTTCGGCTTTGCGTTCCATTAATTATAGCTCATTCAAGTCAGAATTTGTGCAATGAAAAGAAAAGAAAGCATTGAAATCGTTTGAAGTGCTATCTAATAGTTCCTCAATTTTAGGTCGACCTGAAGCCATATTTGCGGGGAAAGCGAAAGAGCAATTTCCTGTGATATATTTGGGTCATGATCATATTGATTTTGCCTATTTTAACCATCTCCAATAATGAACTCGCAAAACACTAATGTAATGGTTTCAGTTGATGGAGTCCCGTGATTGACCTAAATGATATGGGATCTATTCTGTCCCCCCCCCCCCCCCGTGTTTTTACCCCCCCCCCCCCGTTACAAATTATATGTTGTTATATAGCACGTTACTATGTAAAAATACAGCGCGTGCGGCTGGGGGCGTAAAAGATATCAGCCCACTGGGGGGGGGGGGGATATATGTTAAATATTAATCTTAGTGGTCCGACGCGCCGGCCCGGTCTACTGCTTAGTTTAGTCTGCTTGGTCTGGACAAAAGCCCCATTTTGATCTGTTTGGTGTAGCCAATGATCTTGTCTAAGGTCTATTCCGCCTGGCCACTAGACTGGAGAATAGCCTTCTCGGTCTAGCCAATAGTGACTATAAATTCTGTTTGGATCTTTTCCGTTAGTGCCACACCAAGCCCCCCCCCCCCCCCGTATTTTTATGCATCCCCCATTTACAGAGCACGTGTCATAACATTGTAAGTCATTATTTAAAAATTTGGCACGCGCGTCCTGGAGGGGTGCAAATAATATGCACACAACCCACTAAGCTGGGGGGGGGGGCACAGAAATGATCCGTCTGTTTGAACTGGCGAAGGGCGGCCAAAGTCTGGTAGGACTGGGAAGTACTCCTATTTTCGGTCTGGTCGATCTACACCCCAAGTCAGCGACCCAAACTAGTCTTGGGTACTAAAAGTCGTTAATTAACTATTGTCCAGAAAGCATCAATTCTTGTCTGATGCTCAAGTAGTGAAACAAACGGAGAATTTTATTTTTTTTTTAATTTCTTTTGACCTCAATAAGGGTGCTGTTTGTTTTTTTAAGATTCAAATCATCTCTACAATGATTTTGTGTTTAGATATTACGCAATTGTGCTGAACACACGTCATCAGCATCAGAACTTAATAATGGTGTCAACAAGCTGGCTTTTATCCATAGTTTTATCCCTACCCCAATTGTACGGATTCGGCCTGAACGAACACGACAGTAATCCCGGAAAAGTTTACTGCGAAGCTAAGAAGTCATGGCTTTCCAGCTTTATTTTCCCGTTTTATCTGGGAACCGTTTTCCTATTTGTGGTTATAATCCCAACAGCCACAAATGCGTTTTGTTATGGAAGAGCTCTGTACTATCTTTACGGGTCCAAGCGTGTCAACATACCAGTACGAAATTCTGTAGCCGAAACCCGAAATTTAATCACACAGCGAGAAAACTCAACAAAGTTGGCAATTGCGATTGTCGTGAGTTATCTAGGCTGCTGGTTACCCTATTTTATCGGGGCGTTCTTGGCTGTTTTTGCCAAAGTTCATTTGCCCCCGTGGGTGTACACAATTACAGAAGGTCTGGCTATGTTGAACTCGTTGATCAACCCGCTATTGTGTTGCGGGTACAGCACGAGACGGAAAAACGTCGTGAATACACGAGCGAGAAACTGCCCAGTTAAAGTTTCCAGTTCTCAAATATGAATATTGCATCGAATGGAATAGCTAAGTTTGCTGATAGCTGTTGAAGGGGGGGGGGGGGGGGGCAAATATGCCATACCAAATTATTGCCTCAAAATTGGCGTCTTTCCCATAAGAGCGGGGGGGGGGGGCATTAAATAATGGTCGATGGGGGCACAAATGGAAACAACCCGAAATATTATTGAACTTGATGCTTTTTCGATGATTCTATTGAAATGATTGAATGAAACAAGATTGATTTCATCGGCAACTATTTGGTCTAATAATAATTCGACCTATTAGCTATCAGATTCCGCCTCTCCCTCATTCGTGCCCCCCTCCCCTCGCTCCCTTTATTAGTGAATCAGACAAATGTACACAATGCTTGAAACACAACCCGCAATTAGCCTTTTGTAACTAATAGAAGTAAATTTTTTGAATCTAACATAGAAATATTCCCCAGTATCAATTTCCCGAAAAAAAAACAAAAACTCTCGTCTAACGAGAACACAAAAATGGGGGAGGGAGGTTTGATAGTTAATTCTTTGATTCTATTCCATTTGGTTCACTTAATTTCAATTATTGTATGTTAATACTGCGTTCCTGCCATTCTCTCCCGATAACTTCCTATCAATTAAAAATTAACGAATTAGTTTATACCGCTTTTCATGTCAGCTTTTTAGAAGACCAAATTTTAAGCTTGCTATAAAGATAATAATGTGAATACGGCGTCTCGTATTTGTCTCCTTCCGTTATACAATTTTCCAACACAGTCCTTTGAAGATTTTTACTCCACTGAACTGATAAAAAAGATAATTAATTTTTAAAAAGGCGAAAGGTTCCCAGTGAAAAGAAACATGATACATTTAAGATCTTGATTCTTGATGTAAGTACCCAAGTGGTCCATTAACTGAAACATTTGCAAGCATTTTGGAATTAATCTTTCAAATGAAAGAATGTATACAGGTACCAAGATGCTTGCAGATCCTTGCAAGATTTTGAATCAGGAGCAAAAATTTTTCCATCGATTTGGTTTCCGAAAGCCGTTTAACAACTTTGGTTTGTTCTAAATGCTTTTTTAAAACAATAGAACTCTGAATGGTATTTTTGCCATATTGATATCTTGCAAGATTGGCCCAAAAATTTTGAAAGTTTTGAGTCAGCTTGCAAGTTTTAAAACCGCTCCTGACTAGGGTTCCTAAGGTTTGACTAAGGTTTCTACAAACAAAAACAGTTTTCAGAAAATATCAGATACAGAACACCCGGAAATTGGTTGCACAGCAAATCAACGCTAAACCAGTCGAGAGACAATCTGTCTTTTCTGGATGGCTAGTACTCTGTTCATGATGCAATTTACACTGGCTAGCCTTGATTCTTCAGTAAAATTTGCTGCTTGAAAAATAAGATATTCAGCCTAACTCCCGCCAACAAAATTTAATTACAAACTAGCTTAATTATAAAGAGTGTGTATACTACTATATAGCAACTTAATAGTTGTTTATAGTTGCAATTATTAGCAACTATAAACAACTATTAGCAGTAAAAGTATGACATTTTTCTGCTCAGACTTAATTTTTGGGCATGAGTCTTTTTTACTATACAGAAAAATTTTAGTTATATAACCTCAATTTGACCTCGAAAAAAAAACTGCAAAAAGGCACTTAAAATTTTCTGGAGATGCAATGTCAGAACTAAATCGGGTTTTTACTCTTAAAATATGGTGATTCGGCACTGAAATGCTCAGAGACTCCCCTAGTTGAACAGATACTGACAGATAGATGGTTATCTTCCAAAATCTGGCAGAAAAATGATAACCTTGCAAGATTCAAACAGAAAAAGTTTTATCTGGTAAGATCTGCCAGAAAAATGACAATCGGGCGGAACCTGCCAGAAGAATGGCGATCTTTTAAGGTTCTGGTACAAGAAAGGTTATCTTGCAAGATTCCGATAAAAGAGAAAGAGTTCGCTCCGTCTGAGCTGCATTTCAATTGGTTAATATTATCTAATCTGCTTAAAGTAATTTCTCAGAAATTTGCTTCCATACATGACATACTTATTGTGCCTATACGAAACACAAATAATTACAACAAACGTGTTCCTTATTAATCAGTTTTTCAAACACTTTAGTACAAAAAAAGCTCAATTAGCGTTATGTTGATGCACAGTAAACTTACATAAAAGAATTCCCAGAGAAATAATTTCGTGGGTAATCCCAAAAAAGTTTTTTAGATTACCGGAATCTTGCAAAAAATTGTTATCTTTAGTTCATCTGACAAAAATTAGTTCCTTGTAAGAGCCAGGCACAAAAATGTTTACATTTCAGTAATCTTGCAGAAAAAATGTTATATTGTAGGAATGGCGGAACCTGACAGAAGAATGGCGATCTTTTAAGGTTCTGGTACAAGAAAGGTTATCTTGCAAGATTCCCATAAAAGAGAAAGAGTTCGATCCGTCTGAGCTGCATTTCAATTGGTTAATATTATCTAATCTGCTTAAAGTAATTTCTCAGAAATTTGCTTCCATACATGACATACTTATTGTGCCTATACGAAACACAAATAATTACAACAAACGTGTCCCCTATTAATCAGTTTTTCAAACACTTTAGCACAAAAAAAGCTCAACTAGCGTTATGTTGATGCACAGTAAACTTACATAAAAGAATTCCCAGAGAAGAATTACTTTCGTGGGTAATCCCAAAAAAGTTTTTTAGATTTTCCGGAATCTTGCAAAAAATTGTTATCTTTGGTTCATCTGACAAAAATTAGTTCCTCGTAAGAGCCAGGCACAAAAGTGTTTACATTTCAGTAATCTTGCAGAAAAAATGTTATATTGTAGGAATCTGACAGAACTATGGTTATGTTGTAGGTCTCTGGCCAAAAAATGGTTCTCTTGTAGGAATATTGCAGAAAAATGGTTATCTTGTAAGAATCTGGCGGAAAAATGGTTATCTTCCTCGGAAAAATGGAAAAAAGATTCGTCTGTTTGATCTGGATAAGGGCGGCCAAAGTCTGGTAGGACTGGAAAGTACTCCTATTTTCGGTCTGGTCGATCTACACCCCAAGTCAGCGACCCAAACTAGTCTTGGGTACTAAAAGTCGTTAATTAACTATTGTCCAGAAAGCATCAATTCTTGTCTGATGCTCAAGTAGTGAAACAAACGGAGAATTTTATTTTTTTTTTAATTTCTTTTGACCTCAATAAGGGTGCTGTTTGTTTTTTTAAGATTCAAATCATCTCTACAATGATTTTGTGTTTAGATATTACGCAATTGTGCTGAACACACGTCATCAGCATCAGAACTTAATAATGGTGTCAACAAGCTGGCTTTTATCCATAGTTTTATCCCTACCCCAATTGTACGGATTCGGCCTGAACGAACACGACAGTAATCCCGGAAAAGTTTACTGCGAAGCTAAGAAGTCATGGCTTTCCAGCTTTATTTTCCCGTTTTATCTGGGAACCGTTTTCCTATTTGTGGTTATAATCCCAACAGCCACAAATGCGTTTTGTTATGGAAGAGCTCTGTACTATCTTTACGGGTCCAAGCGTGTCAACATACCAGTACGAAATTCTGTAGCCGAAACCCGAAATTTAATCACACAGCGAGAAAACTCAACAAAGTTGGCAATTGCGATTGTCGTGAGTTATCTAGGCTGCTGGTTACCCTATTTTATCGGGGCGTTCTTGGCTGTTTTTGCCAAAGTTCATTTGCCCCCGTGGGTGTACACAATTACAGAAGGTCTGGCTATGTTGAACTCGTTGATCAACCCGCTATTGTGTTGCGGGTACAGCACGAGACGGAAAAACGTCGTGAATACACGAGCGAGAAACTGCCCAGTTAAAGTTTCCAGTTCTCAAATATGAATATTGCATCGAATGGAATAGCTAAGTTTGCTGATAGCTGTTGAAGGGGGGGGGGGCAAATATGCCATACCAAATTATTGCCTCAAAATTGGCGTCTTTCCCATAAGAGCGGGGGGGGGGCATTAAATAATGGTCGATGGGGGCACAAATGGAAACAACCCGAAATATTATTGAACTTGATGCTTTTTCGATGATTCTATTGAAATGATTGAATGAAACAAGATTGATTTCATCGGCAACTATTTGGTCTAATAATAATTCGACCTATTAGCTATCAGATTCCGCCTCTCCCTCATTCGTGCCCCCCTCCCCTCGCTCCCTTTATTAGTGAATCAGACAAATGTACACAATGCTTGAAACACAACCCGCAATTAGCCTTTTGTAACTAATAGAAGTAAATTTTTTGAATCTAACATAGAAATATTCCCCAGTATCAATTTCCCGAAAAAAAAACAAAAACTCTCGTCTAACGAGAACACAAAAATGGGGGAGGGAGGTTTGATAGTTAATTCTTTGATTCTATTCCATTTGGTTCACTTAATTTCAATTATTGTATGTTAATACTGCGTTCCTGCCATTCTCTCCCGATAACTTCCTATCAATTAAAAATTAACGAATTAGTTTATACCGCTTTTCATGTCAGCTTTTTAGAAGACCAAATTTTAAGCTTGCTATAAAGATAATAATGTGAATACGGCGTCTCGTATTTGTCTCCTTCCGTTATACAATTTTCCAACACAGTCCTTTGAAGATTTTTACTCCACTGAACTGATAAAAAAGATAATTAATTTTTAAAAAGGCGAAAGGTTCCCAGTGAAAAGAAACATGATACATTTAAGATCTTGATTCTTGATGTAAGTACCCAAGTGGTCCATTAACTGAAACGTTTGCAAGCATTTTGGAATCAATCTTTCAAACGAAAGAATGTATACAGGTACCAAGATGCTTGCAGATCCTTGCAAGATTTTGAATCAGGAGCAAAAATTTTTCCATCGATTTGGCTTCCGAAAGCTGTTTAACAACTTTGGTTTGTTCTAAATGCTTTTTTTGAAACAATAGAACTCTGAATTCTATTTTTGCCATATTGATATCTTGCAAGATTGGCCCAAAAATTTTGAAAGTTTTGAGTCAGCTTGCAAGTTTTAAAACCGCTCCTGACTAGGGTTCCTAAGGTTTGACTAAGGTTTCTACAAACAAAAACAGTTTTCAGAAAATATCAGATACAGAACACCCGGAAATTGGCTGCACACCAAATCAACGCTAAACCAGTCGAGAGACAATCTGTCTTTTCTGGATGGCTAGTACTCTGTTCATGATGCAATTTACACTGGCTAGCCTTGATTCTTCAGTAAAATTTGCTGCTTGA
This sequence comes from Convolutriloba macropyga, assembly GCF_964194025.1. Lineage (NCBI taxonomy): Eukaryota > Metazoa > Xenacoelomorpha > Acoela > Convolutidae > Convolutriloba > Convolutriloba macropyga. Next base: position 32,903,899 of record NC_134479.1, on the reverse strand, counting down.
AAAATAAGATATTCAGCCTAACTCCCGCCAACAAAATTTAATTACAAACTAGCTTAATTATAAAGAGTGTGTATACTACTATAGTTATTAGCAACTATAAACAACTATTAGCAGTAAAAGTATGACATTTTTCTGCTCAGACTTAATTTTTGGGCATGAGTCTTTTTTACTATACAGAAAAATTTTAGTTATATAACCTCAATTTGACCTCGAAAAAAAAAACTGCAAAAAGGCACTTAAAATTTTCTGGAGATGCAATGTCAGAACTAAATCGGGTTTTTACTCTTAAAATATGGTGATTCGGCACTGAAATGCTCAGAGACTCCCCTAGTTGAACAGATACTGACAGATAGATGGTTATCTTCCAAAATCTGGCAGAAAAATGATAACCTTGCAAGATTCAAACAGAAAAAGTTTTATCTGGCAAGATCTGCCAGAAAAATGACAATCGGGCGGAACCTGCCAGAAGAATGGCGATCTTTTAAGGTTCTGGTACAAGAAAGGTTATCTTGCAAGATTCCGATAAAAGAGAAAGAGTTCGCTCCGTCTGAGCTGCATTTCAATTGGTTAATATTATCTAATCTGCTTAAAGTAATTTCTCAGAAATTTGCTTCCATACATGACATACTTATTGTGCCTATACGAAACACAAATAATTACAACAAACGTGTTCCTTATTAATCAGTTTTTCAAACACTTTAGTACAAAAAAAGCTCAATTAGCGTTATGTTGATGCACAGTAAACTTACATAAAAGAATTCCCAGAGAAGAAATAATTTCGTGGGTAATCCCAAAAAAGTTTTTTAGATTACCGGAATCTTGCAAAAAATTGTTATCTTTAGTTCATCTGACAAAAATTAGTTCCTTGTAAGAGCCAGGCACAAAAATGTTTACATTTCAGTAATCTTGCAGAAAAAATGTTATATTGTAGGAATCTGACAGAACTATGATTATGTTGTAGGTCTCTGGCCGAAAAGTGGTTCTCTTGTAGGAATCTTGCAGAAAAATGGTTATCTTGTAAGAATCTGGCGGAAAAATGGTTATCTTGTAAGAATCTGGAAGAAAGTTGGTTATCTTGTAGGATTCTGCCAGATTTTTCTGGCAGATGCATCGTCTTGTAAGAATCTGCCAAATTACTACAAGGTTACCATCCATTCTCGACTAGGGCCAAGTCCGGGCACTCATATGCTTAAAGTGAGTTAAAGGGACGATCAAAATTACTATTTTCTACATACTACGTATCTGGAAACCTGAAAAAACAATTATGCCAATCGTTTTTTGAAATGTTTGCACACCGATTGCACAGCTCTCATCCAATTCTTTAATTTACGCCACAAGTAGAGAGTATTTTCTACAAACAGAATCCGAAAATGATTTCTGAGACGATTAATTTCAATTTTAAGGCTAAAAACAAAACAATTAAAGTTTTAATGATTTACGTGAGAAACAAACAAACAAATTGTTGTTTATGCCATATAGTCTTTTTCTTCATTTTTGAAATTGATAATTAAAGCGCAAAATTTACGAAAACTTTCGATGCTTGATCAAATTTGCGTGTGAAACAAGCAAGATCTGAAAGAGATATTGTGAGTTTTTTTTTGTTTCGGCCTAATATTTCTTTATAGTGTCTTCACAGAAGTCTCAAAATGTCATAAACAACTGATCAGACAGCTGTACAGAGTTTTTAGTGAAATTTTTTAAAGCAGCTTTCTTTTATTGTTACTAAATTAACAAAAGATCAAATTGGGAGCAAATAAGTGGAGTCTCTAGAAGATAAAGAGAATAAAGTAACTCTAGGAAACAAAACATTTTCAGTTGGTGGTCAAAATTTAAGAAATTTAACAAGATGACACTTTGAAAGGGCAGAAAAAAAAGCGGTGAGCAGCGAAGAGAGGCAAGAGTGGAGGTTTTGAGTTTGCATATTGCAAATAAATATTCCACGGATCTTGATAAATGTAATTTTTTTTCAAGGAAAACTCGAATATTTTTTTACATTGAATGGAAGGTACGAAAAAGATGTTGTGGTACGGTTGTACCTTAATTTAGTTCATATTCATTAAGTTGTACTAAATAATTTATTCTTGTCCTTGTCAGACTAAAAGTCATCATTTGATTATACTAGTATTTTACCGTCGACTAAAAAGTCAATATTTCATATTGTTCACATCGCCCACTTTTGATTATTATTCATTCTCTTGAATCTTGTTACTGAATTAAGTTGCATTCAATCTAGTCTGTTTTGCATCAATCGAAATCCTATTGGATTTGAGAAGGAAATCCACTCTCAGTAATTTGGTCTGCATTCGCAACACGATTGCTACTAATTCTAAAAGTGGTAATCCACTAATTCAATAAAAGTTAGATTCGCGCCTCGAATCCATTCAACTAAATCTAAGTGGATTAGTGACACAAAATTATATCTCTACAGTCAGAGATATCACATGGCGCAGTCAGCAACTAAAGAACGTGCACTCTTGGGAATCGAACCCTTTTGGGACAAACCTACACTCGAACCTCCATTGCGATGGGAGAGATGGCAGATTGTGTTAAAACTGGCTATCATGGCTAAAGAAGGAATATCAATTGACACTCTCTTTGAAGATCCTCCGGACAAAGTCACTCTACCTCCAGAACCCATTTACGAAGCTGATGTCGAAAATAGCACAGCTCAAAGTGAACGAGACCGTCGTACTAGAAACGAGCAACTTAAAAATTCGTGGCTCAATAGATGTCAAAAAATAGAACTGGTTGGCATACTATGTGGAGAAAAACCTTGGAAGTACTGTGATAGTAAAGCAGTCTCTCTAATATATCTCAGCTTGGGAATATAAGGGAGACGAACATTCGGTTCACAAGAACCGAATATCCAGATAGATAGAGTGACAACAAAAATCCTTTGGGATTGCCTTGATGGTGTATTCACGAAGCAAAAAAATATCACATTTGATCGATACACGTTTCTCACTCGGAAACAAATGAAAGGAGAACCGGTGGAAAAGTTCTACGGGTGTCTTAGAGAGCTGTCTCTAAACTGCGATTTGGGAAGCCACGAAGAATCGATCATCCGAGATGTCTTTATTGCTAATATGCAAGATGGTGAAATTCAACGGGAACTACTCAAAGAGACACGGACGGCTAAAAAAGCTCTCGAGGTGGCAATGAACAATGAAATGGGAATACAAAACCAATTGAAAATTTCTGGAAATTCCATCCCCAACACTACAAATGAAATTTCAAGTCAATCAATAAATAGTGTCCAAGGATCGTGGAATAGAACCCAAGCACCGACAAATCAATTTGTCAAACCTACGATTTGCCCAAATTGTGGCTATGGCTGGACTCCCTCTCATAGACAAAATTGTCCTGCACGTGGAAAATCGTGTAAAAATTGTGGAATCGCTAATCACTTTGCAAAAGTTTGTCGCAAACCAAAACAACCTAGTAAACCGAAACCTAGAGTAAACTATGTAGATGACTCGGTTTCTGAGGCGGCTACAGTAGGTACTTCAACAACGGCGGCAGAACAAGTTAACAACATCAACAAACTCCTACAGCAGAAAAGTATTTACGATGCTAATTATGATTCTGATTACGATGACTATAACGATAACTGTGTAGCTGCGATTTCCATCAAAAACAACACACGTGAGGTAGAACCTGTAAATTTCAACATTTGTGTTGGAAATACATACACAAAAGCATTGGTGGATTCGGGCAGCGTATGCACTATTGTCAACAAAAGTCTGGCGGACACAGTGGTGTCAGATTGCAACGAAAGCTATTGGGTGGAGTCACCCGAAATACATGATTTGAAAACCTTTTCAAATGATATAATCAAGATTGTAGGTGTAATCAACACATCAATAAAGTGTAATGACTGGATAGCCACGGGGCATTGATGTCACTGTCGTGGAAGATGGTCACCGACCCATCATTGGACGAGACCTATTCCCAAAGCTAGGCCTTTCTGTTATACAATTGAAACAAGTTGCTAATATTGATCAAAATCAATGTCCAATCAAGCGGCAGATCTCTTTTGATTTTCCAGACCTCAACACCTGTGTCGGTAAATCTTTAAAACATTCAGTAAAGTCGACATTCCATAATGAATTTACACCTACACATCAAAAAGGACGACGAGTTCCGATTAATTTAAAACCACTTGTTAATATGGAACTTAAAAAACTACTGGATGAAAAACACATCATAAAATTAAACAGTTGTTCAGATAAAAATTTCATTTCTCCTATAGTCATTACAGTTAAAAGAGATAAAACAGTTAAATTAGCTTTAGATTCCAAAATCTTAAATAAATCTATTCATAAAAACAAATACCAAATGCCAAATATTGATAATTTGATTGACACAATTCAACAGAATTTAAATACATCCGCATAACAGGAAACAGCGCATTATTCAACAGTGGATTTGAAGTACGCATACAGTCAACTTAAATTAGATCCGGAAACGGCTAAACATTGTAACTTTAATATCATAAGCGGTGACAAAACTGGAACATACCGTTTTATTACGGGCTTCTACGGTTTAACCGATATGCCAGCAGCTTTCCAAAAAGTAATGGACTATACATTAGTCGGACTTCAAAATACTTACTGTTTTTTGGATGATAATATAATAGTTAGTCGTGGCTCTAAAGATGACCATTTAAAACTTGTCTATAAATGTTTAAAAAAATTAGACGAGGATAACTTACGAATTAACTTACCTAAATGTCATTTTGCAAAGACCGAAATAGAATGGTTGGGTCATAAGTTTAGTCAATCAGGAATAGCTCCACTTGAGTCAAAAACAGCGGCAATCGCTTCACTACCAGCACCTAAAAATTTAAAACAACTTAAATCCTTCTTAGGTTCTGTCCATTACCTCGGAAAGTTTATTCCTAATTTGTCTCAACTGTGTCATCCCCTTCGTCCTTTATTAAAAAAGAACACAAAATTCATTTGGAACACTGAACATGATACACATTTCCAAGCAATTAAAGATAAAATTGCAAACACCACAGAAAATACACACTATAATCCTCACTTGGAAACGCGGATCAAATGCGACGCTTCAAGAGCGGGTTTGGGAGCAGCATTAGAACAACGTTCGCCTTCAGGATGGCACACAGTTGCATTCGCGTCTCGTTTCCTCAACTCTAATGAGGAACGCTATAGTATTATTGAACTCGAATTATTAGGTGTGGTGTAGTCTGTAGAATATTTTAAATATTATTTATTTGGCAAATCTTTCACAATTATCACAGATCATCGAGCAATACTATCCATCATGAAAGAACATAGATCAAACAAATCTTATAATAGTAGATTAACACGCTGGATTGATCGTCTTTTACATTTTGATTTTAACATTGAACATATACCCGGTGCAAAAATGGGGCTGGTAGATTATATTTCTCGTCAACCAAATCAAAAAGCAAAAGTTACAAACAAATATGACGAGGAATTTGCGGTAGCAACAATTACCCGCATTCGTGACGCGATTCAGCAATTTATGTAATTACCACACCACAAACTTGTCAATCACAGCACTTTAACAGCGTTCCTCACACAAATTCCACACGTGCCTCGCATCCTCGCTTAACAAACAATTCTCAATTGCTTTCTGCCATTAATCGAAATACAACTCAGTTGCTTCTTGAAAATTCTGCAAACGCAGCACAATTCCACTCTCTCTCTACCAGCAATACAAAACCAGTTCAAATCCAGTCTTAATTCAATTGCCCCTTATATACATCACATATCCTTTCAATCAGTAATCACAAAATGAGCAGCTCTGCATCTAATCAGCAAACTCCCCCTACACACAGCCGGGTCACATTCCAATCTACCCCCAATTTCAATACCACCCGCTCATCAAATGACGGACAAACTTCCCCCAACTTAGAATTGTCAAAAGAAGAGGTCTTTGAAAATAATCTGACACAACTTTTCACAAAGGGATTCTTAGCGGTCCTCACTAGTAAGGACGCTGTTCTGAAAGAAGTACGCAACTGCGTTCTCCAAAACGACCCGCAAAGGTGTAAGGAAGTAAATCCTTACCTCTTCTCATACTGGAGGGATTTGCATGTTCGCTCGGGATGTGTTTGTGTGGACGAACGCGTTGCGATTCCACACTCAATTCAAGACGCGGTCTTGGAAAGCCTCCACTTAACGCACCCAGGAAGTTGGGGCATGGTAACGCTCGGGCAATACGCGTTCTGGCCGTATATGCATCGAGAAATTTTGAATAAAGCGGCCACGTGCAAGCCTTGCACAGACATTGGTAAGAATCTTAAACCTGTTATTCCGGCGTCTAAATGGAAACCTTTATTGCCATGTACAGAACCAAATGAAGAAATACAAATTGACTTTGGAGGTCCCTTCACCAATAAAAAAGATCAAGATATCTATTTTCTTGCATGTATTGATAGTTTTTCTAAATATCCTTCTGTAGAAGTAGTTGATAAAGCTAATGGACCTAATGTTATTAAATTTTTTGATGATTACATTCAAATTCACGGTGTCCCTCGAAACATCAGATTAGATCAAGCACGTTGCTTAATAGGTTATGAAGTTAAAAACTTTTGTAAACAACATAATATTAACATTATCACTGCCCCAGCAAATGATCATAGAGCTATAGGATTAGTGAAGCGTTTGATACAAACTATTAAAAGACGCTTAGGCTGCATGAAATTAGACACTAGAAATAATACATTTACAATTAAAGAAGCAATTAGGTCAATTGTATATCAATTACGTATCTGTAAACAAAAGACAACAAACGTAACACCTTTCCAAGCACATTTTGGAAGAAAGCCAAATACACCACTAAGTAATATAAGTACAACACCTAAAACATCTAATCTTTCATATGAGAACATTCTTCACCACTATTTAGACGCTGATACTGTCCCGGTTGAGGACTACTTAGACGAAAATGGATGGGTAACGGGCGATCGCAGCGACATTTTGATTGACGAGGCCATGCAGAGGGCTCAGGTAGACGCGGGTCGTCGCTACAATGGCGATCACAACAAGTCTGTCTCCCGCTTCATCCTGCACCCAAAATTGAACAACCCAATACCGCGGACAGAGCAATCACTTGACCTAAAGTTGGCCCGGAAGGTAACGAAGCGCTCGAAACGAGATCTTCGCGGACTCTGGGAAACTCTGGCCCCCGGCAGTACAGTGGTCCGTACTTCCAACACAACCAGAGTCATCAAGGAGCCAGGAGTACTGGAAGTCAGTGTAACTCGTGCCGAACGTAATACTGATTTATGGGAGTATGCAAAACGTCGACCTTTGCCGTATGAAAAAACGACCGAGGAAAAGATCGCGCAACACACAAAAGAGTTGAAGAAAAAATTTCGCGGAGAAAGATCCGTCATCGCCATAATCAGTCTGATGCATCATTGGGAGTCTCGTCTGCAAACAGCAACATCTCGAAAGCGATGGCGTCTAGAAAACCCCGAAAACCACAAGCAGGAGGCAAACGTTCCCGAATTGCATCCACGACACTGAACACCTCTTATGCATCATCAGTTGCTGCCTCCTCTGCGACATCTTCAGTTGCCTCTCCATCAACTTCACATACTAAACGTAATCGCCGCGCGCCTGACTATTACGGATTCGAAAGTTCAGTATGCTCCCTGAGTGACGATGCAGCTGCACCCGTATCTAAAAAACAACGATCCGCAAATCCAGTGATAGAAACAATTATACAAGAAGAAGCAGCACAGCCTGCCGTTCCTGATACGGATTATGAATTGCAAGTGGTGAGCCCCCCTGCACCCCCTCCAGTGGGAACATGGTCACCCGTGGAGTATGATTATGACGATTATGCACGGGAGATAAGTATGAGCGTCTTTGATGCCGAAAATCAAATTTAACTCAAAACTAATTAAACTTCATCATTATTTGTTCAATTGTTCAAATTTCAATCTTGTAATTGTTGAGTTAAACGTGGAATAGTATTACTTTTCCACTCATTTTATGTTTCATGTTTACCTTAAATTTGTGTTAGTGTTGGATACTCTTTGTTAAATTTTGATGTTGCTAATATAGCCATATCTTTGATGTTATACTTTTACTGGATTCGCATCGCGAATGTGATTTAATTTAATTTGCACGCATACATTTTACGGGAATTGATTAACCGTTTACATTGTTCTAAAATATTTCAACATTCGAGCCACTTTTCCAATGTTCATCACCCACTTGTCTGTTGTTGCTCATAATCTTTATTATTTATACTAATCAGTACATATGCTAATATAATCATAAATTTTCAACTGTGCAGTTTAAAATTTTGCTCAGCCCAGGATATGTGGTACGGTTGTACCTTAATTTAGTTCATATTCATTAAGTTGTACTAAATAATTTATTCTTGTCCTTGTCAGACTAAAAGTCATCATTTCATTATACTAGTATTTTACCGCCGACTAAAACTGAATATTTCATATTGTTCACATCGCCCACTTTTGATTATTATTCATTCTCTTGAATCTTGTTACTGAATTAAGTTGCATTCAATCTAGTCTGTTTTGCATCAATCGAAATCCTATTGGATTTGAGAAGGAAATCCACTCTCAGTAATTTGGTCTGCATTCGCAACACGATTGCTACTAATTCTAAAAGTGGTAATCCACTAATTCAATAAAAGTTGGATTCGCGCCTCGAATCCATTCAACTAAATCTAAGTGGATTAGTGACATAAAATTATATCTCTACAGTCAGAGATATCACAGATGTCAAAATTTACTTTGCGCGCTTATAGTGTGACTCAAAATTTTCAGCCCATTGCCGGCGTCAAGTACATTTTTTTAAATTTCACTGGTACCGGAAATTATAAGAAAACTCCGCGTTCCTGCTGCTCGTCAACACTATGCAATCTAGACAATTTCAGAACGATGACAAAAAATATTTTTTAATGTATGTGCGAGTTGATAATTGAGTTTATAAGCTAAAAAACATTGAGTTTTATAATTGAGTTTATAAAAAAAAACAAAAAAAACTAAAGTAAGAAAAACCTTTGGCTGAAAATTTCGGGTACACTTTTAAAAAAGTCCAGGTAAATTTGTTCAGGTTTGAACTCTATTCAGGTAATTGTCGGTTCAGGTGAACTTCAGGTGTTCAGATACCTGAAAGGCACCTGAGCTGTAGTTCAGGTAATTTTTTACCCAAACTGGTCCAGGTGTGGTTGAGTGAAAAAATAGGTTACGCTGAAATAATTGCATCAAAGAGAGTGTAACATCATTTTTTAGAGTTTACCAATCTAATACTCCGAAAATTTAGTACAATTATTATTTTTTGCAGGTCACTTGTTATAACTTTTTGTAGTTTTTATTGTTGAAAATGAAGTGCTACCATACTGTCAATCTCAAATGATACAATGAAAAGAAAACGTCAAAGAGTATGTTCCAATTACAAGTTGTTTGTGCAAAATGCGTTATAACTTGAAAGCACTGGCTATGTGTGCCGGAAGATGATAAATTGGTATTCTTGTTTGTAGTAGTTCAAAATTTGAATTCTTTTGAACAATAAATAGTCAAGTTGTTATTTGTTCAAAGCACGCTAAAATTGTTTTCAAAGCCTCAGTTTTGATTATCTTGATTACTGTTTCGTTTATTGCATTGTTTTTCATCCAAAAAAGTATCAAAAACATTTCTGTTCAACTTTTGTTCACGATCGTCGACTGTTACAAAAATTATCCGAAAAGTGAAACGTACCAGTTTATTATATTAATAATAAGAGTTTAAGAAGATTAAAACCTTGGGTATTTTGAGCTTTGCCCCTCCGCCCATAGTTTCCAGGATGCACATTACTTGCTACCCAAATGCTATAATCAACAGAATGATTTTGTTCTATGTTTGTACACATTTTGTTACGTGTGTGAGGTGGGGTTAAGAACATAAACGATCCGAATTTTTTAAATTTTACTTTTTAAGAGCCCATTTGATTCGTTTAAGTTCTGGTGTCAAAATGGAATCATCAAAGGAAGCTACAATTATTGTCTTTATCATTCTGTGTTTACAAACTACTCCTGTAATTCCACAATTTCACCCGGTGCTTATGGTTAACCGGCAGCAACCTCAACCTCGAGATATTTGCGTGGGAACAAAATGCCAGTGTTTTAATAAGGACGCCGTCAGGTGCATAGGTCTGGACAAATCCGACACTCTGATAGAACGTAAGAACATTATACCCAACATGGCATTACGAAATCCATTTTCCAAATCCAAAATATTTTAAAATTCATGCGTAAAATTTTCGGTAAAGTTCACGTCAGACTCAACTTAGAGTTGATTATTCAAAACTAGCTGACAGCAATTTGGATGTTCAATAGTAAGTCCCATAAAGTTGCAAAGCAAGCGAACGTTCGAAAAGCTCGGGGCATGCAAATGGGCAGTGCTTTGCTAGATATCTACATGTTTTAAATTTGAACTTTGACCTTTGAAACGTTCGATAGCGTTGCAACTTTATGGGACTGACTATAAGTAAGTGCTGAAGCTGAAATTTAGTGTGTTTCTAAGTCTTCTCAGAATGTGTTACGTCGTTACGTAATGGTTAAGTGACTCTGCTTGAAGTCACTGAGAACTTCTGGCGTTTATCGATAACGGCGAAGCGGTTATAGATATTAAGTCAGATTTTCGAAGTGACTTATGCAGTGTCACTTAACCATGCTTAAAACACGAAACGCGCGCGTTTTGAAATGAAAGTCAACGGAAGTCAACTTCTGGCTAAGTAGCAACTTCTGGCATTTTAACTTCTGGCACTACAGACTTTCGGCATTTTAAAATGTGCACGTGAGTGTTTTAATATTTAATACAACACGACGGCTCGCCTAATTCTGAGCGTAGCAAATGAAAAGCCCATATTCTAATTTCACGGCAAATTAACGGCATTGCATAAGACTGCATTTGGTAG
>NC_134479.1:32847980-32892768 GCF_964194025.1 Convolutriloba macropyga | reverse complement strand
CGGCAGATGCAATCATTGTCAAGTTAACATCACTTCTGTGGGTGAGTAAATCCCAGGTTTAGACAATTATTATAAGCCGCGTCAGCAATTCCAGGCGGCTTTTATAGCGCTCCTAATTTTTTACAATTCAAAGAATTTGAATTGTTTTGGGGCGCTGTCTTTTTTACGACTCGAAGAGGAGTATTGGAGAAGTCCTTTTTTTAAATCAATTTTATTGGAGTGATTTTTGAAGCGGGAAATGAAACGCGTGAATAAATTTGGAGTGATTTTGGTGCTGAACAAAAGTGAAGAGCGGAGCGAAAAGAGAGGGGGTTTTGTTCATACTGCTGTTTTTGAGAGAGCGAGAAATTGATGTGTAAAAAAATTTTCTCTAAGCGAGCGAATTTTTTTTGTTCACGTGCGGCTTTTAGAAGCAGTTTTTTGCAACTTTTGACGGTTATGAGGTTTGATTATGATATTGTATTAGTTTTAGGCTTGTTTTGATAGGAATTGAAGGTTTCAAGTTGTTAATTTGAGTTTAATGCTAATTTGGAGTTTTTTGATCAGTTTTGCTGATTTATAGACGAAATTTAATGATTTTTTGCCTGTTTTCATTTTTGTTTTAATGCTTTAGGTGGGATTTGAAAAAAAGCTTGTTAATTAAAGAATACACCGAAACCAATTGACTAAAGTTTTCTTGGTAAAAATCATTTTTTTAAATGATAAGTAACAGAAAAATTGAGAAATTTTACAACATTTCTCTTATTTTTTTTGCAGTTTTTCTTTTTTTTTCAATCTTAGACAAGTTTCTTAACCTATTTTGACTTTCCCATTGTTTTGCGAGCTTTTCATTGCTTTAATTGCAAAGGAACTTTTTTCGGCTTTATGTTTCCTTGTCTTATTAAAAACAACTCATTAACTTTTTCCTGTTTTTTTCTTCAATTTGTTTTGAAATGCCGTTTCTATTCTTCTTAAATTTTTTATTGTATTTGTGGAGGTTCAGGGTTCAGAAAAGTTGTTCTAGTTGTTTAGTCATAAATATGGGCAATTTTCTCCTTCGAGTCGTTTCCGGAATTCTTCCGGCTATGTTTTTTTAAGATCTGTTCACACATTTTCATAATTTTTGAAGTCAAATTGGAGTAGTGATTTTGGTCACGCCGAAACAGGAAGTAGAGCAAAAAAACGAGTGGTTTTGCGGCGTGAATTTTTTTCGCTCTAAATTTAAAGTAGAGTGAGAAAACTGTTTGAATAAAAATTCGGTTTCTCGCTAGTTGTTTTTTGTTCACATGCGGCAATTTCACTTTGATTTTTACTGTTTTTTCAATTTTTTGGATCGGTTTTATTCTAAATTGTTTTCCCAATCCGTTCATAGTCCGTTCTAGGTCTATCTTTCTGTTTAGTCAATGAAAATTCTTTGAATTGTACGTCAGAACTTGTCCTGCTATGTTTTTTACTTCGTCTAACAGATTTTTTTCGTCTTACCCTGGCTTCTTGGAATTGACTTTTTCAATGACTTCAGTGACTTCTACTGCTTTGAAGTTAAAATTTGTGTTAGTGACGTCATTTCTGCTTTTAGTTTAATTGCGTGTCTTACCTCACTCAAAAACATGACTTCTGAACTCACTTATGGAACTTTGAATTTTATGAACAGTTACTAATTAAAGCCAAAATTATATGCCCTAATTCCTGAGCAATAGAGACTTGAGTTTTCATATCAAATATTAATTTTGAAAAAGCTCCTTTAGGACTTTTTCCTTGTAGAGCAAATGTGTCTCAAAAAATGACAGTCCGAATATAACCCAAAAAGTCTAGTGGTCTATTAAAAAGCTGGTGGTCGATCTGTCAATCTTATTTCTTTAGTGGTTTCAATTCATGGCAGGCCACAAGCGTCCATCGCGGCTATTTTCAAGCAATCTGACGGCTATGTTGGAAAAAGGCGAGAATTCTAGTGAAGTTATAACTGAAATTCGACAATTCTTTGCAGTCATACCAGCATCGTAAATGATGTCATAGAAATCATAGCTTAATTTATGGACGATCATTCTATGATTTATTATGTATGATTCTCTATGGTAACCTAAAAACATAAATTCAATTCCGCGAAAACTTTTGCCGCAATTCTACCTATTTGATAGATTCGGCATCGACGTTTAATGACACGCCAATTTACCCTTAAGGGAAACTTAATTTTTGAAAATTTGTAACTATTTCAGGGCTGAAACATTTTCAAAATTCAGACAGATTACATCACCAGCTACACAATGTTTTCTCACATTTTGTCTAATTTTGTAAATTGACGAAACATAATATTGTTTTTTTTTTTTCGCACGCAAGGATTCAAATAGTAGATTTTATGGATGAAATTTAGTTCACTTAACTTTGATCTACTTTATACATGACATGCTTTACACGCCTTAGATGACCATGTCAGATTACTGAGATTTTTTTAAAAAATCTATATACGTTCTAGGGCTTTACATGACAACCACAAAGCAATACAAATGATCAATACAAAAGATTTATGATCTTTTATGATTGTAAAAATTATAAAAATTATTGCACATGATATTGTGTGATTACCAGGAACTTTGAATGAAGATCACCTAGATCTGAGGAAGTCGAGAAAAAATTATTCTCTTCGTTTATAAAAAATTTTTTTTGACCTAATTTTTTTTCAAAAATGGTTCAAACAAGTTATTTTGCTAGTGAACAATATCGTTTCAAGAAACTTCTTTTCAAGCAAAAGAAAAATTAAATGTTGCCTGACTATATGGAGATTGCAGTTCTGCAATCCATATTTTTTTTTCCCAGGCAAAAATCTATCTGTAAATTGGCAATGCTCTAAGGAAACATCAAAATGTTGTCTTTTGCACATTTTAGTTTAATAAATGCTATCAAACACAGGCTTTTCTTTAGCTGAATCAAGTTTGTTCATGACTTGAATTTTGAACCCTTTTCCGAACTGTTACCGCTGTTTTTAAACGTTGACTTCTGTTTTCGAACACTGGACTTTGACAGCAGCTTAGTTTGTAATATATGGTAAACAGGAACTGTTGTTAATATTTAAGCTTAAAAATTTATTTTGAGAAAATTTTGACCCATATAAGTCCCGACTACCTATCTAAACTACAGACTAATATTTCAACAATCAAGCCCCCTGCCTACCCTGTCTATCAAAACCGGGATAAAATGCTGACGCCCGGAGGGCATATAGGGTTCTTTGATATTTTCGCCATACTATACTCTAAGCATGTGATTCTTCACCAAAACTGTTTTGGAGACATAAAGGTGCGAAGGGCGTTTCATACAGTTTGACCCCCCTCACCTTTCGCTGCCATTATCCAGTCAGTTGAGAGCAATTCGCCCGATGTTAGTCGGTTATGTTAATTTTGGCTGCTTTTTAGCTTTTTGAAAATTGGCTTCTTCAAATTATGTGATTACTTCTTCTCATTCTAATTGTACGAAAACAAATCAGCTGTGCATTATTTTTTACTAGGCTGGTTCAAAAAAATTATTCAAAATTAATATTGTTGATATCCTAGTTTGCGACGGTTTGGAACAAATTTCCTAACTGATTTTGAACAGTTTTTTGTCCAATTTGTTTTCTGCAGGCAAATTTGTTAGGCATATGATGCCTAATAGTTAATCCTTTTGCCAAAATTTTTTTTCTCAAATTTTTAAAGCACATATGGCTTTAATTTTGGCTTTGTGATAAAATGATTATAAAAATAGTTTTCGTATTCTCAATGGCTTGACTCTTTGTCGATAGGTGCCAGTATGTTTATCATTTTCACTAACCAGCAAAAAATTTGAAATTTATATAAAATGATTGCGTTTCCGAATGTTTTTGTTGGTAATAACTTTAATCATTTGCTGGGTTCTATATTTTAGTATACATTTTTGTGTCCTATTGTGTCTTACTAGTCATGAAAAACCGCCCTGAAATTGTAAGAAATTTTTTGAATCATCATTTTCTACTGGCATGGTTTGTATCAACAAGAGAAGTTGTGGCATGGCATGCTCTAAACGTAGGAAACCATCGTCATGTTGGCACTAAAACAAAAACATTAGCGATATTGTCCGTACAAACATTTTAGATAAGTGTAAACAATGCAATCAAATAAAACGATGATATTTTACCCGCAACAAATTCAAATGTATCACTCTAGAAAATTTTTCCAAAAGGGATGAAAACTTATAGAACTCTTTCTCTAATTCGTTGGCAAATTCAGTTTTACCAAAACGGTTTTTGGTTTAAATTTTTAAATGTGGAGAACATCACTGAACATTGAAAATCTGTCCATTAATTCACACAAACTTAGTTTTGACGTGGTCGAAAGAAAATGAAATTATAGCGACGTTTTCTTAATATTTTTTCGTCTTAAAAGCGAACATACTTGTTGTTTTACTATATTTGAAATGGAACATACCGACAACTTTCGTACGTTTCAAGCGACAAACTGGAGTAAGCTAGGAGATATCAAGATTTTGAAAGTGAGTTTGATTGTAGGTCACAGCGAGGATTCGATGGATATGCTGTTGAGTGCGAGTGATGACGGACCAAATGGCAGCTACGTGACCCAGTTCAAACAGATATTTGACATCAGAGGGGGCGGAGATGAGGACTTGGGTTTGTTATTAATACTATTGGACCCTACCCCGGCAAATGTTTTCCAGATTTTGCCCTATTACCAGACCAAACTCTACACTTTGTTCTATTATTTTAACAACAGTCCAGTCTTTGCCTATATCAAACTTTAGCGAGACCTATGACCATAATTAATTGTTCTCAAGCGAGTTTTGTACCAATTATAATAGTCTTTCTGGTATTTTTATATGCAATTTTTTTTGTACTACCGACAGCTAGCTACTGACGAAGCGTGATAGCCGGGAGGTAAGGTGTGTGATTCACACGCCAATGATTGAGAGTTCAATCTCCTGCCTCCGTGAATCTGTCTGTGTGAGGATGAGCTCTTACCATAGCTTCAGGTTGACCATAGCCTGACCAAGGTTGGCTGCTATGATGGTACCACGTGAAAGTTTCAGACACAAAAAAAAGTGGCTATAGTCACCAAAAAAGAGCAATGCTGCCCATTAAAAGGTCGGTCTGAAATGTGGGGAATAAAGAAAAAGGGCAGCTGAGAACAGGCTACTGTAGGCCTAATTCTGTTCCGCTGCGATTACGCAGGAACTATAATTATTAATTATTATTATTATTAAGCCAAGTGCTCGCCAGTCGCTTTAGAGCATTTCGCCGGACGCCCCCCCCCCCCCCGTTAAGCTAAGCTATTGATGATTTTTACTTATCCAACCTGTTAATTGGGAAATGGCTGGAAGACCTCAGTATTAGTATTGTTGTTCAAATACATTTAGTTTTAACTTAAGAAATTGTCAATATCACTGTTTTATTCTACCAAAAAGATTCAGTGAGCAGCTTCGCTCCGTATTTTAGTGTCCCTCAACCAACCATGTCATACTCTATATAGTATTTTGTCCATTTATATTTAAAAAAATTGCATAGTACAAACCTCAAAAAAGGGCGCTTTTTACCTTAGCTTATGCAAATGTATTCGATCATTACGAAATTGCCAGGATTGTGAGATATTCGCGGTATAAAGTAATAATCAAACAATTAACTTAATTATAAATTTTTTGAAAAATAACAAATAAAAAATTAACAATTTTCTAGAATATAACTAAATGTTTATATGCAAAAGTAAGGGTTCTTTCTGTTTCAGAAGAACCGCTATCTTGCTGGGACATTTTGGCCTTCATTATCCTTTTGCCCTTCAAAATTGCATTCTCAATCGTGCCCCCGCCCGGGCTGTGGGGCGGCTACCCCTGCTTCGTGGCGGCCATCTGTGTAATTGGCCTAATGACCGCTATCATCGGAGACTTGGCCTCGTTTTTTGGGTGCACAGTTGGTCTGAAAGATTCGGTTACTGCGATTACAATCGTGGCACTCGGAACCAGTCTGCCCGACACTTTTGCGAGCAGAGTTGCGGCCCAGAATGACAGATTCGCCGACTCATCACTCGGTAAGTTGGGGAGGGGGGATCTAGTTTAAGGGAGAACTGATACAACAATTGTGAAAATTTTAAAATTTAGTTCAAACTTTTCAGAATTTAGCTCAAATCTTAAAGATTTTAATTGGCGAAAAAGTGATGGTTTATTCTTAAAGCTGACAAAATCAGACTTTCGAAGTTTCAATTTATCTTGCAAATCGATATAAAGCAACGTATTAGCACTGTAACGATCATATCCATAATGACAACGTATAGGGATTATAACGTATTAAGATTACGGCGAACTTATAAACAAGTGGATTTTTAGACGGCAAATTTTGATGCTCTTTTGGCCGGTAATTTGTCTGATAACGAATCAGTTCAATGCCAGTCACCATTTTGTACCAATTCATCCAAAAACCCAAAAATTATTGAGACGAATCATGTCTTATTTGAGAGGTCTTATGATAAGATTTACTTGAAATTATGTTATTTGCACTTTTTCCGAGCTTTGTACGTAAATTGGAACGATTTCTATGCGTACTTAATTACTCGAATCTGATTGGTTAATATTCATTCGCTTTAAATCTATTTACTTGTTTACATCCTCTGGCCCAGAAGAAGATGTTGGGAGAATGGGTACCAATTTTACAAACGGGCGAACGAGTGATCCGGAGGACGTGCGCAAACCGGCGGAGCGTGCGACGCTGTCGGAACCGCAACGGCGTACAGTGATCCGAGCAGTAGGGTAGTAACCCCTTGGGTTGGTCTCTTGAACTACCCAAACCAAATCACCGGTCTTAAGGTGATGCTCGGCAGGCGTCTGCCACTTGGAACGTCGGTTCAGCGCCTGTAAGTACTCTTTGATCCAACGTGACCAAATAGTGTTAACATACGACTGTGCGCGGGCGTAACGTTTACGATGATCGAACTCGTCTACGCCAACGATTGACGGCATTGCTGTTGCTTGGTTACCGAGTAAGAAATGATTAGGTGTTATTGCGCCTAGGTCGGACGGGTTGGCGCTTACGGACGTTAACGGACGCGAATTAAGTGCGTGTTCGGCGAGACAAAAAGTAGTGTTCAAAACTTTGTCCGTGAGACGACGAGTACCAAGGATGGTGTAAAGTATTTGCATAAAACTGCGTACCAGCCTCTCCCAGATGCCACCTTGGTGTGCCGCTGGGCGGATTGAACCTCCACTTAATACCTTTGTGGGCAAGTTCGACGGCGATGTTGATGGCGTTCCACTTTTCGATAATCTCGCGTAGTTTTTTTTCCGAGCCAAAAAAGTTAGTGTCATTGTCTGACCAAAAAATGGCAGGTGTACCCCGACGGGAGACAAACCAGTCCACTCCCATTACACACGAACTGGAGTCCATGGACGGAACTCTTTCAACATGAACGGCACGAGTAGTTTAGCATGTGAATAGGAAACCCCACCTCTTCTCGGTAGTCCTACGTACAGTAACGTACAACGGGCCGAAGTAGTCGACCCCGGTGTTCGTGAAAGAAAGAGACTGGTATGCGAGTCTTTCTACTGGGAGGTCAGCCATGATTGGTTGGATAGTGGCAGCTTGGAAATTTCTGCACGTGACGCAGTTGGATTTAATTGAACGCAGTGAGGACCGTTATTTGAGGATGGTATAACGTTCTTGTACTTTAGCTGGCAGGTAGTCAATACCCTGAGGATGATGTTTAACGTGGTTGTGCCTAAGGAACAACTTCACAAATGCATGGCATGAGTCGAGAACGATAGAATATTTTACATCAAAGTCAACTTCGACCAACCGCTTGATGCGGCCGGACGATCGGATTAGACGATTTGGCTCAATAATGGGAGAAAACGGAGCAATGCGGCTACTCCCTTTAACGGGTTTGTTTTCGAGGAGATCTCTTCTCTCTGCATTGAATGACTCTCCTTGGACAAGATACTTGAGATGACGCTCGGCTTCGTCAAGCTCTGTAGGGTCTATGATGCTACCATCGGCATTACGGTATTGTTCATGAGAAGGCAACAAGCGGAGCGCTTACGCTGTTGTCCGTAGCAACTTCTGATAAGAACTGTACTTATCGAAGGGAATTAGTTGCGGGGGCGGTTTTTTAGTGGACTTGGTTACGGATGCGGCTAATGATGTATTGGTTTCGTCAGTTTTCTTAGTTACTATACAAAGTTTGATGATATTAACTACTTCGATGCTTGGTTCGAACGGGAATTCCTTGGTTCTTAAGAAATCTGGACCCCTCCAGTGGTTCAATTCGTCAACGCTAGTGTGTTCTAAACTCTCGCATACGCGGTTTACAACAAATATTGGCTGCTTACTTATGGAGTTGAGCCACTGCAAGACAGTAGTACAGTCAGTCCACATATAAACTTTGTTAACATGCACAGTAACGGTTCGACAGATGTCTTGTTTCAACCGAGCAGCCAGTAAAGCAGCTTGCTGCTCTAGCTTTGGAATTGTCATCCCTTTCATAGGTGCTACGCGAACTTTGCCTAGGACAAATGCAAGCTCTGTTTTTGGCCCACTAGAAGTGTTTACTTGTGCTCGGAGAAATGCAACAGCGCTGAAGACCTCTCGGGAACTATCGCCAAACATGTGTAGTTCCAGGTATTCAAATTTTCCCGAAATGTTGCTCCTCGATATAGTGATTTCTGCAAGCTTGGCTAGTTCTACACTTCATTCGAGGAATTTTTAACAGTCTCTTTCGATAATTCTTCATACCAATGCTGCCCGCTGACACGCCAGATGTCTTTTAGTAACAATTCGGCACCAACGATAAATGATGCCACTAGGCCGATGGGATCAAATACGTCAGACACTAGGCTCAATACCAAGCGTTGTGTTAAAGCCTTAGTTACTGTACTGGAGATACCCCGACTCACAGCTACAGTATCATTGTTGTAACCCCATTTCAACCCAAGCACATGCGAAGATTCCTCCTTAGATGATGCAATTACCTTTGTTTCGGTGGACTGAGGTGACCCATCAATTCGATCAGCCAGATTTAAGATTTAGTACATTGCTTACATACTTAGTAAGCTTGAACCCACCTAAATGGAGAAGATGCACAAATTCCTTCGATCTATTGAAAGCCCTCTCAGGCGGTTCCACTGAATCCAAGTAATCGTCCATGTAGAAGTTTTCTAGGATGGCTTTGGTTGCTTCCGGGTACTGACTAATATTGTCTCGGACCGTGCGTTGCAATGCATAGTTAGCGCGTGTAGGCGAGTCTTTAGCCCCGAATATATGGGGCGTGTATTGATACACTACAACATTTGTTGTGGGTCCTCTCTCCACAAAAAACGCACTGATGGCTGGCCACAGTCAGGGAAACACACTTGGAGGAACATACCCTCGATATCTGCGGACACGGCGAATTGATGTTGACTGAACCTAAGTAGTACATGGATTAGATTTTGGAGCAGGTCGGGGCTAGTGAGCAAAGATTTATTCAAAGGTGTACCGTGGAACTTTGCTGCACCATTTAATACCCTACGCACTTTCCCCGGTTCGTTCGGGTTGATTACGGGATGATGTGGTAGGTACCACTCTTTATCCGACCGCTGCTCGACCTTGTGAGCGTCAGGGACTGTAATCAAATAAACTTTTTCCAAGTCTTCACGGATGGTATTAGCATAATTTTCGTTCAAGGTTGTGTCTCTCGAGAGCCGCTTTTCGAAAGACTTGAGCTGTATCAGTGACGAAAAATAGTTATTCGGGAGCTGGATGTTGTCATCAGCCCATAACATACCGACGTCGTATCTTTTGCCGTTATAAAAAGTTGTTGTTCCAAGTATTTCCTGCGCGCGAGCATCCGCTGCGGATCATCGTGGGTCAACCTGCTTGTACGCGCCGCAGAATTCCATATCATACCAGGACTTAACCTGACAAGCTAATTCATAATCCTGTTCGACATTGGCTTTGAAACACGTAGAGACTAAACTTGAACTTGACGGAAGTGAGCCGCTTAAAACCCAACCTAGAGGCAAGCGAACAGCGAACGGTGAGCACTTTTCGTCGGCTGCAAAGTACTCTAACGGGCGGATGGCATGGTAGACATCCTGTCCAAGTATCATCTCAATGTTCCCATAGCTATACTTAACTGGATCTAGGACGGCTAGATGTGGTTAAGTTTCTTGCATTGACTTAACGTCAATGATGTTGGAACCTATGTTTGATATTTCACTCACATAGGGACGCACAGTGAATGCTTCGAAGTCTTGATCTTTATGAGGTGTCACATCAATTGAACCACCTTTGTGTTGATGAGTTCTTCCGTGTTTATTCCCTTGACGGTCAGTTTTAATGCGGTACCCTGCAAACCGAGCCAATCTGCGAGACTATCGGACACCCAAGAGTTACTGCTAGCGGTATCGCATAAAACCAACCCCGTAGTACTAGACCCAGAAAAGTTAGTAAGTTTCAGTTCCGTGACCTGAAGGAGGCCTTTGACATCCGTCACGGAAGACAAAGTGGTTGTTTTGCTTGGCTGCTGTTGCCCAGTAGATGCCCTACTAGTACCTGCGTTCGACTTCGAAGTATTGATGTTGTTGTTTGTTGAGAGTTTAGCTGGAAAAACCCTTTCAGCTCGGTGAAGTAATCTGTTATGGGAGCTGTTGCAACCATCTTTCCTACACTTACGGGGACTTGGGCATTGTCTAAAGATGTGTTTATCACATAAACAAGAGAAACAGAGCTTTGCTTCCGCCACAGCCTTGGCTCTCTGCGTGGGGGTCTTTTCCTTAAAGACACGGCATTCCCACAGCCGGTGGCTGTTTTTGCGTACAATACAACTAGAGATTGATGTTGACGGAGAACTCTGTTGCGGCTTAAGATTACTCTTGTGTTGCGTATTTGCACCAAATGCCTTCGAAGCAACTTTTGATCTGGTTACTAAGTTGTGGGTATCCTCAGTCCTTGCTTTAGTTGCGTGTTCTTCATTAAATCGTGCGCTCCGGCCTTCTCCTTTAACCAGTCGTTGAAATCTAAAAAATAGGTTTCTCACATGGCTTTTTTGACCGTGAAAAGTGACCACAACTCCTTCATATTGGGTGGAAGCTTCTGTACGGCGGTGTTGAGAGGCGCAGCACTCTTTAAATCTGAAGCGTATCAGAGCGATTTAAATACCCCGACAAGACTTGAAATACACACCGAGTAGGTAATGATGCTCTCGCTATTGTGCATTTTCAATGGTGGAAAGCTGTCGAGTTTGTCCAAATGGGGACTTACGACCGCCTGTAGTTGGCCAAATTTACGTTTTAAGGTCTTCAGTGCGTCTTTGTACATTGCGCCACGGTAGGCGATGTCAGCTATAGCTGTTTAAGCTTTACCTATTACGAGGGTCTTATGGTATGTCAATTTTACATCATCAGTTAAGGACTGAGAGTCAATTGCGCTTTTAAGTTGACCATACCATTCTTGCCACTGTAGGGGGTCCGCATTGTATTGGGACAACTTCCATTCGGGTAGCGGATCATTCCTCTTGCTAGTTAAGGCGTCAGTGAATGCCTTAATCAAGCTTGCATTTTCAGATGCTGGAGCTGGAGGCGTGGTATGCGGTGGGCCAGACCAGCACAATGGTATCGGAGCAGTATGCCTGTATGTTGGATGTATAACTGGCGTGACAAAAGGTGGCGCGATGTTAGTAGTTGTACTAAAGGAGTTAACCGGGATGCTACAGTTTGCTGCGTGGTTGCTATTAGGATTTTGTTGTGCATTCAATTGCAAGATGAGATGGCTGATGACGGAGTCAGCTGTTCTTGGGAGTAGGTTCGTTTGAACGTTGTTGAAGACGGTTGCATTATTATTCGCCTGGTTTACGTTTGGGGGGTTATTCTGAGGAAAACTCCCCAGGTTTAGATCAAGGTTACAGTTCAAGGGAGTTTTGGTGCGGCACGGCACAGTACAAGGCGGGCTTGAGGCGATTGGACAATGTTTTGCCGTGGAATGTTTGGGACGGGTAGGTAGGTTGTTGTGTTCGCTGGAATGAGCGACGGAATCACGGGAGGCTGAGGATTAAATAATTGTTGAGGAGGGATTACGGGTGGAGGGTTCACGAGTGGGTTTAGTGGTGGAGGGGCATAAGGCGGGGAATGGGCAAAAGGGCCATGTGTTTGGTGTGGAATGTTACTTTGAGGTCAATGCTGTTGTTGCGGAACATGAAGCATCGACATATGTAATTGACCAGGTACACTGGAAGTTTTCGGACCCAAGAACTGATTTACCTGTGGTTTTGTTGAAAAATCAGGTACAAAAATGGATTTCGTTGGTGTCATAACGGGTGTCGGTGGCCGAGGAGGTTGCACTTATCAGACCAAATAATGGCCGATATAAACTCTGATAAAAGAATCAGTAGTTCGGACGATTCAATTCATTTCATGTATGAGCTCCAAAACGTACAAATCAACGTTTTATCAGCATAAATAAAGCAACGTGTAAGCTCATCGATGATAGCAACAAGTGGTTTTTTAGAGGGCAATTTTTGATGCTCTTTTGGCCGGTATTTTGTCTGATAACGAATCAGTTCAATGCCAGTCAGCATTTTGTATCAATGCATCCAAAAACCCGAAAATTTTTGAGACGAATCATGACTTATTTGATAGGTCTTATGATTAGATTGACTTGAAATAATGTTATTTGCACTTTTTCCGAGCTTTGTACGTAAATTGGAACGATTTCTATGCGTGTTTAAATACTCGAATCTGATTGGTTAATATTCTCTCGCTGTAAATCTATTTACTTGTTTACAATTCTGAAGTTTGACAGTGTGCAGGAAACATTTTGTAGATGATAAAAAGTTAGAATGACGTATCCAAATTTTCGCACGTACAGCCCATGAAATCATTTGCAAACACTTAGAAAGTTACAAGAAAAGAAGAGAGCTTTATTTCGCATGCCAGATTCTTAATCGTATTGAATCTTGTTCAGTTTTTCGTCAATAGGAGGTTTGTAAGTGGTTTGAAATGTGTCTTGCTAATGTGAGAGCACTATTAGACGAATTTGATCCGTTTTCAAGCGTATCATCGTGGAGGTGAAGAAAAAAGAAGAGTTTCTTTGTACAAATAATATCAATTACATGTTCTGATTCGAATTGCAAGATTGGTTTAAATTTATTGCTCATCAGAGCAGTTGAGATTCTTGTAATCATCTTTTAAGATTATCTTTGAATTGAATTCACTTGGAACACTATGCTTTAACTTTTTGCTAAACAAAATTTGAAAGACATATGCTTCAGATTCAGAAGCTTCTTTAACCAATTTTAGTCATGCCGTTTTTCTAAAAACTTCATTGTGGAAATAACATTCAAAAAATTCAGCGCAAAAACCTTACATAATAATGCGCTGAAATGTGCTGAAATGCGCTGAAACTTTGCAAGAAATGCACTGAAAATTCAGCGCATTTCTTGCAAAGTTTCAGCGCCTTTCAGCACATTTCAGCGCAATATTATGTAAGGTTTTTGCGCTGAATTTTTTTGAAAAATCAGCGCATTTCAGCGCATTTCTTACATAATTTTCGGAAAATTTCTCGACCCGGGATTGAAAAACAAGCTGATGTAATAAATTATTAAAGAGGCGCAATAAATAACTAATGTTTAAGTTGTTCACTCTCATATAAGTTATTAAATTATAGTTCGAATTTCGAGGAAAATATAAAGCATTCTTCTTATAATGTATTCGAAGTGTTGTTGGTTTCGAATTGTTGAATAAATATGGCTAGAATGGGACTTTGACGCTTCACAGGTAACATCACGGGCAGCAATGCAGTCAATGTCTTTCTGGGAGTCGGAGTGGCGTGGCTGACAGCCGCACTCTACAACAGAATCAAACGTGACAAAGATTTTGAAGTCGAAGAAGGCAGGATTTTCACATCCACATAAGCAACCAAATGTGAAAATCTCAAATTTGGAGTTGAAATCGCAAATCAATTGCGGCGGGAAATTTGTCACACAAATTAATTACTAAGATAAATATTATTAGCCAAAAAACTGCTTAACTTTTTCTCAGGTGGGTTTCAAAACCAATATGTAAACTGAAAAATAGCGAGATATACTTTGATACGTACACCTAAAGAATATTTAAAAAGCAACGCAAACATCAAATAGTACATTATTGATGACGAGAATGTTTCAAAAACAACATAAAGATTTAGTTAAACAGAATGATGAGATCAAATCAGTTTTTTAGTAACAAGTCATTGACCTTGCAGCTTTCTTAACAACGTTTACACGGTTTGTGTAGTTTTCATAAAAGTTTCTGCTGACATCGACGTCAATGTCGTTCCGAATTTCCGATACTCTTTGTTCTAAATTTTCCCAAAGAACTGTTTGTTCTTGTTAGTCTTGCTTCAGACTGTCTAGATTATCAAATGGATACAAATTTTGACTATATAACGGACAATCCAGTACTTTGATCTCCTTTGGAATTGCTGGCAATACTTGATTTTTTGCACACGAATATTAACCTTCAAATTGCCCTCAAGCGAAGTTTGTGACAATGATGATAGTCCTGATGGTCTTTTTATGCGATTTTTTTGCTTGACCGATACTTTTTGTCTGACCCATTTGACTTTTCGTCCTCAAAAACGGGATAAGCAGGTAGCACCCAGCGGGCAATAAGTTCTATTAGAGCCTTTCAGCTCACTAGTCTCCAAGTTTGCGATTCACAGAAACTATTTTGGAGACTTATAATTATGGTATGAATGGCGATTCTTAGAGGTTGACCCCACCCCCCTCCCGCACATCAGCCCCCTTCCTCGCTTCACCCCCAACCCCAATCCTCACCCTTGCATTTCTTTCAGGCATTAAGGACCCCGAGCAGCCAAAGACCCCCCCCCACCCCCACTGCTGCCCCCAAAAATCCCCCCGGCGCACCCAAACCTCAGCTATGCTCACCTCACGCCCCTTCAAATAAGCTAAAGCTAGCTTCACTAAACCGTGGCTAGCTACTGACGAAGTTAATCGCTCGGTGGTCGTTCGAGAGCAATTCGCCCGACGTTAGTCGGTTATGTTTAGACATTGAGGTCTTGAAAGAAGATGCTATTTTTTGTAATGTTTTAGGTCTTCTTGTTAAACTAGATCGTTTTGCTTGTTTTTATGTCTAATAAGCAGTTTCCGTTAATCTGATTGCTTTGCACACAGAAAATATCTGGTTTATAATTTGAAAACTCCACTCGTTTTTTCACGCCTCAGCGCAAATCAAAGCTAATGAGCACAAATAACGTTAAAGAGCTCACATTTTTCTGTGCGTATTTTTTGGTACCTTTATGTTGGTTTTATCCAGAGGAATTTACTCTCTTATGGGTTGTTTTTTGGTTCGAATTTATTCTGCAACAAATGACAAATTTATTCTCCCAAACATACAGGCTCCGTTTTCTCAGTAAATAAAAATTTGATTATTTTAATACAAATGTGAAAACCCTCTCCACTTCAAAGGCGACCTGGGTTTGTCAGTAGCGGTATTTTTGATCCTGGCCTGCGTCGGATTCGCTGTTCTGATTGGTCGACGAGTGATGTACAAAGCCGAGTTAGGTGGACCCGAGGTTCCAAAACTGGTATCGGTTGTCGTGCTTGTCGGATTGTGGGTAACATACATCACAGTTTCGACAATGAACTCCTATTGCCTATTTTGAGTTAAAATGATGTACATTAAATTGTCGAGCTGACGAATTTCATAAACTTTACCAATTGTGTGTAAAATTTTTATTTTTCTATTTTAGATATATGTTATACATGCTTCCCACCAAACCCATTGCCTACTAAAAAATTGCTATATCAAAGTTAATTTTTCTGGGTTATCTTGCCAAGATCTTGCTTCTTTATATCCCTGCAAAGATAGTGCTCGTAGAAATCTTGCAAGCTCGTAGTTATATTGCAATTTGTCATGTTAAGATCTTGGCAAGATGTTTCATGTTTTATTTTGTTCCTTATCAAAATGTATCAAGTTTTGGTTTCTGGAAAACATATTCGGGTTTCCTGAAAATTTTCAAAAAATTTTTCTCTCCCCATGATGCGAGACATAACATAGAGCTGAGTAAAGTTTCCAATGCAAGCAAATTCAGGGAAACTTTGGGAAGCAAACATTTACTATTTATTTCCAAGAACTGTTTCTTTTCCCCCTACCACTTTTCACAATGACTGTTTTCTAGAATTGCCAATAAAAAGGTACGTATAATGGCAAACATTTTTTTGAGATTGACTGGCGGGCTGAAAAATTGACTTTTTGAAACGCCATTAAGTTTAGAGATTTGAAATCATAACGAAATAACGTCAAATTTAGCGCCGGTTTCACCCTCTCTCACTCTCAACTTTTTATGCGATCATTTGCAATTTCCCAAATTTATTGACTCTCACTTTTGTTACAGAAAAATATCAAAAGGCATTCGTAATAACTTAATTGATTTAAGGCAATATGATAGAAACAGTTCTTAGTTAATCATGATTTTGTATCAACTTCAAAGCATATAAAAGTGTGCAGTTTCAATTCATATTCCAACCCTAACAGATTTATGTCAATGTGCACTTAACCAATTTTAACAAAATCCACCTTTTGTAAAAATTAGTCTTCAATTAAACAAGCTCCACGAGTTAATTTTTTGAAAATTTTTTCTCTGTAAATAGTGAGCATAAGTGCGCTCGGAAACTACGAAGAGAGCAGTTGTCACTTTTTTTTCTATTCTTAACTAACCGAGCATGTCCACCATTTAATATCACCACGCGTTTATAATAGCCGCACAGCGATAGCTGGGGCTATTATTGGCCTTCTTTTGGTCTTTTTTTGTTCCGACCCCAACTTTAGTGGGGAGGAGGAACTATATACTCAACTGGATTTTTTTGTTCAGTCAATTCTGGCCGATCGATATATTCATCGTAGAGAATTGTGAGTGGTATCATTGAAAAGCCCGTCCAGCGTAGAATACGGAAATAAGAAGATTTTTTCGATTTTCGATTTTTACAGCGAGTTATCGAGGTTTAAAGTTTTGTGAACATTTGCCTGTTCTTGTTCACATTTTCAGTAATTTTTGTTAAAATTTGGCACAATTTCGCTAATACAGTTCAAAGTAAGTTAAAATTTTTAACGTTATAGTGATTTTGTTACCTAGAGATAGAAGAGCGTTGCTGAATTGTTTGAATGAAGTTTTTTCTGGCTAAAATTTTTGATAAAAATTTCAAAATTCAAACTTATTTCATCAAAAATGGCACAAAATATGCATTTTTGGTGCGCTTCGTTAAAGTTTGCCAGATATAGTGACCTAGAAACTTTAAAACAGACTCCGTAATCTCACAAGAGCGCCAGCTGCAATTAAACGCCGTATGAAAGTCTTGTGGAATTAAAACTTTGCAGATTTTTGCAGATTTGTCTCGATAATTATACAAAATGCATCGTTCTTTTTATTAATATTTGAAGAATTCCACGCAACAATTGATCTACTTCTCAAACAATTGGAACACTTGGGCACACGAAAAAATCAGGGAGAGGTTCGACAATATCACGGATTCTTAGAATCAGAGACTTTGGTTTTTATTTTGATGCTGGCTTTTATCAAAATGTTTTGCTTTTGTTATTTTAATGTTAATTACTGACAATATTGTCTATTCACGGCTCCGTTAATGATCGCTCTAATTTGGGTAAATTTGAGGCCGAATGTAGATATAGTGTGTTTTCAGAGAACCAAATGGTTTTTATGGCTTTGAGGAAGAATTTTAGTAAAATTTTATTGAATTCTTGTCTTTTGCCTGCAATTTTCATTCTTTTGGCGGTCTAAATTTTAAGTTAAACCACTCAAAGATCTAAATTTCTTCCTTAGAAGGTGCAGGTGGACCTTTTCTAATCGTTTGGTTGATACCTAATGTCTCCTATGTTATTGAATTTATTTGTTTTAGGCAAAATGTGATTTTTGAACTTGTCATATTTTTTTAAAATTTAGTCAACATTTTGTTTATTTTCAGTAAGTACAGGTCAATCTCTCCTCCGTGTAGAAGAAAAACTAAATTTGTGGCCGATTGTTTTAAAAGAAAGTTTTCTTGCTTTTGGTACTACGAGTTTTCATACAAAGTTTTCTGATTTTTGTGCATAATTTCACATTTTTGCTGTTGTATTTGTTTCTTTTGTAAATTGTAACAATATTTAACAACCTAACTTAAAAAAATTACAAAAATTGAAACTGAACATCTTGTTGTATTCATAACATTTGATTTGAAGGGCTGCGACACCGTTCTCTTGTGGAATTTGATAGAGTATTTTAATTTTGCCCTTTATTTGTTGTTAACTTTTGTTATCATATTCCAAATATTGTGTAATTAAAGGTCTCAGTGGCCAATTATGGATAAACAAATGAACTTATTAACTGATACCGGTAATCAGCCATAGTAACAGTTTCTTCAACTTATCCCTTTTTGTTCTGGTTTGCGTTTTTTCCGTATTATACAATGTTGTATCATTTTCGTATATTAGCCTCATTATTTAGAGCTCTTTTTAATGTTTTGCTGAATCAAACAATATTTTTTCTGTTGTTTAAAGGTTTCAAATGATGTCTTCTGGGCTTAGACAATTTGTTTCAGATGAATTTTGTGAAGTTACTTTTCAGTTTTTGTTGTTCTTTTTGTTGTCATTTTGTGATAGTCGTTTTACAAAAAGAAGTTATGGTTGTCAAAGGAGACGCAAATGAAGATGTTATTTTCTTACGGTTAATATCTTATAAATTTATTGGCTTCAAAACTGTTGTTTCGTAAAGTTGTTTGTGAAAATTATTAGTTCAACTTGTATTTAATGTTTTTTTATAGTCTTATGATTTAGTCTCACTAATAACAGTCGCAATTAATTTTCCGAGTAGTTGCAATGCAAACTGTCTACTCTTTTAGTCGAAAGCTTTTGTTGGCTATGAAATTAATATATTTGTTTTTAATAAAAAAATAGAGATAGATTTTTGTGATCTGCCAATTTTAATTCTGTTAAAGTGTAGCTAAGCATCTCTATGTAAAATTCACGTCGTTTATCTATCGAAATACAATTTGCTCTTCATAACGGTTTTATTTTCCTCAAATTGTCATTCTTCTTGGGGCAACCAGTTTTCATAAAACCAATTTTCGTAATTTTTGCATATTTGCCCTTTTTCTTATAAGTTTTTATTCTCTTTTCACAGTATCCCAATAATGGTCGTCATTTAATTTACAAAATTTGTTGCCTTTAAGAAAAGCAAACGAAGTCTTTTCTTGTTTTTTAGTGATCAGCTTAATATTTAATTGATGGGGGGACATCGTTTTCGTGCATAATTTTTCCTGCAAAATTTCAGTTTTTTGCCTGTACTTGTCGTTTTTTTGTAGATAGTCGTATGACATATCCTGGATAATGAAAGGCCTCAGTCGCTCTCGCTTGAGGTATAAAAGACTCTCTCAATGATTTCATTTGATGCGTAATGATTCTAATCAGTTCGAATTTAATTCTTTTTTTTTAAAAAAAAAGCGATGTTTTAATAAACTTTGCCCCTTTTGCTTATTTCTAGTCGACTTGTTGCCTAGCCGCATCGGGTAAAAGTCCCATATTTTGTTCCAAAAAGTGCCGGTTAATCATCCGAATATAAATTTTATCTGATGCCATTTTTATTTCGTTATTAGTGGTTTTCAAAAAATGGACAAGGAATTTTGGTCGTAATTAATAATTGTAACTATTTGATTTTTTATTGCCTGGTTTATTGTCTTTTCTGGTAGTCATATTATGGTAGCCACAAGTCTCATAAACCCTCTAGAGTAGATTGTTTTATTCTTTTAGTAGTTTGTTGAACGATATGTTGTTATGTTAATTTTTTTCATCTCTTCCTCATTTGGTAGAAAATTAAGTGAAAAATGTAGATGAGTGGGGTCGGAGCTTAATGTGCAAACACACATTACCGAGCTTCCTTGTTTTTTTATAATTCAAAGAATTTTTCTCTTTTAAGTCTTTTTTTAGGATCTGTTCACAACTTTTCATGATTTTTGAAGTCAAATTGGAGCACTGGTTTTGGTCACGCCGAAAAAGGAAGTGGAGCGAAAAAGCGTTTTGTTTTGCGGCACGAAATTTTTTTGCTATAATTTCAAAGGAAAGTGAGAAAACTGTGTTTGAACAAAAATTCGCTTCCTCGCTAGGTGTTTTTTGTTCACATGCGGAAATTTCATTTTGATTTTTACTGTTTTTTCTGTTTTTTGGATCGGATTTGTTTATAAATGGTTTTCCCAATCCATTCATAGTCCTTTCTAGGTCTAGTTTTCTGTTTAGTCAATGAAAATTCTTTGAATTCTACGTCAGGACTTGTCCTGCTATGTTTTTTTTTACTTCGTCGAACTTTTTTTCGCTTTACCATTTTGCCGCTTTTTCGCCATTTTGCGTGAAATCTTTTTGACTTCTGAAATCAAATTTTTTCTAACTGGTTTTCCCAATGCATTCATAGTTCATTTTAGGCCTAGCTTTTTTTAGAATCAATTTTACCTTTCTCGCTGGTAGGATTTTGACAATGATTTTCTGTTTTATTTTGTTTTTTAACTGATTTTTTAAATAAAGGTTTTGCCAATTCACTCTTAGTCCATTCTAGGTCTAGTTTTTGTTTAGTCAATGGAAATCCGTTTAATTTCATTTAAATGTACTTCAGGATTTGTCCTGCTATGTTTTTTTGTCGTCAAGGTTTTTGGTACTACCATATGACGTCACAACCACTTCAAATCTGCCTTTTGTTCAGTCGTTCACGCAATTTCAACTGAAGTACGTGCGTGACGTCGTTTTTCTCTCTTAGTGGAGCGAGTTTTTTTTTGTTCATTCGCGGATTCAATTTTTGGTCACACGTGATTGACCTCACTCTCAAAAATGAATTCCTGACTTTGAAATTGACTTTTATCCACTTTAATTCAAAGAGATAAAGTCAATTGAATGTGTGTCACTCTAAGTGAAGGTTTTTTGAGAGGAACTAATAAAGGCAGTAATAATTTAAACAGATTTTTAATCAAACTTTAACATCTCAGCATTCAATGAAAAGACTAATTTTTGTGGTCTGTCGTTTTTAATGTTTTGTTGAAACTGCATATCTGCGATGCTATTGCGGCTATTTCCTGGCAATCTTCCTGCTATGTTTATCAATTGCTCTTATACGAAATTTATTGCGATTACATTAGTCCAGGCAATCTTTTTAATGCGAGTGGCGGAATTTCGACTTTATAGTCATATTAAAAGAGCGGCAGCGCAAATTGGCATCTCTTTGGTCTCAAAATCTTGTCTTTCCGCTGAGACCATCCTGTGTTTCACAACTCTCTGCGGATTGTCTTGAGTTGTCATCTGGTTTTAAAATATATATATCTTTTCTTCGAATAAGTTTTGTAACTGTATCAATGCAATGGAAACTTCGAGATGCTGGAAATAACAAGCTAGGTAATGGATTTTAGTAATAATCTTTTATAAAGTTTGGATTTTGTATTATGAAACAGCTTTTTTGAGAGCAAAAAACGAATAGGTGTAGCAAGATTTAAGGATTTAATTTATCCTATCTGATAGTGACCACCCACAAGGAGGAGATGATCAGTAGGGCTCAATTTGACAACAGAAAAAAACTACGAAATGCAAAATGTATATCAAAAATCCTTGGACCGCGGTTATTGTTGTTTGCATGCGCAAAGAAGCTCTTGCATTCTCCATTTTAAAGACACATAACGAAACCATCAACGAGGTTAGTTTAAACCGTAAGTTTGGTATACTTGGTTTGAAAAAATTCTTAGATTTGTTCTCTTCTAAGTGAAAGTTTTGTCATGGTATCCATAGATGAGGGATCCACAATAAGAAAAGACCAATAAAGTTGAGGTAGGGTAATTTTCCTGTCTCAAATACAAGGCTGCAAACTACTAAACTCGACCCAAAGTCCTTTGATACCGTTTATTTAGTTTTACCAACTTTTTTGTGGGAAAGTAATGTAGAAGCAATTAAAGACTAAAACAAATATTACAGCCTCAATTATTGTGATAAAAAAATATGCATCAGTTGAGCGTTATTCGTTTTACTAAGGCACTAACTTACAAGAAGAATAATTCACCAATACATGAAAATAAAATCAATAATCGTGCTGAAATGCTGCAGCGTTGATCGTCTGCATTCTTAGTTGATCCATGATCCACCAAATCGTCATTGATAAACCAAAAAAACATATAAGCAAATATTGAATAAGAAATGTTTTAGGTTGAATTCAGTAAGAAATATCATCAATGAAGCGAGGCTCA
The DNA here is from genome assembly GCF_964194025.1 of Convolutriloba macropyga. Lineage (NCBI taxonomy): Eukaryota > Metazoa > Xenacoelomorpha > Acoela > Convolutidae > Convolutriloba > Convolutriloba macropyga. Next base: position 32,870,554 of record NC_134479.1, on the reverse strand, counting down.
GGCTGTTTATATTAGAAAAAAAACTATGAAACTTATTTGAAAGTTAGTTAATGAAAATTGGTATCTGGCATTTTGATTTGGTAAATTAAATGGGATCTGTGATTCTGATCAAAATTTGTATGTATGAACAAAAGGGGAAAGTGAGGTTTTTTAATTCCAAATTCATGCTACATACGGCACCCATTCCCAATAGATAAAGAGCAAGGATCTAAAGTCAATGATTTTGATTGGCTAAACTTAATTCTTATGGAAAAATAGGTTAAACAGAGACTCTGAAAAACTCTGAAACCGTTTTACTCGGAATTGTGGAGCACCACTTAAGGTTTGGACATAGCTCTCTCTCTCTCTCTCTCACACACACACACACACACACACAAAACCCAATCCATAAACAGAAAGGAACGTCTTCCTGGCTACACTAGCTGCAATGCTTCTTTCCCTCTGATCACAGTAGCATCCACAGAAGTGATGTTGACCCCTTGCAGAACAGAAGCACTTGAATCATACAGAACAGAGCCAAGGAAGGTAATCAGTCATGGTAGAAGGGCTTATTATTGGAAACGTGTTCGAGCACGCAATCGGCAAGGTTACAGTCTTGGTCCAAGAGAGGCTACTGTGAGGAAGAAGGGGACAACTAGCAGCTTCAGCTGGCACAACCAGGAACTAGAGCGGGAGCAGGTTGTGGCGTTGCAATAGCTCCTGTGACAGGCACAAGCAAATGCACTAGTCCACTGCCATTTCCCTTTGAACTTCTTGAATTTCTTCGACAGACAAGATGGGCATTTCCACGTTGTTTTCCGAGCCAAGAGATGTAATGACGCGCAGATAAGAGCAATTCTAAAATTACGCTTGACTGGTCTTGCAATTCACGAGTACTACATTCTTCCGGCTTAAGTTCTTGATCATGAAGCAAGACAACCGGCTTCAACACTACTGAATACGGAATAGAATACACGCAAGCTTGAGGACTGCGAGGACAGAACTCAAAACTCTTCAAAAAAGGGAGACTGAGGAGGTTGTAAACTTCTACCGACGGGTGTGCAAAATTAGTGTATTTTCCAATGCAGCTCTAGTGGCAGATGTAGCAGTCTTGACCGCAAAGGAGACCTTCATAGAAGGACTGGTGGACTTTTATTTGAAGACATTTCTACAACTGTAGGAACCCCCAACGCCTAATTCAGCGTACCAGAGCTCTGATCCTTGAAGCAGCAAGCACGTTGAGGCTCAGCAGTACCTCTGCCGTGGTTTAGGCGTGCGTACGATAGGTGGATGTCGAGGTTGAAACGTGGCAGCAGAAATGCTCTAGGTGCTATCCAATCCTCGCTTGTCCAGTCGCTCAAGATGCAAGAACAACTGAGAGAGGTGATAAAGCATTGATTTCAGGCAATGAAACACAACGACTTGAAAAGAATGAGGGGCGAAGCAACACACCGAGTGCTATGCTTTCCGCGCAAAAAGGCCTTATTTTCGTAACTGCCAAAAAAAGAGAAAAGAAACGACCGGCCGTGTCAGGAACATAAACCATCCGGGACTTCTTCGGTCAGAAATGTGTCCTCCGTTGAATCCTGAAAAGCCACATTCATCGAAAGCGCCATCAGAGGGAAATACTAGCGGCCCATTGACAGTAGTGAAAGCCGATTTCGGTGGAGCTGAGCAAAGAGATCGTGAAGACACCGGCAGGGGGTAAATTCGTGTCTAAGGAGATAGAAGAACAATACCTTATACCACTACTGAAATAAAAAGGGACAAAGTAACCTGCTGAAGAAAGCAGGTGAAAAAGCTCTGCCAAAATGCATTCGATGCAAGTTTGTGCGCGATGCAGAAATTCTATTGGCAGCAAGGCTGCCAGTGGGCATGATCCTTAGCGCAGCCTCATTTAGGCCGAATTAGCGGTCGATCCTTTGTCATACGGGTCGTATATCCAACCTTAAAACTCATTCAATTGCTGTGACATTCGACTGTGTATTCAAAACCGATGTGATAGCTAGCACTTATGTGGTCGACCACGGTCCAAAAGAGATGAGAGGCTTCGAAGCAGGATTCCTGGGAGACGGATGCCCATTTATAATAGAGTTATTGCGCACGGGACGCCTATCTGTAGCAATCTCAGAGAACGGGGAAAATATGCATCATAGAACTTTTTTGTTCTGGGAAATGAATTGACCAAAGAAATCACTGCTGGAAATTCCTGCAATTTTTTTGTGCAATGATTTGGATCATGGTATAACTGTCATGTGAAACACAAAAACAAGTGAGAAGATTGAAAAGTGGGCACGAGTCACCGCACAAACAATGCCAGGCCCCAGAAACGGGACGAGCTTGAAAAAATATCACTGGTTCTTCGAACAATTAATCGTATTCGAGGATCTCATCCTCTTTGGACAGCGTACGAAGACCCTGCGTACGTCTCTGAGCAACGTTGCTGAGTGCCAATGTTGGAATTAACGGCCAATTTGCTGAAATCGGGGTAAAATTTAGTGGAAATTGACAGCGCACTTAGACTCCGATACAAACATTTCGGAAAACAATCAGGGGTAGTTTTTCACTGAGACAGGAGAACCAACGTTTGCTCTTAAATTATCCCGTGTTTTCAACAGAAGAGCAAAGTTCTATACAACGATCTATGGCTCGTGGTTTTGAACCAAAACCTAACGACAACAAACAATGGAGCTTGGAATTAGCGATAGGGACAAGAATTTCCTTGGATTGAAAATGAAGTTTGTTCACAAATTCATCACAAAAATTTTGGCTCTTTCTGAGATTAGATTTTGGATCATCCAAAGATGCTTTCCTCTGATGTCGATTGATCAGATCTTAGACTGCTTTGAAGAAGCCCAGTTCTTTAGTTCCTTGGACAGAGCGGCCGACTATTTACAAGTATTGCTCTTCAAATTTGCCAGACTCAACACAGTATTATCAACAACAGATGGGGGCCATTATGGGTACAAGTGGCTACCATTCACATTGTACAACACTCCAGCATTTTTCCAATGGTTGATGAATCGGGTCTTCAAAGAACAGCTGTATAATACTGTGACCATATTTACTGATGATGTCCTTATTACAGCTAGGGCCTCGACGAGCACATCCAACGCTTGAAAATTGTCATAGAAAGTTTCAAGTTAGCTTGATTGAAACTAAAGCCCTCAAAAAGCCGACAGATTCTTAGAGCGGTGTTTCAACCTGGAGATCACATTGGGCCCGATGGAACAAGCCGTATAATGCAAGGCCTGAAAAAAAAACCAAAAATGGCACGCCCTATCAAACCGATCTCAGGCAACCAACACAATCGAATTCAGATCATTTTTTCTTTTGTAGCTATTACAGACGATTTGTTACAGATTTTACGGGTGTAGCAAGTCCCCCGAACTTTTTTTTATAAAAGCAACAGCGACTATATTGGAACGAGAATTGTCAGTGGTTCGTTAAAAACCACAAAAACACATCGGGGCATCTGTTTTTAGCAAACAAACATACGAACAATTTTTTGTCTCGAATACTGACGCTAGCAACAAAAAGCGCTGCGGTTGTAGAACTATTGAATAAGAATGCGACAAATCTCCGCGAGATGCAAATTTAAGAGAATGAATTTCAGTAGATTTTGAAATTGTCGAACAAATATTGATTCCCAATGCCAAAAAATGAACAGAAGGCATACAAAAAAACAAGACAATTTAACTTTGAGTGCAAACGAACTAGACATGGCTTCCTAAAAGTTAACCTTCAAAATAATAAATACAATGCATATGAATTTTTCTGCACTTAATACCTGTCAATTTTGTTCCTTATACGCATGAGCAAATTGAATTAACAGCTTCTCCAAACCAACAGCCAGTAATAAAAAATCGGGGAAAAATTTAGTGGAAACTGACAACGCACTTAGACTCCGATACAATCTTTTCGGAAAACAATCAGGGTTAGTTTTTTACTGAGACAGGGGAACCGACGTTTGCTCTTAAATTATCCCGTGGTTCCAACAGAGGAAAAAATGTCTATACAACGATCTATGGCTCGTGGTTTTGAACCAAAACCTAAAAACACCAAACAATAAAGCTTGGAATTAGCGAGAGGGACCTGAATATCCTTGGATTGAAAATGAAGTTTGTTCACAATTTCATCTTAAAAATTTTGGTTTTTTCTAAGATTAGATTTTGGATCATCCCTGATCAAAAAAGATGCTTTTTCTCTGATATCGATTGATCAGATTTTAGACTGCTTTGAAGAAGCCCAGTTTTTTTGTTCCTTGGAAAGAGCGGCCGACTATTTGCAAGTATTGCTCATCAAATTTGCCAGACTCAACACAGTATTATCAACAACAGATGGGGGCCATTATGGGTACAAGTGGCTACGATTCACATTGTGCAACACTCCAGCATTTTGCCAACGGTTGATGAATAAGGTTTTCAAAGAACAGCTGTATAATTCTGTGACCATATTTACTGATGATGTCCTTTTTACAGCTAGGGCCTCGACGAGCACATCCAACGCTTGAAAATTGTTATAGAAAGACTCAAGTTAGCTTGATTGAAACTAAAGCCCTCAAAAAGCCGACAGATTCATAGAGCGGTGTTTCAAATTGGAGATCACATTGGGCCCGATGGAACAAAGCCGTATAATGCAAGGCCTGAAATAAAACCAAAAAAGGCCCGCCCTATCAAACTGATCTAAAGCAACCAACACAATAGAATTCAGATCATTTTTTCCTTTCTAGCTATTACAGACAATTTGTTACAGATTTTACGGGTGTCGCAAGTCCCCTGATTTTTTTTATAAAAGCACCAGCGACTATATTGGAACGAGAATTGTCAGTGGTTCGTTACAGACCACAAAAACACATCGGGGCATCTGTTTTAATCAACCGAACATATGACCAATTTCTTGTCTTGAATACTGACGCTAGCAACAAAAGCGCTGCGGTTGTAGAATTATTGAATAAGAATGTGGTAAATCTCCGCGAGATGCAAATTTAAGGGAATGAATTTCAGTAGATAGTGAAAACTGCGAACAAATATTGATTTCCAATGCCAAAAAATGAACAGCAGGCATGCGAAAAAACAAGACAATTTAACTTTGAGTGCAAACGAACTAGACATGGCTTCCTATAAGTTAACCTTCAAAATAAAAAATACAATGCATATGAATTTTTCTGCCTTAATTACCTGCCAGTTTTGTTCCTTACACGCATGAACAAATTGAATTAACAGCTTCTCCAAATCAACAGCCAGTGATAAAAGCTGCGCCAACCAATTTTCAGAGGTATTCCTAATTCCTGCTTCATCGGCACCCAGGAAACGCAGCAACACTTTTTTCATGGATGTGTTAATCGAGCCGCAAAAGGCCCCAAATGTTATGGATTTTATCAAGATGAGTCATCTTAGGTGTCCACTAATACACGCCAATTCAATTGCCTAAACTCCAAGCGGAAAACGCTTGCTGGTGATATCGAGTATTTTCAGCCATCAACTGTTCAATAAATTTTAGATACAGCTGCTGAAGTCAGACCAATTCCTAATCAGTCTCCTTCGCCCACCATTGGTACTGTCTCATTCAGAGACCCAAGAAAATGCTCTTTGGACGTCATCTTTGATTCAGATGAAGAAAATACCAACAATGATTAAAACCCTTAAGAAAGGAACAAATTTCATTTATTTTTTTTAAAAAAATCATTAGAACAGATAAACAATATGTGTTTTTAGTTGCTAAATAACCGTTCAATAATTACTAATATGTTATTTACATTGATATTTAATTTTGAACTCGCCAAGGGAAACAGAAATCTGAAATTGTGAAGGCTAACTCGAATCTCAAAATCTAGCATACAATTCTGTTTGTGTACGACAGAGGCCCTCAAAAAAACTGATCGGAGCTTCAATGTTGAGCCATCAAAATTACCACCAAACTTTTGATATGAACACCGACGCTAGCGACAAGAGCGTTACGTCTGTCCTATCGAATGTTGACCGTATTACAGAAAGTAAACTTGCTTGCGTTGTCGTGTGCTCACGCGGCCTGAAGTGAACTACAGTACGACCAAGGTGAAAGCGTTGGCTGCTGTCCAAGAAGTTAAGTGGTTCATTTCCGTTTTTTGAGCTTGCTTTTCATGCTTCGGACAGAACAGGCAGGATTTTCACGGCTCTTTTTGAAAATATGCTGAGGGAATGACATACAGAATGTTTGAGGTTTAACCAGAGTTTGACTTTCACATAGTTCACCAACCTGATGAGAGACTTGGCAGTGCAGACATTTTTTCTCGGAAATCAACAGCCAAACCTGAAAAGCAGTAGGGAGAGGAAGAGGCAGCATCTAGATCTTGCTCAGAACCCGCGAACTTGTAGGCGGCATTAGCCAATTTGTGAGATCCGGTGATCATTTTTTGTCAATTATTGAGCGCTCAGAGGATTACCTGGCCTGAATGGAGCGCAAAGCTGGTAATTGGTGAAATCAGGGCTGTACAGAGAGAAAACTCGGCTATTATCAGGGTTCTGCAAACAGCTGTAGTACCACTGAATTACAGTTAGTAGAACTGAAGTAACTAGAGATCAAAACCAATTACAAGTGTGCCTTTCGCAACAATAGCAACGACGGATGAGGCAAAGGTTATCGTTAAAAAAAAGGATGCGGAGCCCCTGATTTGTTGAATACAAACCAAAGAAGCAGTTTGTGCGGCAAACTCATGACTAAAGGTCTGCACACTCCCAATCATAGAGATTGCCTACATCTCTGTATCACCAACAAGGAAACAGGCCAGTAGAGCGTTTCAATGAATTTTTGGTAGATGCGATCAACAAGTTTGTTCAGCTAACCTAACAAGCTCAGAATCTGTCCTCCATTCATAGAGTTTGTCTGCAACAGAAAAATTCACAAATGTAAAGGAGAAACTTCTTTCGCGCTTGTGTTTAGATACGAGGCAGTACACCCCAATTACTCGTTTTTTTCCAAACACGCGGATGGAGAGCTAGCCATGCAAGAGACGATTCAACTCTTAGACGGGAAATTTTGGGAGGCCTAATGAGCGCTCGAGACCTTGGGTGCAGAACAACCAAGACAAAAAACAAGTGTCTTAGAAAACCATACGGAAAACGATATCCAAAAGACGACAAGGTGTTTGTCTCCCCTCAGTTGGAAAAATCTACAAAGTTCTGTCGTCCATTGGTTGTTTATATACAGTTGTACCAAAAAAATCAACGAAGTAAATTACATAATCCGCTCCCTGTAGAACGTGTTGAAAAATCAAATTATGTACTGTAATCAACAGAAAATTTTCAAAGTGCGCGCGTAAAGCGACAATAAACCTCTGCGACTAAGTAAATGAATTTTTTCACCTTCGGTTTCATTTGATTTTAGGAAAACCGTTTATCAATGTTAAGAGCTGTGTTGTTTAATTCGTTCCGATTGGAGACGATTGCTTTAAAATTAGTATTGGACTTGTTCAAAGACCAATTCAATCAAATAAAAGGAAGCTGGGTTGTACCTCGAAAGCGACAAAGCAATTGCTGACAAAATAAAAAAAGCAAAAAAAGTCAGAAAAAGCTCACTATACAGATGGCATTTACCGAAGCCGTTAAACAATTTCTATAAGAAACATTAAAACAGTGCTTTGTGTCACCAAACTACGAAAAACTTCATTTAGACGGAGATAACATTACCACTGTAAAAATAAGCCTTCTAATGCCTACGAGAAAACTATTAGGGCCAACACGAAATGCAAATTGAATTTTAAGTGCATCACGAGATGCACAATGATGCGAGTGAGACGGCTCAGACAACGAAACAATGTTTTTGATTTTGTCCAGACAAAGTTTGTGACGTCAATACAAAATCCGAAAAGAAACGAATAGAATTATAGAATTTAACTTCAAATGAACTACAAAATTTGTGCAGCAACAATGTCAAGAAATTTTTCCGGTTTTGAGCAGAGTGCATTTGAACATGGAGAGAAGTATTTTTTTTTGTACAAAACATATAAGAAAATAACTAAAGATTTAGAGCTTGATTTCTCTGGTCTTCACCCTTTTCACTGTTCAGTTTTTAAGTTTATCACTCTTATAGCAGTTTCCACAACTGCAAGATACTCTCCAACTGCAGTTTTTTCTTCCGAGCAGTGTTTTGTGAAAAAATCCAAATAACTTTTTTGCCGAGTAATTCTGTTCAAATCGTTCCCTTATTCGTAGAAGAATCTTGAAACATAATTGAAAAGTAATTTCGTTCGTCGAAAAAATGTTTCTGTTGTCAGGACCTCAACCCATTCCCCGTGAGGCTCGTATCAAGTCAGCCCATTTATTGGGAAATGTAACCAGCAACTGTTCTGCTTTCCTGAAATTGAATGCATATAAAGGATGTTTAGTGCGCATACTAAAATGTGTTTCTCAATTTTAGAATCCCATCAAAATCAACATGACGGACATCGAGAAAATCCAAGCACAAGCAACAAATTGGATTATTGGAAAAGGATATAGTCACAAGAGAATACTATTGAGATTAGATCTATTCCATTTTGGCTTCTACAATGAATTGCGTCAACGACCACTACCACATCGAACTATCTCAACAGACTAATTCTGAAATACCAATAGAAGAGAATTTTATCTTTCAAAAACTAGACTACAGAGAACAGAAAACAATTTTTTAACTTTTTCTGAAGTACAAAACAATTTGTAAAGAAATAAAGCCTGAAAAAATTACATCTATTACAGATATTACATATAAAAGATTAATTAGGTATTAAAATATTATTATTATAATTATTATTATTATTATTATTATTATTATTATTATTATTATTATTATTATTAATATTATTATTATTATTATTATTATTATTATTATTATTATTATTATTATTATTATTATTATTTTTATTATTATTATTATTATTATTTTATTATTATTATTATTATTATTATTATTATTATTATTATTATTATTATTATTATTATTATTATTATTATTATTATTATTATTATTATTATTATTATTATTATTATTATTATTATTATTATTATTATTATTATTATTATTATTATTATTACTATTATTATTATTATTATTATTATTATTATTATTATTATTATTATTATTATTATTATTATTATTATTATTATTATTAATGTTATTATTGTTATTATTATTATTATTATTATTATTATTATTTTTATTATTATTATTATTATTATTATTATCATTATTATTTTTATTATTATTATTATTATTATTTTATTATTATTATTATTATTTTTATTAGTATTATTATTATTATTATTAGTATTATTATTATTATTATTATTATTATGATTATTATTATTATTATTATTATTATTATTATTATTATTATTATTATTATTATTATTATTATTATTATTATTATTATTGTATTATTATTATTTTTATTATTATTATTATTATTATTATTATTATTATTATTATTATTGTGGTACATGTGTTTTACCATTACAAACATTTCTATTTTACATATGTTATGATGCAGTAAATTAATAATTCTTTCATGCAGTATATATACATTAACATTGTTAACCATATGCAATCGTCCGACGATTGTCTCTTATGTTCAAAGTTAACTGGTACTACGCACTAAGTGTGCAGACTGACAAAAGGTCAACTGCAGTTCTGCCTTAGCTTTCACCGAATAAAGTTGTGCGTTGAATATTCTCTTTTCGATTAGAGCTTAGATCTTATTCTTATAAGTCTAGCATCACATGGCGCAGTCAGCCGAAAAAGGAAAAACGATATTAGGTCTTGAACCATTTTGGGATAAACCCAGCTCAAACCCACCAACACCATGGGAAAAGTGGAGAGGTCAGTTGAAAATGGCCCTAGTCGCAAAGACAAATATAGAACTCGACGACCTCCTAAGAGAGAAACCAACAACAATAATTTATCCCCCAGAGCCAGTGGAAGAACAACCGGTACAAAATCCAACCCAGACGATGGAAAGGGAGAGGCTAACAAGATATAATCAGGCAATAGCCAAATGGAAAAACGAATGTAACATAATTGACAGAATAGGGGTGCTATGCGGCGACAAGCCATGGGACATCGCAGATAAACGAGCAAAGTCAATGATTTACCTAACCATTGGAATAGAAGGACGAAGAATGCATACAAGGAAATACCCCCATACCAACGTCGAGAACATCACGACACAACAACTATGGGAGGAACTAGAGCTGACGTTCATACGACCACGGAACGTCACCTTCGACCGATACTTGCTACTCACAAGACGACAACAAAAGGGCGAAACAATGGAACAGTTCCATTCAGCTTTACGATCTTTAGCAGAATTTTGCCAACTGGGAGCGTTGGAAGACGACTTGCTACGAGACATCTTTACAGCCAACATGATTGACCCGGAGATTCAGAAGGAACTTTTAAAGGTAACGTTAGAACCAGAAAAGGCACTCGAATTAGCCATTAGCATTGAATTAGGCGCCCAAAGCCAGTTAGCAATACAAGCTAAAAACACTACAGACCCCTCAATGGTAACAATAGTAGGATGATCGGAGCCAGTCCTAGCCATCTCCAGTTCGAGATACCGGGGAAACTATCGAGGCAATTTTAGCCAGCCCCGAGGCAATTACCAACCGCCCAGAGGCAATTCACACCAGTCAAACAGACAACAATTCCAACAACATAATTGCCGTAACTGCGGACAACCATGGACACAAGAACATCGAAGTAAGTGTCAAGCCATTGGACAGACGTGTAGAAGATGTAACAAACCCAATCACTTAGCGAAAGTCTGCAGATCCAACATGAACAGATACACAAACAATCGCAACGTCAACGAAATAATAGAACAAGACGAAACACAAAACGAGGAACAAATAAAGATGGTCTCACTAAACAACGAAATAGGCAGTATCAGAGAGGATTCGGAAGACGATTACATGGTCAACCTGATTTCCCCCACAGAAACATCACCCACACCGACAAAACTTCACATCAAGTTTGGAAACACCAAATACTGGGTAATGGTGGATTCAGGTAGCTCTAACAGCCTAGTAACGGAAAGAATGGCACACGAAATAGAAGACAGAGATAAGAACAGCTGGTGGAGTCGTAAGACGAATCCCACAAACTTGCGCAGCTTTACGAATACACCTATCCGAAACGTCGGTACACTATACTGTGACATAGAATGTAATGGATGGAATGCTGGAAGAGCTGACCTCATAGTGGTACCCAACAACCACAGAGCAATTATTGGAAGAGACTTATTTCAGGGGCTCGGAATACAAGTCAACCAACAACCCTCCCCAAAATCGGAAGGTAAGCAAATTGCACTGATACAAAACGTTGAAGGACAAAACCTAAAAACAGAAATATCCAAAAAATTTCCAAACCTAATAAGAAGGATAGGACGATCAAAAACCCATACAGTTAAGTCAAAATTCAAAACAAACTTCACACCCGTTCACCAAAGAGGGCGGAGAATACCAATCCATCTACAATCTTAGGTAGAGGAAGAACTCAAAAAATTAGAGAAAAACGGTAATATAATCAAACTGGACAAATGCAGCGACAAAAACTTTATTTCACCCATAGTGATAACAGTCAAACGAGACAAAACAATAAAACTTGCCATGGACTCCAAAGTCATAAACAAAGCGATTCATAAAAACAAATATCAGATGCAAAATATAGATTGCCTGATGGATAACATCGCACAATCAATCTCGGAATCGTCGCACGAAAGCGAAGTACTTTTTTCCACCATCGACCTACGTTACGCATACAGCCAATTACCACTCGACAAGACAACCGCAAAGCATTGCAACTTTAATATCATAGGCGGTCAAGCTACAGGAACATATAGATTCATTACCGGTTTTTATGGCCTAACAGATATGCCCGCAGAGTTCCAAAAAGCAATAGACACCACATTAAGGGGCCTCAAAAACACATACAGTTTCCTGGACGACATAATAATTGTCACGGGCGGAGGAATAAAAAACCATAAACAACAAGTATTCGAATGTCTGGATAGACTCGACAAGGAAAATCTAAGCATAAACTTAGAAAAATGTCACTTTGCAAAAAATAAATTAGAATGGCTAGGATTTGAAATCAATCAACACGGTATAAAACCATTAGTGACCAAAACCGAAGCCATACAAAGCCTAAAAGCACCCAACACATGTAAACAACTAAAATCTTTCCTGAGTAGTGTACACCACCTAACAAAATTCGTTCCGAATTTAGCAACACAATGCAGAATATTTCGAGAATTACTGAAAAAAGATAACAAATACGTATGGACCACAAAACACCAAACAGCATTCGAAAAAATAAAAGAACACATAAAAAACATAACCGAAAATACACATTTTGATCAGTCGAGAAAAACACGGGTACGTACAGACGCATCACGATCCGGGCTCGGAGCAGTGCTCGAGCAGGAATCGAACAACGGTTGGGAAACAATAGCATATGCATCGCGTTTTCTAAACAAAGCTGAAGAAAAATACAGCATTAACGAGCTCGAACTCCTAGGCATAGTTTGGTCACTGGAACATTTCAAGCATTATTTATATGGTCAATATTTCACTGTACAAACAGACCATCGGGCACTTCTATCCATACTTAAAGATAAATCAACAAAGGCACACCAAAGCAGATTAACCCGCTGGTGCGATCGGCTAATCCCATTCCACTTTAATATAGAACATATAACAGGCCCAAAGATGGGCCTCACAGATTACATATCTAGAAACCCCCACGGCGCCGCAAAACCAATTAGCATGTACGACGAAGATTTGTAATAGCACAAACAGATGCTATAGTTAAAACAATTAATGCAATTAGACAACGCGGTAGACCACGAAAATTCCCGATACTGGAATCGCACGACGATTCCAAGACATCAAACACAACGACTGCAATTAAACGTCAAAGAGGCCGGCCGAGATAAACACCCCTGGAATCGCGGGACGATTCCAAAATCAAAGTGCCTAGAGCACAAAGTCATAAGACAAAAACAAAAGTAGTTCAAAAAGAACATAATTACAGCCTACGCAGACAACATTCCAATCCCAATATAGAAAACCGCGTGACGAGGAATGACGTAATTGAACAAAAAGTCACACAACAAGCGATTGCAAAACCGCATTTGCCAAATAACTCAAATAACAATCAGTTGCTAACACAAGAACAAATTTTTCCAGAAATGCAAACAGACAGAGACGAAATGCAAAACACTTCCCCGAAGAGCCCAGGAAGATGTCCACTATCATTCACCACCTACCTAAGCCCCAACAAAGAAGAAAACCACCCCCCGCCTGAACAAGAAGAACAAACAACATCAAATACAACACTGGATAAAGCAATCAGAGATGTGTTCAGCTCGACATTAATAGCAGCCATGACCAATAGAGACAGTGTGCTAAGAGAGATTCGAGATTGCATAATCCAGAACGACGAACGCCGATGCAAAGCAGTGAGCAAACAGATATACGCCCACTGGAACCAACTGAGCGTAAACGATGGCTGCATACTACTGGACAACCGCCTCACGATTCCCAATGCACTTAAAGAGGCAGTCATTGATGTTTTGCATGCTACCCACCCCGGCTCATGGGGAATGACAGAACTAGCGAATAGACTCTGGTGGCCCTTCATTAACAGAGACCTCATAAACAAGGCAAAAACATGCCGCCCCTGCACTGAATTTGGTAAGAACCTTAAAAGCATGATACCAAAAACTAAATGGTCACCAATGAAACCATGCGTCGAACCAAACGAAGAAATCCAGATAGACTTTGGTGGACCAATAGTAGACGGTCAAGGAAGGGAAATATACTTTCTCGCTTGCATCGACCGATTTTCAAAATTTCCATCCCTTAAATTATATAATAACGCGAATGCAACAAACGTAGAACACTTCCTAAATAAATATATGTCAATACATGGGATACCTAGATCTATACGAATGGACCAAGCTAGATGCCAAAAGGGTAATATAATTAGAGACTTGTGCAACAGAAACAATATTAAAATTATATTTGCACCCGCAAACGACCATAGATCGATAGGCCTCGTCGAAAGATTAATTCAAACGGTCAAACGAAGACTAGGGTGCATCAAGCTAGATCCCAGACAACACCCGTTTAATATAAAACAATCCTTAAAACAAATCGCACAAGAACTAAGAATATGTCGAAAAAAAGCAACCAATATATCACCATTCGAAGCGCACTTTGGGCGCCCCGCCAATACGCCAATAACCAATCTAACAACAAAACCTGATAGTAGAAATTTAAAATGGCCAAATGTACAACATGACTATTTAGATGACAACATCGTGCGAGCGGACGAGCTGATATCCGACGAACGATGGGAACAAGAAGACCTTGACAGCGACGAGGAGGTACGAACTTCAAAAGAGAGGATGCTCACAGCAGCCAAGAACGACACAGGCGAGATCCCTCGAACATTCCGAATGACCAGACAATCAACGTTGCAACCGATCGCCGAATCCAGTAAAGGCCTACAACTAGCAAGGAAAACGATTGCTTCAACACGCAGCAAGAAACAACTACAAGGCTTGTACGAAGCAATACCAGAAGGGGCAGCATTAGTCAAAACATCCGGCTCAACGCTAACGATCAAATACCCGGGACAAGACGACACCGTCCTCCACAAGTCCGAGGTAGCTAGATTCGGTACGTCCACACAGCCCCAAATTCCCTTAATCCAATTCGCGGCACGAAAGACGGTAATCAATCACCATGAAAAGCTGCAGCGAACGATGAACATCCACCAAAAAGAGCAAATGACTAAACTAAAAGGCGAACGCACAATCCGCAAAAGATTACAAGATTCACCCACCAATCCCAACCTGGCCAACCTCGCGAAAGTCCATCGCACAAAAGTCCCACCGAAAAGGAAATTTGTACAGTCTCCTAAAAAAGGGGACGCGAAGAAGCAACACAAAGACCAATACGCATCCTCGCAAGAAGAAGATGGTGACGATACCATCCCAGCCCACGAGGCAACGGCCGAAGCCAACCCAAAAGACGCAGACTATGAACCACAAGAGTCGATAGACATACATGAAATCAACCAAGGCAAAAGGCCACGACGAAGCAATAGACTCAAAAAGAAGACAACAAAATACGGCCAGACCGAAACTCTATCCACTGACGACGACACAGACGAGACCCAAACCAGCACTCCAATTAAAAGCCCCAAGGGCATCGCAAACTTCCAACCGGATCCAAGTGCGCAGGACGATTCCACGCAAGGGCCGGAAGAACGTAGAAGTACATCACCAACCACAGGCCAAACACAAGAGCCTACTGAGACCGAGCCGGTATCACCTCTGGCCGAAGGAAAGGTGCTGGAAGTATCGCTCCATTCACAAGAGTCAAGAGAGAGAGAACTAAGCCCACATGAACTCTAAACAATGCCCTTACAATTGTCTAACAAACTTTTAAAAAACTTTGTTATTTCTCCCGAGGGGAAATGTGGTACATGTGTATTACCATTACAAACATTTCTATTTTACATATGTTATGGTGCAGTAAATTAATAATTCTTTCATGCAGTATATATACATTAACATTGTTAACCATATGCAATCGTCCGACGATTGTCTCTTATGTTCAAAGTTAACTGGTACTACGCACTAAGTGTGCAGACTGACAAAAGGTCAACTGCAGTTCTGCCTTAGCTTTCACCGAATAAAGTTGTGCGTTGAATATTCTCTTTTCGATTAGAGCTTAGATTTTATTCTTATAAGTCTAGCATCACAATTATTATTATTATTATTATTATTATTATTATTATTATTATTTTTATTATTATTATTATTATTATTATTATTATTATTATTTTTATTATTATTATTATTATTATTATTATTATTATTATTATTATTATTGTTATTATTATTATTATTATTATTATTATTATTATTACTATTATTATTATTATTATTATTATTATTATTATTATTATTATTATTATTATTATTATTATTATTATTATTATTATTATTATTATTATTATTATTGTTATTATTATTATTATTATTATTATTATTACTATTCTTATTATTATTATTATTATTATTATTATTATTAATATTATTATTATTATTATTATTATTATTATTATTGTTATTATTATTATTATTACTATTATTATTATTATTATTATTATTATTATTATTATTATTATTATTATTATTTTTATTATTATTATTATTATTATTATTATTATTATTATTTTTATTATTATTATTATTATTATTATTATTATTTTTATTATTATTATTATTATTATTATTATTATTGTTATTATTATTATTAGTATTATTATTATTATTATTATTATTATTATTATTATTATTATTATTATTATTATTATTATTATTATTATTATTATTATTATTATTATTATTATTATTATTATTATTATTACTATTATTATTATTATTATTATTGTGATACTGGAGCTTACAGTATCTAGAAACTTTGTAACCAAGTACTAAATTATCTACCTATAAACACTCTATGCATATGTTATTTAATTACTGTCTTTGTAAATATATACCAATTGGTGTTAGTTGCTCTTTTGCAGCAACCTGTTCCGTTAAACATAGAAACGTGTTAATCACACATTAAGAAAGTGCAGACGATAAACTATAGCGATAGAAAACAGTCGCATCGTGGCCAATTGAGTGTTATTGCACTATAGTGTTTTATTCCAATAAGAACAGATTATTCCTATGAGTCAAGAACTAGACAGATCATCCACATCTTCACCATTACACAATACATCAGAAATAGATAACAAACTGGTTTGGTCGAACCCAGTTAGGAATACATTAAACACACAAATCACTAGACAAATCGCATTCTCAAACATCCTTGACATGGCGCAGTCAGCCAAAACTCCTTTAGGAGTAAACCCATTCTGGGAATCCGGCGCAACACCACCAATAGAATGGAGACAATGGTTCTCAACACTAAAAATGGCGATAATGGCACGCGACAGTATCGAAGTAGATAAGTTACTCAAATTGAAACCACAACCCACAGACTTATTCTACCCTACACTACCAACATACGAAGAAGAATTTGAAGGAGAGACAGAAGACGAGGCAAGAAATAGAGAACAGAGGAACGAAAGAAGGAGAGTTGATTTTGAAAATGAATGCAAGACAATAGAGCGAAAAGGAGCAACGGTCGACAGAATACCGTGGGATGAAGCAGACACGAAAGTAAAAAGCCTGATATACCTATCACTTGGAGCGGAAGCGAGAAGAACATACCACCAGAAAAATTCACACACACAAATAGAAAAATGCACCACAAATGAACTCGCACATGAACTCAACATCACATTCACTATCCCAAGAAACACCACATTTGACAGATTTAAATTCTTCAAATCCATGCAACAATCACATGAATCACTCGAGACATTCTACAGCAGAATAAGGGAAGCAGGAGCACTATGCAAATTTAAAGACCTAGAGGAAGATTTAGTAAAGGACCTCTTTATTTCAAATATTGAACAACACATCAATACAAATGGACTTGTTATCAGAAGTAAGAACACCACAACAAGTACTCAACTTTGCAATCAATAGAGAAAGAGGTCAGGCAAACCAGCAGGAAATTTTGAGAGCACACTCCAGCAGCACCAACTGGTCACAAGTATCCTACATTAGAAATAAACCAAGAACACCTTTCACTCAACGCCCACCACAACAACCAATATTACCAACTCCACCAACTGGTAAAATTGAACCCTGCTACAAATGTGGTCACCCATTTATAAAAAATCACTTAAACATGTGCAAAGCCCAAAATTTCACTTGCAAGATTTGTAAAAAGATCGGTCACTTTACAACAATGGGCAAAGCCCCAATGCCAGAACGAAGAAACACAACGTTTAGACAGGACTTCAGGAAAAATACACAACAACAACAACAATCAACACCACAAACGAGAAGAGTGAGACACGTGAAAGAACAGGACATTTGCGAGGAAGAACAAGAAACAGAAGAAGAAACTGTTGACCCAGAAGCTGCCTTATACACAAAGGAACTAATGGAAGACTGGTCGTCAGTCAACACAATAAGATCTGTGGAAGTGAAGAAAATAAACAACATGTCAGTTAACAAAACAACTGGAGGTGAATGTTGGGTCAAAACAAAGGGGAAAAACACGGAAGTGGATTGGCTAGCAGACACTGGTTCACCCCGCTCATTTTTAGAATACACAAAAGCAAAAGAAATCACAAAACGAAACAAAGAAAGCAAAATAACAATGTTCGACGAGAAATCAAGATACAAATGTTTCAACAATCAGGATATAAAAATCTTAGGAGTGTTGCACATCACACTTAAATCGGGGGCATGGACAGCAAATAACTGTAGAATACTGTTGGTCAAACATCTACCACAACCAGTTATGGGGAGAGATATTCTGCAACAACTGGGAATAGTCCTCACGGCTACAAAACCAACCGGTAAGATAATCAACTTAGTATCAGACACATCGACAGAACAAAATATAATAAAATGGATATTCAAAAAGTACCCACATCTATGCACAAGACTAGGACGTTCAAAAAACCATGTGGCAAAATCAAATTTCAAAGAAAATTTCACACCAACACAACACAAAGGTAGAAGAGTCCCACTTCACTTATTAGAAAGGGTAGAACAAGAACTATAAAAACTAATTGAAGATAAACAAATCAAGAGATTGGAAAAATGTTCAGATGAATACTTCATAAGCCCCGTAGTAATCACTGTTAAAAAGGACAAAAGCCTCAAAATTGCACTCGACTCTAAGGAATTAAACGACGCAATACACAAAAACAAATATCCAATGCAGAGCATCGATCACTTAATAGACGCAGTTGCAAACTACATCTATGAACGGAGCACAGAACAAGGAACATTTTATTTTTCGAAAATAGATTTGAAATACGCCTACAGCCAAATACCATTAGATCCAAAACTACAAAAACACTGCAATTTCAACATATTAGGAGGAAAAGCAACAGGCACATACAGATTCCTAAATGGATTTTATGGATTAACAGATATGCCAGCAACATTCCAAAAAACCATTGACGTAACACTTAGAAATTGTCATAATAAATTTGCCTTTCTAGATGACATACTAGTAATAACAAAAGGACATTTGGCAGATCACGAAAAAGAACTTGACAAAATATTACACCAATTGGACAAAGAAAACCTAGCAATAAAATTACAAAAATGCGAATTTGCACAGAAACAAATAACTTGGTTAGGTTATGAAATAACACCAACTGGTATAACGCCTACAAAAAAGAAGTGCGAATCAATCAACCAATTGGAAACACCCAAAACATTAAAACAACTCAGATCATTCATGGGGTGTATACATCACCTAATAAAATTCACACCTAGACTAGCAGAATTATCTGAACCTTTAAGACCACTGTTATCAAAGAACAATACAAAAGCACAAAACAAACTAGACTGGAAGGATGAACACACAGAAGCATTCGAAAACATCAAAAAACAAATAATAAACATTACAGAAAATAAACACTTTGACATAACCAAAGACACAAGAGTAAAAAGCGACGCAAGCAAAAAAGGTCTAGGCGCATGCCTGGAACAAAGACACGGTCAAATTTGGAAACCAGTTGCGTACGCCAGTAGGTTCCTGAACAGATTAGAAGAAAGATACAGCACAAATGAACTCGAACTGTTAGCCATAGTTTGGGCATTAGAGCATTTTAAATATTACCTATATGGAAATAAATTCATTCTTCAAACGGATCACCAAGCATTACTGTCAGCACTTAAAAATAATCGAGGCAACAAAACATACCAAAGCAGATTATCAAGATGGGTAGACAGACTACTCCCGTTTAATTTTACAATAGAACATATACCGGGGAAAAACATGGGTTTCGCGGACTATTTAAGTAGAAATCCATCAGGCGCACCATCGTCAACTAACGAGGACGACGAAAAGTTTGTAATAAACCTAATAGAGGAAATGAAGCATGCAATTTTAAAACAAAGCATAAATTCATTTGGTTCAAATAAACCAACTGGTAATTCAAGCCAATCAGAGGGCTTAACTCAAATTGAACGAAATGACGTCAAGCATGCTAAAGAAAACACACACACAAAAGAAAACGCTTTTAGCCTTTTTGCCTAAATCTAAAAGTAAGTCGCTTCTTTCTCACTCTCTGTTAACAAGAATCAAACCAAAATTAATCGCAATTACAACTCGCGCTCGTCCAAAATTAAACACATTTGAAATTCCAATAAACAAACGATTCCGTGGCACAAACAAAAATAAAACTCCAATGGAGATACAAACTCCAAACAAAAATGTGCGCGACAACAGCACACAAACCGATATCGAATCTAATAAAGGCAAAGGCCTATCCCCCCTTATCCCTGATAAACACGAAGAACTATTTAAAGCTATAGACGACAAACCAACACCCGATTACAGATTTAATCTTATGAAAGTATTTAACGAGGAATTTATAGCAGAAAATTCAAAAAAAGACCTAGGCCCAATTATCGACCTCGTAGAAAAACAAGATTGGCTCTCACTGAAGAAAACAAATCCCATATTTTACAAAATTCACCGCGACCTTTCAGTTACACCATCGGGTTGTCTTTTATATGAGAACCGTCTAGTTATCCCAGCTAAATTACGACCGATGGTCCTGCAAACAGTTCACAGCAAACACCCAGGCCAAGCGGGCATGTTGGCGCTTGCGAAATTAATATGGTATCCACACATTCATAGTGAGATCGTCGCACAGGCACAGAGCTGCAAACATTGCATTGAAAAAGGTAAAAATTTAAAACCAATAATTGCAAGAACCAATCTAGGCTCACTACCAACACTAGTAGAACCCAATGAAGAAATACAAATGGACTTTGCAGGTCCAATCCCATTTAAGAATAACACACAAAATAACTATATCTTAGTAACAGTAGATAGACTATCGAGATACCCACATGCAGAAATATTCAACAATTGTGACACAAACACAGCCATAGTATATCTCGAAAGCTACTGTAAAGTGCACGGAATTCCACGCTCAATTAGATGTGACCAAGCACAAGCATTTAAAGCAAAAGAATTCGACATATTTTGCAAAAAGAAAAACATAAAACTTATACTAGCACCAGCTGGTGACCATAGGGGCACAGGTATGGTAGAAAGACTAATCCAAACAATAAAAAGAAGATTAGCGGTACTAGATATAGACCCAAACTGGTCTAACACAACACTAACCAACAGGCTAGCGAATATCATAGAAAACATCAGATTAATACCCAACACTACAACAAAATTATCACCTTTTGAAGCACACTTCGGAAGAAAACCAAACACTGAAATATCGAACATCACAACCAAAAGCATCACATAAAAACCTCTCTTACAAAAATCTAACAAACTACTGTTTAGACAAGAAAGTGCTAAAGCAGAAGTCCCTCACCATGGAGGAGATCTGGAGACGAGATGGTGATTCGGAACAAGAACTCGACATCAGATACCGACGTGACAACGATAACGAAGAGACTCAACCGTCTACACCTACAAATTTAATACCAACAGGCAGTCACCAACTGGTAGAAGTAACTTCAAGGGACGACTCAGAAAATGTACCGCTAGCCTCAACTTCCAGAACAACAAAGTCACCACGTAAGATATATCCATCTGAAATTCACTTCACGATAGGTGATAAAACTACAAAATACATAAAAACACGAAAGAACGTCGCACGAAAATCACTCGCAAGAAAAACAAAAGAACCTCGTAATACACTGGCACCACAATGGAACATAATAGAGGACGGCACCATCACTAATTACTCACCACACACAATAACCATAGACACACCACTTAGAAAAAACACAGTAATAAGAAAAAATCAACTTGCTATAGTAAACGAACAAAAACCTATCACAGAAACAATACAGGAACAACAAAAAGCAAGACTAATACATATGGTAGCATGTAAGACAGTTGGTGAATATAAAAGAAACCAAGAAAAAATTAAGAAGTTTTGTTTAGAAGAAGCAAAGCAACAGAAAGTAACAAAGATGACTCCACCAACTGGCGGACACAAAATTCAACAAACAAATCCCAGGAACGCACGTCAAAGAGCACAACCAACCAACTGGAGCCCAGCTAAAGTTCGTCAAGTAGCAAGCCAAAACCAGCGTAAACAACAACAAAAGAATAAAAGCCCGACAACAACCAAGAAACGGTCAAAACAGAGCGATTCCAAAAAACGACCGCGATCTCCAAAAGTCAACCCAGGAGAAACATTCAAGCAACGTTCGAAAATGATGGCACTACAAAGCACACAAGAACACGAACAAAACAGATCATTCATACAAGTAGACACGAATGCACTACAACAATCACCAAGTACAATCACTTACCAATTCGTAGAAAACGATTCACCCCAAACTATACTCGCATCAAGCGACCCGAAAGATTTTATGATCACATCACCGAACAGCCCACCAGTACATTTCGATAGAAACAATGCTAACA
>NC_134479.1:32827980-32842980 GCF_964194025.1 Convolutriloba macropyga | reverse complement strand
AGTTGATATCGCCTATTTTGTTATAAGATGCTCCTGTCTGGTCTCCATCCTTATCTATGCTACACCAACTTGATGGTTTTAAGTATAAAAACCTTCGTTGGATAATACGCTGATCATATGTTTCAGACTTATAATCCCGTCAGTTATTCCTGTGTGGTACAGCTTAATTAGAGATGACATTGTTTTCCTATGAAAAATTTGTGGAAGGGCATCGTTGTGCTTCTCGTGATGGTTTCAGATTCACCCACTTTGTAACTGCTGTGCTAACCCTAATAGGTTAGTAGGCATAGTTTTCTCTGCGGAAACTGTGTCTCGGTCTAAAAGATTATTTTATTGGTTCTTTGCCGAAACCACTGTTATAATCTTTTATAAAGATGTTGTTTGGATGTTTCATTAAAAGCAAGTTTTTTTATAGAAGGCTTTTTTGCTTTTGTTGTTTTTTGGTTGCTTCTTTGATGCCTTCGTTGCTTCTGTAATACATGACAGTTCTCTTTTATTTGACTGAGTTAGTCCTTTAACAAGCTTTTACCGCAACAGAAGTTTTCACTTTTCGGCCTTCGTTGCTTCTGTAATACTTGACAGTTCTCTTTTATTTGACTGAGTTAATCCTTTAACAAGCTTTTACCGCAACAGAAGTTTTCACTTTTCGGCTTATTAAGCAACGAGTTCTTTTCAAGTGAAATGATGATGAAACGCAAACATCTTACGAAAGAAATCTTAAGTAAAGGATTTAAAACATACTTTACAAATATTTAGTCACTTGAGGACCGTTAATCTCGGATAAATTTTGAAAGTCGTATCAAATGTAACTCAGTATTGTGCGTTCCTAATTTTCCCGTCAATTATAAGCTTTTTTGAAATTAACTTGATTTGTTTTTTGATAGTTTTGTGGAAACAGCGAAAAAGCAATTGGCTTCTTGTTTTGTTTGAGACAAAGTCAATTTCAACTGTTTATTTACAATTAGCAGATCTGTGGTTACAATAGTTGTTGTTGTGGGTTTACAACCTATGTTGAACAGCTTTCTTTAGTCGCAGTCGTTTTGACTTATTGAGTCCTATTTTGAGCACAATCTTTACTTTGGAATGCAACAAATGTGACAGTTGAGCAAAAACAATGGCGCACACAATATTGATCTTACAAAATTTGCGAAGAAGTAAAAGTAGTAGACAACACAGCAAAATTTTCTGAATTTTGAAAGTTAAAGCGAGGATTGTAGGAAAAATTCAAAAAATGCAGAACCAAAAATAAAGGCTGCAGCTCTGGAATGTACAATTGACACCATCAAATTGGATTGCAATACATCACCAATTATTAGTGTTCCAAAGCCTAAGTTATACAAGGTTATAAAGGCCAATTTCAGTTGCGTTAGCTATTTTCTTTTTTGCTTCCGAGTGGATACACGATTTAGATGTCTTATATTTTGTATGAAGTGGCTATACTCCCGCTTCTCGACATGCTTGAAGATAAAAAAAAAATTGACTCATGAATGGTACACAATTGAAGGCAACGTGTCTGTTAGCCTTGTGTCAGTAAGAGTTGTACCAGATAAACCCAACGAACTTGGCAGTGCATATGGTTACAATGTTATCAAATGTCAACTCATTAAGGCCCACAAACTTTTCTCTGAACTAAAGGTTGAACTCATTGGAGGACGTCGAGTTCTAGCGTCAGTTATTGGTTCGGATAAGAGGTGCAATAATTAAATGAAAGAAAAATTAATGAACTACTTCAGTTTGCTGAGGAAACTCGCCAAGCAAATTAAGATGAGCTCTCAGAATGTGTACAAATCATTTACAATTGTGAAGGAAAGCAGGAACCTGCCAGAGTGAAAAATTGGCGTTGAAAGATCTCATTAGTGAAAAAGGCGAATAGTCTATAGGTGGCTGCAGAAAAGGAGCATCTCGTTGGCTAAACGCACTTCCATTGATACGATATCATTTCGATCTAACCAAAGGAGAGTTTAGAGATGGAATTGTGCTTATATATGGATGGAATCGCGTGAAATTGTCATCAACTTGAGCATATTGAGCGATTTCGAATGTCTACACGCTCTTCATTGTCCGAAACGTGGCTACACAGATCAGATACAATGACATCCGTGATTCTTTTCGATGTCGAAATAGAACCCAGTCTTCATATTTTGCAAGGTGAAACGTTCGCAAATAAAAGTAACATTACTGTTGGCGGTTCCCGACTAGATATCAAAGCCTTGGCCTTTTCGAATCTCATTTCAGCAGAACGTTCTTTGATGTGATAGTTTTTAATCTGTATCCTAAGAGTTGCCAACCGGATTCCTAGAAAACCATGAGCCCATCAAGAAGCGCGAACACGAGCGAAGGACAATCGAAGTTAAAAACGTCACCTTCTGCCCGTTTATTTTCTCCAGAACAGGAGGAGCTGTTCCGTCCGCATCGAAAGCCGTACAGAGATTGGCTACCATGGTCAGCGACAAGCAAGAAATTTGAATTCGGACGTGATCACTTACATGTGGACAAAATCGCGTTATTGTATAGCTCCTTACTCTGCCGGCGCACGCTCCATGCGCCGGAGCCTCGATAGGAACCACTGTAGAGGTAAGTTGGCTGCGCTCCTGGATTTTTTAAAATTCAAAATCGCCTCATTTCTTTCATTTTTTTAAACTCATATCTATTTTGTTCATAATTCTGCCTCTTGTCTTTCTGCGGTGATTGAATGAAGTCTCTTAAAAGCCCATCTCTAGTCGATAGTGTGGAGAAATCCGTCGACCTGACCAATGACCAAAAACTTGAAAATTAAATCAATCAACCTGATGTGGAAGTTTGTTGATGCTGGATTTTTGGAAAGAAACGTCTGCACGTGGCAACTATTTTGTGATTGCTGTACCTGCAGAAATAAGTGAATAAGTGGACAATTTTTTAATAGCGACGACCAGAAAGCTAACATACTCTGCAGCAGATGCTGCGACCCTGGTTGACACTTCTTGGGATGCGTATTCAAGAGCCATCTATGGCCTGCGAATTTTCGTTGCATCCTACTATTATTGCCAAGTTTTTCATACATTTTTTTTTGCGTTTCAGGGATTCTATGGAGGGGTTGGCATAAGCAGTATAAACAGGATACATCACAAACAGTACTTTGTTGGTGTTCATGGCTCTTGTATGGCATCCAAAATATCTTGTATGGCATCCCGGAGAGCTTTTTATCGCATACAAGAAAGCCATGAACCGACCATAAATGGTCATGAGAGCATCTATTGAATTCTTTAGTGTTTTTGCCCGAATAAACTAAGTGCGTGAGATCAGGTAGAGTGTTTATTTATTTCAGACACACATATAAAAACCTAAATTATGCAACAAAAGCCTCGAACACATTTAAGCACAGATTTTTTAATTAAGAGTAATTAACAAAAATTTTGTAGAAACAAAAACAAATACGAAGTAGTTTGAAGTTTCGTATGGTCAGCCATATTGTTTTGAAGTTTTCTTGGTCACCATATATGGCTTGGATATTGTTGCCAAGATTTATTTATTGTGGGCAACCCGGGAGTTCTCAACAACAACATAAAGCTTGACTGGTCATGCTTTCGGAAAGATCTTTAAATTCTTCTCAATTCGAAATAATCTTACCATAGAAAAGTCAACTAAATCTTTCAATCTTCTATTTCAATGTTTTGACAAGTAACTACATTTTGGCTGCGAAAATTCAGAAATTTCATGCTTCCAGCGAACTAATGTTCGCATTATTTTTGTCTTTATAGTTGCATATGCGAGGTAATTTGTCGCCCTTGAGTTGATCGACCATCCGGTTTTGGAAAGGGGCTTTCTTTGAAGTGAAGATTGAGAATAGAAAAATTTAGTACCATTTTGAAACCGCCTGAGTTGCATTTATTTTTTGTTTTCAGTCAATGCATGACGTCAGAAGACGTGCCAGCTTTAGAAAACCAGGAGGTGGATCTCGATTCATCTACGGAGAGCGATGATTCACCTGCTGAAATCAGTGGCACGTTGCAAAAGTGGACAAACTATATTCACGGCTGGCAGGATCGCTACTTTGTTCTGAAGGATGGCTGCTTAAGTTATTTCAAAGATAAGGCCGATGTTGCTACTGGATCGAGAGGATCAGTTAGCTTAGCCAAGGCTATTATCAGAGAACACGAGTTCGACGAACTCCGTTTCGATATCGGTGTCAATGATTCTGTTTGGTACTGTAAAGCCAAAGATTTAGAAACGAGAAAAGTATGGCTTGATGCAATTGAATTACACAAAAACGATTCTAGTATTGATTCTGCAATTAGTCGTAATGGTTCTATGTTCTCTTTGAACTCGATTAACAGCGGTAACTTACTTTTGGGTAAAGGTAAATTTAACCGAGCTCAAGAACTGAGTTCTATTCAGACAGAAATCGACACTTTGAGGAGCTTATCCAGACAACTTGTTGATAAAATTGAACAGCATATGCTGAAAACGAGTCAGAATGTAATGATAGATCGTAGCGGAGATTCAACTCAAAATCAAGAGTCAGAGTTATCCTTATTTAGAGCCGACTGTTTAACTTTCAAAACAACGACAGATAATTTATTAGATTTGTGCAAACAGTGTGTCGATGTTTCTCTTCAACAAGATGAGAAGCTCCGGAAAAAGCTTGATGATGAAAGCAAGAAACGTAAGAAGTTCGAAGAGATGTACAAGACATTACACATGGAGCAGAAAATGTCCCCTGGCAATGTGAGGGGAGGCCCTGACTTTGAGGAAGGCCCACACAGTGTATTAACAACAGAAATGTGGTTTGACGCTTTAGATAGCGCGATTGACAAGCTAGACGAGAACTCGTATAACCCAGTTGATATGAAAAAATCATTAGTAAAAGTTCCAGTAAGCTGTGGTGCCCAACGCACTCAACATAGATTCTCAGAAGCGTGTGATAACTACGTTAAAGAGAACTTAAAATACGCTTTTTCGTCTGCCGATGAAATTGATAACGAAGATGGCTGGGAATTAATGCATTCCGAAGGTGAAATGAGGGTGTACCGCAAGGAAGTCGAAATTGATGGGCTGGTTTTGGATCCCCTAAAGGCTACTCATCAAGTTGATGGCATAACTGCGGAAGAAATGTGTCGCTGGTTTTTTGACCCCGATGTGAAAATGGAGTGGGAGGGGCATCTACTGGATAAGGTATTAACCTTGGCTCTTCACCTTGAAAGTTCTCCTGTTGACCAGCACTAGAATAATTCTTACAAAAACCTTGGCTTTCAATCAAATATTTGCACAATCAGTACTCGAATTTTTTGGAACCAAGTTTTCCTAACAATAGTACGATGTCAGGATGATTGTTCGTTTTGTAAGATAAACTTATTCATTGATCGATTTTTGACCTATAATATCTCCGCTACCTCCGGTTGGTTCAAATAAAGTTAATTTAGGTCCTCGAAAATGTTGAAGGAAGGACACCTAAAACATTTGTTGTTCTAACTTCCACATTGAGCTATTTTTAAACGGCACTGAAGTCCGTTGTACTGACAAGAATCTTTGTTTAGATAAAAGTGTTAGAGATCCTAGCACCAGACACAATCATCATTCACTCAGTGATGAAGAGGGTATGGCCCTCAGCTCAGAGAGACATTGTATTTCTATCACATATCAGGCACGTCAGTGCATACGACATGGAGTCCGACGAGAATGACACTTGGCTTGTTTGTAATTATTCCGTGGAACATTCAGATGGAAAATTGGGGAGAGGGGTTGTGAGATGTGTGGTTCGGGCATCTATGGTGTGTCAGACAGTTATCTTGAATCCGGACAAGAAACTAGAAAATGGTGAGTTGTAGCGCAGTGCTGGCTTTGTTTCCTTTCCCTCTGTGAACAAAGTTTAATTTTGCTGTGGTAAAAATGTGTGGTTGTCTGGTGACAAATTAATGGTTTTGGCTGTAATAACTTTTACTATTGGTTGTCAAATTCAGTATGTACTCCATGCTTTCGTTTTCGGTTTACTAATTAAGTTTTGAATAATGATATTAGTGCTCAGTTCCTTTAGGTTTTCTCGTTCTTATGTGGTAATTTTATAGTTTGTTCGGAAGGATACTATAATTCCAGGCGGCTATTATTGCGCTCCTAATTTTTTTTAGCGTTTAACAGATTTTTGTTTCGTCTTGCCCTGACTTTTGGAATTGACTTTTTCAGTGACTTATACTGCTTTGCAGTTAAAATTTGTGTTCGTGACGTCATTTCTGCTTTTAGGTCAATTGCGTGCCTTACCTTACTAAAAAATGACTTCTGTCTTCTTTTATGGAACTTTAAATTTTATGAACATTTACTAGTTAAAAATCAATAGTGCGCAACTAAGTAGTGCCAAACTTATATGCCCTAATTCTTGGGTATTAGAGTCTGGTCAATCTTATTTCTTTTTTTTGTTTCAATTCATGGTTGGCCACAAGCGTCTATCGCGGCTATTTTCTGGCAATCTGCCGGCTATGTTATTTTCAAAATTTTCAGTTATTTTGTATTCTTGGTTTTAGTGTATAATAGGTTCTGAATGTAATTGAAAGTTTTGTGGTAATGTACTTTTTGGGATAAATTTTATTCTTTTGAACTGATATGAACGTATCCTTGTTTTTAAGTTTTTCGCCAATAATAATTTGTTTTCTCTGTCCAAGTGGGATTAAATTACAAGATTTTTCTATTTTTCTGCAATTTCCTCGCTCGGAGCAACTGCTTTGAGAACTTTGGTTTTTTTTACTGTAGTATGTTTGTTGTTCTTCAAATGAAACTTTTCGTTTCTTGTAGAATTGACTAGTGGTTATTGATGACAATTCTGCGGCAAATTAAACTGTCTCGGCAGTTTTTGTCTTCAATGGGTTTTCAGTTTGTCCAAGCTTGATGTGTTCAGCTTCTTTATGAACTTTAAGACATATTTAGTTCTTTAGTGCAGAGACGAGGCAGATTTTTATGTTTACTATTGGTCAAAATTTAATGTGCCGTTTCATTTTGATACAGTTTGTATTTTCTGACGTGTTTTTAGATTTTTTTTAATTGCTCGTTTTTTCGTTCAGATATTCTTTTTGGGTGTGAGGCTTTTGTACATGGTTTTGATATTTTTTTCCTATTATGTTGAAATTCATTTGGTTGTGATTCAAATAAAATTTGAGGTTTTAGGGTTTTAGTTTGATTGGTATTTTTGGCTACAATGATTGTTTTGTGTTTGTTTTTCTAAATTCATTGTTAGTTCTTCGAGTCGTCTGGGGAACCTCTGAAACGAGTCAAGCGATTAATTGGTCATTGTTAGTACAAAATGGTGAAGTACAACAAAGACTAATTTACTTGCTTAAGTTTAGTTTCTTGTAAGATTTTACATCACAGATTAATGGAGAACACGTAATTCAAAATGATTTTTAATATTTTTGGAAAATGGTTTTCGGAATTCCGTAGTTTCGTTTCCAATCTGTCGGCATTTATAAAATTCTCGTGGTATGTTTGTCTGCTGACATTCATTTGAAATATCTTAGACGTCAATTGACATTGTTGGCCGCAGTTAGTGGAATCAGCTTCGAGACATATGTCTCCAGAATTCTCCGGGCCAGGTTTTTTTTATAGATCTGTACACAAGTTTTGATAACTTTTAAGGTCAAATTGGAATGTTGATTTTTGTTACGCCGAACAGGAAGCGCAGCGAAAAAACTGGGCGTTTTGAAGCCATTTTTTAAGTAGAGTAAGAAAAACGGCGTTTGAACGACAATTCATTTTGCCATATAGGGTTTTTGTTCACGCGTGGCAATTTCACATCAGTTTCTTTTTCTGAATCGGTTTTCACACTCCATTCCTAGTCGTTTGTAGGTCTAATTTTGTGTTTATTCTATGAAACTACCTTGAATTGTAATTCAGGACTTTCCTGCTGTTTTTTTTAATTGCGTGAATAATTTAACACTCATGGCTTAGCTGACTGACTATCAAAGTAACTTTCCACTCTCTAGAATTTGACTTCTGCCTCCTTTAATTGGTTTAGGGTCATATATCAATCTAATTGAAGGACATTTGAGTGCAACTTTGCAGTGCACAAGTCTAAAGCAATTAAAGACGTCACAAAATAGAGAAACTAAATCAAATTTTGAGGTCGTATTCTATTCATTGGTTTTTTGAGACTACAGTTTTTGCAGCTAGGTTATTGAAGTGACTGGATGCATCATTGTACGCAAAAGATATTAGATTTTTGTTCCGACCCCACTTGTGGGGGGAGGAACTATATACTCAAATGGTTTTTTTGTTCAGACAATTTTGGCCGATCGATATTTCATCTTAGAGAAATGTTAGTGGTATCATTAAAAAGCTCGTCCAGCGTAAAATTCGAAATTAAAAAGATTTTAATTTCCTTTTTTCGAGGAGTTATCGAGGTTTAAAGTTTTGTGTGAACACGTGATAATAGGCGTGATTTTGTTCACTTTCAGGGGAAAATACGCATTTCACGCCACAAAATGAATCAAATGTTTACATTTCACGCCACAAAATGAATCAATTTTGTGTTCCTAATAGACTAAAGCCGATAAACCTAGTTCTGGTCTCATAGGGAAGTTTACTATCAAAAAAATTCGAACTCTGTTTGAAAGCTTTTTTTAGAAAACTTTTCATATTTTTGTTTTCTTGTGTCACCTAGATACTAGTCTTTTTTCATATCTGGGTCCCGTTAAAGAATAAAACTTGATTTACAGTCAAATCAAGCCCAATGAACAAAATAATCGTTTTCAAGGAATCGCGCGTTTTTTTTTGCTTCGACTCTGAGTTTGGAGTCCTTTGGCATGGTCTTGTTGACTAACAGTGCAATAGGTTTCGTAATGCGCATTAAGTGAACCTATCTAGAGCTTTGAGTGGACAGCTAATGGCTGTTATGACTTCAAAAATGATTTTTCGAGAACTTTTTTGAATATTTACCGATCAAAACTTAATTTCGTGAATTCTATGTCAGTCTCAGTAATGACAGGACCAGAAATATTTTTTTATAGGACAACAATGCCACAAATTTTCAAAAAATTAAAAAAAAATTTGGATATTTTCATTGTTGGTTCATCTTGAAATCTTATCACATTATCCTGATATTGATATCTCTCATTGGCTTGGAGAAGATTTTCACTGGATCATGGATGAACTTTTCAAGGAAAAGCTTATAGTTTAAATGGCTTCGACACTTTCTTCTCGCCTTTCTGCTGAATTCTTTGTTTTTGCCTGTATTTGTTGTTTTTTTTTATAGTCATAAGACTTATTGTGATGTCTTATTGATTACCTATGCATGACAAGTATCTCGTCCTCCAATTGAGGCATACGCTCCAATTGAGCGTATTTTTTGACTTCCGTTGAAAGCCATTGAAATTAATGGCTGTTAAGACTTTAAAAATAATTTTTCGAAAAGTTTTTTTTTGAAAATTAACCGATCTCAAACTTATTTGTGTGACCTGTTAGTCAGTCTCAGTAATGACCGGACACCCTCCTTTTCTACATCAACCAAAATTAATATAGTTAGCGGTTTTGTCTTCTAACTATTGGTGTTATGACTTCGAAGCACGAGTTTTCTTAATTTTAATGTTTTTGGATATCTTTTTCGTAGTTTTTGATTCCGTTTGGAATCTTAAAACATTATAATACTGGTGATAGTTGCATTGGCATAGAGATGAATTCAATGGATTATACATAAAGTTTTCAGAGAAAAACTTATGGTTTAAATGGCTTCGACACTTTCTTCTCGCACTTTTCTACTTAATTGTTGGAACTTGCCTGTATTTATTGTTATTTTTATGGTCAAGGACCTATTGTAATGTCCTATTGATGACTTTCTGAATGACAAATATCGTTGTTGTTTCATCGAGGCGTAAATTTGCGGAGTCATTAGCTTCCGTTGAAAGCTACTGAATTTAATGGAGTTGATACTACGGGTTTTCTCAAAAGTTTCGTGGTTTTAATGTATTTATTCATGTGGGTTGATATATTGGAGTCAAATTGTTAAAAATAAAAATCCCATTGCTTTTGAAAAATTATTTGAAAGTAAAAAAGTTTTTACTGACAGCTCATTTTTCAATTGCTGCGACACTTCTCTTTTTTTGAAGGTGCTGTTTTTGCTTTTTTTTTTCTAGTCTTTAGGTAGCCGTAAAATGCTGACCGGACCATAAGCTTGTAATTGAAGTTTGATTGAATGATGTGACCCGAAGCACCCGAGTGTTATATTTTTGTTTCTTATCTTTCTTTAGTACAATCGCGTCATAACAGATCCCAATGATTTTTAAATGTGGCTCAATTGAACTTATTTATTCAGTGTAACTTTAGCTGAATTAGTATAATTAGAAAATGAAATAAAAAACACATAATATTCATATAATAGCTAATAATTCTAATGGCTTCACTAATTTCTGTTTTCGTCATGTTTGTAATTTGTGGTTCGTATTTTTTTTGAGTTTTTCTGCACCTTTAGTTCGCTCTTGTGGCTTAGTCTAAGAGACAGTTCCTATTGGTTTCATTATGACTTTTAGTAACTTTACAAAGAATTATTTCGTTAAAAGCTAATTAATTGTAGGACTTTTGAAATTATTTGGTTTAAAAATGCTGATTGATTTTGCCTGATTATTTCTTTTTTGTCGAGTTTTTACCTAGTCTTATTAAGGAGAAATCCCAACTGACACGTGTAGTTAGAAAAAAAAGTAAATTTGTAGGGAATTTTAGGGTTTTGTCTGATTGTAATTTGACGTTGTTACGAGGTGCTTTCATATTAAGATTTTGAGTTTTTGCCGTGCCAAGTTTTTGTTTTTGCTTTTTTTTGTTGTTTTTTTTTCTCGTAGTCCGTTCAATGGCAGGTCTCGTTGCAATGAGGCATGGCATTATTTAGTTCAGTTATTAGTTTGGTTATGTAACGATTTTTTTAAACTCGAACATCTATTTGCAAAAACGTAAGTCAAAAGTCAGATAAGTCAAAAATGTAGATGAGGGCGGGTCGGAACATCATGTGCAAACGCACATTAACGAGCCTCCTTGTTAACGCAAAATTCAAGTGAATTGATTTCGAAATGTCTGTGGGATCGATTTACTTGATTATTGCAGGTAATGGAAAGTTTTAAACAAAAACATTTGAAATGCTCAGACGGGCATTTACTTAAATACTGAGCATAAATACAGAGTTACTGCTCAATCACGGGAGAACAAGTGATATATGAAATTGAATATAGCCACAAAATTGATCCTTGAAATGTCCACGCCAATCAAAGTGAGCACTTATTTGCTACCAAACGATGGAAAAAAATGGGCGTTTCTTAACAATGGGTATTTTGATACATGTAGAATTCTGTAATGTTATAGAGCAAGTTACTATTTTTGAATAGTTAAATCGAGGACTATGAATAGTTTGCCCCCAGAATTGATCGAATAAATGTATACCGACCATGGGAATCTTATGATCCATCAAAATATATTGACTTTATAAAGCCTAACCCGGAAATAGATCTGTAATTTGAATAGATTGATGAATAGATCAAAATTAATTTCAGGTAAATATAAACGGGAGGACGTGGTAACCAAAGTGTGGTACACAGCTGATGTGAACCCAGGCGGTTGGGCGCCTGCCAAAGTACTCCGGCAGATATACAAACACGAGTATCCAAAATTTTTAACCAAGTTTGGTCAGTATGTATACAACAAGGCTTCACCCACTGACCATGATGTCTCAATACCCACGTCATTATAGCATTGATTGATGTAATGACTTTTATTGTATGTATCAATCTGTTTACGACCGATGCTTTCTTAAATTCAAATCGAGTTTTGTTTCGATATGAAAGAGGCATTAAATACTTAATATCACTTTTTCTCTCACTGTTGTACCTGGTATAATAGATGTGGGATTCGTAGCCGTCATTTTCTAAATCAACGCTTACAACAATCAGAATAACCACTATCAAACATTTATTTTGCTGCTACAAGAATGCTTTTCAGTGCTACGTGATTAAGTCGCCATTGATAAGAATTGCCAAAGAGTTGTAAACAGATTGCCTTTTACATCTTAATCTGGCTTTCACAATTCTGAGGAAACTGGAAATTGCCCTTGTCTGTATTTAATGTCTGCTGGGTTTCAAATCAGCTTTCAAACTCATTTATCACAGAGGCATTGCCACCTTCATGTAGTTTTCGAATTTAATAGTAACAAGGCTTGTTTGTCCTTAAAAATAAAATCAACGACACTATTAAAAATTTCAACAAATTTTAGCAAAATTGACGAAAAATTAGTCAAAAATTTCGGAAAATGTGAATAAAACAACGTGAATTCACTCTACTTTTCTCAGAAGTTTAAACCTCGATAACTCACTGTAGAAAACGAAAATTAACAAAATCTTTTTAATTCCATATTCTAAGCTGGACGAGCTTTCTAATGATACTAGTCCCAACTCTCTACGATGAATATATCGATCGGCGAAATTTGACTGAACAAAAAAAACCCATTTGAGTATATAGTTCCTCCCCCCTCAAGAGGGGTCGGAACAAAAATTCTTTATGCTGTATTTGAAAGCAACCGGATCTGTATTTAAAATGTTTTTGATTACATTTTAATTATCCGAGCTGGCAAATTAACTTATCCGAGCAGGGGGTTAAGAAAACATACCAATGTATTTAAATCGCCAGAACTATTTTTTTATTCAAGACCTTATCTAAGAATAAATCGTCAGTAATCTTTGTTTAAGTATGCATCTGATGTGAAGACACCAATAAAATCTTTAAAAAAATTGCGAAAAATTGTGCCAGGGTTCGCGCTAAGTGTCAACTTCTTAAAAACGCGTACAAAACGTGTTGCCGACCAAAGAGTATGTTCAGAATGGGCTAAGATGAACCCAAAAATGCTCATTAAACCCTGTTTCGGTTACTACTGGGAAGACAAAAACCATTGGGATGATATTTGTTTGGAAATATATTTTTTTCGTTTTTCTTAAGTTTCTCAGAATTGCGGTAAAATTTTTGTTTAATGTCTGTCTCGTCGAGAAACAGACTTCGTTGCAGACTGTTGTGATGGCAAATGAAGTGAGTAAAAGTCCAAAATTTAAAAGTTTCTTAATCCTACCTCCAAAATTGCTGTTGATAAATGAGTTGAATGGTGATTGAGCCAAACCCATAACGGCTGACAGGGTTGTCTAGTTGCTTATAAAAAAACATATAATAGTCTAAATATTGAACAAATGAAACATTTCTTTTGATACAATTAGTTCAATGTGGGTATTTAATAATTGTACTACGAATCAAAGTTCTAGCAAACAATGCCCTTGAGAAAGGCTTATATTTTGGAAAAATAATGTCTGTCTTAATGCCTAGACAACCCTGTTAGATGCTGATGTACTTTGCGTAATTGCATTCATGAAGTTTGTGCTGAACTAGCTGTTTTATCTGAAATACTATTTGATACGATTTAAAAAGGAAATATATAGATTACTGTTTGCTCAACATGCATTTTCTAACATGCTCAAGTAGTAAAATTATCGGATCTTTTCATCAATTGCATCTCCTTCAGTACATAGTAGTGCTGCCTGTAGGAATGTTAAATTACAAAATATACTTAAAGTTTGCACATAATCCTACGGTTCAAAATGCTGAATAAATTATTCTGTCGGTCAATCAATAGCTCGCTAAAATTCTGTTCAAGAATTTCCTCCCCTTTGCAATAGGGGAGGTGATAGAAAAGATCTGATTCAAGCTCAAGAGTTAGGGTGTAGTCGACAATGTTATCGAGAAACTGTTGAAATCGATTATCTATGCAATTACAACAATAGAAATTTTGCCAATAGTGCAATATGGTTGTCTTCACTATAATAGGGACACTTTTGATTGAATTTTTGCCCTAATATTTTAGTGTATAAGATAGAAAAACGAAATAGAGGCGACATATTGAGAATTGCAGCTTTCACTTTTTATCTTTTAAAGCCGAAATTCGGTCCGTTGTGCGTCCATTTGTTTTTTGAATAACTAACTCTTTCTCAGATAGTCGGCGAAAATCTATTTTTCTTGTCTGAATTGGGGACGCCTGTGCTTTGTCGCAAAATTTTCAGAAGAAATGGAAAATAAGGCGATTCTTTGATCTGCTTTTGTGATGGTACAATTGGGATTGTCTTGCATTCAATACTAATTCGCATTGAATAAATAATGCCGCATTCGACTCGGGGCAAATTCCATATGCGGTTGTAAATATTTGAATACTAGTCAAGTCATGAGAAGTTGGCGCCGCCTTAATGACTGAACAAAAAAAGCCTTGAACTTAGCAGACGCCATTTAATTAAATTACGACCATTGCAATCATTAAATGCTGAGCAAATTCTAAACTTATCTGAAAATTTATTTTACCGC
This sequence comes from Convolutriloba macropyga, assembly GCF_964194025.1. Taxonomy (NCBI): domain Eukaryota; kingdom Metazoa; phylum Xenacoelomorpha; order Acoela; family Convolutidae; genus Convolutriloba; species Convolutriloba macropyga. The sequence continues at coordinate 32,828,655 of NC_134479.1, read as the reverse complement.
TGCTGTTTCAGGTTATAGATGTTGCTCATGTAGTGTTTAGCGAAAAATTGTTTAATTATTTTTAAACATGGCTTCTCGGAAGTCATTCCTGAGAGCGGCTGCTGTTTTGAAGCTAAATATTGGTTGTGCTAGCCAAACCCTGGAACCTCATTTAAAGGGAGCTAGAATTGTTCCGCTGCTTCAAGTGTCCAAAAAATCAAGATGTTCTTATCAGTGTAGCAGATATTCAAGCAGTAAGGCTGGTGGTAGTGGAGGAGGGAAGCCAAAGAAAATTGATGACGAAGAAATGTCGATATTGGTTGATACCTATGCCAAGTTTTCGCCTTCACCGTTGTCTGTGCAGAACTTCATCGATTTCGGTAAGAGCCCATTTTGTATGCTTTCTTGCTGTGTATATTTTTTAAAAATAATAGTCACGAAGCGATAGCGAGGTTATTATTGATGTCATCATGATTAATTGCTCTTGAACGAAGTTCATAGCAATTATTGTAAACGTGTTGGTCTTTATTATGCAAATTTGTAAACGTGTTGGTCAAATATTTTTGCACCCCACTGTCGGTCGAGAGCAGTTCCTCCGCAATTCGTCGGTTTATGTTTTTTTAACAGTTGAAAAGGGATTAATTGTGATCCATTTTTGATCGATGACTTCTCTTTGCACAGTATACGAAGTCAAAT
>NC_134479.1:32720199-32827780 GCF_964194025.1 Convolutriloba macropyga | reverse complement strand
TTTGTTTGTTGCGTTCACTGATTGTTTTCCTTGCAATTAACTTTTCATTATCATTTTGCATTTTTGTGGCGATTAGGTAGTTTTTGAAAATTTTTTGTGCATAAGATTTTGAATATTTTAACGTCTGACGTGTAAAACAACAATTTGTCGTTTAAAGAATGTCAATTCAAGAGTTGTTGTTGTTTTTATGCTTGGATGGCTTTTTTCCCACGTAAAGCATTGAGCAATCATCTCCTTGGGCAGTGTTGGAAGTTTCCTTTTATGAATTTTGTGACAGTATGTTTGCGTAAAATTTTTATTTTATAAGCTTTCACAAGAATTGTTTACACGAATGTACAGTCATAAAAAATTAGCAAGGATGATAGTTCTATCGTGATATAATGTTAGTTTGTTTCATCGATCTGGCCTATAATTGAAAGATGTCTGAGGCGTACTTTCAGCGTTATCAGTCTAGTATGAGGAGAACTTTTCATGTAGGATCTTGTGCTTATAAAATATCTGTTTGCATTTTTTTTTAACCAAATTTTGCTATATTTTGCAGCCTTTTTTATATTTAGGATTTTTTTGAAAGAATGTTTTGTAGCAATTGGTACAATTAACATAAGACAACGTCCGGGATTCTCTCCAAATTGACACTGAAGATTAAAAAAATGCGTATCTAGTTAACAGATAGTGTTTCATTTATGTATCCAACAATTTATATCAGATTTTTGAGCATTTTGGCTCTGTTTTTTAGAACGATTTAAGTTTCTAATATCAGGCGGTACAAACGAGTTTGTGATATTTGGCAAAATTGAACAAAATTGTTTCATAAGCCGTTGTGAACAAGCTAATGACTCCTTTTTGCACTGATAAAAGTTATTTCAGCGTTATATATATATATATATATATATATATATATATATATATATATATATATATATATATATAGAAAAATGAATATATAATAATACATATAATTAAACTTGTGTAAAGAGTTGAATAATAAATGGGAGTATTCTATGGTGGAGAGTAGTAATAGGAAAGATTTCAACAAACATAATCGCGGCTTTTTACATACCTCCTTTATGAACGTTTTGTTCACCAGCACAATTTTGTCCATCAATGGATCCGTGATCCTCGACAAGATCTCAACTTCTGCGTCCTCGTTTGGCGACACGTTCATCGCATCTACGATCTCACCCGAGAGTTTCGTGAGGAAGCCAGTTGCAGCTTCGAGGGGAAGCATGATCAAAAACCGAGAGAAGGTTAAACATGTCGTGGACAGTGACGGCTGCAAAAGCTCGTTCGAACATGTTGTCGTCTTGAATTTGCCCTGAAAACAAGTGTCTTCACATGTACTTGTTGGTCAATGTCTCAATGAGGGTGTAATTATCTAGCAAAGGTTTGAAAAGTTAAATTGAGAAAAACTAAGCTTTTATATGACAATTTTTATTTATTGTTTGAACTATTAGAAATTAGATTAAGAGCCATCTGATTAAAGCCACCTTTCCTCCATCAGATAGGTGAATAAACTCTTCCGAAAAATACCCAACACCGCATCAGAATCCATTTTCCGTTTTCTTCCACCGGAAAATTTTCTCTCATCTTGTTTTTGTAATGAGGTATTTTTGCATTTAAGTTGTTTAAATTTTAGCAAAAATTTCTCGCATGTTCGGATATTCCAAGGATATTTTTCAGAGAGGATTTAATAACATGTTAGTGCCCCATCCAACGAGAGTTGATTTAAAACATTCCACGCGGTGTGTAGCGCTCTCTTGGAGTTTGATAACTTGTACCATTCACGAATCTGATAGTAACTTCATTGTCTAGAATCTGAGTTTTGTTTATGTGTAAATGCAGCCGAGCAGCATTAGTCCTTCAGTCTGCAGTGCATTAACAGCAGCCTGATCTCAACTATTCTTTTCTACTTTTGTAAAAAACAACGCTAAAAATTAACTTGGCGATTACATTAATTTATGGTATCTTTTCCGTTTGTGCCCCCCCCCCCCAAGCTCAGTGGGTGCTTATTATTTGCACCCCCCGACGCACGTGCCTTATTTTTACATAATGATTTACTATGTAATGGCACGTGCTCTGTAACTGGGGGGCGCACAACGCACTGGGGGCGGAGGGGGCACAAACGGAAAAGATCCAATTTATGTTACAAGTATGATGCTTAACCAAGCATTAGTTATAATTTTAATTTACTGGTGAAATAAGAGTAAAGATGAGACTTACCAAGTGCAACAATGGTGCTAGTGACAGATGTTCCAATATTGGCACCCATTACAATCGGAACTGCAGTGTCCACGTCCAGGATGTCAGCTGCCACCATTGTCACCACAATCGAGGTGCTGGTCGAGGATGACTGCAGCAACACTGTTACCAGAACTCCAATTACAAGACCTGAACAGAATAATTGATACTGATCTGATTCAAGTTGTCAAAGGAGTGGTTCATATGATGTTTTAGGGTTATGTAGGCGACAAGCGCAGCGAAAGGAAAAATGGACCAGTACTGCATTCAAAAATTCTCTGAACTTGCAAGCCAAGAGCTCCGCGCCAGTTAGATAGGGAGATGTAAGCAACCGCAACTGTAAAAAAGGCTAGAACTGGGTTATAACCCGAATCTCTCACTTCCAAACCTAATGTGCTACACTATTACACCAACTGGTCTCAATATCTCGAACTTGGGCATCTCTTATGAACCACACTAAAAATCTTGCTTTCTTCTCAATGCTTCATTTCTGTAGCCATTAACTATACGTCGAGAAAGTAGAGGTTTTTGTTGTACCATACGCGCAATGGAGAGGTATACTAATGATTAATCTTTACCAGCGACAGGATTGTTGATGATGTGATCTTTGCTGAAGATCTCTCCTGCCTCCTTCCCTCCGAAGGCCTCCTTCCCTCCTGAAAGCACTTCCCATCAAATCCAGAGAACAAATAAAAGCGTAGAGCAACGCAAGCACGAATATGACCCTGGATTATTAAAAATGTGATCTCTTTTTCTTAAATTTGTATTTTTTTCTAAAAAATTTTATAGCTCGGTTGCCGCAATTCATTTGGTTTTCAGTTAGATTTAGTAACCAAAAATACTCAAAAAAAGAATTTCCAGAGTTTAAAAACTTCAAAAAGAAGGTTTTGAATCTGGGCTAAAAATTTTTCCGTGGATTTCTGTTTTGTAACTTGTTCAAACAATAATTTGCTTCAAAGGTGTCTAAAACATTAGTGCCCTGGTATTTTTTGCCTGGATTGATATCTTGCAAGAGTCTTTCCAGATTCGAATCCACTCATCACTAGACAAGAGAAACAAAAATGCAAAAGAGATACAAAGCACAATTAGAAAATAAAAAATTCACTCCTAAAAACCACGAATCTTAAAAAATTTCACCGCATAAATTTTGAAACAATTTCTATGAAAAAAGAGCATTTTTTCACTTTCCTCAACAAAATCCACCAAATTGGCTGCTTTCGATTCAACTCTTTGGAATCAACATCTGGCCTGTTCTTCTCCTCATCCTTCAAGTCCGATGATCCAGAAGTTGAACTCTTCCTCTCCTGATCTTGACTGCTCATTTTCGGTTTTCTTTCTTGTATTTTTGACCTCTCGTATTATATTTTCCGGCAAAAATTGTGGAAATCATGCAAGTTCTCTTCTTGTTAATTATTGTAAGTTAAAGTGTTTTTTTTTTTTTGGGATTACGAGATACAGCTGATTTTGATCGAAAAACTATAAAGTAACAAATTCTTGACGCCCGGAATCAAAATTTTGGTAAAATTTTCAAAGTATCTTTGCTCTTCGTATTTATAGTTTGGTATTAGCCAATCATCATCTTCGATTTTTATTCAGCCATCAGGCCACTTTTTTGTCTACTTTTAGCCTCTTGTTTATAGTTTATTTGCTTCTAAATTGTTCAGAACTTTGAATTAAACTAATCAAATTTTTTGCTTCGTGATCTGCTTATTTTACATGTGAAAAGTCTCGAAGATTGTATATAAAAGCATTGACCTTTAACTTGATAATAACCAATCATATTTCTTGCCTTTTAAATCGGATGATTCTACTCGTTGAGTTTATTCAAGCATCAAATTAATAAACACTCACCTGTGATTAATTCGCTTCTCAAGCTATTTAAAAAAGTGGCGTGCATTTTAGTCGACAGTAAAAACTTGTTCAATCACCTCATTTTACGTGTACGAGTTTGTTCACAAAACGCTTGAAAACATCAGCAAAACTAACCTTCAGTTTTTGAAAGATCCAATCAAAAACTATCACCTGATATCGAATGATAAAGAGACTGAAAAACACGCAGAACACTATCATCAGTTTAAACTTTCGCAATGCCACTGCTAATGTATAATTTCAGATGTTTGAACCTGTAAGCAGCTACTCATGGTTCGAAGTCTAGGCACCGATTCAGCATTAAATTTCGCTCGATTAGCGCTGAAAAGCCAGCAGTAAATAGCCCTAAATAATGCTGATAAATGATGAAAATAGCAAAATCGTTAAATTGAAAAATTCAGCGATATAAATTTTGCAATCAACCTTTCCAGCGTTTTTTCAATTCATTTGGTTTTTTTTTGCAGCGAATCATGACGACTGAAGATAAAAATGAGAACAACAAGGCCTTTAATGTCAATAAAACTTATTATTACCACACAACAATTCACCTTGTCGACCAGTTATTTTGGCTCGACAGTTGTTTTTTTTCAGATTCAATGGAAAACACTCAGTGAAGTAATTTAGTATACATGAAAACTGTCCTGGAGACAATAAAATCATGTGCATCAAGAGAAATAATTATATAGTTATGAAATCATAAACTCTCAATGAAACACGGGCTTATCATTTCTTTTACGTTATTTTTCTTTCATTGAAAAATGTTAGAAAGTTTTACTAATGGTTTTGAAAGTTAAACTAATCAGCCGAATAAGATATTTTCGAAACCGGTATGTTAATTTAATGGTTTTTAGTGGGGAAATAAGTTCTTGAGAAAATTTTTTGGCTTCAGTGTTTTTTTTAGCATAACCGACTAACGTCGGATGAATTGCTCTCAACGACCGGCGAGCGGCTAGCTTTAGCTTAATTAAAGGGGCGTAAGATGATCGCAGCTGGGGGAGGAGTGCACGGGAGGGGGTCAATCAACAGTGGGGGGGGGGGGGGGTCAAGCACAGGGGGGGGGACGGTGAGAGGGGTCTTTTCAGCTTCACGGGGCCCTTACGTCCTGAACGATGTGCAGGGCTGCGGATTGGGGTGCAGGGGGATGAAACGAGGTGGACTGCTGGGAGAGTATTGTTGTAGAAGGGGGGGGGGGTGGGGTCAACCTAAAAGATCGCTCTTCACGCCATAAGTATATGTCTATAATTTCTCTGAAATGCATACTTGGGAGACTAGTGATCTGAAAGAAATTAATGACCGCTGGGCGCTACTGTTGATCCTTTTTTTGAGAACCAAAAGTCAAATGGGTTAGACGAAAAATCGTACAAGCGAAAAATCGCATTAAAAAAGACCAACAGGACTAATATAATTGCTATAAGCTTCGTTTGAGAGCAATTAATAACATAGTTTCTAACAATTTTTTAGAACACTGAATTTAATAATTTTTCTCAATGAATTGATAATAGAATTTGCTTTGAAAGTTTTTGAATTTTGTCTTCTGATTCAATTATATTTATTATAAAAACGCCTTGCCAGACTAAAATGTTTACAATGTTCCGGTTAATTATCTTTCCATATTTCTTCCCACTTCTCATTCCTACTTCTTTTTGAAAGAATACACGTATTTTTCGATAGTGTGGGCACTTATTTCTTTAAAACTGTTAAATGATTAAATGGGTCTTTCCCATTATAACCATTATTATAGTTTTTAACTGTTTTTTGTCATTAAGCAATTATTCTGAGTACGGGGTCAAATCTGTTATATGTAAAAACAACAGATGAAGCCCTTTCTCAGCTCCTACCCAAAAAATTTAGCATAACATAGCTGAACCATCAGCAACCTAGGCCAATCGCTCATGTGTAGTTTGTGTGATTTAATCGGTTATGTTCTTAATTAAATTTTCTGCGTTTTCCTGCAAAGCATACGGAGAAAAACAGTTTTTGTCGAACGAATACGAGTATTATTTTCATGATTAGTGCCAAGTTGTATATGGTGAAACTTACAAAAACGTAAACAGTATTACCAGTTAGCTTATCTTCAAAAATATCTGTAGGTTTTATTTTTGTGTTTTTACCTTTGCGTAAACTTATCTATTTAGACGTTCATTATTTTTTGGGAACTGAAGGGTTCGGATCTTGCTGTGTTCAACCCACATTGTCGATCCTCAACATTGGCTTCTAGACTTTGCCCGTTGGTTTTTTGGTGGAGGTCTATTTAAGTGCATTTTAAACCCAAGGGCACTTATATGGCGTTGCAAAATTTGAGCGCAATGATACAAAGTGTGAGTTTGAAAACTCAAATCCACACAATTATATTGCAACTGCTTCATTATATTTTTTGGATACATAAGCCTGTGAGCAAACTGACGGCGACGAGAAAAGATTTTTTCAAGCAAAGAAAATTTGAGCATGAGAAAAGTTTCTTATTTCGTCGCGGTAGTTAATTGCCAAACTGTTCATAACTGATCATTTTCCAACGAATGCCGGTTAAAAATCCATGTATGAATCCCGCTCAAAACTGGTAAGAAAACACGGGTTTTGAGCGTTTTTCCATTAAAACACTGTTGAATATAGTTTCGTATGTTTCTTCGCCAATATTTTAAGTCAAGTATGTCTGCGGTTCATCAAAATAATGGTTCTGATAGTGATTAAGTTTTCATAATAAAGAAAGTTCTGATGTTTCTCAAAAATACTGTTGAGATATTCAGTTTGAAAGCAAATTTGTCGGCGACAGTTTGATATTTTATGGTTTCTCCACCCCCCCCCCCCCCCCCCCAAAGTCAATTAGGCACCCCCATTGATATATAGTTAAACACTATGTATGGATTTCAATTTTTGAGTGTGAATATTCATTTAGAAAATATTTACAGAAAATATCCGAAGAAAATTTTATCGACAGTTGATGGCTATCGACTCAATAGCAATAAGCAAGTTCTGGTTTTCTTTTACAATCGAGTTCCATTACATCGCTATGAACTTTTTGAAACATTTTAAAAAAACTTGCAAGAATAATCAGCACCCGAGACAAAAGAACCCGATTACGTTTATCTGCCACTTCGAATTTTCTGTTCCTTTTGAAAAATGCATGCTTAAGGTCCAAGTGCAATAAAAAGTAAATTGTGATTTACAAAGCAAGTTGCTCATATTTAAAATTTTTCAAACTAATTTACAAAATGTACAAATCTACATTTACTAAGGTTTGTGATTGGTTTTATACTGTCGATGCAGCAAAAGCCATATAGATGCTCTACTCTATTCAGTGCTTCTGCGTGACTCAAATCTCTTTTCGGGTTTCCAAACCATTGCTCTTGTTCGCTCGGTTCAAAATTGAACATAATTCAAAATCATCATAATGAGGCTTGATTATCAGCCACGGAGCTATTTGTTCTCGCATTTCAGTCGTTTAATGGAAGCAGATTCAGGCATCAGTGACTGCGAAGATCTATTGTTGACTGCTGCTCGTGCTCCCGTCGAAAGGGGAGTGATCCAATTCCTCAAGATGCTCTTCGATTGATCTATATCTGCCAACTATCCAGATAATACTGCTCTCAAAAACTCGGTTCACTTTCAAAGTAACTGTCAAATCTGTTCACTTTTTCCACGGATACTTCAAAAGCTTTCCCCTCACCGGAGTATTTGATCGCATATTCCGGTAGGCAACACAGCCGTACTTTTTGGGCTGAAGTCTTTCACGTGCTCAACTTTGAACTCTGATTTCGTACTGCACGAACAAATGCTTCTCGTCAAAAGCTTCGAAATGACTTTCAAGTATAACTCTTGTGAAGCCATTAATTAATTTTGTGCATCTGTACTCAGCTGAAGTTTCTGCTTTCTGTCCATTCATGGTCATGAAAATGTTACCCGATTCTGACTGGTCCACAGCTCTCATACAGACCTCTTGATTCTGATTGGTTGTTAATGGGTCTAAAGTGACCAATGGAGTGATAATGAGGGAAAGATGGCCCGACGCGAACATCCATTCGAGGCGCCCCGATTTGGGACAGGTGAGTTTGGCGACATTGATGGTCCCTTCAGTCGTAGTATCGGAACTAAAAAAAATTAACTCAATTCGCTATTTTACAATGGCAGATATGTACATTACAGAGATAAGTCTCACATACTACACGTATTAGCCATAATATTCCTAGGTTACGTCTGCACATGTTTACTGAATCAAAATTTTCAATTTGTTACTGATTTTGAAATATTTTTGTGCAATTTCAATCTTAACTGAAATATAAATATATTTGCTGAAATATATTGCTGCGACTTAGGATATAAAAGTGAGAAGAGAATTATACTTACATTGTCACAAAAGTGCAAGGGTCAACCGAAGATCTGGCATCCACGAATGCTGGGGTCCAAGCAATAAAAAGGATTGCCAGTGCAAGAAGTTTGAAAGTAACAATTAATGGAGCAGCTGACATCTTAGGAATTGAAATTTTTAAATTAACAGATTTTCAACACAGTTGACTCGAAACTCGAATTCCAAGTAGATACAAGCAAATTTTAATAAAAGTAACTTCGGCCAATTTTCGGGTTTGAAGTTAACGAATTTCTGATTTGTCAATTGACAAAATAATGAAGAATTATTGAAGATCGTTTCCATTAACCATTATGAGTCAAAAGACCAGCGTGGGAACCACTGCATTTGAGATGAGAATTTCAGTTAGTTCAATTCAAAGTGTGAAAAGTTTAGACAGAGGTGTGAAAAAAGGACGCTTTTGAAACTCTCTCAAACTACTCGTGGGAGAATTTAAGCTAATTCTACTACTGATTAATAAGTAATACCAGTCCAATTTCGCACATTTTATTCTTTCTCACAGAATCATGAGAAATTTAATTAATAAATAATTGCTGTTCAAATTGAAAAATTGCTGCAACTTAATTAACGGATATAGATCACAGTAGTAAGCGTCCATTTCAATATTAACTATCCATGTTTAATTAGGTTTACTATCCATGTTTAATCCAGGTCATAATCTCGAAACACCAACTTATTTTTCAAAAAATATGTCAATTCTCTACCAGTTTCCAAAAATATTAGTCGAATTAGTCTTGCAATTATTGGCGCTAGAAAAGATTTTGACTAATATAAAAAATTCTGATTTCAAATGATGACCTACCTGCTGTGACATCCGTAAGAGTTTTGATGTTGGCCGTAATATAGGATCGCTCTAAAAAAATGGATCCTGCTTGCCTCCCCCCCCCCCCCCCCCTCCCCACCTATATAGCCGTTTAACCTTACATTTCAGTTTCAAACACAATATTTTAAAGCAATCATTCGATAATAATAAATTCATACCACACGAACTTGAATATTACCTCCAAATAATTAAAACTATTCTTTCTCGAAATATGACTGCACAAATCTAAATTAAAATTTCACACAAATGAGAATACTAATTTGCAAATCTAATAAACTACTGTATTCTAAATACTGATCAAACAATCCCTCTTATGGTACTAAAGAGAAGAATAACAAAGGAGGACTAAAACGGATAAATCAATAAATCGAAGTTGTTGTTTTGACTTGGTCGAGGTATACATGTTGACTTTGGAAGCTAAACAATTCACCCTTCCCAATATTCAAAGTTTGTCCCAGAAACATCAAATTTGAACAATTTCAAGACGTGAAACATTTCTCAAATGGGATGTGATAAGCCACGGAGACCAATTTCAACCCCCCCCTCCACATTTGAAATCCCAATTTAGTTTGGTGTTATCCAAAACTCTGTATCGCTTATTTTGAAAATTAATTGCACCAATTATATAGGGAATTAAAATCGGTGTGAAATAATGGAGGTGGGTGAAATATCAGGAAACCACCTACACTTTGCGGAACAGGCCGTTTCCAGGTTTAAATTGAGAAGTTTTAGGATACCGAATTTTCCTAAGCAAACTGCCTCCTTCACTTTTATCTCAAGTGAGTTAAGTTCAGATTTTCATTACCTGATATAAAAGCAATATTTTAAATTCCCTTACATGGTAATAATTGCTCAAAAGCAGCAAAAATAAAAGCGTCAGCAAAATCCGAATCGAAACTCAGCTTAGCTTAGTAAACGAAATATACCCGACTCTTGGGGTTGTGCTTATAGTCATCGCTGGCTACGGCCTGTTTTGCGATCCCCGGCGAATATGAAACTAAGTTCAGCTAATTCCGTTTCTGGATTACTTTGTATAAATTTCAGTTACTTTGTAAACAGTTTGGGTACTATTTGTTGTATTTAGTTTTAGAGTTTTGTTGTGAGTTGTTTCCTTTCCTAGGCGGAAGCGTCCAATCTGCATTTGTTAGAGGTCTTTTGTACTGCCGTTCTGTTGCTGCATTAAACACGGGAAGATGCTCAAAGCTCTCGGATGAGAAGGCCTGAAAAAAATTCAAATTTAATAGAAACTTGAAAACAGTATCTAACAAGGAAGAAAAGCTGCAAAAACAGAGCCGGCAGATTTTAGGAAGAGCTACGAAACATACTTGCGTGCCGTAGAATAGGGAAAAACAGATACAGAAAGGAAGCGAAAAATTTATTGACGCCGTTTTGAACATAAACGGCAGATTGCCGGAAAATAGCCGCCATTGATTCCTATATCCCCAATTGTGATTGAAAGAACAGAAAAAATTGAAAAGATTGACTGTTGTACAGAAAACAATTTTAAAATGCAAATTTTTATTATTTGATTTTGTAGCAAAACATACATAATCACGCGAATCAGCGAAAAATTCGCTGCAATAAGAGTGAAAAATAACTCCAGAAAACGACCGGAAAACTGCTAGTTTTAAATTAAGAAAATGAAAAAAAAAATGAAAATTTCATAAAATTAACAGATGAAAATGAATACAAAAATGAGAAATCAGGCAAAAAGTGGAACTTTTTTTTAAAAAAAAGAATGACATCAAAATGATCAAAGACACGTATTCACATACTGAAAACCTCGACAAAAATACAAAATTGATCGTTGAGAAAGTATAGTATCTTTTTATTATTTAAGCCAGGCGACAAACAGACAAAATTTGAAACAATTGAAGAAGAGGTTCAAAAGGTCCCTGCAATTATGTAACATAGCTGGCAGATTGCCAGAAAATAGCCGCAATAGCTTTGTAGATCTACAGTCTAAAAAAACAGTAAAAAAGACAGACAAAAAAATCGTCTTTTCATTGAAGGCTGATATGTTATATTTTGATTAAAAATCTGTTTAAGTTTTTGCTGCCTCTATTAGCTGCTCTCAAATAACCTTCAGTTAGAGTGACACACACCCATTTGACCTTATCTCCTTGAATTAAAGTAAATAAAAGTCCAATTTCAAAGTGAGGAAGTCATTTTTGAGAGTGAGGTAAGTCACGTGTGACCAAAAATTTAATCACACGAATGAACAAAAAACTCGCTCAACAAAGAGCGAAAAATGACGTCACACACGCATTTCAGTTGAAATTGCATGAACGAATGAACAAAAAGCAGATTTGAAGTGGTTGTGACGTCTTATTGTCGTAACAAAAATCGTGACAAAATAAAAAAAACCAAGAGAAGGCCAATAATAGCCCCAGCTATCGCTGTGCGGCTATTAAAAAAGCAACCTAAGAAAAAAAACATAGTAACAAACTAAAACGAATAAATGGAACTTACGTTGCCGCATTAAAAGACCGATTAGACCTGTCATCAGTGAGACCAATGGGCCCCATTTTCAAAAACTACGTGATAACACAAAAAGCTTGAAAACTACTATGCTTTTTCGCTCCCTTTGCTCTTTCAGCGAGACCGAAATCACAACTTTACATGTATCTTCTCATTTAGATCAAAAAGTAATTTGCGAAAATGCGCAAATAACGGTTATAATTTTCACTTCGATTCATTTAACCCCAGTTGTTTAACCTCATATCATTTCGGCACCCAAATTAGCGGAGTTGGGGGGAGTGCGAGGGGGGAGGTGAGGTCAAACTCCAAACATGCTTCATATGAATTTATGTTTCTTAAACTGCTTCGGTGGAATAAATAACTGGAGGCTTTACCTGTTTATCACATTATTGAGGTTAAGGAGAAAAAGTTGAAAGTGTCAGACAAAAAATTGGTCAAGCGAAAAATTGCAATACAAAATATCACCGGACTTAAAATCATTGCTACAAACTTGCTTTCAGAACTAATAAACAACAATGCTCTATCGCTCCCTTCACCCGTTCAGATTAAAATCTCAACCTTTAATGTAACTTCTCATGTAGAAAAAACAGGTAAGGTGCAATATTGTGCCAAAGAAGGTTACATATTTCACTTCGATTCATTTAATCCCGATTGTCTTAACCCCAAATCATTTCAGCACGCAATTTAGCAGTCGACATTACCAGCATGTTTGCTTATAATTAGGCGAATAAATTAATCCCATGTTTGGTTTCGACAGTTTAATACCAAGTACTGTGGTCAATTTCCAAAGGATTATAAGTCAACATTATCAATTATAAAAAGAAAAATTGAGGTGAAATGATAAAGGAGTGAACAAATCTGTTAAATGACATGGGCTCAAACAAAGAGGGGTGAAAAAGCGGGATACCCAAAAGATACAAAACTTCAAGAAAATACAACCCAGTTTAACAAGTACACAAACATACAGGTACTTATTCAAAGATAATCTTGCTCAAACTACAAAAATGTACATACTAGTAGACAAACATTTCAAATTTCAAAGTTTTAGCAGTTCAAACTGTCTTTTTTCACGACTAGAACCTTAACCACAAGCTTCCAGAAAATTTAGCAGTACCTTTTTCGACGAAAACAAGATTTTTTACGCATAATCCGAAGGCCAAGGAAGATTTAATCGACAAAAAATTAAGACCGAACGTAAACGATCAAAGGCAAATTCAGACCGAACGAAAAAGATCAACGGCAAATTAAGACCGAACGTAAACGATCAACGGCAAATAAAGACCGAACGTAAACGATCAACGGCAAATCACTCAAACAATTGATAGAGCTGCTTCTGCTAGTTTAAGCTATGGGAGACCTGACCCACTGAAATATGGGCTGAGAGGTTGACCTTTTCTGACTTTATTACGTGGATGAGATAAATTTGACCGACTACCCAAAACAACGGTTCACGAAATTGTAACTAATCACTTTCGAACAATTTTTATTCACGTGAAATTTATTCACACAACAATCTTAAAGAACTGGTCACTTGCTCTGTCGTAAACTTTTGCTTTTATTTTAAAATGGAAAAAGAAGAGGCAAATTGAAAAAAGAATTTCAGAACACTCAAAGCAATTTTTTCTGACATTTCTTTTGTAATTTTATATATTTCCACATTGAAACAAAATTGCAAAAATAAAACATAGCTGGCAAATGGCCAAAAAATATCCACTGTTGAAGCTCTTGACGCACGTTGGGTTTGAAAAAGAAAAGCGAAAAATTGTCAGAAAAAGTTTCAAAAAGTGTTTTAATTCGGTGTGCTGTTTCAGTTATATTCTAAATACTAAATGCAGCTTCTTAATTGAAAGCTATTCAGTTTAATACAAATGTCAGCTACCAACCGCACTAATGGACATTGCAAACCTAATGCACTACGACTCAATGCCCGGTCTTTATCGGTTTATCCCGTTTCATTTGATTCTTTTTGACATTGACCATATTCACTACATTGCGTGAAAGAATTTAAAATGCATTCAGTTGAAACCGTGAGTGAGGTATGCCACGAGTCCAACGTGAAAATCGTGAATGATGCAAAACGAAAAACGTGGTCAAAAGATAAAGCGAATTTTAAAAAAGCTATTAGTTATGAAACAAATTCTATTCGCAACCTGATGACAGAAAATTGCCAATTTGAAATTAATCAGCCAGCTTATTTGCCCTATATATCACTGTTAGATTTCACAAAGGTCAAAAAATTTCTTGTTACGCAAAGAAATTTTTTCTGACATTTTTTTTGTGAATTAATATATTTCCATATTGAAACAAAATTGCAAAAATAAAAAACAAATGGCAAATGGCCAAAAAATATTAACTGTTCAAGAGCTTGACGCACATCGGGATTGAAACAGAAACAGAAAAAGAGAAAAATTGACAGAAAAAAATTCCAAAAGTTTTCTAATTCGTTGAGCAGTTTCAGTTATATTCTAAAACTATACTTAATTCGGCTTCTTAATTGAAAGCTATTCAGCTTAATACAAATGTCAACTATCAATAGCTCTAATGGACAATGAAAACCAAATGCACTACGACTCAATGCCCGGTCTTAATCGGTTTATCCCGTTTCAATTAATTATTCTCTTTGACATTGACCATATTCAATACACTGCGTTATTCAATGCGTGAAAGAATTTAAAATCAATTCAGTTGAAGCAGTGAGTGAGGTATGTCAGGAGTGAAACGTGAAAATGGTAACTGATGAAAAACGAAAAACGTTATCAAATGATAAAGCGAATTTTAAAAAAGCTATTAGTTATGAAACAAATTCGATTCGCAAACTGATGACAGAAAATTGCCAATTTGAAGTTAATCAGCAAGCTTATTTGCCCTATATATCATTTTTAGATTGCACAGAGATCAAAAAAATTCTTGTTACTTAGTTCTAAAAATATTTCCAATTGTCATGTTATTACGCCTTAACTTCCTTCCTATTTTACCTTCCTATATTCGAGAAGCTAAATCCTTTTCCTTTAACAAAACACGATCATGATCTGTTGACAGGAACAAAAATTTGATAATCTTTACAAGAAATGAACACCCAAAGAACGTGCACGATTGGCGTTTATTTAATCAGGTCAAAACATTTGGTCATAAAAAACTTGAAAAAGGAAAACAGACTATCGGGGCAAAAAATTCTCGATAAAAATAAATTTTTGCTGAGATTTAAATTACGACTTACAAACAATTTACAGTAAAAACGGCATAGAACTACCAAATCGAATTGAAAAACGGGAAAAATTTAGGAGTTACCTTAGAGGCAATAGAAATATGCAGTTTTGTTGAAGGCTGCTTTCCGGCTTTCTTGGACGACTTTAAAACATAACCGACTAAGATCGGGCAACGGTGGGGGTGTCTTTTGCTGCGCACGGGGCCCTTACGATCTGAACGATGTAATGGGGTGGGGATTGAGGAAGGGGGAGAAGTGAGGGGGGCTGATGTGGGGGGTCAACTTTTTAGAACCTCCCTTCACACCATAAGTACAAGTCTCCAAAACAGTTTGTGAACCGCATACTTGGAGACTAGTGAGCTGAAAGGCTCTAAGAGCACTTAATGCCCACTGGCCGCTACCTTTTTATCCCGTTTTTGAGGACGAAAAAAGCGTCAGACGAAAAATCGGTCAAGCAAAAAATCGTATATAAAAAAGACCAACAGGGCTAATATAATTGCTACGAACCTAGTTTGAGAGTAATTAAAAAACAACATCTTGTCATAAGCTTCTGTAACTCGACAATCAATTATATTCATTGATGTTTTTCAGAGAGCGTGAAAGAGATATCCGGATACTTTTGGCAACTAAAATTTCAAATTATTTAAGTAGAAAGGTTATTCAAAATTTTTTCCTCAAATAGAAAAAAAATATCGACACCATTAAACTTTAAAACTTTTGTTCAGACATTCTGAAAATCTCATCCTCTTGGGTTTGCATCCTCGTGATCTTTGAGACACTTAATCTTCCTTCTCGAGTTGCCGGAGCTGTCTCAAAAACTTTAATTCAAAACATCATGACAAACATTTTTGAGTGAAAAACTTTTTGCACCGGAAAATTTCAAACCTCAATCCTCGGCTTAAGAATCGAGAGCATTACACACTCGGCTATCAGGCCCTTGTTATCGTTTATCGTATTATCGAGTTTGTTTTTTGCAACAGACATAATTTCTGAATGCGCGCAATTTAGGTCACGCAAAAGGCAAGAAACCGAGCGTGAAAGTCAAGCGAAAGAATGTTGAAGAACAAATGCTCAAAGAATGTTCAAAGGAAAAGAGTATCAGACGTTAAAACAAAACAACTAAAAGCACCGCAATATAGCTACGCTCAGCTTACAGCTATAAAACAAACCGACTAATGTTGGAAGAATTGCTCTTGAACGACAGGCGGGTGGAAAAAAATTACCCCGTCCGGGTTCGAAACACTGACTTCCCGATTCACAACCAGATGCACTGCCCACTTGGGTACCAGTCCCTACTTTTTGCTGCAACCGAGTTTATACTAGCAACAAGCTTTACTTTGGAGTGAGAGCAAGAGACCACTAAAAAATGAAGAACGAAAGCGTGGAAAAAGTCAATTGAGAATTCAAAGAATGTTCTAGAAGAAAAGCGCAAAAACGGTCAAGCGAAAAATGTGCATAAAAAAGACCAACACGTTTAAAATAATTGCTATGAACTTCGTTCAAGAGCAATTAAAAAAACTCCCTCGGCGCCATTTCTTTCCAAACATAGCCGGCAGATTGCCGGAATAGCTGCGAAAGAATAGACCTGCTTGCCATATAAAAAAGATAGAAACAGATACAGAACTAAATTGAAAAAAAATCGACACCGCTTAAAAAACTAGGCTAAAAAACATTCAGCAATAAATTAATAAAGCTTGTTAAAATTCATTCCACAGAAACCTTTTATTAGGGACCTTTACTGCACATAGTTCCTTTGACCTTAAACAAATTCAAATTGAACTTAAGTTTTAAAGTGCAAAAATCATTTTATTGATTGAGGTAAGTCACGTATGATCAAAATCTAATCACGCAAATAACCTAAACACTTTTGCTAAAGCGAGTGAGAAATGACGTCACGCGCGCATATGCCGTTAGTAAGAGGAAGAAGTCATTCAGAAAATTTGACTTTTTCAGCTTTGCTGTGTGAACAAATGTAAAACGAAAAAAGAGCGTCAGACGACGGAACAAAAAACATAGCAGGACAAGTCCTGAAATACAATCCAAAGAGTTGAATAAAAAACGTAGAAGTAATCTTACTGACCAGCAGATCAGTTTAACAATCCCAGCAAAAAAATAATCTGAAAATTGAGAAACTAAAATAATTGAACAAACTAAACAAAGTTTTTTTTCTGAAACTTTTGAAACCTTTTACCATGAGGGCAAAATATGATACAATTCAATATACTCATTAGGATACTCACATGAAAAAGATTTATTGTCCACGTACATAAACTCGAGAAATATGACAAATGCTTCAAAAATGATAAGTGCAAAATTTAAAGAAGGTTTCTAAATTTTGCGGAAATAAGAAGGGCAAAATACCTTTTTGGTCTGTGTAGTTCTGCCATGCAAACTATCTGCAAGACTTAAAAAAGTTTTGTGGGCAAGTAAGGCTTGTTAAACTCAGAAAATGACAGAAAAATTTCAAAAAATCCAAAACAATTTCAAATCTTAGCAAAATTTTGCTAAAAATTCATGATATAATATCTTCAGAACCATTTCAATGTCTGCAGAGGCTATCCAGTATCTCTTTTCCAAAATTTAAATAGTTTCATTGGATCATAAAAAACAATAAATTTGAAACAGGTTTCAATTGAAAAAAGTTAAATTTTATCAAAAAACAGCTGAAACTCGTGTTATTGAAACATTGATAAACCACCATTTCTTCTAGCAGCTATGCAGTAACTTATCATCAAATCCTAGAGGAGGTTCCTGTACCCTTGGTGCCTGAAAACCTCTTGAAAAAATTGCAAGTTTTTTTTAAAAAAACTGCTGAAATTCAAGATATTAAAAACTTGAAAACTATATCCTTGTATCTAAAAACTATGTTGTAACTTATTATCAAGCCCTAAAGCAGGTTCCTTGGACCTTGAGATTGGAGAAACCTAAAAAATGAGAAATTTCCAAAAAAAACTTGAAATTGCAGGTTTTATCAGTAAAACGCTTAATTTGTAATATTAGAAAGTTGAAGGCCATTCCTTAAATTGTAATATTAGAAAGTTGAAGGCCATTCCATGGCCAATAAAAATCACTCCGTAACCTATTATCAAACCCGATAGGAGGTTTTCTTGCCCCTGAAGCTGGAATAACTTAGATAATTACAATAAATGTTAAAAAATGTGAAAAGATTGCAAGTTTTTCTGAAAATTGCTTAAATTCGTGATGTTAAAATGTTGAAAAGCATTCCATTACCACTAGAGCTACGCAATAAACGATTAACAAACCCTGGCGGACATTCCCAGACACCGAGGGCTAAAAAAACTCAAAAAATTACAAACGTTTTTAAAAAAATAGAAATAAATTGTAAAAATAAGTATAAATTTGCGTGTTTGTTTCGAGTTCCAAAAGATATAGCTCTTAAAACAGTCATTAAAAAACAGTTTTTTCTTGCAAAAATCCTTTATGAACTTTTACAAAAATCAATTTTAGACGGGTATAACAAATAAGTCGAAAGAAGTCGAAAAAACGCGAAAAATTGCAACATTTTGGGCTCAAAAACTCCTAAAAATGAACTTTTAACCTTGAAATACGGCCTTCCCAGTATATTCGCCGCTCTAAACACTTGACGGACTACTAGTTTTAAAGTAGACGAAGTTTTAAAGTGCAAAAATCATTTTATTGAGTGAGGTAAGTCACGTATGATCAAAATCTAATCACGCAAAAAACCTAAACACTTTTGCTAAAGCGAGTGAGAAATGACGTCACGCGCGCATATGCCGTTAGTAAGAGGAAGAAGTCATTCAGAAAATTTGACTTTTTCAGCTTTGCTGTGTGAACAAATGTAAAACGAAAAAAGAGCGTCAGACGACGGAACAAAAAACATAGCAGGACAAGTCCTGAAATACAATCCAAAGAGTTGAATAAAAAACGTAGAAGTAATCTTACTGACCAGCAGATCAGTTTAACAATCCCAGCAAAAAAATAATCTGAAAATTGAGAAACTAAAATAATTGAACAAACTAAACAAAGTTTTTTTTCTGAAACTTTTGAAACCTTTTACCATGAGGGCAAAATATGATACAATTCAATATACTCATTAGGATACTCACATGAAAAAGATTTATTGTCCACGTACATAAACTCGAGAAATATGACAAATGCTTCAAAAATGATAAGTGCAAAATTTAAAGAAGGTTTCTAAATTTTGCGGAAATAAGAAGGGCAAAATACCTTTTTGGTCTGTGGAGTTCTGCCATGCAAACTATCTGCAAGACTTAAAAAAGTTTTGTGGGCAAGTAAGGCTTGTTAAACTCAGAAAATGACAGAAAAATTTCAAAAAATCCAAAACAATTTCAAATCTTAGCAAAATTTTGCTAAAAATTCATGATATAATATCTTCAGAACCATTTCAATGTCTGCAGAGGCTATCCAGTATCTCTTTTCCAAAATTTAAATAGTTTCATTGGATCATAAAAACCAATAAATTTGAAACAGGTTTCAATTGAAAAAAGTTAAATTTTATCAAAAAACAGCTGAAACTCGTGTTATTGAAACATTGATAAACCACCATTTCTTCTAGCAGCTATGCAGTAACTTATCATCAAATCCTAGAGGAGGTTCCTGTACCCTTGGTGCCTGAAAACCTCTTGAAAAAATTGCAAGTTTTTTTTAAAAAAACTGCTGAAATTCAAGATATTAAAAACTTGAAAACTATATCCTTGTATCTAAAAACTATGTTGTAACTTATTATCAAGCCCTAAAGCAGGTTCCTTGGACCTTGAGATTGGAGAAACCTAAAAAATGAGAAATTTCCAAAAAAAACTTGAAATTGCAGGTTTTATCAGTAAAACGCTTAATTTGTAATATTAGAAAGTTGAAGGCCATTCCTTAAATTGTAATATTAGAAAGTTGAAGGCCATTCCATGGCCAATAAAAATCACTCCGTAACCTATTATCAAACCCGATAGGAGGTTTTCTTGCCCCTGAAGCTGGAATAACTTAGATAATTACAATAAATGTTAAAAAATGTGAAAAGATTGCAAGTTTTTCTGAAAATTGCTTAAATTCGTGATGTTAAAATGTTGAAAAGCATTCCATTACCACTAGAGCTACGCAATAAACGATTAACAAACCCTGGCGGACATTCCCAGACACCGAGGGCTAAAAAAACTCAAAAAATTACAAACGTTTTTAAAAAAATAGAAATAAATTGTAAAAATAAGTATAAATTTGCGTGTTTGTTTCGAGTTCCAAAAGATATAGCTCTTAAAACAGTCATTAAAAAACAGTTTTTTCTTGCAAAAATCCTTTATGAACTTTTACAAAAATCAATTTTAGACGGGTATAACAAATAAGTCGAAAGAAGTCGAAAAAACGCGAAAAATTGCAACATTTTGGGCTCAAAAACTCCTAAAAATGAACTTTTAACCTTGAAATACGGCCTTCCCAGTATATTCGCCGCTCTAAACACTTGACGGACTACTAGTTTTAAAGTAGACGAAGTTTTAAAGTGCAAAAATCATTTTATTGAGTGAGGTAAGTCACGTATGATCAAAATCTAATCACGCAAAAAACCTAAACACTTTTGCTAAAGCGAGTGAGAAATGACGTCACGCGCGCATATGCCGTTAGTAAGAGGAAGAAGTCATTCAGAAAATTTGACTTTTTCAGCTTTGCTGTGTGAACAAATGTAAAACGAAAAAAGAGCGTCAGACGACGAAACAAAAAACATAGCAGGACAAGTCCTGAAATACAATCCAAAGAATTGAATAAAAAACGTAGAAGTAATCTTACTGACCAGCAGACCAGTTTAACAATCCCAGCAAAAAAATAATCTGAAAATTGAGAAACTAAAATAATCGCACAAACTAAACAAAGTTTTTTCTGAAACTTTTGAAACCTTTTACCATGAGGGCCAAATATGATACAATTCAATATACTCATTAAGATACTCACATGAAAAAGATCTATTGTCCACGTACATAAACTCGAGAAATATGACAAATGCTTCAAAAATGATAAGCGCAAAATTTATAGAAGGTTTCTAAATTTTGCGGAAATAAGAAGGGCAAAATACTTTTTTGGTCTGTGGAGTTCTGCCATGCAAACTATCTGCAAGACTTAAAAAAGGGCAAGTAAGGCTTGTTAAACCCAGAAAATGACAGAAAAATTTCAAAGAATCCAAAACAATTTCAAATCTTAGCAAAATTTTGCTTAAAATTCATGATATAATATCTTCAGAACCATTTCAATGTCTCCAGAGGCTATCCAGTATCTCTTTTCCAAAATTTAAATAGTTTCATTGGATCATAAAAACCAATAAATTTGAAACACGTTTCAATTGAAAAAAGTTAAATTTTATCAAAAAAACAGCTGAAACTCGTGTTATTGAAACATTGATAACCCACCATTTCCTCTAGCAGCTATGCAGTAACTTATTATCAAATCGTAGAGGAGGTTTCTGTACCCTTGGTGCCTGAAAAACTCTTGAAAAAATTGCAAGTTTTTTTTAAAAAAAACTGCTGAAATTCAAGATATTAAAAACTTAAAACTACATCCTTGTATCTAAAAACTATGTTGTAACTTATTATCAAACCCTAGAGCAGGTTCCTTGGACCTTGAGATTGGAGAAACCTAAAAAATGAGAAATTTCCAAAAAAAACTTGAAATTGCAGGTTTTATCAGTAATTTGTAATATTAAACGCTTAATTTGTAATATTAGAAAGTTGAAGGCCATTCCTTAAATTGTAATATTAGAAAGTTGACGGCCATTCCATGGCCAATAAAAATCACTCCGTAACCTATTATCAAACCCGATAGGAGGTTTTCTTGCCCCTGAAGCTGGAAAAACTTAGATAATTACAATAAATGTTAAAAAAATGTTGTAATATTAGAAAGTTGAAGGCCATTCCTTAAATTGTAATATTAGAAAGTTGAAGGCCATTCCATGGCCAATAAAAATCACTCCGTAACCTATTATCAAACCCGATAGGAGGTTTTCTTGCCCCTGAAGCTGGAAAAACTTAGATAATTACAATAAACGTTAAAAAAATGTTGTAATATTAGAAAGTTGAAGGCCATTCCTTAAATTGTAATATTAGAAAGTTGAAGGCCATTCCATGGCCAACAAAAATCACTCCGTAACCTATTATCAAACCCGATAGGAGGTTTTCTTGCCCCTGAAGCTGGAAAAACTTAGATAATTACAATAAATGTTAAAAAATTTGAAAAGATTGCAAGTTTTTCTGAAAATTGCTTAAATTCGTGATGTTAAAATGTTGAAAAGCATTCCATTACCACTAGAAACTACGCAATAAACGATTAACAAACCCTGGCGGCGGACATTCCCAGACACCGAGGGCTAAAAAAACTCAAAAAATTACAAACGTTTTAAAAAAAATAGAAATAAATTGTAAAAATAAGTAAAAATTTGCGTGTTTGTTTCGAGTTCCAAAAGATATAGCCCTTAAAACAGTCATTAAAAAACAGTTTTTTCTTGCAAAAATCCTTTATGAACTTTTACAAAAATCAATTTTAGACGGGTATAACAAATAAGTCGAAAGAAGTCGAAAAAACGCGAAAAATTGCAACATTTTGGGCTCAAAAACTCCTAAAAATGAACTTTTAACCTTGAAATACGGCCTTCCCAGTATATTCGCCGCTCTAAACACTTGACGGACTACTAAGGGTAAGGGCTCTAATGAAACTTGATGCCCGCTGAGCTTTACCTGTTTATCCCGTTTTGAAAGCTCAGAGTCATGAAAAAAAGGTGTGAAAACATCTTACAAAAATAAAAAAAGACAGAGCACCAATACAATCCAATTCTTGGATTGTAAAAACCAAGAGCACCGCAATATAGCTACGCTCAGCTTACAGCTTCGCAGCTATAATTAAATCAGATTTCTTCTACTTCTTCTACAGCCCTGCTTCTAGTTAGTCTACTAATATAGGTGAACAACCAAAACCATTGCCTTAAAAATATAGAACTTAAACCGACTGCCCCTGCGGGCGAGTTGCTCTTGAAAGACGTCGAGGGCTCGGCTTTGGTTGAAGCTACGTTAAACTTAGCGAGGCCAGCAGCATTAGTTAAGGAGATGGGTTTGTTCAAAGATGCCATAAGTCAAATTGCACCTCATACCAAAAGTTCTACTTCCTCAGCAGCTTGCTGCCTATATTTGGCATCTAGAAGGGCTCAGAAAGCTAACCTATGCCCTCAGATTTAAACAGTTCATACCAATGATACCTCAGGATGAAAAGTCAAACCACTCAAGTGAGCAAAAGAAACAAATATCAAAACGGTCAAGCAAAAAAAAATTGTCATAAAAACAACAACATTTGCTTCTTTTCGAAAGCAATCAAAAATCAATACGTAGACATTATGACATAATTATTAAAAACTTTTGTCCAAGAACGCATTGAAGGATATGTCTTAAAAATATAGTCGCCAAATATGGCTGCAAAATAAACACGCATAAAGTTAAATTTGGAGAAAATACACAAAGTTTTGATGAGTTTACAGTTTATGCCGTTTAAAATGCTTTGAAAACGAATTATATTAATAATTGAAACCATTTTTATGCCTTCAAAATCCGTCTTAGTTCCACCTTTAAGAATCCATCTTTAGAATGCAGTCGTTTTGTTGAGGGATGTAAATCATTCATCATCAAAACCCTATACTACCTTAAATCTTTAGCAAGCGTGTGAGAGAGAGAGAATTTTTAATTGAATTTTACAAGTGAACTTCCTCCAATTGAGCTGAGCAATTTGAGAGAGCAAAGAATGAGAGAAATTTGAACCATATTGAGGAAGTAAAATTTATTCGAAAAGTCAAAATGGTCGAGAACCAACTTTAAAAAGACAATGTTTACAATATTTACTTGAAACATCGTTTCGGAGTAATTAAAGAAAAAGAGCGTCAGACGAACAAAAACAAACTGACAGAACCGCAATATAGTTATAAACTAAATATTTGATGCTTTGAAGTTATAAATCAAACTTCTTGAAGTTAATTGAGAACACTACAAATTTATTTTGTACCGGTCATAAGAAGTCCTACTACCATTTGTTAGCGTTCTGTCTTTTTATCTGTATGTTTATACAAAATTTTACCATAAAAATTAAAGCGCTTGGGTACGAAGGCTTGAGAATATAAACATGAAAAAAATTGAACTTAAGCGTCAATTTAAAATTAACGGAAAAGATAAACTAATTTAGGAACGTGTCAATTTCTCTTGCGAACGACCACAGTAACAACAATATTTTCCCTCAAAAACATTATTAGTCTCTGCCTCAAATTTGAACGCAACACACTTCTTGGAATCTTGGAGCTGAACAAGGTAAACTTACATTTAGGTAGATAAGAGCATCGGTTCCCAGACCCTCCTGTGGACAGAGAACGAGATCTCCATTGAAGTATCTCGCGTAGATCCTCGACAGCGGAAGTCCATACCCATAACCAGCCTGTACACAACAAAAACACCATTAAAATTGATGCTAAAATTGCTTAAAATTGTGAATAAGAGAACAATTTAGATCCGGCAAAACTCGGAAATGGCGTAAATGTCAATTGACAAGATAAAAACGGTCAATCAAGAAGTTTGCAGAAAAATACACTCAACTGCAACAATTGCATCAAACTTCTTTGTACTGTGCAAAGCTTCAAGCGAGCCTTCTTGCTTGACATGTTTTGTCCAAAAGGTCGTGAAACCGAACTTTGGAAACATGAGAAAAAGTCAAGCTAGCATTTTTAAAAAAAACTTCTTGAGCATGTATAATTTAGATTCCACTTAACCATTTAGTATCTTGTCTTGAGAGGCTCACAGAAAGCAGAAAATGAGCTGAATAAGAAACACAGACTGACTGATGTTAGGTTCTCGCTTTTTTCTGTCAAAACATTCAATCAATAATTCATTGATCAGCGTAATCTCAGCGGATGATCATTCAACCACGACATGAGTCTTCTTTGTCAAAAAATCAAATTCCATGGAGAGGACATTTTTCATGATTTGTACAAATTGCTTGTTGTCACGGATGGTTTGTCAACCAGTTTTTGCAAAACGCCGGTGCGGCAGCTACCCATTTTTGGTTAATTCTCCTGCCACAATAAAAGCGAAACCTCCATTTGTTTGAGGAATATTTCATTGCAACGTTGCCACCAATTTCATGAACATTAGGCGAGTACCAAATAAAGATTTATGAAGCGCCATTTGAAGCTTTACCTTAGAAAAGTTTCAGTCGAAAAGCACTTATATCAAAGCATTTCTTTTGGAGGAAGAGATATGAGGCGAAAACTCGATCAGGCGAACGAAATTTGTGTAGCCATTAGGCAAAAATCCTGAGCCAAAACTTTTGTGGAAATTACGCCAATACCAATTAAAACATACCCGGCAGATTGCCGGAAAATAGCCGCCGTTGATTCCCATAACTCTATTGGGATTGAAAGAAAAGAAAATATCAACAAAAATTGATTTTTGTATATAAACATTTTTAAGTGCGATTTATTTTGATGACATTTCGTAATTGAACATACTCCTGTCTCTCAGTGAGAGGCTACAGGGTCTAGTATGTATCAATACCAATAAGCATTATAGAAAGTAACAAAAACTTATGAGAACAAAGTTCAAGTACCCGGCATCTAAAAATGGGTTTATCCCGTTTCTATTTCTGACTTCGATTTTTTATACTGACTCTCTTCATTTTGAATTGCTTTGCTGAGCAGCTGCTGTTTAAAAGGACTTTGAGCAGAATGACAGAAGAGTGAAACTAGCCTAGAGAAGTCAAAAAGATTTCACGCAAAATGTCGAAAAAGCGACAAAATGGGTAAAGCGATAAAAAGTTTGACGAAGTAAAAAAAAACATAGCACGACAAGTCCTGACGTACAATTCAAAGAATTTTCATTGACTAAACAGAAAACTAGACCAAGAACGGACTATGAATGAATTGGGAAAACCATTTAGAAAAAATCCGATTCAAAAACTCGAAAAAACTGTAAAAATCAAAGTGAACTTGCCGCATGTGAACAAAAAACCACTAGCGAGAAAGAGAATTTTTGTTCAAACACCGTTTTCTCACTCTACTTTAAATTTAGAGCAAAAAAAGTTCACGCCGCAAAACCACTCGCTTTTTCGCTCCACTTCCTGTTTCGGCGTGACCAAAATCGCTACTCCAATTTGACTTCAAAAATCATGAAAATGTGTGAACAGATCTTAAAAAAAAGACAGCGCCCCAATACAATTCAAATTCTTTGAATTGTAAAAAAATAGGAGCGCTATAATAGCCGGCTGAGAAGATGAGGCCGGCTATTAAACACTTAAAAGAGGTACTTACAAATCCACTAGATGCTGTAAAATTGTCAAGTGTCACTAACAGTCGTCTTTATATGCAAAACAGCAGTTATAAGCACATGCGAAATGTATCATTTTTTTCAAGGTTTGCATCTCTTTTACTCTACTCAGTGTCATCGCGGCAATGCTTTTGATTAAAAAAAAGTAACAGGGAAAGACTAGTCAATGTTTTAAATTGCGTATCAATAGCTTTAATGTAAATAAGCTACCACTGCCTGTTAAAAACGGACAATAATTTGGAGTTGGAGTTAAACATCGTGAAAATGCTCAACATTCGAAAAGTCTGGTCAATGTTTGATTGTCGTTGTAATCAATTTTTCTACGGAGCCTATTGTCATAACCACTATATAACCAAGCTAAAACTGCAAAATCTACTTGCAAATCAAAGTGTTTTGATTGGTACAAAAATGGCTACTAATGGCTACAAAAAACCCATCGTCGAACATCCTACGCCCCATGGTTGCTTAATTGCTGCTTATGACGTTAATAAGACGAGCTTACAAATACAGGGGAGGTGCTTTACAGTTTTTTGTGACCATTTGGACAAACCGCATTAGTCTCAGCACAAGGCAGAACCTCCGGTGCTGTTAATTTCCAAACTGCTTCTGACAGATATCTTCAGTTTTGCAAATCTTAATGTTTGCAAACCTATTACCACCCCCACCCAGCCATAACACCTCCCTGCCTTTCTTGGCCTCATATTTCTGGTTCTGTTTATCTTTTTCTTTGCAAAATTGAGTAGAACTCACGAGTGGCGTTGAGTCCGTGTGCATGGATGTATGCATTGGCAATTTGGCTGTGGTGAACAAATACTTGAACAGGGTATTTGTCTCGCCATGTGCAAACCCACCTCCACGGTCACTGATCTGAAACTCAAAACTTTTAAAATGGAGCAGCTGCATTTTTTTTTACTATTGGTATTTTGTTTAAATCAAAGTCAATTTCATATTTCTCATTTAAACCCAAGACACTATTCAAAGAAATGTTATGCTCGTTTCACGGTCTAACTTTGCATTATAACGTACATAATTCAATTTTCTATTTTAACTGTGATCAAACATGGCAGCAAAACATTGATCACTAACAACGTTCAGAAACCCTGAGGGCCACTTGAAAATAATTCACAAAGCTGCCCCCATAAATGCGAAACACTTTTTAGATTCCCTTTTTGTGTTTTCGTTGCCAAGAATCTTTTCGACGGATATGTGCAGTCTCCTTCAGCATTAAGTAAAGTTCTCACCTTAATAGAGAGTTCACTGGGTCCATGTGAAATGGTGACCACAATCGGAGGAAATTTCTCACTGTCCTTCCCATGGTACTCCACTGTAGCACGCATCGCATTCTTGAACAGCTCGAATGCCATGTGGTGCAGGTGAGAGGGTATGTAGGCTATTTTCACCTCAAAAACGCAACAATTTAATTAAGTTACTCATATAATTATTCAACATCAATGTTACTTTGAAAATTCGGCGTATCTAAGCACTCTCCTCGTCAAGATTAACTTCTAGACTCTTCGGTAGATATAAATATTAAAATGAAATTTTAAAATTCAAAAATCTAATAAGGGTTAAATAAATAAATCACATTCAATAAAATAACAACCGACTACGGTCGGATGATTTATTTTCAGATGAATTGGCCTGAGGCTTACATTAATTGTTGAGATTGGTGTTCAAACCCTACAAAACTGCCGTTAACAAGAAAACATAGCTGGCAGATTGCCAGACAATAGCCGCAATAGATTCGTAGATCGGCAGTCTAAAAAAAACAGTAAAAAGGACAGACAAAAAAATTCGTTTTTTTTTCATTGAAGGCTGATATGTTATATTTTGGTTAAAAATCTGTATAAAGTTATAAAGAAGTTGAAGAAATAAAGAATTAAAGCTTTTACGGAGCTGCACAGCAACTTATCCTCCTCGTGAAGACGAAAAGTCAAATTCTTTGAGATGAAGAAAAAATACAGCAGTAAATCGCACAGATAAAAGAAAATAGGACCCAAATAGCCACTAACAAAAAAATTACTAAAAACTCTTATATGAAGTCCTTCGTTGACCAAAATGAAAGGAAACAAATTGCAGTAGTGAACTGAGCAAAACTTTAGGCGAAACGTAAAGCGAAGTGCTATTAGTCGCCTAAAATGATGTGATAGTTCCGGAAAACAATAGAACTACTTATTAAGTTTCATAAAGCTTAAGAAGAGCTTACCTTATGAAGTATGAGGGTGTGGCGAAAAATACTGGCGTATAAATTGAACTTAATTTTAAATCCGGTTTGACACTATCATTATTTCATTGTTCCCGCTTCACGTAGTGCGTAAAGGCAACAGACGCTAGTCTGTTTTTTTTCTCTGTCATTTTTGTGCCCCGAAATCGAGGATTTTCTACTCTAGTGGCTGGGAAAAAGCTTTTTCTCTTTCCTCTCCAAGGACTAGATGTTACTTAGCACTCATTTTCTTTACCCACATAGTGGGGAGATATATGCCCGACAGATTTTTTGGTCAGTCAAATCTGGCCAGCCGATACAATTGATGTTGAACGATATAAGTGATATTAACGGAAAACCCACAGAGTGTTAGAAATTTCGACTGGAGATTCTTTTAAACGTCAATTGTTTTTTAGCTGAAGAGGTTTAAAAATTGTGACTGATAATTCAAATATAACCGAGTAACGTCGGGCGAATTGCTCTCAAACAACAACCAGCGACTGGCTTTGTTAGTAGCTAGCTAGCACTGTATAGTGAGGTTAGCTTTATCTTAATTACAGGGCCGTGAGGTGAGCGCAGCGGGGGTGCACCGGAGGGCTGATGCGGGGGAACAGTGGGGTAGTGGGTGTCCAGAGGCAACAGCAGGGGCGGGGCAACAATGGGAGGGCGGTTTTGTCTGCACGGGGTCCTTACGGTCTGAGCGATGTGCAGGGGTGGAGATTGGGGGGAGGAGTGAAGTGAGAGGGTGCTGGTGTGTGTGTGTGTGTGGGGGGGGGGAGGGGTCGATTTCAAAGAAACGCCTTTTACACCATAAGTATAGTTCTCCAAAACAGTATTTGTGAATCGCATACTTGGAGACTAGTGAGCTGGAAGGCTCTAAGATCACTTAATGCCCACTGGCTGCTACCTGTTTATTCTGTTTGTTTTTGAGGACTAAAAGTCAAGCAAAAAATCGAATAAAAGACCCACAGGACTAATATAATTGCTACAAACTTAACTTGAGAGCAAATAAATAATCAGTTTTTAATTTTAAAAAATTCAAAATGAGCCTATTTCTGACCATTTGGTAAACATTCCTCAATTTAGACGCGTTTTAACAATTAATTGACTCACTTCATTATAAACTTCATTATAATACTTCATCTAGAAGAAATTAGATAGAAATACTCTAATCTAAAAAATATTTCATCCGTTGAAGCATTGAAACTTCATTTGTCATTGAAGTAAACTATGGAAAAAAATCTAAGCAGTCACTCAATCATTTTTTCAAATTACGTAATCTACTTGTCGTCAAGTGACATAAAACTCATACCAAAAATAACCATAGTTTTGAAAAACTTTTTGAAACATTCCAACCAAAACTGCCCTTTACATGGAATTATGAAATAAAGAGTTAACGGAACTGAACAGATGACTAAAAGTCAATTCCACTAAAAACGAGGAAACATTACAGCAAGAAATTGTACCAATTTAGTAAAACAGGACCCAAATAGCTACTAACTCCGTTTGAGAGCAAATTAACAACATGGAAAAACTCTCATTTGAAGCCGTTTGTCGACCAAAATGAGAGGAAACAAATTTCTAGAGTGGTGAACTGAGCTAAAATTAGAGTAAAACGTAAGGCGAATTGCTATCAGTTTCCTATAATGATGTGATAGTTCCAGAAATCAATCGAACTTCTTATTGAAGTTTCATAAAGGTGAAGACGAGCTTACGTTATGAAGTGTAATGTAATGTTATGGCAAATAATAATGGCGACTAAGTTAAAACTCGATTTTAATTCTGTTTTGACACTATCATTATCTTATTGTTCCCACTTCATGTAGTGCGTAAATGCAATAGATTCTAGTCGAGCTTTTTTCTGTCATTTTTGTGTCGCCAAAATCTAGGTTTTTCTAATCTAGCGGCTGAGAAAAAAAGCCTCTATCTCTTTCATCTCCAAGGATTAGATGTTACTTAGCACTGGGTTTTTTAGAACCACAAAGTGGGGAGATGTATGCTCAAGAGATTTTTTGGTCAGTCAAATCTGGCCGCCCGATACAATTGATGTTGACCGATGAGTGATATCAACGGAAAGCCCACCGAGTGTTAAAAACTTCGACTGGAGATTCCTTAGACGTCAATTGTTGTTTTTTAACTAAAGGGATTAAAAAATTGTGACCGATATTTCAAAAATTTAGCACTTTTATAAAATCAGCCCCTTTCCGACCATTTTGTAACAATTTGTCAAACGCAATGACCATATAAACTACAGACACGTTTTTCGTAGGTCAAAAAGAGCTATTTAGGATTCCAACTTCCAGTGGAGCAATGTGGAATGACGTTCTGCAATTTTTATGCTAAATAGATTTTCAACCACTTTTCAATGGTTTTCAGCAATTTTTATTGCGAATTGGCCATTTTTTTTATATTCGAAGTTATTTATTCTTACCTTCTCCTCAATTTAGACTCGTGTTAACAGTTACCTGATTCACTTCATTATAAATATTCTAAAAGAATTTAAATAAAATTACTCAATAAATAACTTTTCATCTGTTGAAACATTGAAACTTTGTCATACGATTTGTTTTTTACGAACAACGCTTTCGGATGTGAACTAAGTGTCTAAAAAATGCGCACGCCGCTGTTCAAAAATCAACCATTAATATCAAAGCTGAGTGTTACGAAAGGTTTAAAGAAGAAATTTTTTAGGAGTGTTCGCGAACAGATTTTCGCTCATTCGCTGACATGGAGTTTTGGAGACTGGACTTCATAATAGCTTGCTGTTAATTTTGATACTAACAGAGCTCAACAGATTACGATCAGGATGCGATAACAGTTGAAAATGCCTTCAAATTTCTCGGCGATTCCCTATCTTTACACTAATAATTCGATAGTTTGTTTGGCCTCTTTGAGAGAACAACAGATACAGGTTTAGGCATCGTTATCGAAAATCAATGTGGACATGTTCTTACCCTCTGCCTTCTACTTGACAAACAAGTTCAGCAAAATTGGGAATAAGAGTCTTTGGAACATTAAGTGCGTTTGCACATAATCGAGCCTCCTTCTTGACATATCAACCGGATGTTAGATATTAAATTCTCTCACCCGACGAGACTTGATAATATAAACAAGTCCTATAAATAAAAATCTAATTCAAAATTTAACTGACTGAATTCATTTGACCCGTGTTAGAGGCCACGAAACATCCCTTGAAAAATTTTGCAACTAATGAAGGGGAGAACAAAAATACGTCTGCAGCACTTTTGATACAGCATTTTGTAATAAACGGCCAACAATTAGCTCGAACAATTGATCCCAGCTGCTCGATAACAATAAAACACCAAAACCAATGGTTAAACAATAGCAAGAGAACTGGTTGACGCCACCGGAATGGATGGAATGCACCAAAAACATATTTTCCTTGAAGAAAATTCTTAAAAGATCGCCTGTCTTTATAAAAAATACAATTCATGGCAACTGTTAGTGCACAGAATATTTCGAAATTACTGTTGATGATAAACCTGCAAAATGAAAGGTTTTACGTGTTTATCTCCTAGGCGAGTACGGCGACCCCCTTTTTTGCTCAAAAAAGATGTTATAACATTATACCACTGAGAAAAAAATAGGGTCCCCGACAGTTGGGCCTCGAGATGCATGTGAAAACCCAACTTCTGGCGACAAATAGCGAAAAAACGGTTAAAGTTGGGGGACATTCTTCTGTTTCTTATTCACCGCCCTATGATTTGAAATAAACAAAATTTTGGCCTTCTATCAAAAAATCGGAGAGAATTTTCATAGTAAAAAAAATGTCGTCATATCGCCATATCAGAGTATCTTTCAAAATCGATGAAATGGTTGACAGATTGGTTAACAAATGCATCTAACTGTAAACGATCCGTAAAAAGATCTTGGTATTGTGTCTGTCGAGCTTTTGAGAAAACATACCCGGCAGGTTGCCGGAAAATAGCCGCCGTTGATTCCAATAAGCATGTTTGGGATTGAAAGAATAGAAGATATTGAAAAAAAAAGATTTTTGTACAAAAACATTTTTTAAGTCCGATTTATTTTGATGGCACTTCGTAGTTGAACATAACGTACTTCTGTTTCTTAGAGAGAGGCTACAGGGGCTACTATCAACACCAATAAGCATTAGAGGTGGTTACTAAGACTTATAGGAACGACGTTCAAATAGCGGGCATCTAAAATTGGGCTTTATGGGTTTATCCCGTTTCCACTTCTGACTTCAATTTTTTATACTGACTCTGTTCATTTTGAATTGCTTTGCTGAGCAACTGATGTTCAAAATCACTTTTAGCAGAATGAGAGAAGAGAGAAACTAGTCTAGAGAAGTCAAAAAGATATCACGCAAAATGTTCAAAAAGCGGCAAAATGAGGTAAAGCGAAACATTTTTTTTATTCGACGAAGTAAAAAAACATAGCAGGACATGTCCTGAAATACAATTCAAAGAATTGAATGGAAAACTCAGACGTACTCTACCTGACTAGCCGATCAATTGAAAAAAATGCCAGCCAAAACACAAAAAATATCAAAAAATTGAGAAACTAAAAGAATAAAAACTAAACAAAAACATACTCATTGCTAAAACTCTTGAAGCTTTTAAACCTAAGGCAAAATTTTCTCCCTTTAAAAATACCTATTTCAAAAATACGTTCATAACCAAATTTTGTTTCTGATAATGGTTCAGTATTATGTGTGCAAGATATCTCAAAATATTCATTGGCCCTTAAAGATCGATTAACTCGAAATTGACCAAAAAATTTTAAAAAAGAAATCAACTGCAAATTGTAAGGAAATGTTGCTGACAATTGTGATATAAATATCTTCAGAATCATTTCTGTCTCTAGAGGCTATCCAGTTACCCAATTCCAAGCTTTAAAAACTCATTGGCTCATAGATCGATAGGAAATATTTTTTTACAAATTTCAAACTTGAAAAAATTGAAATTGGATCTATTAAAAAGTTGAAAGCCATTCAAAAGCTCCCTAGCAACTATTTAATAACCTACTATCAAACCCTGGATGAGGTTGCCCAGCTACTGAGACAAGAAAAAAAATAAAATAAATGTTTTAAAAAACATGAAAAAAAATCGCAAATTCTATCAAAAAACTTCTAAAAGTCGAAAGGTTAAATTGTCGAAAACAAATCCATTGAAACTAAAAACCAGGCAGTAACTTTTTATCAAAACGTGGAATAGGTTTTCTTGCACTTGAGAATGGACGAATATCAAAAACTGACAAAAACTTTAGGAAACCTTAAAAAATTGAAGATTTTATCCAAAAAATGCTAAAAATCGAGACATTAAAATGTTAAAAACCATTCCATTGTTACCAGAAACTATGCAATGTCCCATTAACAAACCTCAAAGGCGATGACTTGGTCCCTGAAAATGGAAAAACCGAAAAAAAACAATGAAATTTTCAAAAACGAAAAAAAATGCGAATTTTGTCAAAAAAATTGCTAAAATTTGTGATATTCAAAAGTTGAAACCTATTCCATGGCAACTAAAAATTTTTCAGTAACTTATTATCCAACCCCTAATGAGGTTTTCTGGCCCCTGGGACTCAAACAACTTGAATAATGACAATAAATGAAAAAACCTGAAACAAATTGCAAAAACTATTATCATTCTGTGTTTTTGTGTTTGTAGTACTAGATTATATAGCTCATAAAATGGTCATAACAGGCAATTTTGTTTCACAAAAGGCCTTCATCAACTTTTAAAATTTCAATCTAAGACTAATCAAACAAAAAAATCACAAAAAAACATGAAAAATTGCACCATTTTGAGCCCAAAAACTTCTAAAAATGACCTTTTAACCTTAAATTAAGGCCATCCCAGTAGCTGCACGACTATAAGCAATTGAAGGACTACTAAAGCCCACTTTGGGCCTCTAATGAAACATAATGCCCCGCTGGGCGTTACCTGTTTATCCCGTTTTGAAAGATCAAAGTCATCGAAAAATGTGTGAACACATCTTAAAAAAAACACAGCGCACCAATACAATTCAAATTCTTTGAATTGTAAAAAAAAAAATAGGAGCGCTATAATAGATGAGAAGATGAGGGCGGCTATTAATAAAGAGTAACGGTTGCTCAGAAAACTTACTTTGGGCGAGTTGGTTGCTGATGATTCTGACTTCTCCGTCCTTCCGATTTCCTCCTCATTCATGATAAGATCAGGTGCCACGAGGTAATACTCCTCACATAGTGATCTAGCATTTTCATATGCATCTGAACAATAAGGGTAACAGTTAACATGCGTGACTTCTTTATTAATGAATTGATTTCAGGTGGCCATTTGCTAATGTCCACACAAGGGTTGTACCTGATGTCATACAAATCAAATTAAAGCAAGTATCATGCGTTAATTACACCACCTATGAATAAAAACATAGCCGGCTAACGTCGGTCGAATTGCTCTCAAACAACTGGCGAGCGGTTGGCTACGTCAGTAGCTAGCCACGGTTTAGTGAGGCTAGCTTAATCGGGGGAGGGGAGGGGGATGAAGTGAGGGGGGGGGGGGGGGGCTGATGTGTGTGTGTGTGTGTGCGTGTGTGTGTGTGTGTGTGTGTGTGTGTGTGGGGGGGGGGGGGGAGGTTGGGGGTCAACCTCTCCCAACCCTGAAATGCTATAACTGAGCTGAAAGGCTCTAA
The DNA here is from genome assembly GCF_964194025.1 of Convolutriloba macropyga. Taxonomy (NCBI): domain Eukaryota; kingdom Metazoa; phylum Xenacoelomorpha; order Acoela; family Convolutidae; genus Convolutriloba; species Convolutriloba macropyga. Next base: position 32,792,623 of record NC_134479.1, on the reverse strand, counting down.
GAGAACTTAATGCCCGCTGTGCGCTTCCTGTTATCCTGTTTTTGAGGACGAAAAGTCAAATTAGTCAGAAGAAAAATCGGTCAAGCAAAAAATCGCATTAAAAAAGACCAACCGGACTGATATAATTGCTACAAACTTAGTTTGAGAGCACTAAATGACAAATTTCGCGAATGTGTCCGTGGAATTTTTCAGCTCTGATGAATTGTAGCCACCACTCAGTTAAAAAAAAGCTGGACTAGCCAATCCTGACTTTTCAATCAAAGACTCAATAAAAATCAGGCAATATTGGAACATTCACAAATCAGCCCATTAAAGTTAGAGGAGAGCTTCAAGGTGACGCAGATTTTACTAAAGCAGAAAGTGCGCCCACTCCATAAAACGCCTTATTCTGCTCGCTTAGCCGTAGATCCACGTCGGGCATAGCCTGACCAATCTTAGCTGCAATGGTTGTATTACGTGAACGTTTGAGGCGCAAAAAAGTTCTCAAAGTCAGGATAAAAATCGTTATTTATCATGGGAAAAACACTCTGAAATGTTGGAATAATAAGAAAAGGGCGACTGAAAACTTGCCACTATTGGTCTATTGTTATTACCCTGCATTACTCATCAACGAAATGTTTTGTCAATATTCATCTGTCTAACCTTCTATAACATGAGAGACAACGCATTCGGGGTCAATTAGGCCCACAAATCTTGGGTGCTGTGAGTCCATGTTGACAAATCCACTACCTGAAACATTTATAATGATCCTAATGAGAGTAGTCAGGCAATCAAATAAATCAACATGCAATCAATAACGTTAAGTACTGCTCGTGCTTTCTCCTCTGGATTAGTATTTAATTCACGGACTGGATATCTAAGAAACACAAATTTGGGAAAGCTCGAAAAACCGAACTGAAACGTACAAAATCAATGCGCTAAGAATTAGGACCGAGTTGCTTCTTCACGTACAACCGACAACTTTGTAACACTTCAATCTCAAGTAGAAAAATGCACCAATAATCAAAAAATAAATTGAGAAAACGTGAGTAAAACGGTGGTCGGAAAAGATTGTTGAGAAATTAACAGCCTGAAAAAATCCGGATACAGACCCACAGAATCGTTATTTCCCCAAACAACACAATCTGATAACATAAAAAAAGAAACCTTTCATATGTTCACCAAAAAAGACAATGACTACCAAAGCAATTGAATAAAAAATGGAATTACCAACTGAACGAGAGAAACTTAGATCACTCAAAAATTAAGAACTGAAGTGTAAAAAAATTCACTACCGAAGTCAAAGAATATTCTAGAACAAAAGACACACGTTTACAATAATTGCTTCAAACTTCGTTCGAGAGCAACTAAACATTTACGAAGCAAGAACATCTATTTCCGCAAAAACAATCAATGAAAATTTTACTGCAATGGTTATAAAAACGTACATATAAAGGTAAGCTATCAAAACAATTTAGAAGAAAACACCTTCAAAATCAAAATTACTAAAAGGGGAAAAACAAAAAAAACAACTACAAATTATCAAAAAACGAGGCTAAATTTTAAACAATTTTTTCAATAGGAAGCACTTTCAATTTCACAGAGAACAAACCATTAACTTCATGCAATGCTTTATTGGAAGCAAACTAAAATTTTTGAATTCATGATTGAATTAACTTCACCAGAAACCAACAAACTGCAAAAATGCTGTTGTTTAAAATTCCCCCAAAACAGAATTCATCATTCAAGAAAATAGCTTAAGTAACAATAAATATAGCTGGGTGAAGCCAGATCGTGCCACTGAAGTGTTTATCGAAAGCAACTATTGCGTTTCGAATATTTTAGTCAAAAAGAATTAAAAGTAAGATATTGTGAAATCGCCATTCAGAGCCTGAGGAATCACTTAAAAAATCACTTATTGCTCGAAAATAATTGCTGTATCCATTTAAAAGCTCCATCACTCGAAGCTCTAACCACTATACAAATGAAACAATAACTCATTAGAGGGCCACATATTAGGGAGAGTAAGAGACAGGACAAATAACAAAATCAAATGAAAATTCAATGACCAAAACTCAATGTCTTTTTTGTTCAAAAAAGAACTTAATGAAAAAGTCAGAGCATCCGATAAAAAGGAATTTCACCAAAAAAGATATGGGACCTGTCTTTAAAGAGCATAATCAACAAGTAGACGGTAAACAAAAAAGGGCAAAATTAGAAAGTACGTTAACACTTTTTGAAAACAATTAAATTCAAAAATTACTAAAAACATTGAATATAATCTATTGCCATTTATTTTAGCTCCCTTAATGTGATATGCATTTTGACTTTAACGTATCTTTAATGTGGTAATCGAAAGAATTGAAAACCTCAAAAAAGAAAGTTGAGTATATAGTTCCTCACCCACCAAATTGGGTCGGATCAATAAATTTGTTTCATTTAAGAACTAAATAATTTTTGAAGATTTAATGTATATATATATATATATATATATATATATATATATATATATATATATATATATACACAACACTGATGTTACTGCGGATAGCTTGATCATACACATACACACACAAAACCATGCACATTTCACGAAACAATAGTGTTATAAAAATCAGCCATTTCTGTTGGACACAGCGTCATACTTTCAAGAAGCCAATTTGAAAACTGAAGGGTTGAAAAATCGATGAAAACTGAAGCTCATTATGTAAATTGGTTTAACAATGAAATGACATATAGCATAGTCTTCCATAACAAAAGTTCAATTTGTCTAAAATATGAAGCTAGCAAATTAAAAATTTACATGACATTACTTGCAATAATAGATTACTCTGACCTTCCTCTTGCTCGCTGATGAAAACTAAAACAAAATTTTAAAATCATTATTAATGAAACTGAATTTAATCTCTACTTCCGCATTAGGTACTTAATTTAATCATAAATTAACTCAATTAGCGACCTAATTTAAAAACACTACGGAAAGTTCTATTATCAGAAGTTGAAATGCCAGAAGTTACTACTATACACATAAACAGAAGTAAACTTCCATGCACTATCCGCATTTTTGAAACTTCCAAGTTCTGTTTTCAGCAAGGTAAACGCAAGAAGTTCTCAGTGACTTCAAGCAGAGTCACGTAACCTATACTTAATCATGCCTTGACTAGGCTGCTTGTTTATATGAGTCAATAAATTAATATTTACAATCAGTTTAACGCAATATAAACTTAACTGCAATATGCTAAAATATTTCAAAAATGGGTATTTTCAAATTCGGATTGCATCAAGTTATATTACCAATAGTAAAATTTATCCCGATTCTATTTCTGAAAACGCCATGGTACACGTGAATCACGCGTCAAGAATTTATTATGGCAAGGAGGCTCGGTAATAAGCTTTCGCGCATGTTCCGATCTCACTCAACCGGGTCTTTTTAATCAACTTTGAAAATATAGAGCATTCAATACAGCACTTGCACAGCAAACGAAAGATTAATCAACAGTTTGTAAAGGATAATTTGTTAGTTGCAGTTGCCAAATGAGACATAAAAATTCAGTTTTTCAAGAGTTTTGGGTTTTACATAACTCAACAAGTGAAGGCCAACTATTCATCGCATCAATTATCTTCAACAGCATAATTAGTAAACTGATAAAATTTTCTTTGCACCTGATGATCCCTGAATCATTATAATTGGAAAAGTTGCAGATCATCTATCGGTTAAGTTTCCAAAAGCTACATAGATCAATTGCTAGCAGCAAAAAAATTTCCGGAGATGTTTTTACTAACTAGATGCAAGCCCAGGATAACAAAATGACGATAAAATTGATAATTCGTAGGACCTATACAAGTTTTCGGATATTCCATATTCTCATTAAAAATTTGCCAAAAAGAAAAAGGTTGCACAGACACAAACTGTCGCGCAGAAATAATTAGACTGCCAAATCGTTGCTTGAAATGAAAAAATTCTTCAATGCGAGAAAATATTTTGTAATAACATTACACCTACTTTAATAAACCAGCTTAACTCATTGAGACGTCTGATCGATATTTCCTCCTATAAAGCCAATTAAAAAATCAGAAAGGAGCCTACGATAAGTCTCAAGAAGTTACTTGATTGCAAAAGCTCAGAAAAACATTCCCATTGGCTGAATAGAACAGATCTGGCATCGGGGGAAAAAGAGTTTCAGGCCAAAAAAGCTCAAATACAGCTAAAATTTGTTGTCAATTTAGATCATAACTTGATAATGTACCGCAATTGTTAAACCTGGATAAATTTATGAAGCAAACTGAATTTCTTCAATTGAGCCAAACTCACTTTCCCTGAGCTTTTGAACAAAATCATTTCCAGCAAATATTACAAAGAGGAAAGACAAGTTTTAGAGTTTCCTGCAAACATATCCAAAATTCATAACAAAAACACAGAAAATCCGCTTGAAGTCAGAACTTGACTGCTTACTGACTACGGCCCCTAGTCGATACCCACTTTTTATCTCGCAAGATACTTGCAAAAAATCGTTATCTTGCAAGACGATGGTTAGTTACCTTGCACGATCTTGCAATACAATGGCTATCCTGACAGTTCGTTCGAGCTCTGCTCTCATTGCTTGTTACAAGCGCATAAATTTCAATTTGTGCAAAAATATCCAATATTAGAGTGTGATTTAGATGATTTGAAACAAAACTACATTAGATTAACGTATTAATGAACAATATTTATTAATGATCAATTAATTCTTCAGATCAGCACTACATCCACAAATAGAGAAATTTTCGAAAACTTTGTGTTTTTCTTTAAATTTTTTGGGATCTCCACAAATACACTTTTCAGTCTGATTTCTTAAAAAAATATTTCAAATACACGTTTACTTACACGTTTACTTACATCTGCTTCTATTCAACTATTGTTTAATTTATTTTGCACCGAAAATTCAAAATTGATGCTCTATTGGTTGTTTTGAAGTTTTTTTTGCAATGAAAATATAATGAGAAACACCGCACTCATGCTGGTCCTGTTCGTGCATTTTCCAATTATTTGCATATTTGCAAGATGAATGGATATCTTGCAAGATTCTTGCAACAAGAATGGTTATCTTGCAAGACAACCATTCGAAGTCGACTGCGGGCTTCAATCCTAGAAGTCAGTGTTGGCTATAAAATCGCATATTGTTAAAATTACCACGCACATACAAACCAAAACTTGGCAATTTAAATTATGCGTTGCATAAATTCCCAGACGTTCGACAGAAAACAAACAGTTAAGTTAAAACTAAACTAAAAATCCTAGAAAAATGACCAAAATTACTACGAGCCAGCGTTCCAATACATGCCCATTACTATTGAGCTACTTTGAGGAATTTTCAGACAAAGGCACTGCAAAGTATATTACCAATTAAAATGTTTTATAGGTGAACAGACGAAACAGTCCCAAGACAAAACAGTACCGGACAAAACAATGCCGAATAGCAAAATATTCCCACACAAAAGAGTCCCAGACGAAATAGTCCCAACTAAACAGAGGTCAAAATATGCACACCAATTAACAAAGAAACCCCTAACTTATTCATATGCCTCTAAATCATTGAACAAATATGAAGCTGATTACGACATAGTTTTTGCCAAAAATAAATATTTTGAAAGAGGTTTTTGGTTTAATCTTAATTCATATCAATTAAAAGCAATGCATTCAGATGCTTAACTCATAAATTATGCTTGTTAATTTTATGTAGATTATGTTAACATTTGTTTTGATATTTATTCGTGTCTATTTTGTCTGGGACTGTTTTGTCTGCTTTCTTGGACTATTTTTTCTGGGATGGTTTAATAATATAATTCACCATAGCCTATTATCTAATAAAAAATAACAATTGATATAATCGTTCCTTTGTCGCCATATCCCTTATTGTAAGGCCCTTTTTGCATTTATTAAACTCAGTAACGCTTCAGAAGAAAAATGTGAAAATCCTCTATTGCAAATAGTCTCAAATATTTCACTCTAATGAAAACGTTCTTCAAACATGAAAAATAATGCTCAGCCAAATTGCTGAACAAAAATAGTGACATTTGGATATACACTTCCTCCCATCACTGAAGCGTTCTTGCGGCCGACCTGTCAAAGATTGAATACTTATATCTAGGATATCCAGAAATATCCCTTTTGGATATCTAGAAATATAAGTATCAGGATAGACTTATATCTAAGAACATATCCATCATCGCAAACTGAACAGAAAAACCATATGTGCATTAAATGAATTGGTTTTTTGGGTGGTGGAGGGTGTCGGAGCAATGAAGTGACGAAATCAGTCACAAAAATTGCCCCACTAGTCTGGCAAACTTACGATACAGGCTAATAAATTAACCCTTAAATAGGAAACAAAGCAGTATAAATTCAAACAACTGATTTGCTAATCGTTGTAAGTTTAGAGCTGATAATTGCATAAGATAATCTGATATGGCTGAAAATAAATAATTTTCTAAGTGAGCAGCTATGGTTAAAGAGAAAGCAAAGAATATCTCTAGATGGCTTACACATAAGAATTGCTACTTACATTTTACTGAAACAATAAACAAGTCTTATCTGTAGGTGTTGCTTCGCATTAGGAAAAATCATCTTCACCTCAGTACTAAAACTATGACAGAGCTTTTTGATAATCAATCAAGTATAATCCCTCATAAACTAGCTGTCTCAACATAATTTTCTCTTCATTTTGCATCACATTAGTAGCATCACCTATCATCTATTTCTCCTATTATGTGAGCTTCGTTCGCAAAATTAGAGAATTTTGCACTGAGATTCTTTCAAAAAATCATGATGGTTGCAAAACCTTCTTGCAAAAAATGTTAAGGATTGAGCCACCTATAATTTAGTACACAATCATGTTTTTTTCAAACTAAATCATATTTTCAGATATAATTCTCTTATAGGCAGGCACTTCTAGATCTCACAAAACGTTTACTGCCTCCTTCGGGACAAAAAGACCCAGTTATGTTCCTCTACACAAGGGTTCAACAACGTCTTAGGCTATACAACTTATCAAAATTTAAAGATAATAACACAGCTGGCAGATTGCCAGAAAATAGACGCAATAGCTTCGTAGATCTTCAGTCTCAAAAAGATAGAAGCAAAAACCGACCAAAAATTCCTTTTTATTAAATGCTGAGATGTTATATTTTTATTAAGAATTGAAATATCCTTATGCTACTTCTATTCATTGCTCTCAAATACCTTCAATTAAAGTGACACACACTCACTTCCTTATCTATTTGAATTGAAGTGAAGTAAAATTCAATTTTAGAGCGAGGAGGTCATTTTTTGAGACTGACGTAAGTCATGTGCGACCAAAAACTTTTTCTCGCGAATGAAAAAAAAACTCACTCCAATAAGAGTGAAAAATGACGTGACGCACGCACTTCAAATGAAATTGCATGAACGAATGAGCAAAAAGCAGCCTTGAAGTGATTGTGACGCCATATGGTCGCAACAAAAATCCTGACGACGAAATAAAAAACATAGCACGACAAGTTCTGACGCACAATTCAAAGAATTTTTATTGACTAAATAAACAACTAGAACTAGAAAGGACTATGAGTGAATTGGAAAAACAATTTCTAAAAAAATCAGATCAAAAAAATCAAAAGAAAAAATCAATGTCAAACAGCCGCATGTGAACGAAAAGCCACTAGCGAGAAATAGAAATTTGTTTCAAACAAAAAACTAGGCCTAGAATGAACTACGAAATGATTGTGAAAAAAATTTAGAAAAAATCCTATCCAAAAATCACAAAAATCACTACTCCAATTCGACTTCAAAATCATGAAAATCTGTGAACAGATCTTTAAAACATAGCCGGAAGAATTCCGGAAGCGAATCGAAGCATCAAAACTTCACAAAAAAACCAAATTGCAGCTGAAACCCTTCCCTTTTATATTAAACTATTAAGTCATTACCCTCCCAAGTTCTGATCTAAAAACTAGTGAAATTTTAACCACTCACCAAGAAACAAAATGCAGCAAAATTTTATATTATTGGAAGCATTTGGTAACGTTAAAAAAGTCCGAATTAATTAGGATGGTCAAAATATTGATAGGCTGAAAAACCTGACAGGGCTATCAATTGCCCTCAAATAATTCATGATTCTAATCTCAAGATCGCGAAAGCAAACGGCAGATTATAATCTTAGAAACTAAGTTAAGTTTTTCAAAAAAGAATGCTCAAATTTGAGAATCAGAAAACAACTACAATTAGATTTCTAATCAATGAAATTATGACAAAAACAACACATACATTTTCCGTGATGAATATATTCTAGACAATATGATTTCATACTAATTCAAAAATTAAATTAATCATAGAAAAGACATAAGCAACAGAATAATAAACGAAGACAAAAAATCGTTCAAAAACAATACCAAGACCTGAAGAAAATTCCAATAAATAGTAATAAACGGAAATTTTGGAAAAAAATTTTTCTGGCAAACTCTCAGTACTGCCTTATGTTGATTGAAAACAATTGCAAACCAAAGAAATGACGAAAATCTAATAAAAAGCTGAAATCATTCAACTTTTAACCACTTAAAAAATCAATTTAACGAATATAAATGTAGGTTCCACGAAAAAGCTACAAAGATACAAACTATAATGTTAAGAATATGGACACAACGTAAGTAGAACCGTAACAGAAAGATTAATTCTTGATTTTTGAAAGTTAAAAATCAAACTAAAAAATCAAGAAAAACGAATACATTTCATTGTTCAGCATTCGAGACATAGGAAAGACCACGAGTCATCTGAAACAAAGATCCATCTTCCTGATCAGAAAAAAAGAAAAAGCAGAATTCAAACATACAAAACATGGAAACATTTTGCAAAAAAATGTTCAATAAAGTTCAGAGACCATTTATGAAAAAAAATTGTCAAAAGTTTAACGCCAAAAAATGAATTTTTATTGAAACGCAACTAAAGTCCATGTTGCACAAAAAGACTATTTCTAGTAATTAAAACCAAAATACAAACAAAAAATAAGAAAAATTGGAAAACTACCAAAATTAGATTAGCATATGTACAATTTTATTAAAACAAAATTACATCGAGGTAGAAAGAGGAGTTGAGTATATGAATTATCAAAGGGGGGTTGCTATATTAACTGATTTTTGACAAAAAGATGGCTGAAAAGTTCCAGATAGAAATTACTAGAAAAAAAGCAAAAATTAACTAGAAAATCAAGAAATATGTGCCAATTTTGAACTTCAAACGCATTTTCAGGCTCTGCAAAACACTGTTGTATCAATTTCCGAGGTTTAAATTTCAACATAGCATCGAACAAAAATTATTTCTACAGAAAACCAAATTACAAGCAAAAAAGCGTGGCCACTTGGAACGAGAAAACTGCTAAAAACGGTTATCTATATGTGCCATTAGAATTTTTATTGACTAAATAAACAACTAGACCTAGAAAGGACTACGAGTGAATTGGAAAAACAATTTCTAAAAAAATCAGATCAAAAAAATCAAAACAAAAAATCAATGTCAAAAAGCCGCATGTGAACAAAAAGCCACTAGCGAGAAATGGAAATTTGTTTCAAACAAAGAAACTAGGCCTAGAATGAACTGCGAATGGATTGTGAAAATAATTTAGAAACAATCCTATCCAAAAAATCCAAAAAAAGTAAAAATCAAAGTGAAATTGCCGCATGTGCACTGTTTTCTCACTCTACTTTAAAATTAGACCAAAAAAATTCATGCCGTAAAAACACTTGCATTTTCGCTCCACTTCCTGTTTCGGCGTGACAAAAATCACTACTCCAATTCGACTTCAAAATCATGAAAATCTGTGAACAGATCTTTAAAACATAGCCGGAAGAATTCCGGAAGCGAATCGAAGCATCAAAACTTCACAAAAAACCAAATTGCAGCTGAAACCCTTCCCTTTTATATTAAACTATTAAGTCATTACCCTCCCCAGTTCTGATCTAAAAACTAGTGAAATTTTAACCACTCACCAAGAAACAAAATGCAGCAAAATTTTATATTATTGGAAAAATGTTTGGTAACGTTAAAAAAGTCCGAAATAATTAGGACGGTCAAAATACCGATAGGCTGAAAGACCTGACAGGGCTTTCAATTGCCCTCAAATAATTCATGATTCTAATCTCAATTAACAACTACAATTAGATTTCTAATCAATGAAATTACGACAAAAACAACACATACTTTTTCCGTGATGAATATATTCTAGACAATATGATTTCATACTAATTCAAAAATAAAATTAATCATAGAAAAAACATAAGCAACAGAATAATAAACGAAGATAAAAAATCGTTCAAAAACAATACCAAGTCCTGAAGAAAATTCCAACAAATAGTAATAAACGGAAATTTTGGAAAAGGTTTTCTGGCAAACTCTCAGTACTGCCTTATGTTGATTGAAAACAATTGCAAACCAAAGAAATGACGAAAATCTAATAAAAAGTTGAAATCATTCAATTTTTAACCACTTAAAAAGTCAATTTAACGAAAATAAATGTAGGTGCCACGAAAAAGCTACAAAGATACAAACTATAATGTTAAGAATATGGACACAAGTAAGTAGAACCGTAACAGAAAGATTAATTCTTGATTTTTGAAAGTTAAAAATCAAACTAAAAAATAAAGAAAAACGAATACATTTCATTGTTCAGCATTCGAGACATAGGAAAGACCACGAGTCATCTGAGACAAAGATCCATCTTCCTGATCAGAACAAAAAAAGAAAAAGCAGAATTCAAACATACAAAACACTGAAACATTTTGCAGAAAAATGTTCAATAAATTTCGGTTTTTCAAAAGTTTAACGCCAAAAAATGAATTTTTATTAAAAAGCAACTAAAGTCCCTCATGCTGCACAAAAAGACTATTTCTAGTAATTAAAACCAAAATACAAACAAAATAAGAAAAATTGGAAAACTACCAAAATTAGATTAGCATATGTACAATTTTATTAAAACAAAATTACATCGAGGCAGACAGAGGCGTTGAGTATATGAATTATCAAAGGGGGGTTGCTATATTAACTGATTTTTGACAAAAAGACGGCTGAAAAGTTCCAGAAAGGAAGAAATTACTAGAAAAAAAAAGCAAAAATTAACTAGAAAATCAAGAAATATGTGCCGTTTATGTGCCAATTTTGAACTTCAAACGCATTTTCAGGCTCTGCAAAACACTGTTGTATCAATTTCCGATGTTTAAATTTCAACATAGCATCGAACAAAAATTATTTCTACAGAAAACCAAATTACAAGCAAAAAAGCGTGGCCACTTGAACGAGAAAACGGCTAAGAACGGTTATCTATATGTGCCATTCCGTCAAAAACTACTTTTCAAAGTCAAAAAGTCATTCACTAAACGCAGCGCATGATCTAAAAACTTCTCTCGCTCAGAAAAAATTAGTTCAGACGGCAATTTTACTCACATACGCTTTTAGGTCAAAACATCGTCTGAACGAATAGTACTTCCGGTTTAAAAAAAACCTTAAAACCAATACTCCTTTTCGAGTCGTAAAAAGACAGCGGCCCAAAACAATTCAAATTCTTTGAATTGTAAAAACCAAGAGAAGGCCAATAATAGCCACAGCTATCGCTTCGCGGCTATTAAAAAGCTTTTTAACTTGATGCATATCTACAAATATTGATGTATCGAGAACTACTCCAACTACAAGAGCACGTGGACCAATGACTTTATTATCATCTCAGGGCCCGCTTCAAGTCCCAAAGAGCGCTATGAACACCTTATACTTAAACTTGAACCAAACATAATAGTATTTATCAAAGCTCAATTTTTCTCTGGGAGATATGTTTGCTCAAAGGCGAAAAAATGAAGTGACTTATTCAAAAGATTCCAATATTGCAGAATTTTTTTTAAAATCTCAAACATGTAAATTCGAATAACCCCAAGGTTAAAGTTACATGTTGTAATATTATAAATCAAACATACTACATCTTTCCCTTGAATAACTAAACATAATAATCATAATAAAAACTAAGGTTCAGTTTCTAGTTCTCGTGATTTATTTTATAAAAATAAACTTTTAAAGCCTTCAATTTTTTTGTCCATTGGAACTCGTTCGTGTCTTTTTTGCATCTCTTCCTTTAATTCTTTTTTAAATTTTTCTTTGATTTTTCCTTTCTTTGAGCTCTTGGAAGTTTATTCCATTTCCGAACAAAGTTTCTTATAATTGAATTTTGACTCCAATTTAATTTACTTTTTGTTGTGATAGAAAAATCATATGTACGATTATTAACTTTAATTTCAACGTCTCCGAGTATTCTGAATTTTTTTGGTCTTGTATGTTTGTTTGTTGGACAATATCGAAAAGTCTATTTAATGAAGTTTTTGCTATTTGAAGTTCTGCGGGAAGTATTTTATTTTCAAGAAGTAGTTTATGAGCACTGTCATATTTTGTTCGAAAAAAGCAAACTTTTATGCCCCATCTAATTTGTTTGTTTATTCTGTCAATTGAGTAGGACGGCAAACTTTGAAAAAATATTGCACTAAATTCTAAATGCGATAAAAACAAGTGATCTAAAGAGATTTATTCGAGCCTTTAAAGGAATTTGATTGCGTACCAAATAATTTGATCTGATGGCTAAAGCCATTTTACTGATCACATTATTAAGTTGTTTTTGGTATGTCAACTCTTTGACAAGAACAACACCTAAGTATCTGCATTCATCTGTTGGTTTCAATGAATGACTATTAAATTCAACGCAATTGACAGTTGGTAACTTTTCATTTTTGAAAACCAATATTTCTGTTTTCCCTTCATTTAGAGTTAACTTGTTTTGTTTCATATATTGTTCAGTTTCCATCAATATTTTTTTAGCCTTTGCTTCTAAACACTGTTAATTTTTTTCATTTTTCCTCTTAAAGAATCCTCTTAACATACTGTGACTTAAAATCGGCGCTATTGGATGAAATAGGCATTACATATGATTCATTCAAGACAAATATTCAAGTTAATAAACTCAACGATACTGACCTGAAAAAAAATTCTAGCCGAAAGCAAGGAACAACCGCAGAAAACCAAAACTACTGAAAAAATCGAAGTTCTCTCAGAGTTGACAGTTGAGCACGTCTTGATCAATTAAAATTCTTTCATTTGACAAAATCATGAATAAAACTAAGCTTAATACAAGGAGTCTCGTCAACGTGCGTTCGCATATCAAGTTCCGACCGGAGCTGATCTACATTTTTGACTTAATTGCCAACCAAAAATAGATGTTTGAGTTTTAAAAAACCGTTTCACAACCATATTACTAATTGAATAACATAATGCCATGCTTCACTACAGCGCTCACAAGATCAGCCAGTAAAAAGACTACGAGAAAAAACAAATAAAAGGAAAACTATAAAATTAATGACAAAAACTTTATCTAAATGTAAATTCAAAAATCAACATTTTTTTTAAACCAAATAATTTCAAACGCCCTTAAAACCATACGCTTTTAACAAAAAAATTCTCAATAAATTTACGAAAAAGTCATTACAAAACTGAAAGGACCTGTCTTTGGTATGACTAAGCCACAGAAACCGAATACAGATGCAGAAAAGCTCAAGAAATTACAAACAATCTGCGAAAACACAAATTATTGAAGCCATTAAAATCATTAGCTATTATCTAACAATTGTTTTTTTATTTCAATTGTTATCTATGCTAATTGAGCTAAAATTATACTGAACGACTAAATAAGTTCACTTGGGCCTCATTTGAAAACAATTGGGCTCTGTTATTACGCGAATGTGGTAAAAGAGAAAAAAAAACAAATATTGACCACTCATTAAACATTTATGAAAACGCATTTTGCCCCACAAACAAAACATCATTTACTACATAATATCAATAGAAAGTTTGCTGTTTGAATTACAAGGAATTGGATGGGACCTTTCAATGAACAACAAAAAAAATACAAAAAACTATACAAATAACAAACGAAAATAAAAATTAATACGATTATCGAAAACTTTAGGACTATTTGCTATGACCTGACTGCATAGAGTAACATCATCCATTCCATCCTCAATTAGAAGCTTATGAGACCTCTTAGCATTTTACTACATAGACGAAAAAAACAGCAAAAAAAAGCAAACTCTAAAAAAGAGACAAGTGTCGAAGCCATTTAAAAATGAAATTTTTAGAAGAAACGTGTCTATTGTCAGTTAATTTTCCAACAACATTCTTCTTTAGGATTCTTCTTTAACCATAAGACTTCAAAAACCAACAAATATGAACAAATAATTCAAAACCACGAAATCTATGAGAAAACCCGTAGTATCAACGACAAGAAATTCCATAGCTTTCAACGGAAGTTAATAAATATGTTACGTTATGCCTTATTGCGAAGAGATGGCTTTTTGTCGTTGACCAGTCATCAATAAGACATCAGAATAGTTCTTCTGGCTATGAAAACAAATACAGGCAAAAACCAAAAAATCATTAGAAAAGAGCACGAAGAAAGGGTCCAAGCCATTTAGTCCACAAGCTTTTGTATGAAAATTTTATCCATGATTCTTTCAACGTCTTCTCTGAGCCAATGGGAACTATCGATAATAGGAGAATGCGGCAAGATTTCAAATAGAAACAAAACTATGAAAAAAATATCCAAAAAGTAAAAATATGCGACGAGTAAAAAAACTCGTCGCATCGAAGTCATAAAACCAAAAATTGAATATAAGACAGTTAACCAAATTAACCTTGATTGCAATAGAAAAGCCTGGAATCCTGTTATTACTGAGACTGACTTAAATTTCACGAAAATAGGTTCAAGATCGGCTAACGTTCCAAAAAAAATTTTTTAAAAGTCCTAACAGCCATTAGCTGTCCACTCAAAGCACTAGATAGGTTCACTTAATGCTCATTAGGAAGACTATCGCACTTTTAGTCAATGTGTCTACGGCATAGGAATTCAAAAATAAAAAATCTCAAAAAGGAAACCGAGATTTCATTAAAAATTACCCACAGGCGAAGCCTAAAAAATATGACCGATTCACTTGAAAGCTAAATTTCTGTTCATTGGGCAACATTGGACTGTAAATGAGGTTTGTATAACGGAACCTCGATATGAAAAAAGGACTATTCTCTTGGTGACATAAAAATGTAAAAAAATTTCTAAAAAACAGCTCTAATGGAATTCGAATTTTTGTGATAGTAAATTTTCCTGTGAGACCAGGACTAGTGCTTTTAATCGCCTTTCGTCTATTAGGAAGACAAAATTTATGCATTTTGTAGCATGAAAGGTAATTTTGAATTGAAAAATTTAGAGAAAAATTTATTGAAAAATTTAATTCAAAAATCTTTAATTTCTAATTCTACACTGGACGAGCTTCGATACCACTCACATTTCTCTAGGATCAATATATCGATCGG
Organism: Convolutriloba macropyga; assembly: GCF_964194025.1. Taxonomy (NCBI): domain Eukaryota; kingdom Metazoa; phylum Xenacoelomorpha; order Acoela; family Convolutidae; genus Convolutriloba; species Convolutriloba macropyga. The sequence goes on along the minus strand of NC_134479.1, from coordinate 32,777,247 downwards.
CCAAAAATAGTTTGAACAAAAAAAATAAACTGATTTTTGACAAGACGGCTGAAAAGTTCCAGAAAGGAAGAAATTACTAGAAAAAATTCAAAAATTAACTAGGAAATAAAGAAATATGTGCCAATTTTGAACTTCAAACGCATTTTCAGGCTCTGCAAAACACTGATGTATCAATTTCCGATTTAGATTTCAACATAGCATCGAACAGAAATTATTTCGACAGAAAACCAAATTACAAGCAAAAAAGCGTGGCCACTTGAACGAGAAAACGGCTAAAAACGGTTATCTATATGTGCCATTCCGTCAAAAACTACTTTTCAAATTCAAAAAGTCATTCACTAAACGCAGCGCATGATCTTAAAACTTCTCTCGCTCAGAAAAAATTAGTTCACACGGCAATTTTACTCACATACGCTTTTAGGTCAAAACATCGTTTGAATGAATAGTACTTCCGGTTTAAAAAAACCTTAAAACCAATACTCCTCTTCGAGTCGTAAAAAGACAGCGCCCCAAAACAATTCAAATTCTTTGAATTGTAAAAACCAAGAGAAGGCCAATAATAGCCTCAGCTATCGCTTCGCGGCTATTAAAAAGCTTTTTAACTTGATGCATATCTACAAACATTCATGTATCGAGAACTACTCCAACTACAAGAGCACGTGGACCAATGACTTTATTATCATCTCAGGGCCCGTTTCAAGTCACAAAGAGCACTATTAACACCTTATACATAAACTTGAACCAAAAATAATAGTATTTATCAAAGCTCAATTTTTCTCTGGGAGATATGTTTGTTCAAAGGCGAAAAAATGAAGTGAATTATTCAAAAGATTCCAATATTGCAGAAAATTTCCTCTTATTAATACAAAAGAATCCTCTTAACAAACTGTGACCTAAAATCGGTGCTATTGGATGAAATAGGCACTACATATGATTCATAAGACAAATATTCAAGTTAATAAACTCAGCCATACTGACCTGAAAAAAAATTCTAGCCGAAAGCAAGGAACAACCGCAGAAAACCAAAACTACTGAAAAAATCGAAGTTCTCTCAGAGTTGACAGTTGAGTACGTCTTGATAAATTAAAATTCTTTCATTTGACAAAAACATGAATAAAACTAAGCTTTATACAAGGAGGCTCGTCAACGTGCGTTCGCATATCAAGTTCCGACCCGAGCTGATCTACATTTTTGACTTAATTGACAACCAAAAATAGATGTTTGAGTTTTAAAAACCAGTTTCACACCCAAATTACTAATTGAATAACATAATGCCATGCTTCACTAGAGCGCTCACAAGATCAGCCAGTAAAAAGACTACGAGAAAAAACAAATAAAAGGAAAACTATAAAATTAATGGCAAAAACTTTATCTAAAAGTAAATTCAAAAATCAACATTTTTAAACCAAATAATTTCAAACGTCCTTAAAATCATACGCTTTTAACAAAAAAATTCTCAATAAATTTACGAAAAAGTCATTACAAAACTGATAGCACCTGTCTTTGGTATGACTAAGCCACAGAAACCGAATACAGATGCAGAAAAGCTCAAGAAATTACAAACAATCTGCGAAAACACAAATTATTGAAGCCATTAAAATCATTAGCTATTATCTAACAATTGTTTTTTTTATTTCAATTGTTATCTATGCTAATTGAGCTAAAATTATACTGAACGACTAAATAAGTTCACTTGGGCCTCATTTGAAAACAATTGGGCTCTGTTATTACGCGAATGTGGTAAAAGAGAAAAAAAAACAAATATTGACCACTCATTAAACATTTATGAAAACGCATTTTGCCCCACAAACAAAACATCATTTACTACATAATATCAATAGAAAGTTTACTTTTTGAATTACAAGGAATTGGATGGGACATTTCAATGAACAACAAAAAACATACAAAAAACTATACAAATAACAAAAAACGAAAATAAAAAAAATTAATACGATTATCGAAAACTTTAGGACTATTTGCTATGACCTGACTGCATAGAGTAACATCATCCATTCCATCCTCAATTAGAAGCTTATGAGACCTCTCAGCATTTTACTACATAGAAAAACAGCAAAAAAAGCGAATTCTAAAAAAGAGACAAGTGTCGAAGCCATTTGAAAATGAGATTTTTAGAAGAAACGTGTCTATTGTCAGTTAATTTTCCAACAACAATAGGATTCTACTTTCTTCAACTATAAGACTTCAAAAACCAACAAATATGAAAAAATAATTCAAAACCACGAAATCTATGAGAAAACCCGTAGTATCAACGACAAGAAGTTCCATAGATTTCAACGGAAGTCAATAAATAAGCTACGTTATGCTTTATTGCGAAGAGATGGCTGTTTGTCGTTGACCAGTCATCAATAAGACATCAGAATAGTTCTTTTGGCTATGAAAACAATAAATACAGGCAAAAACCAAAAAATCATTAGAAAAGTGCAAGAAGAAAGGGTCGAAGCCATTTAGTCCACAAGCTTTTGAATGAAAATTTTATCCATGATTCTTTCAACGTCTTCTCTGAGCCAAGGGGAACTATCGATATTAAGAGAAAGCGGTAAGATTTCAAATAGAAACAAAACTATGAAAAAAATATCCAACAAGTAAAAATTATATGCGACGATTAAAAAACTCATCGCATCGAAGTCATAAAACCAAAAATTGAAGATAAAACAGTTAACCAAATTAATCTTGATTGCAATAGAAAAACCTGGAGTCCTTTTATTACTGAGACTGACTTAAATTTCACAAAAATAGGTTTAAGATAGGCTAACGTTCCAAAATTTTTTTTTAAAGTCTTAACAGCCATTAGATGTCCACTAAAAGCACTAGATAGGTTCACTTAATGCTCATTAGGAAGACTATCGCAATTTTAGTCAACGTGTCTACAGCATAAGATTCAAAAAATCTCGAAAAGGAAACAAAGATTTCATTTAAAATTACGCACACTCGAAGCCTACAAAAATATGACCGATTCACTTGGAAGCTAAATCTCTGTTCATTGGGCAATATTGGACTGTAAATGACGTTTGTATAACGGAACCTCGATATGAAAAAAGGACTTTTCTCTAGGTGACATAAAAAATGTAAAAAAATTTCTAAAAAACAGCTCTAATGGAATTCGAATTTTTGTGATAGTAAATTTTCCTTTGAGACCAGAACTAGTGCTTTTAATCACCTTTCGTCTATTAGGAACACAAAATTGATGCATTTTGTAGCATGAAAGGTAATTTTGAATTGAAAAATTTATGAGAAAAAAAGTCAATTGGAACAAAATTAAGCTAAAACTGAACAAAAGTGAACCAAGGATCCCGGGTTCACATGAAACTTTAAATCTCTATAACTCCTCTAAAAACAAAACTCAAAAAATCTTTAATTTCGAATTCTACACTGGACGAGCTTCGATACCACTCACATTTCTCTAGGATCAATATATCGATCGCCCTACAAAAAATAGTCTTAACAAAAAACCCATTTGAGTATATAGTTCCTCCCCCACAAGTGGGGTCGGAACAATAATTAGTATGGAATACTGTTTCAAAATCAATCTGAGCTTGAAGTATGAAAGACAATTTTATACAAATTGACAGAGTTCTTTTGAGCTAATGTCGAAGTTGATTACGTTAACATCCAATCAAAAATTAAACCCAAAAAGAACAAGGAGGCTCGGTAATGTGCGTATGCACATAATTTTCCGACCCCGCTCATCCACATTCTTGACTGAATTGGCTACCAAATGATGAAGAGATAGAAAACTTTCAAAAACACATCGTTCAATATACAACCAATAAAATACAATAAATCCACGCTAGAGGGCCGATGAAAGTTGTTGATAATAGGACTACAAGAATGGACAATTAAAAAAATCAAACAACAAACATTATTTACGACTAAAACTCGATGTCAATAATAGAGATTATAACAAAATCAAACTCTCATCAGATAAAAACCAAAGAAAAACAATTTAACCTGCGATTCATTAGAAAAGTTATGGGACCTTTCACCAATGCTACTGGTTAACAGGTCAGAAAAATGAGCAAATATGTCCGAAGTTCAAAAAAACTTTTCCGTTTTTGAAAACAATTAAATTCACAGTTATTAATGTCATTAGATATCAACTGAAACCACTAAAATGTTTATTTATATCTACATAGGAAGCAGTTAAGACAACTCATTTAGATTTCACAAAAATAAGCTCGGCTATCGTTCCAAAAAAAATTTAAGTCTTAACAGCCATTAGCTGTCCACTCAAAGCACTAGATAGGTTCACTTAATGCTCATTAGGAAGACTATTGCACTTTTAGTCAACGTGTCTACGGCATAGGACTTCAAAAATTCAAAAAACTCAAAAAAGAAAACCAAGATTTCATTAAAAATTAGGAACACTCGAAGCCTAATAAAATATGAGCGATTCACTTGAAAGCTGAATTTCTGTTCATTGGGCAACATTGGACTGTAAATGAGGTTTGTATACCGGAACCTCGATATGAAAAATGACTATTCTCGTAGTGACATAAAAATGTAAAAAAATTTCTCAAAAACAGCTCTAATGGAATTCGCTTTTCGGATAGTAAATTTTCCTGTGAGACCAGAACTAGTGCTTTTAATCGCCTTTCGTCTATTAGGAACACAAAATTGAAGCATTTTGTAGCATGAAAGGTAATTTTGAATTGAAAAATTTAGAGAAAAAGTCAATTGGAACAAAATTACGCTAAAACTGAACAAAAGTGAACCAAGGATCCCGGGTTCACATGAAACTTTAAATCTCTATAACTCCTCTAAAAACAAAACTCAAAAAATCTTTAATTTCGAATTCTACACTGGACGAGCTTCGATACCACTCACATTTCTCTAGGATCAATATATCGATCGCCCAAATATAGTCTCAACAAAAAACCCATTTGAGTATATAGTTCCTCCCCCACAAGTGGGGTCGGAACAATAATTAGTATGGAATACTGTATCAAAATCAATCTGAGCTTGAAGTATGAAAGAGTTACTTTGAGCTAATGTCGAAGTTGATTACGTTAACATCCAATCAAAAATTAAACCTAAAAAGAACCAGGAGGCTCGGTAATGTGCGTACGCATATAATTTTCCGACCCCGCTCATCCACATTCTTCACTTAATTGGCTACCAAATGATGAAGAGATAGAAAACTTTCAAAAACAAATCGTTCAAAATACAACCAATAAAATACAATAAATCCACGCTAGAGGGCCGATGAAAATTGTTGATAATAGGACAACTATTGACTGGGCAAAATTTCTAAGCCAATAAAATCAACAATTTTTCCTATACATTAAAAGAATCCAAAAAAACTTTGAAATGTACAAATATATAAAAATCTAAAATTTTATGAAATCTCGTAGTATCGGTAGTAAGGAAGACAAAAACAAATGTTTGAAGCTAAAACCGTTAAAAAGATTAAGTTATAGCTCACTGGAAAGGGGTTCTGACCTGTTTTTACAGGGACTGAGCTACAAATCGACCGAAAAACTTTTTAAAAAAGACGAAGCTCAAAAACTGAAATTTATATTTTAAAACATATTTTCAAAAGACTTAGCAGACTTAGAATTACAACGAAAAGCGATGGATTAAGTTTCAACATCTCAGCGAGCCAACTGAGTCTGTTTATAATGAGACTAAGTCACGAGCCCACAAAGAAACAAATACATAAAGAAGCCAAACCTTCAAACAATTTTACGATATGACACTGTTCAAGGCACTATAAATATAAGATGCTATTTGAAAGAACTGTAGATCATCATTTTACTTTCAATTTAACAACAACGAGCCTTCTATAAAAGAAGGACTACTTAGACATGACAACAAAAAAAACCCAAAAATTGAATATGCTAGAATTCTCGACAAAATTTTATGTAACTAAATGGTCGAAGCAATCAGTCACAACCTATGAACAAGAGCAAAAAAAGGTTTGAATCAACGAAAGTAATTGCGACTTCCATTGAATGAGATTGATAAACATGGTGGCAAAAATAAAAGCAAAAAGGAGACAGATGAAAAAAAAACTTAAAATTAATTTGAAAGTCGTTAAAAGAAACAGCTATAAACTGAAATCTTTAATCAGGTTGGGTTATACCTCCTGGGCAAGCAATTAAGGTCTACTGCTATCGTGTATATGGTGCACAACAACGCAAAGAAAGAAACAGAATCAAAGTTTTGCGAGATAACTGTGTCGCAGCCCAAAAAGCATAAACTATTCCACAAAAACAATTAACATATCCAGATATGCCTTTTTAGAACATTCTGCATTTTCTCTAAAATGACTTTGTTTAATTGGACTTGTGAATAATGTGATAAATTGACAAGGAAACAAATTGAACTCATAAAACATGCAATTATGATCAAAAATAAAAGAAAAACTGAAAACGCGTAGTACCAAAATAGAAACCATTAGTTGAATATAAAACCGTTGCCAACATAAATCTAGAAATCACAGGAAGTCAGTTTCTGCCTGTTTTTATTGAGACTACGCTCGAATTTGAAAGAAATAAGATAAAATAGTGGCAAAGTTTAAAAGTTCACCAACATTTTCTCAAAACAAATATTTTCAGAGTCATCACAGACATCAGATAACAACAGAAAAAAATGGCTAGGTTCTTTTATATTTTCTAAAAGATAATATGATTGTTGATTGGGGACACTTAGTCATTGGGCTAAAAAAATTATAAGAAATGAACGCATAACGAAAGAAGTCAACAAAATTTTTACGAAAACAATTTGTCAGAGCCATAAAAACCATGAGCTTAACTCTGAAACCATCTCATTGGGTCTCATTTATTTTATATAGTATCTGTAAATAATTGAGCTCTGATTTAAAATTCCTATCCGCAATTTACATAAACATTTACACAGCGGAAACATTTTGAAAAAAGGTCGCGCGCCATTAACATCTAAAAAAATTTTGTCGTAAGGATCCATAGTGAGATCAAGATCAGCCCAGATGTTGCTGTGCGTCTAAAAAAACACTCAATTGTTGAAATAGTTGCGAAATGGATCAATTCTATACAAAAGTTTTCAGTTTGTCAAAAATAATGCATTTTGTATAAATATCGAGTTTGAATTGGCAAAAAATTGGCAAGATTATTATTCCAGAAGACGCTCAAAGCCAGCTGGAGTACAACTAATTCTTTTTCGAGCTCATCGAGAATCTGGCTGAAGTTTTAAGGTGTCTCTTTACCAAATTTAAAGCAAGTGGGCTAAAAAAGCAAATTTGGTACCATTTTTGACGAAAAAAACTCCGAATTTGGAAAAATTTAGCACACATTTTAGCCAAAAAATTTGGATCAAAGAATTCAACATCCCTCCTCTATATTTCGAGATACAATCTTTAACACTAAAGTTAACAATTTTAACATATTTTAGCAAAATTGACGAAACTTTGGTCAAAATTGACGAAAATTTGGTCAAAAAAGTGAAACAAAACAGCTGAAATACGTCTAATATTCACAAAGTTTTAAACGTCGATAACTCCTTATAAAAAGCGACAAACGAAAAAAACTTTTGAATTCCATATTCTACGCTGGACCGGCTTTCCAATGATACCACTCACAACTCTACGATTATTATATCGATCGGTCAAAATTGACTGAAGAAAAAAAAACCCCGTTTGAGTATATAGTTCCTCCACCCCCTTCAAGAGGGGTCGGAACAAAAATGACGTGTTTAAAGAATTGAGAGATGACCCAGCAATTACACCTTTTAGAGCTCTGGTATAGCCAATTTCTTTGAAAATTTTGCATCACCGATAATTTAGCCCCAAAAGCCAGTTATGTGCAAATAAATATTCTATTTTGATTTTCCGGACAAATTTTGCTGCCATAACGTGAAAGCAAAAAATTTAAATCTAAAATTTGATGTATACAGTGCCAATGAAAATGTGATAATAAAATTGAGTTTACAATCCTAGCGATTACAAAAACGGCACGTTGTTTTTCATGGAAAAAATTTTTTAAAACTTCCTGCTTACTGTTTTTCAAATTGTTATATCTCAAACTTTATACTTGCGAAATAAGTTTATTTACGCCGCTTTTTTTAAACAATTTTTGCATCCATTAGCAAACATAACCGACTAACGTCGGAAGAATTGCTCTGGAACGACTCGTGTGAGCTCGAATATATTGAAGCTTAATTCAGTCGGGGGATGGGAGGGGGCGCTAAATTCACTAACGGGGGCTTCAAATGACACCATTAGAGGTTATTATATAACACTGTAACCACTAATAATATAAAGTTAAAAATACACAACTTTATGGGATAGACTATAATTGTTTGCAAAACATGCCGATCCAGTTGAAACGTAAGCAAAGATTTCAAAGGTCGAAATGCAAATTCAAAACATGCATATATCGGCATATTGATGTTTATATACATACATGCCTACAGTTTTTCGAGGGTGCTTGCGTTTCAACGTTATGAAACTCGCTATAAAGTAAAGCGTCCACTATAAAGATGAAATAAGCAAACGTTTCAAAAACCACTGGACAAAGTTCGGAGGTAAAAGTTACAATTTGCAGAGAAAATCGCGGAAATGGAGCTTGGTGGAAGAAACGTTGACATTCGACTGTCCACATTAATGCTCAGTTGCATGTTTTTGCGGTTTTTGAACTTTCGATTATTTAAACTTTATGGGACAGACTATATGGGACTTATGAGAGCGTGAACATAATATCACTTAAATGTGATAAATGTACTTACTGTGTTGCAATAGCAGCATTCTGATCGATATTCGCATCATGTAAAACCTGTCCAGGAAGTACTGAATACTTGCATCTGATGTCGTATCAATATCACCACATGCAGCCTTGAACTCTAAAATTCCCTGGAACAGTCATTGTAGTTTCCCCCATTTCAATTTCTCACAGAGAAAAAATGTAAGAAGCACACTATATTTCCGTTTTTATATTGTTTGAAAGCTTAATTTTGGTAAATTATCATGTTTAATTGCCAGCTATAACGACAGTTAAATAGTAGACGGTTAAATATTACGTTCTTTGTCTGCATAAAAAATTCTGAACATTTAGGATAGCATTACTCTGCAGCATGGCCTTTGCAGTTCCTGAATTACTCCGCAAAAAATCTGATTAGATCAATACCTCTAAAGAGAGCAATACATGCAGGTAATACAAGTTCAAAAAAGCTAATTATCAAAACCTCAGCTTTAAATTCTTACCTCAGCGACCGTTTTGACAACAGTGTTATGTCTGTTCCTAATTCTCGTTACAGTTTCGGTAAACCTGAAACAAGCAACTTTTAACAGTTTTCAAGAAGAGATAATCACAGCTTTTCAAATTGAATATTGTCTAACTTTTTGACCGTTTTGGGTGATGGATCGTCAATTGTGCTGAACTCGAGACATTCCCTGAGACTTAGGAGGTACCTGAAAAAGTTACAATGACTTAACCCTCCACGGTCCATTTCTGAAGATGAAAAGTCAAAACGGCCAGAGACAAATGGCATAAACAAGACCCAAGAATTGCTACAAACTTCGCTTGCGAGGAAAAGACTACTTCAGTAACACTCGTCGATGAGGATTCGCATACGTATAAGTTCGCTGCAATAATTTTTTACGAATCAATTTTTGATTTGAAATGAGTGAACATAGCAGACTTACGTTGGAGACGAATTGCTCCCAAAACAACTGATAAGTGGCGAAATAACTGTCAAATAAAAAATATTCTCCTCACTAGCTTTGATGAACCGCATATTAAGAGACTAGCCATGCTCCAAGAGAACTTCTCATGAGCTTAATGCCCTGGGCTTTACCAGTTTAACCAAGATGAAAAGATAAAATTTGTTGGTCACACAAAAAATTGCATTAAAAAAGACAAACAGGGCAAATATATGTCGAAACTTCGTTTGAGGGCAATTAATAATTGAGTTCTGCTTTCTTATGAGTAAATCCGTATGTGAAATCAGTTGGTCCAGATAGGTGTCTTCACTTTTCTCTCCTTGAAGCTATCCAGCGACTAACCATGATCTAACGAGGTCAATTGATGGCATTTTGAGAAGACGCTTTGGCAAATATGAGATCTCTTTGATGATATTGGCAAGACGCACAGGAATTTCTTTCCTCAAAAACAGATAAGACGATTTCTCAGTTGAAGCACGGCTACCTATAACACAATTAAACTGCAAAGCAAGTAGCAAAAACAATGCACGTCAAAATTGCCTATTGTATCCACAACTACACGCATTGAGTGGAAATATCAGACATTCACCGGAAAAGTTATTTCAAAAAAGACCAAACCATGACGCTGACGGGAGCACGCGGCATTTTCTGCACGCTAACCATTGGATGTACTCCTTTATCTAGGAATAATTTAATTGCTCTTTGAAATGATTGAAAGATCTCGAATAAGTTTTTTCCCCAACAATTTAACTGTTTGAAAAAATAGAAACATTATAAAATGGTATTGAAAACCTGCATTTGATCAGTTCTGTTCTGTTCGTTTAATTTCATGTGTTTACAATTCAAGTAACCAATTGCTGTCTTAGAGCAAAAGTTAGAAGCCTTTCATAACGGATTTTACGTCAAAAGATTGTCTCTAGATTTCACAGGGGGTCTTTTTCCAGAAAGTAGAACAATGAAGCCAGCGGTCTGCAATTATTTTTTCTCAACTGAATCTTTATCTTTGTCATTTTAACTTGTAACTCTATTTTAATGAGGTTTTAAGTTGGTTGATTTAATTTAGCTGTTAAAATTGATTTTTTTTCGTTATCTGCCACATTTGGTGTGGAGGGTTTTTCTATCGTTCTATAAATTGCACACAAACTTCCCTTTTTCAGTTGCAGAGCACTTATTACGAACATAAATTTAACCAATTCCCTTAGAAGTTATTGATTACAATCTAACTAGCCAAACACTTCGAACATGTAATTCAAAAATACGCTTAACCTTCTTGCAGCACACCCCCCGTTTCATATTGATCAAGCATGCAAAGCGAACTTAATTTTGAATGAATCAGTCTCTAATCAATGATGTAGCTTCGGTAGTTGCATGTTCGAAAGTTAAGATTACGAGAGTACAAAACACCCCATTTGCTTAAGCAACTGAACCTATAAATAGTCATCATTGCAGTCGAACTGCCAACAACGACGTGATTAGCAAAATAACGATTTCATTCAACTCAGACTAATTTGTCAACAGATGAAAGTTGACAAAGATGACTCAGAGAGATGACAAGTTGCCCACAATGTATTGATTCGACAATTATCAGATGAATCCTACATACTCTATCTCACGAACAGATGTTTCATCAAATTAATTATGAAATGGCCATTTAACAAAACTTGGAACAAAAATGGGTAGTAGCTTGTGAGAGTCGCTAAATGGAAAAAGGGCAGACAGTTAACGTTGGTTAGGTAAAAGCTGGACACATGACAAATGAAAACACAATTTGACTGCCATTTATTCAGCCGAGCAATCAGAAAATTATCCGGATATTTACTATTAAATTTGGTCATCCGGATATTTACTATTAAATTTTGGTCAAAAAAGTGAGCAAAAAATTAGCAAAGAAAACAACACTCAGCTAGAAAGGAAGGAGTTCTATAAGTCTTTTTGAGATCTTACGCAATTCTGTGAATATACATGTTATCTTAAGCAATAAAATCCCAAAAAACCTCATGCCAAACAAAACATACCCGGCAAATTGCCGGAAAATAGCCGCCGTTAATTCCCATAACTCTATTGGGATTGAAAGAAAAGAAAATATCAACAAAAATCAACAATCACATTTTTAAGTGCGATTTATTTTGATGTCATTTCGTAATAGAACATACTCCCGTCTCTCATTGAGAGGCTACATGGTCTAGTATCAATACCAATAAGCATTATAGATAGTAACTAAAACTTATGAGAACAAAGTTCAAGTACCGGGCATCTAAAAATGGGCTTTATGGGTTTATACCGTTTCTATTTCTGACTGCGATTTCTTTGTACTGATTTTCTTCATTTTCAATTGCTTTGCTGAGCAGCTGCTATTTAAAAGGACTTTGAGCAGAATGACAGAAGAGTGAAACTAGCCTAGAGAAGTCAAAAAGATTTCACGCAAAATCTCGAAAAAGCGCCAAAATGGGTAAAGGGAAAAAAAAGTTCGACGAACTAAAAAACCACAGCAGGACAAGTCCAGGCGTACAATTCAAAGAATTTTCATTGACTAAACAGAAAAACTAGACCTAGAATGGACTATGAGTGAATTGAGAAAACCATTTTAGAAAAAAATCAGATAAAAAAATAAGAAAAAACAGAAAATCAATGTCAAAATGCCGCAGGTGAACCAAAAAAACCACTAGCGAGAAAAGAAAAATTAATTCAAACAAAAAACTAGGTCTAGAATGAGCTGTGAATGGATTGGGAAAACCATTTAGGAAAAAATTCGATCTAAAAAATCGAAAAAACCAGCAAAAATCAAAGTGAAATTGCCGCATGTGAACAAAAAACCACTAGCGAGAAAGCGAATTTTTGTTCAAACACCGTTTTCTCACTCTACTTTAAATTTAGAGCGAAAAAAAATAACGCCGCAAAACCACTCGCTTTTTCGCTCCACTTCCTGTTTCGGCGTGACCAAAATCACTACTCCAATTTGACTTCAAAAATCATGAAAATGTGTGAACAGATCTTAAAAAAAAAGACAGCGCCCCAATACAATTCAAATTCTTTGAATTGTAAAAATAGGAGCGCTATAATAGCCGGCTGAGAAGATGAGGGCGGCTATTAATTAGGGAAGCAGTGCGATTTCATAGAAAAAATGAAGACCTGTATCTGAAAAAAAATCAATGCCCAATCAAAACTAGTAACCAATTTGATGTCATCTACAGCTAATTTGCAGATAAATACTAGAACGCAAAAACATACTAACATACTAAAACTGTAATTGCGAGAGCAATTAGTCAACTCAGCTGCAATGAAGAGGGCGCGATAGCTCGTTAGAACTAGTTTCAAAAACTAATGAAAGAAAAAAGTCTTAAATACAAAAACAATGATGTCAGACATAAGTCTAGCATTTACAACTGCCCTCAAAATAGCCTTCAATTAGAAAACTTAAATAAATTCAGGTTGAGTAAGGACTGTTATTTTTCGGAGTGAGGTAAGTCATTTTTGACTGCAAAATATTCACGCACATGAACAAAAGCCTTAAAGAGTGAAAACAAATGTCACGAACACAACACAGTTGAAGAATTGACCCAAAGCGTCGTCCATACCAATCTAACCTTTGTCATGTCTATCATTTACCAGAAAAATTGAAGAAAATACAAAGATATCTTAGTTCAACTAACAAAGGAAAAAAATTAGTCAAAAATAAATTGAACTAAATATTCAATTAAATCTTCACATAAAACAGTTACAGAAGATAACGATATCCAATTTCTCTCGAAAGATTACTTTTCTCAAAAAATACAATCAATTGTTATCAATTGTCCTCAATTCTCTATAAATGCTATAAAACAGAAGAACGAGGAGGGGGGATGTAACCCTTCTAAGATTAAAAACGTTTTCCACACTATAAAATTCTCTCCTCAAAAACATTTTTGATGAATCACATACGTAGAGATTTTGAAGGCTTTGAGAGAGCTGCTGAGCCAATTAATGCCCTCGGGCCTTACCTGTTCAACCCGCTTCTAAGGACAAAAGGTTAAAAAGGTCAAACGAAAAATAGATTAGGCGACCTATTTCAAAAAATCTCAAAAAGACCACAGCAGAAATAGAATTGCTAAACTTCGCTTAAGAGCAGTTAATAAAACATCAAATTAGCTGAGACTGAATATAATTTTCTAAAAACTTTAAAACGGTTTCCGAACAACCTTAAAATTATTGCTAAAACCTTCATTGACTAAACAAAAACATAGAATCGACTATGAATGTATTGGAAATCATTTAGAAAAAATCCTATTAATCCTGATTTGTACAATTTGGTTGTTGTCACGGATATTTTTTCAACCAGTTTTCAAAAAACGCCGGTGTGGTAGCTAAGTATTTTTGGTTATTTTTCCTGACACAATAGAAACAAAAACTCTATTTGTCTGAAAAAAATCTTGTAAGTCCGTAGCCGGTGTAAAATTGCGAATGCTAAAAACCTAAGTTTCTTCAGAACATTTCAAGACGATCGGATAATTGTTTCTAATTTCATGTTATTCATACTGCTCTACATAGTAAAATATTTTTTGTAAAATTAACCTCAGTGATAATGAACTTCCTCGTTTACATAAGCTACAGCTTCGAAAAAGCCAATAAGTTGGCCAGTGTACGCAAATCGAAAAAGGCAAACAAGATCTATATAGCTACAGAGTCTCTACAAGAGCAGCCAATCAACTATATATCACATAGCGCGAATGTTGCCGCAGAAAAGCTATGATAGACTTCCTTGGCCTTCTTTGAGACTGAAAAAATAGAAAACAAAGACCAACCGACCATCTGTTTTCTAGAGCTCTATCAATTCGATTTCGAGTGTACTTGTAACAAAACAAATGAAGGAAAAACTCAAAGCTGAAGGAAGAAGCTCTGTGTAGACTTACATGTTCGAGATGAAAAATTCGAAAGACTTCCTTGGCCTTCTTTGAGACTGAAAAAATAGAAAACAAAGACCAACCGACCATCTGTTTTCTAGAGCTCTATCAATTCGATTTCGAGTGTACTTGTAACAAAACAAATGAAGGAAAAACTCAAAGCTGAAGGAAGAAGCTCTGTGTAGACTTACATGTTCGAGATGAAAAATTCGAAAAACTATACTAAAATCAAACACAATTGATCTTCATTTAATAAACGTTTTTGAATCCAAATTTCAGAGAAGTCGACAACTCATGAAACAATTGATCAAAAAATCTACACGTACAAAATTCAACAGCACAGCAGTCGAATTCAATGAAAAATAATGTCAAAAGGTCGCAAAAATCATCAATCATCAACATACAGTGAACCTCTGACACCGTCTGTTCTCAATCAGTGACTACCGACGCTTTCTAATACAAGAAAAATTAACAGCACAACAGTTAATTTATCTTAGTAAATTCGGGCCTATCAAACATCTGAATGCATCCTTTAAGTAAAAAAGCACCGGGGGCTGATGGGGGGCAACACTGGGTTGGGGGGCAACAGCGCGGTGGGGGGTGGAGGCAATAGTGGGGGTGGGGGGGGGGGCAACAGCGGGGGGGGGGGGGGTTGTCTCAACCTCTAAGAACCGCCCTTCACACAATAAGTATAAGTCTCCAAAACATTTTGAGCTGAAACAGCTGAAAGGCTCTAAGAGCACTTAATGCCCGCTGGGCGCTACCTGTTTATCCCGTTTTTGAGGACGAAAAGTCAAAAGCGTCAGACGAAAAATCGGTCAAGCGAAAAATCGCATAAAAAAGACCGACAGGACTAATATAATTGCTACAAACTTCGTTTGAAAGCAATTAATAACTTGCTTAACAAAAATTTTCTCAACGTTTATATTTTTGCTCTCCCTCAGAACCTTGTATGACCAAAATATCTCAAAACCTCATGACTATGCTTTAGTTCAACAGATTGCCCTAAAACTTGTTTTCAGGCGGCGTATTTGACTTCGTAAACTGTGCAAACAGAAGTCATCGATCAAAAATGGATCACAATTAATCCCTTTTCAACTGCTAAAAAAACATAAACCGACGAATTGCGGAGGAACTGCTCTCGACCGACAGTCGGGTGCAAAAATATTTGACCAACACGTTTACAAATTTGCATAATAAAGACCAACACGTTTACAATAATTGCTATGAACTTCGTTCAAGAGCAATTAATCATGATGACATCAATAATAACCTCGCTATCGCTTCGTAACTATTATTTTGAAAAATATACACAGCAAGAAAGCTTACAAAATGGGCTCTTACCGAAATCGATGAAGTTCTGCACAGACAACGGTGAAGGCGAAAACTTGGCATAGGTATCAACCAATATCGACATTTCGTCATCAATTTTCTTCGGCTTCCCTCCTCCACTACCACCAGCGTTACTGCTTGAATATCTGCTACACTGATACGAACATTTTGATTTTTTGGACACTTGAAGCAGCGGAACAATTCTAGCGCCCTTTAAATGAGGTTCCAGGGTTTGGCTAGCACAACCAATATTTGGCTTCAAAACAGCAGCCGCTCTCAGGAATGACTTCCGAGAAGCCATGTTTAAAAATAATTGAAAAATTTTTCGCTAAACACTACGTGAGCAACATCTATAACCTGAAACAGCAGCGGTAAAATAAATTTTCAGATTAGTTTAGAATTTTCTCAGCATTTAATGATTGCAATGGTCGTAATTTAATTAAATGGCGTCTGCTAAGTTCAAGGCTTTTTTGTTCAGTCATTAAGGCGGCGCCAACTTCTCATGACTTGACTAGTATTCAAATATTTACAACCGCATATGGAATTTGCCCTGAGTCGAATGCGGCATTATTTATTCAATGCGAATTAGTATTGAATGCAAGACAATCCCAATTGTACCATCACAAAAGCAGATCAAAGAATCGCCTTATTTTCCATTTCTTCTGAAAATTTTGCGACAAAGCACAGGCGTCCCCAATTCAGACAAGAAAAATGGATTTCGCCGACTATCTGAGAAAGAGTTAGTTATTCAAAGAAAAGAACACATGGACGCACAGCGGACCGAAGTTCAGCACACAAAAAAAATCGAAAGTGAATGCTGCCATTCTCAATATGTCGCCTCTATTTCGTTTTTCTATCTTATACACTAAAATATTAGGGCAAAAAATTCAATCAAAAGTGTCCCTATTATAGTGAAGACAACCATATTGCACTATGGGCAAAATTTCTATTGTTGTAATTGCATAGATATTCGATTTCAACATTGTCGACTACACCCTAACTCTGCGCTTGAATCGGATCTTTTCTATCACCTCCCCTATTGTAAAGGGGAGGAAATTCTTGAACATAATATATTTATTGACCAACTGAATAATTTATTCAGCATTTTGAACCGTAGTATTACGTACAAACTTTCAATACATTATGTAATTTAACATTATTACAGTCAGCACTACTATGTACTGAAGGAGATGCAATTGATGAAAAGATCCGATAATTTTACTACTTGAGCATGTTAGAAAATGCATGTTGAGCAAACAGTAATCTATATATTTCCTTTTTAAATCGTATCAAATAGTATTTCAGATAAAACAGCTAGTTCAGCACAAACTTCATGAATGCAATTACGCAAAGTACATCAGCATCTAACAGGGTTGTCTAGGCATTAAGACAGACATTATTTTTCCAAAATATAAGCCTTTCTCAAGGGCATTATTTGCTAGAACTTTGATTCGTAGTACAATTATTAAATACCCACATTGAACTAATTGTATCAAAAGAAATGTTTTATTTGTTCAATATTTAGACTATATATGTTTTTTTATAAGCAACTAGACAACCCTGTCAGCCGTTATGGGTTTGGCTCAATCACCATTCAACTCATTTATCAACAGCAATTTTGGAGGTAGGATTAAGAAACTTTTAAATTTTCGACTTTTACTCACTTCATTTGTCATCACAACAGTCTGCAACGAAGTCTGTTTCTCGACGAGACAGAAATTAAACAAAAATTTTACCGCAATTCTGAGAAACTTAAGAAAAACGAAAAAAAAAATACTTCCAAACAAATATCATCCCAATGGTTTTTGTCTTCCCAGTAGTAACCGAAACAGGGTTTAATGAGCATTTTTGGGTTCATCTTAGCCCATTCTGAACATACTCTTTGGTCGGCAACACGTTCTGTATGCGTTTTTAAGAAGTTGACATTTAGCGCGAACCCCGGCACGATTTTTCGCGATTTTTTTTTCAAGATTTTATTAGTGTCTTCACCTCTGATGCATACTTAAACAAAGATTACTGACGATTTATTCTTAGATAAGGTCTTGAATAAAAAAAATAGTTCTGGCGATTTAGATACATTGGTATGTTTTCTTAACCCCTGTTCGGATAAGTTAATTTGCCAGCTCGGATAATTAAAATGTAATCAAAAACATTTTAAACACAGAACCGGTTGCTTTCAATGGCAGCATAAAGAATTTTTACTATTAAATTCGAAAACTACATGAAGGTGGCAATGCCTCTGTGATAAATGAGTTTGAAAGCTGATTTGAAACCCAGCAGACATTAAATACAGACAAGGACAATTTCCAGTTTCCTCAGAATTGTGAAAGCCAGATTAAGATGTAAAAGGCAATCTGTTTACAACTCTTATCATTCTTATAATTCTTATCAATTCTTATCATTGGCGACTTAATCACGTAGCACTGAAAAGCAATTCTTGTAGCAGCAAAATAAATGTTTGATAGTGGTTATTCTGATTGTTGTAAGCGTTGATTTAGAAAATGACGGCTACGAATCTCACGTCTATTATACCAGGTACAACAGTGAGAGAAAAAGTGATATTAAGTATTTAATGCCTCTTTCATATCGAAACAAAACTCGATTTGAATTTAAGAAAGCATCGGTCGTAAACAGATCGCGATACATACGATAAAAGTCATTACATCAATCAATGCTATAATGACGTGGGTATTGAGACATCATGGTCAGTGGGTGAAGCCTTGTTGTATACATACTGACCAAACTTGGTTAAAAATTTTGGATACTCGTGTTTGTATATCTGCCGGAGTACTTTGGCAGGCGCCCAACCGCCTGGGTTCACATCAGCTGTGTACCACACTTTGGTTACCACGTCCTCCCGTTTATATTTACCTGAAATGAATTTTGATCTATTCATCAATCTATTCAAATTACAGATCTATTTCCGGGTTAGGCTTTATAAAGTCAATGCATTTTGATGGATCTTAAGATTCCCATGGTCGGTATACATTTATTCGATCAATTCTGGGGGCAAACTATTCATAGTCCGCAACTTAACTATTCTAAAATAGTAACTTGCTCTATAACAAAACAAAATTCTATCTATAATCAAAATACCCATTGTTAAGAAACGCCCATTTTTTCTATCGTTTGGTAGCAAATAAGTGCTCACTTTGATTGGCGTGAACATTTCAAGGATCAATTTTGTGGCTATATTCATTTTCATATATCACTTGTTCTCCCGTGATTTAGCAGTAACTCTGTATTTATGTATTTATGCTCAGTATTTAAGAAAATGCCCGTCTGAGCATTCCAAATGATTTTGTTTCTAGTTTTCTATTCAACTCATTACCTGCAATAATCAAGTAAATCGATCCCACAGAGACCGCTCGAAATCAATTCTTTTGAATTTTGCGTTAAAAATCTAATATCTTTTGCGTACAATGATGCATCCAGCCACTTCAATAACATAGCTCAAAACCTGTAGTCTCAAAAAACCAAACATAGCCGGCAGATTGCCGGAAAATAGCCGCGATAGACGCTTGTGGCGTTACATGAATTGAAACAACTATAGAAATAAAAGTCAGATCGACCACCAGTCCTTTAATAGACCACTAGACTTTTTGGGTTAGCTTCGGACTGTCATTTTTATGAGATACATAAGCTCTATAAGGACAAAGCCCTAATAGGGCTTTTCAAAATTAGGATCTTTTCCGTTTGTGCTCCCTCAGCTTAGTGGGCGCATACTATTTGCACCCCCAAAAAGAACGTGCAATATTTGGGGGGGGGGGGGCACAAACGGAAAAGATCCCAAAATTATTATTCGAAATCAAAAACTCAAGACTCTAATATTCAAGAATCAGGGCATATGTTTGGCACTACTTAGATGCACACTATTGACCTTTAATAAGTAAATGTTCATAAAATTTAAAGTTTCATAAGTGAGCTCAGAAGTCAATTTTTTGAGTGAGGTAAGTCATTGAAAAAGTCAATTCCAAGAAGTCACGGTAAGACGAAACAAAAATCTGTTAGACGAAGTAAAAAAACATAGCAGGACAAGTCCTGACGTACAATTCAAAAAATTTTCGTTGACTAAAAAGAAAACTAGACCTAGAACGGACTATGAATGGATTGGGAAAACCATTTAGAAAAAAATCCTATCTAAAAAATCGAAAAAACCAGTAAAAATCAAAGTGAAATTGCCGCATGTGAACAAAAAACCACTAGCGAGAACGCGAATTTTTGTTCAAACACCGTTTTCTCAATCTACTTTAAATTTAGAGCGAAAAAAATTAACGCCGCAAAACCACTCGCTTTTTCGCTCCACTTCCTGTTTCGGCGTGACCAAAATCACTACTCCAATTTGACTTCAAAAATCATGAAAATGTGTGAACAGATCTTAAAAAAAGACAGCGCCCCAATACAATTCAAATTCTTCGAATTGTAAAAAAAATATTGGGAGCGCTATAATAGCCGCCTAGAATTGAGGACGCGGCTATTAATGAATAGAATGCGACCTCAAAATTAGATTTAATTTCTCAATTTTGTGACGTCTTTAGTTGCTTTAGACTTGTGCACTGCTAAGTTGCACTCAAATGTCCTTCAATTAGATTGATATATGACCCTAAGCCAATTAAAGGAGGCAGAAATCAACTTCTAGAGAGAGGAAAGTTATTTTGATAGTCAGCTAAGCCATGAGTGTTAAATTATTCACGCAAATAAAAAAAAACAGCAGGAAAGTCCTGAATTACAATTCAAGGTAGTTTTATAGAATATACAAAAATAGACCTACAAACGACTAGGAATGGATTGTGAAAACCGATTAAAAAACGGATGCCAAATTGCCACGCGTGAACAAAAACCCTATATGGCAAAATGAATTGTCGTTGAAACGCCATTTTTCTTACTCTACTTAAAAAATAGCTTCAAAACGCCCAGTTTTTTCACTCCGCTTCCTGTTCGGCGTAACAAAAATCAACATTCCAATTTGACTTTAAAAGTTATCAAAACTTGTGTACAGATCTTAAAAAACCTGGCCCAGAGAATACTGGAGACATATGTCTCGAAGCTGATTCCACTAACTGATGCCAACAATGTCAATTGACGTCTAAGATATTTCAAATGAATGTCAGCAGACAAACATACCACGAAAATTTTTTAAACGCCAACAGATGGGAAACAAAACTACGGAATTCAGAAAACCATTTTCCAAAATTATTAAAAATCATTTTGAATTACGTGTTCTCCATTAATCTGTGATGTAAAATCTTACAAGAAACTAAACTTAAGCAAGTAAATTAGTCTTTGTTGTACTTCACCATTTTGTACTAACAATGCCCAATTAATCGCATGACTCGTTTCAGAGGTTCCCCAGACGACTCGAAGAACTAACAATGTATTTCAACATAATAGGAAAAACAATACCAAAACCATGTACAAAAGCCTAACAGCCAAAAAGAATATCTGAACGCAAAAACGATCAATTGAAAAAAAATCTAAAAACACGTCAGAAAATACAAACTGTATCAAAATGAAACTGCACATTAAACATAAAAGAACTATATATGTCTTAAAGTTCATAAAGAAGCAGAACACAGCAAGCTTAAAGAAACTAAAAACCCATTGAAGACAAAAATTACCGAGACAGTCTAATTTGCCGCAAAATTGAATTGTCATCAATAACCACTAGTCAATTCTACAAGACACGAAAGGTTTCATTTGAAGTGCAACAAACATAATACAGTGAAAAACTAAGTTCTCTAAGCAGGTGCTACGAGCAAGGAAATTGCAGAAAAAAGGAAAAATCTTGTAATTTAATCCCACTTGGACAGAGAAAACAAATTATTATTGGCGAAAAACTTAAAAACAAGGATACTTTCATATCAGTTCAAAAGAATAAAATTTATCCCAAAAAGTACAATACCACAAAACTTTCAATTACATTCAGAACCTATTATACACTAAAACCAAGAATGCAAACATAGCCGGCAGATTGCCGGAAAATAGCCGCGATAGACGCTTGTGGCCAACCATGAATTGAAACAAATAAAGAAATAAGATTGACCAGACTCTAATACCCAAGAATTAGGGCATATAAGTTTGGCACTACTTAGTTGCGCACTATTGATTTTTAACTAGTAAATGTTCATAAAATTTAAAGTTCCATAAAAGAAGACAGAAGTCATTTTTTAGTAAGGTAAGGCACGCAATTGACCTAAAAGCAGAAATGACGTCACGAACACAAATTTTAACTGCAAAGCAGTAGAAGTCACTGAAAAAGTCAATTCCAAAAGTCAGGGTAAGACGAAACAAAAATCTGTTAAACGATTAAAAAAAATTAGGAGCGCAATAATAGCCGCCTGGAATTATAGTATCCTTCCGAACAAACTATAAAATTACCACATAAGAACGAGAAAACCTAAAGGAACTGAGCACTAATATCATTATTCAAAACTTAGTAAACCGAAAACGAAAGCATGGAGTACATACTGAATTTGAGAACCAATAGTAAAAGTTTTTACAGCCAAAACCATTAATTTGTCACCAGACAACCACACATTTTTACCACAGCAAAATTAAACTTTGTTCACAGAGGGAAAGGAAACAAAGCCAGCACTGCGCTACAACTCACCATTTTCTAGTTTCTTGTCCGGATTCAAGATAACTGTCTGACACACCATAGATGCCCGAACCACACATCTCACAACCCCTCTCCCCAATTTGCCATCTGAATGTTCCACGGAATAATTACAAACAAGCCAAGTGTCATTCTCGTCGGACTCCATGTCGTATGCACTGACGTGCCTGATATGTGATAGAAATACAATGTCTCTCTGAGCTGAGGGCCATACCCTCTTCATCACTGAGTGAATGATGATTGTGTCTGGTGCTAGGATTTCTAACACTTTTATCTAAACAAAGATTCTTGTCTGTACAACGGACTTCAGCGCTGTTTAAAAATAGCTCAATGTGATAGTTAGAACAAATGTTTTAGATTTCCTGAACTTTTTCGAGGATCTAAGATGACTTTATTTGAACCAACCGGAGGTTTCATTCAGATTGCTGATATGTTATAAGTAGAAAATCGATCAATTAGTAACTATATCTTACAAAACGAACAGGCATCCTGACCACGTAGGATTGTTAGAAAAATTTGGTTCCATGAAATTTCGAGTATTGGTTGTGCAAATATATGATTGCAACCCAAAGTTTTGTAAGAATTATTCTAGTGCTGGTCTACAGGAGAATTTTCAAGGTGAAGAGCCAAGGTTAATACCTTATCCAGTAGATGCCCCTCCCACTCCATTTTCACATCGGGGTCAAAAAACCAGCGACACATTTCTTCCGCAGTTATGCCATCAACTTGATGGGTAGCCTTTAGGGGATCCAAAACCAGCCCATCAATTTCGACTTCTTTGCGGTACACCCTCATTTCACCTTCGGAATGCATTAATTCCCAGCCATCTTCGTTATCAATTTCATCGGCAGACGAAAAAGCGTATTTTAAGTTCTCTTTAACGTAGTTATCACACGCTTCTGAGAATCTATGTTGAGTGCGTTGGGCACCACAGCTTACTGGAACTTTTACTAATGATTTTTTCATATCAACTGGGTTATACGAGTTCTCGTCTAGCTTGTCAATCGCGCTATCTAAAGCGTCAAACCACATTTCTGTTGTTAATACACTGTGTGGGCCTTCCTCAAAGTCAGGGCCTCCCCTCACATTGACAGGGGACATTTTCTGCTCCATGTGTAATGTTTTGTACATCTCTTCGAACTTCTTTCGTTTCTTGCTTTCATCGTCAAGCTTCTTCCGGAGCTTCTCATCTTGTTGAAGAGAAACATCGACACACTGTTTGCACAAATCTAATAAATTATCTGTCGTTGTTTTGAAAGTTAAACAGTCGGCTCTAAATAAGGATAACTCTGACTCTTGATTTTGAGTTGAATCTCCGCTACGATCTATTGTTACATTCTGACTCGTTTTGAGCATATGCTGTTCAATTTTATCAACAAGTTGTCTGGATAAGCTCCTCAAAGTGTCGATTTCTGTCTGAATAGAACTCAGTTCTTGAGCTCGGTTAAATTTACCTTTACCCAAAAGTAAGTTACCGCTGTTAATCGAGTTCAAAGAGAACATAGAACCATTACGACTAATTGCAGAATCAATACTAGAATCGTTTTTGTGTAATTCAATTGCATCAAGCCATACTTTTCTCGTTTCTAAATCTTTGGCTTTACAGTACCAAACGGAATCATTGACACCGATATCGAACCGGAGTTCGTCGAACTCGTGTTCTCTGATAATAGCCTTGGCTAAGCTAACTGATCCTCTCGATCCAGTAGCAACATCGGCCTTATCTTTGAAATAACTTAAGCAGCCATCCTTTAGTACAAAGTAGCGATCCTGCCAGCCGTGAATATAGTTTGTCCATTTCTGCAACGTTCCACTGATTTCAGCAGGTGAATCATCGCTCTCCGTAGATGAATCAAGATCCACCTCCTGGTTTTCCAAAGCTGGCACGTCTTCTGACGTCATGCATTGACTGAAAACGAAAAATAAATGCAACCCAGCGGGTTTCAAAATGGTACTAAATTTTTCTCTTCTCAATCTTCACTTCAAAGAAAGCCCCTTTCCAAAACGGGATGGTCGATCAACTCAAGGGCGACAAATTACCTCGCATATGCAACTATAAAGACAAAAATAATACGAACATTAGTTCGCTGAAAGCATGAAATTTCTGAATTTTCGCAGCCAAAATGTAGTTACTTGTCAAAACATTGAAATAGAAGATTGAAAGAATTAGTTGACTTTTCTATGGTAAGATTATTTCGAATTGAGAAGAATTTAAAGATCTTTCCGAAAGCATGACCAGTCAAGCTTTATGTTGTTGTTGAGAACTCCCGGGTTGCCCACAATAAATAAATCTTGGCAACGATATCCAAGCCATATATGGTGACCAAGAAAACTTCGCAACAATGTGGCTGACCATACGAAACTTCAAACGACATCGTATTTTTTTGTTTCTACAAAATTTTTGTTAATTACTCTTTATGCCTTCCGAGTATCCCTCCGCAGTGTTAACCCAATATTTTAAGGTGTGGTTCTTAAAAAATCTGTGCTTAAATGTGTTCGAGGCTTCTGTTGCATAATTTAGGTTTTTAGATGTGTCTGAAATAAATCAACACTCCACCTGATCTCACGCACTTAGTTTATTCGGGCAAAAACACTAAAGAATTCAATAGATGCTCTCATGACCATTTATGGTCAGTTCATGGCTTTCTTGTATGCGATAAACGCTCTCCGGGATGCCATACAAGATATCTTGGATGCCATACAAGATCCATGAACACCAACAAAGTACTGTTTGTGATGTATCCCGTTTATACTGTACGCTTATGCCAACCCCTCCATAGAATCCCTGAAACGCGAAAATGTATGAAAAACTTGGCAATAATAGTAGGATGCAACGAAAATTCGCAGGCCATATGGCTCTTGAATACGGTTCCCAAGAAGTGTCAACCAGGGTTCGCAGCATCTGCTGCAGAGTATGTTAGCTCTCTGGTCGTCGCTATTAAAAAATTGTCCACTTATTCACTTATTTCTGCAGGTACAGCAATAACAAAATAGTTGCCACGTGCCGACGTTTCTTTCCACAAATCCAGCATCAACAAACTTCCACATCAGGTTGACTAATTTAATTTTCAAGTTTTTGGTCATTGGTCAGGTCGACGGATTTCTCCACGCTATCGACTAGAGATGGGCTTTTAAGAGACTTCATTCAATCACCGCAGAAAGACGAGGCAGAATTATGAACAAAATAGATATGAGTAAAAAGAAAATGAAGAAATGAGTCGATTTTGAATTTTAAAAAATCCAGGACAGCAGCCAGCTTTCCTCTTCAGTGGTTCCTATCGAGGCTCCGGCGCATGGAGCGTGCGCCGGCAAAGTAAGGAGCTTTACAATAGCTCGAACTTGTCCACATGTATGTGATCACGTCCGAATTCAAATTTCTTTCTTGTCGCTGACTATAGTAGCCAATCTCTGTATGGCTTTCGATGCGGACGGAACAGCTCCTCCTGTTCTGGAGAAAATAAGCGGGCAGAAGGTGACGTTTATTACTTCGATTATCCTTCGCTCGTATTCGCGCTTCTTGATAGGCTAATGGTATTTTTAGAAATCCGGTAGGTAACTCTTGGGATACAGATTAAAAATTCTCACCTCACAGAACGTTCTGCTGAAACGTGATTCGAAAAGGACAAGGCTTTGATATCTAGTCGAAACACCGCCAACAGTAATGTTACTTTTATTTGCGAACGTTTCACCTTGCAAAATATGAAGACTGGGTTCTATTTCGACATCGAAAAGAATCACGGATGTCATTGTAACTGATGTGTGTAGCCACGTTTCGGAAAATGAAGAGCGTGCAGACATTCGAAATTGCTCAACATACTAATTTCACGCGATTCCATCCATATAAAAGCACAATTCCACCTCTAAACTCTCCCTGGGTTAGATCGAAATGACTCGTATCAATGGAGTTCCTGCTTTTCTTCCCAATCGTAAATGATTTGTACACATTCTGAGAGCTCATCTTACTTTGCTTGGCGAGTTTCCTCAGCAAGCTAGAGTAGTTCATTAATTTTTCTTTCATTTAATAATTGCACCTCTTATCCGAACCAATAACTGAACCCAGAACGCGGCGACCTCCAGTAAGTTCAACCTTCAGTTCAGAAAAAAGTTTGTTGGCCTTAATGAATTGACATTTGATAACAGTGTAACCATATGCACTGTCATGGTCGTTGGGTTTATCTGGTACAACTCCTACTGATTCAAGGCTAACAGACACGTTGCCTTCAATTGTGTACCATTCATGAGTCAATTTTTTTTTTATCTTCAAGCAAGTCGAAAAGTGGGAGTATAGCCACTTCACAGAAAAATAAGATATCTAAAAATTAACATTACATCATTATCTACGATGACCACGCAAAAAAATTGTTAGTCTACTGGGAAGCAAAACAAGAAATTAGCTAACGCAACTGAAATTGGCCTTTATAACCTTGTATAACTTAGGCTTTGGAACACTCTTAATTGGTGATGTATTGCAATCCAGTTTGATGGTGGCAATTGTACATCCCAAAGCTGCAGCCTTTATCTTTGCTTCTGCATTTTTTCAATTTTTTCAACAATCCTCGCTTTAAATTTCAAAATTCAGAAAATTTTGATGTGTTGTCTACTAATTTTACTTCTTCGCAAAATTTGTAAGATCAATTTTTTGTTCGCCATTGTTTTTGCTCGCCCGTCACATTTGCCGCATTCCAAAGTGAAGATTGTGCTCAAAATAGGACTCAATAAGTCAAAGCGACAGCGACTAAAGAAAGCTGTTCAACATAGGTTGTAAACCCACAACAACAACTATTGAAACCACGGATCTGCTAATTGTAAATAAACAGTTGAAATTGACTTTGTCTCAAACAAAACAAAAAGCCAATTGCTTTTTCGCTGTTTCCACAAAACTCAAAAAACAAATCACGTTAATTTCACGACTGCTTATACTTGACCGGCAACTTAGGAACGCACAGTACTGAGTTACATTTGATACGACTTTCAAAATTTATCCGAGATTAATGGTCCTCAAGTGACTAAATATTTGTAAAAATATGTTTTAAATCCTTTACTTAAGATTTCTTTCTTTTTGACTGTCAAGTATTACAGAAGCAACGAAGGCATCAAAGAAGAAACCAAAACACAACAAAAGCAAAAAAGCGTTCAATATCAAGCTGGCTTTTAATGAAACATCCAAACAACATCTTTACTAAAGATTAAAACAGTGGTTTTGGCAAAGAACCAATAAAAAATCTTTTTAGACCGAGACACAATTTCCGTAGAGAAAACTATGCCTACAACAGCCTGCGAAAAATCTATTAGGGTTAGCACAGCAGTTGCAAGGAGAGTGAATCTGAAATCATCACGAGATGCACAAAGATGCCCTTTCACAAAGCTTTCATAGGAAAACAATGTTATCTCTAATTAAGCTGTAACGCACAGGAAGTAACTGACGGGATCACAAGTCTGAAACTTATGATCACCGTATTATCAATAGAAGGACTTAATACTTAAAACTATCAAGTTGGTGTAGCATAGTTAGGGATGGAGACCAGACAGGAGCACCTTATAATAAAATAGGCGATATCAACTTTCAGTTCAAGGAAAAGTTTGTTGGCCTTAATGTGTTGACACTTGATAACATTGTAACTATATGCATTGCCATGATCGTTGGGTTGATCTTGTACAACTCTTACTGATTCAAGGCAAACAGACACGTTGTCTTCAATTGTGTACCATTCATGAGTCAAATTTTTTTAATCTTCAAGCAAGTCGAAAAGTGGGAGTATAGCCACTTCACAGAAATAAAAGATATCTAAAAATTAACATTACATCATTATCTACGATGACCACGCAAAAAAATTGTTAGTCTACTGGGAAGCAAAACAAGAAATTAGCTAACGCAACTGAAATTGGCCTTTATTACCCAGTATAAGTTAGGCTTTGAAACACTCCAAAGCCTAAGTTATACTTAACATCAACTTAGCCTAAATTATATTCAAGCCTAACATCATTCAGAAATTTGCAAGTATAATGACAAAATTGAGTGATTTTCAAATCATATTCAGAACAGGAAGCTAAGAACTTGCTTACCCACACTGAAATCATTTTTTGATAAGATTCTGAAATCCCATGTGGTATATAAAGTTACATGTAATGGATGCAGTTCCATCTATAAGGCCCAAACCAGCCGACATGTTACCACTAGAACTTTGGAGCATCGAAAGAAGGATTCCCCTGTGAGACAACAACTTGTTGAATGCTGTGGTACAGCGCATAAAATTGAATGGGAGATTCTTGATGCATGTCCCGGGGTTGAAAAAATAATGACGATAGAGGCGATCTACATCAAAAAGCTGAAGCCGCAATTAAATAAGCGCGATGAGTACCGGGGAAGGGATTTGACTTTGAAGTATTAGGTCAAATACAAAAAAGTGACTTTTTGAAATTTAAAAATTGTTCTGGTACATGCTAATTTGAAATTTTGTCAGCCCCAACTACTACTACTACAAGTAAAAAACAACAACAGATAGAAATGAAAAAAAAATCTTTTTTTCAGGAATAGAAAGCATTATACCCGGGATTTTTCAAAAACTCCGGAACAAAAACTGAATTGATTTTAGAGTAACAAGTGTAAATAAAATGTTGTAAATACTGTTTTAACTGTAAATAGTTTCAAAAATTTGATTTTGTTTTAACCCATTTCTTAGAATTAGACTCAAAGACAAGTTTGTATACGTTGTAAATGATTTCATTTATATTTTAAACCTGGCGATGAGCGCAATGTTTGAAAACGTTCGTTTTTTAGTCAATTTATGTTTTAATTGACAATTACTTCTTCTCTGCATACAGCCCAAGTTTCCTGTGAATCGACACTGAAAAGGGGGATTTTGCGCTGAAGAAAATAATAATTCTGTTGCAATTTAGAATCTTAGAATCTAGGTGAGCTTTCCAGCATAGCGTACTAAACACAATAAAACCCAAATCTTCGATTTGTTTGTTGAAAGCTAGGTAGTCAGATCTTAGAAGAAATTGAGCAGACTCATCATGCCCACAAAAAATTAACAGCTTTACATGTTGATGGGTGGAAATGAAGACCAATTAAATTACACCAATTATATGAGGAGTTAATGTTTTGTTGCACCAGGGAGAATGATGGGGTGCTGAAAACTTTTAGGTCATGGGCAAAAAGATAAAAACAACTGTTTGCCAGATCATCAATCATATATCATTAAAGAAATTATTGAAAAAAAAAGGAATTAAGTCTGGAGTACAAAGAAAATATTGAACTCCAGAAAAAACCGCTAAAGGAGAGGGAAGATAATTTTTACGAATTAGATTGGTTCGTTTGATAAGCCTTAAAAAGGATGAGAAATGCTGAATCAAAAACAAAATTAACAAGATTAGACAAAATTATTAGATGGGACACAGAGTCAAAAGCTTTTCTTAAGTCAAAAGCTGAATAAACAGATTCAGGATACATTATCATCTGGAATAAAATTGAACAAAAAACTTTCAAATAAAAAGGAAAGTCTATTGAGGAAACTAATGGGACGGTAGTAAGCAATTTCATTATCAGGACCAGACTTATGTAAGGGAGTAACGTGTGTTTTTTTTTCAAAGGACAAGAAAAAATTGGGTTTTGGAAATCCAGATGAGTAGGTCAAAAACCGGCACACACAAAATCTTCTTACATTGGTGAATGAGGAGTGTAGGTAACTAATTAACACCAACAGCACTAGAATCATCACAAGACTTCAAGAGGAAGAAAACATCGGATAAAGAAAAATCAAGGTTTATCAATTTGATGGAAAGGCTATTGTGCTGAAGGACAGAATTCAAGAATTTATTGAATTTCAAGGCTTTATCTGAATCGGCGAAGAAGGATTCATTTCCACCAAACATAACAGCAAGAAATGACGAGTCGGAATCAAAACTTCGCAGCAGCTTGTAACATTGTCGAGTTGAATAGAGATCAAACTGAGTGATGAATTATTCTTTATCTAATTCGATAGAATCTGAAATCGTATGTTGAGTCTTCTCATTTTTAAAGCGAGTAAAAAAAAGGATAACTACCTAATTGCCTAAAATATGTTTCTCTTTGATTAATGAGATGAATAGTAAGTATGTGACAAAACAATGGAGATTTAAAACGGACAGAGCGTTTCAACTCAATTGCTTTAGTGAAAGCGTCAGAAATCAAGATGTGCCAATTACCAGCAAAAATAGAATTAACAGAATTATCATGCAACAGGACCGTAAAAAGAGGTTGCAGGTTAATATTAAATGAAAGAGCATTGATAGAAGACTTTGAATAACCGTTCTAAAAAGATATTGGCACTTCCGGAAAGCTGAGGTAGAAATAAATGGGAAAATGGTCTGAGAAAAGTTGTTTTGCTACCTTAACTGATAGATTAGCAACGTTAGATAAAACAAAATGAAGGAAGTTGTTACTTTTATGTTAAGGTTCAGCGACAAACTTATTCAGATTTTTTTTCAATGATCATTTCAAGGAATCGACAACTAGTTTGCCCAATCAAAACTGGGAAAATTGAAATCTCCTATAAGATAAAGATCATAATCGCAACCGTAACCAAATTGAACCAGTAACAAGTCGAATTTAGTATAGTAGGACTGACTACAAGCCAAAAAGTTAGAGACATCCACTGAATAGTTTGATGATTTTGGCGGGTTGCAGATAAGCACAAAGAAGTTAATGATAATATTAATATAAAATAATAATAATAATAATAACAATAATAATAATGATAATAAAAATAATAATAATTATAATAATAATAATAGTGATAATAAATAATAATAATGATAATAAAAACAATACTAATAAAAACTATGAGGATAATTTAATACCTAATTACTTTTTTACATGTAATATCTGTAATAGATGTAATTTTTTTAGGTTTTTTTCTTTACAAATTGTTTTCTACGTCAGAAAAAGTTAAATAGTTGTTTTCTGTTCTCTGTAGTCCAGTTTTTGAAAGATAAAATTCTCCTCTATTGGTATTTCAGAATTAGTCTGTTGAGACAGTTCGATGTCGTAGTTGTCGTTGACACAATTCATTTTAGAAGAATAATTGGCGTAGATCTAATCTCAATAGTCTTCTTGTGTGACTATATCTTTTTCCAATAATCCAATTTGTTGCTTGTCTCTGGATATTCTCGATGTCCGTCATGTTGCTTTTGATGGGATTCTAAAATTGAGAAACAGATTTTAGTATGCGCACTAAATATCCTTTATATGCATTCAATTTCAGGAAAACAGAACAGTTGCTGGATGCATTTCCCAATAAATGGGCTGACTTGATACGAGCCTCACAGGGAATGGTTTGGGGTCCTGATAACAGAATTATTTTTTCGACGAACGAAATTACTGTTCAATTATGTTTCAAGATTCTTCTAAGAATACGGGAACGATTTGAACAAAAATACTCTGCAAAAAAAATATTTGGATTTTTTCAAAAAACACTGCTCGGAAGAAAAAACTGCAGTTGGAGAGTAATTTGCAGTTGTGGAAACTGCTATATGGGTGATAAACTTAAAAACTTAACTGTGAAAAGGGTGAAAACCAGAGAAGTCAAGCTCTAAATTTCTAGTTTTTTAATATGTTTTGTACAGAAAAATAATTCTCTACATGTTAAAATGCATTTTGCTCAAAACCGGAAAATTTTGTTGACATTGTTTCTGCAAAATTTGTGTGGTTCATCTGAAGTTAAATTCTATAATTCTATTTGTTTTTTTTTCGGATTTTGTATTGACGTCACAAACTTTGTCTGGACAAAATCGAAAACATTTTTTTGTTGTCTGAGCTGTCTCACTCGCATCATTGTGCATCTCGTGATGCACTGAAGATTCATTTTGCATTTCGTGTTAGCCCTAATATTTTTCTCGTAGGCACTAGAAGGCTTTTTTTTACAGTGGTAATGTTATCTCCGTCTAAATGAAGTTTTTCATAGTTTGGTGACACAAAGCACTGTTTTAATGTTTTGTACAGAAATTGTTTAACGGCTCCGTTAATTGCCATCTGTATAAAGAGCTTTTTCTGACTTTGCTTTTTTGTCAGCAATTGCTTTGTCGGTTTCGAGGTACAACCCAGTTCCCTTTTAATTGATTGAATTAGTCTTTGAACAATTCCAATACTCATTTTAAAGCAATCTTCGCAAATCAGAACGAATTAAACAACATAGCTCCTAACATTGAAAAATGGCTTTCCTAAAATCAAAGGAAACCGTATGTGAAAAAACTCATTTACTTAGTCGTAGAGGTTTATTGTCGCTTTACGCTCGCACTTTGAAATTTTTCAGTTGATCACACTACAAAATTTGATTTTTCAACACGTTCTACAGGGAGCTGATTATGTAGTTTACTTCGTTGATTTTTTTGGTACAACTGTATATAAACAAACAAGGGACGATAGAACATTTTAGAGTTATGAGAATAACCATCTGCGGGGAGACAAACACCTTGTCGTCTTTTTGATATCGTTTTCCGTATGGTTTTCTCAGACACATGTTTTTTGTCTTCGTTGTTCTGCACCCAGGGTCTCGAGTGCTCATTAGGCCTCCCAAAATTTCCCTCATAAGAGTCGACTCTACTCATGCATGGCTAGCTCTGCATCCACGGGTTTGGAAAAAAAGCGAGTAAATGGGGAGTACTGCCTCATATCCAAGCACTAGCACGAAAGAAGTTTCTCCGTTGCATTTATAAAATTTTCTGTTGCAGACAAAATCTAAGTATGGAAGACAGATTTTGAGTTTATTAGTTTAGCTGACCAAGCTTGTTGATCGCATCTGCCAAAACTCCATTGTGACGCTCTATTGGCCTGTTTCCTTGTCAGTGATACAGAGATGTCCAGAATCTCTATGTTCGTGAGGCTGCAGAACTTTCATCATGACTTTGCCGCACAAGCTGTTCCTTTGGTTTGTATTCAGGGTATCAGTGGCTCTGAATCCTTTTTTTTAACGAAAACCTATGCCTCATCCGTCGTTGCTATTGTTGCAAGAGCGACACTTGTAATTGGGTTTACTTCAATCTATAGGTACTACAGTTCTACTAACTGTAATTCAGTGGTACCACAGCTGTTTGCAGAACCCTGATGATAGCCGAGTTTTCTCTCTGTTCAGCCCTGATTTCATCGCTTGCCAGCTTTGCGCTCCATTCAGGCCAGGCATTCTTCTGAGCGCTCAATAATTGACAAAAAATGATCACCGGATATCACAAATTGGCTAATGCCGCCTCCGAGTTCGCGGGTTCTGAGCAAGATCCAGCTACTGCCTCTTCCTCTCCCTCCTGCCCTTCAGGTTTGGTTGTTGTTTTCCGAGAAGGAATGTCTGCACTGCCAAGTCTCTCATCAGGTCAATGAACTATTTGAAAGTCAAACTCTTGTTATAGCTCAAACATTATGTATGTCATTCCGTCAGCATATTTTCAAACGAGCCGTGTTAATCTTGCCTTTTCTGTCCGAAGCATGAAAAGGAAGCTCAATAAACAGGAACTAAACCACTTAACTTCAGGGAAAGCAGCCAGCGCTTTCATCTTGGTTGTACTTTACTTTACTTCAGGCCGCATGAGCACACGACAAACGCAAGCAAGTTTATTCTCCTTAATACGGTCAACATTCGATAGAACAGACGTAATGCTCTTGTCACTGGCGTCGGTGTTCATAACAAAAGTTTGGTCGTAATTTTGATGGCTCAACATTGAATCTCCGATCAGTTTTTTGATGTCTTCACAATTTCAGATTGCTGTTTCGCTTGGTGTTCAAAATTTAAAAACAATGTAAATAACATATTGATAATTATTCAACAGATATACAGCAATTAAAAACACGTACTGTTTATCTGTGATAATGGTTTTTAAAAAAATAAAAAAAAATGAAGTTTGTTCCTTTTTATCATTGTTGGTTCCTTTTAAATCGTTGTTGAATTTTTCTTCATCTAAATCAAAGATGAGGTCAGGGCTGTGATCCGGAGAGCATTCTCTTGGGTCTCTGAATGAGACAGTACCAATGACGGGTGAATGAAACTGGTTAGGAATTGGTCTGACTTAAGCAGCTCTATCTAAATTTTATTGAACAGTTGATGACTGAAAAAATTCGATATCACTAGCAAGCGTTTTCCGCTTGGAGTGTAGGCAATTGAGTTGGCATGAACTAGTGGACTCCCCAGATGACTCATCTTGATCAAATCCAAAATAATTGGGGACTTTTGTGGCTCAATTAACAGATTCATGAAAAAACTGTTGCAACGCTTCCCTGGGTGCCGATGAAGCAGGAATTTGGAATGCCTGTGAGAAGTTGTTTGGCGCAGTTTTTATCACTGGCTGTTGAATTGGAGAAGCTGGTGATTCAATTTGATCATGCGTGTGAGGAACAAAACTGGCAGGTAATTAGTGCAGAAAAATTCATATGCAATGTATTTATTTCTTTGAAGTTTAATTTTTAGGAAGCCATGTCTTGTTCGTTTGCACTCTAAGTTAAATTGTCTTTTTCTCTCATATGCCTGCTGTTTATATTATGGCTTTGGGAATCAATATTTGTTCGCCAATTTCACTATCTACTGAAATTCATTCTCTTAAATTTGCATCTCGCGGAGATTTGCCACATTTTTGTTCAATAATTCTACAACCGCAGCGGTTTTGCTGCTAGCGTCAGTGTTCAAGACAAAAATTGGTCGTAAGTTTGATTGCTCAAAATTGGTGCTCCGATGTGTTTTTTTGTGGTCTTCACCGAACCGCTGACAATTCTTGTTCCAATTGAATCGTTGGTGCTTTAAAAAACTTCAGGGGCATTGCTACACCCGTAAAGTCGTCTGTAACAAATCGTCTGTAATAGCTACAAAAAAATGATCTGAATTCTGTTGTGTTGATTGCTTCAGATCAGTTTGATAGGGCGTGCATTTTCTGGTCTTATTTCAGGCCTTGTATTATACGGCTTTGTTCCATCGGGCCCAATGTTATCTCTAAATTAAAACAGCGCTCTATGAATCTGTCCACTTTTTGAGAGCTTTGGTTTCAATGAAGCTAATTTGAGTCTTTCTATGACAATTTTGAAGCGTTGGATGTGCTCGTCGAGGCCCTTGCTGTAAATAAGGACCTCATGATTAAATATGGTCACAGAATTATACAGCTGTTCTTTGAACACTTGATTCATCAACCTTTGGAAAGATGCTGGAGCGTTGCACAATCTGAATGGTAGGCAATGGTACCCATAAAAGCCCCCATTAGTTGTTGATAATGCTGTGTTGGGTCTTGCAAATTTGGTGAGCAATACTTGCCAATATTCGGCCGCTCTGTCCAAGGAACAATAGAACTGAGCTTCTCCAAATCAGTCTAAGATCTGATCAATCGACAGCAGAGGAAAAGCATCGTTTTTAATCAGGTATGATCCAAAATCTAACGTCAGAAACAACCAAAATACTTTTGATGAAATTGTGAACAAACTTCATGTTCAATCCAAGAATATTCAGGTCCCTCTCGCTAATTCCAAGCTCCATTGTTTGGTATCTTTAGGTTTTGGTTCAAAACCACGAGCCATAGATCGTTGTATAGAACTTTTTTCCTCTGTTGAAACCACGGGTTAATCTACTAAGGAGCATCGGTTCCCTGTCTCAGTGAATAACTACCCCTGATTGTTTTCCGAAAAGTTTGAATCGGAGTTCAAGTGCGTTGTCAGTTTCCACTAATTTTCCCCCTATTCCAGCAAATTGGCCGAAAATTCCAACATTGGCATTCAGCGACTTTGATCAGAGACGTACACAGGGTCTTCGTACGCTGTCCTAATGAGGATGAGATCCTGGAATACGTTTAATTGTTCGAATAAACAGTGAGTATTTTCAAGCTACTCCCGTTTCTGGGGCCTGGCAGTGTTCGTGCGGTGACTCGTGTCCGTTTTTCAATGTTATCACTTGTTTTTACGCTTTACATGACAATTATACCATGACCACAATCATTGCACAAAAAATTGCAGGACTTTCCATCATTGATTTCTTTGGTCAATTCACTTCCGAGACCAAAAAATTTTTTGTTGCATATTTACCCCGTTCTCTGAGATTGCTACAGATAGGCATCCCTTGCGCGCTAACTCTATTGTAATTAGGCATCCGTCTCCCAGGAATCCTCCTTCAAGGCCGCTCATCTCTTTTTTGGACCGTGATCGATCACATCATTGCTAGCAATCACCTCGGTTTTGAATACACAGTTGAATATCACAGCAGTCGAATCATTTTAACTGTTGGATATAAGACCCATTTGACAAAGGATTGACCACTAATCCGGCCTAAAGAAGGCTGCGCTAAGAATCATGCTCACTGGCAGCCTCGCTTCCAAAAGAATTACTGAATCGCACACAAAATTGCTTCGAAAGCATATTGGCAAAGCCTTTTCACCTGCTTTCTTCCGCAGGGTACCTTGTCCCTTTTTATCTCTGCAGGGGCATTGGGTTATGTTCTTCTATCTCCTTAGACATGAATTTATCCCACTGCCGTTGTCTTCACGATCTCTTTGCTCAGCTCCACCGAAATTGGCTTTCACTACTGTCAATGGGCCGCTACTATCTCCCTCTGATAGGCATTTCGATGAACGTGGCCTTTCAGGATTCAACGGAGGACACATTAATGACCGAAGAAATCCCGGATGGTTTATATTCCTGACCCGGCTGGTCGTTTCTTTTCTTTTCGTTGGGCAGTTTTGAAAATATGGATTTTGCGCGGAACGCATAGCACTCAGTGTGTTTTTTCGCCCCTCATTCTTTTCAAGTCGTTGTGTTTCATTGCTGAAAACAATGCATTATCACCTCTCACATTTCTTCCTGCATCTTGAGCGACTGAACAGGCGAAGATTGAATAGCACCTAGAGCAATTCTGTTTGCCACGTTTCAACCTCGACGTCAACCTATCGCACGCCTACACCACGGCAGAGGAACTTCTGAGCCTCAACGTGGTTGCTGCTTCAAGCTTCACAGCTCTCTGGTACGCTGAATTAGGCGTTGAGGTTTAGTATAGCCGTAGAAATGTCTTCCGATAAGAGTCCACCAGTCCCTCTATGACGGTCTTCTTTGTGGTCAAGTCTGCTACATCTGCCTCTAGAGCTGCTGTGGTACAGTTGTACCTTATTTTAGTTCATATTCGTTAAAATGTATTAAATAATTTATTCTTGTCCTTGTCAGACTAAAAGTCATCATTTCATATTACAAGTAATTACGGCTGACTAAAAAGTCAATATTTCAGATTGTTCACATCTCCCACTTTTGATTATTATTCATTCTTTTGAATCTTGTTTCTGAATTCAGTTGCATTCAATTTAGTCTGTTTTGCACTAGTCAAGCTCCTATTGGATTTGAGAAGGAAATCCACTCTCAATAATTTAGTCTGCACTCGCAACACGATTGCTACTAATTCTAAAAAGTGGTAATCAACTAATTCAATAAAAGTTGGATTCGGGCCTCGAGTCCATTCACGTAACTCTAAGTGGATTAGTGACACGAATTGTATCTCTACAGTCAGAGATATCACATGGCCTAGTCAGCAACTAAAGAACGTGCACTCTTGGGAACCGAGCCATTTTGGGATAAACCAACACTTGAACCTCCATTGCGATGGGATAGATGGCAGATCATGCTAAAATTGGCTATCATGGCTAAAGAAGGAATATCAATTGACACTCTCCTCGACGACCCTCCGGATAAAGTCACTCTACCCCCAGAACCCATCTACGAGGCTGATGTCGAAAATAGCACGGCTCACAGTGAACGAGACCGACGTACTAGAAACGAGCAGCTCAAAAATTTGTGGCTCAATAGATGTCAAAAAATAGAACTTGTTGGCATACTGTGTGGAGAAAAACCTTGGAAGTACTGTGATAGCAAAGCAGTCTCTCTAATATACCTCAGCTTGGGATTAGAAGGGAGACGAATATTCGGTTCCCAAGAGCCGAATATCCAGATAGATAGAGTGACAACAAAGATTCTTTGGGATTGTCTTGATGGTGTATTCATGAAACAAAGAAATATCACATTTGATCGATACACATTCCTCACTCGGAAACAAATGAAAAGAGAACTTGTGGAAAAGTTCTACGGGTGTCTTCGGGAGTTGTCTCTAAACAGTGACTTGGGAAGTCACGAGGAGTCGATCATTCGAGATGTCTTCATTGCTAATATGCAAGATGGTGAAATCCAAAGGGGGCTACTCAAAGAGACACGGACGGCTAAAAAAGCTCTCGAGGTGGCAATGAACATTGAAATGGGAATACAAAACCAATTGAAAATTTCTGGAACTTCCCTTCCCAACACTACAAATGAAATTTAAAGTCAATCAACAAATAGTGTTCAAGGATCGTGGAATAGAACCCGAGCACCGACAAATCAATTTGTCAAACCTACGATTTCCCCAAAAATGTGGTTATGTCTGGACTACTTCTCATAGACAAAATTGCCCTGCTCGTGGAAAATCTTGTAAAGATTGTGGAATTGCTAATCACTTTGCAAAAGTTTGTCGCAAATCAAAACAATCTAGTAAACCAAAACCTAGAGTAAACTATGTAGATGACTCGGTTTCTGAGGCGGCTACAGTAGGTACTTCAACAACGGCGGCGAAACAAGTTGACAATATCAGCAAGCTCCTACAGCAGAAAAGCATTTATGATGCCAACTATGACTCTGATTACGATGACTATAATGATAACTGTGTAGCTGCAATTTCCATCAAAAACGACACTCGTGAAGTAGAACCTGTAAATTCGAACATTTGTGTTGGAAATACATACACAAAAGCATTGGTGGATTCGGGCAGCGTATGCACTATTGTAAACAAAAGTCTGGCGGACACAATGGTGTCCGAATGCAAAGAAAGCTATTGGGTACAGTCACCCGAAATACATGATCTGAAAACCTTTTCCAATTATATAATCAAGATTGTAGGTGTAATCAATACATCAATAAAGTGTAATGACTGGACAGCCAAGGGCGTTGACGTCACTGTATTGGAAGACGGTCACCGACCCATCATGGGACGAGATCTCTTTCAAAAGCTAGGCTTTTCTGTTATTCAATTGAAACAAGTTGCAAATATTGATCAAAATCAATATCCAATCAAGAGGCAGATCTCTTTTGATTTTCCAGATCTCATCACCCGTGTCGGTAAATCTTTAAAACATTCAGTAAAGTCAACTTTTCATAATGAATTTACCACTACACATCAAAAAGGGCGACGAGTTCCAATTAACTTACAACCACTCGTTAAAATAGAACTTAAAAAACTACTTGACGAAAATTACATCATAAAATTAAACAGTTGTTCTGATAAAAATTTTATTTCACCTATAGTCATTACAGTTAAAAGAGATAAAACAGTTAAATTAGCTTTAGATTCTTAAATAAATCTATTCATAAAAACAAATATCAAATGCCAAAGATTGATAATTTAATTGACACAATCCAACAGAATTTGAATACATCCGCATCACATGAAACAGCATCTTATTCAACGCTGGATTTGAAGTACGCATACAGTCAACTTAATTTAGATCCGGAAACGGCCCAACACTGTAACTTTAATATCATTAGCGGTGAGAAAACTGGAACATACCGTTTTATTACAGGTTTTTACGGTTTAACTGATATGCCAGCAGCTTTCCAAAAAGTGATGGATTACACTTTAGTCGGACTTCAAAATACCTACTGTTTTTTGGATGACATTATAGTAGTTAGTCGTGGTTCTAAAGATGATCACTTAAAACTCGTCTATAAATGTTTAAAGAAATTAGATGAGGATAACTTACGCATCAACTTACCCAAATGTCATTTTGCAAAGACCGAAATTGAATGGTTGGGACATAAGTTTAGTCAATCAGGAATAGCTCCACTTGAGTCAAAAACAGCGGCAATCGCTTCACTACCAGCGCACCTAAAAATTTAAAACAACTTAGATCCTTCTTAGGTTCTGTTCATTACCTCGGAAAGTTTATCCCTAATTTGTCTCAATTGTGTCATCCCCTTCGTCCTTTATTAAAATTCATTTGGAACATCGAACATGATACACATTTTCAAGCTATTAAAGATAAAGTTGCAAACACCACAGAAAATACACACTATAATCCTCACTTGGAAACGCGGATCAAATGCGACGCTTCAAGAGCGGGTTTAGGAGCACCACTAGAACAACGTTCGCCTTCGGGATGGCAATGTTGCATTTGCGTCTCGTTTCCTCAACTCTAATGAGGAACGTTATAGTATTAATGAACTCGAATTATTAGGTGTGGTGTGGTCTGTAGAATATTTTAAATATTATTTATTTGGCAAATCATTCACAATTATCACAGATCACCGAGCATTACTATCCATTAAGAAAGAACATAGATCAAATAAATCCTATAATAGTAGATCAACACGCTGGATCGATCATCTTTTACCTTTTGATTTTAATATTGAACAAATACCCGGTGCAAAAATGGGGCTGGTAGATTATATTTCTCGCCAACCAAATCAAAAAGCAAAAGTTACAAACAAATATGACGAAGAATTTGCGGTAGCAACAATTACCCGCATTCGTGACGCGATTGCAGCAATTTATGTAAATACCACACCACAAACCTGTCAATCACAGCACTTTAACAGCGTTCCTCACACAAATTCCACACGTGCCTCGCATCCTCGCTTAACAAACAATTCTAAATTGCTTTCTGCCATTAATCGAAATACAACTCAGTTGCTTCTTGAAAACTCTGCAAACGCAGCACAATTCCAATCTCTCTCTACCAGTAATACAAAGCCAGTTCAAATCCAGTCACAATTCAATTGCCCCTCATATACATCACATATCCTTTCAATTAGTAATCACAAAATGAGCAGCTCTGCATCTAATCCGCAAACTCCCCCTACACACAGCCGGGTCACATTCCAATCTACTCCCAATTCCAATACCACCCGCTCATCGAATGACGGTCAAATATCCCCAAACTTGGAACAACTTGACGCAACTCTTCACAAAGGGATTCTTGGCAGTTCTAACCAGTAAAGACGCAGTTCTAAAGGAAATACGCGACTGTGTTCTTCAAAACGACCCCCAAAGGTGTAAGGAAGTGAATCCTTACCTCTTCTCATACTGGAGGGATTTGCATGTCCGCTCGGGATGTCTTTGTGTGGACGAACGCGTAGCGATTCCTTATTCAATTCAGGACGCGGTCTTGGAAAGCCTCCACTTAACACATCCGGCAAGTTGGGGCATGATAACGCTCGGGCAATACGCGTTCTGGCCGTATATGCACCGAGAAATTTTGAACAAAGCGGCCCAGTGCAAGCCTTGTACTGATATTGGTAAGAATCTGAAACCTGTTATTCCGGCGTCTAAATGGAAACCTTTATTGCCATGTACAGAACCGAATGAAGAAATACAAATTGACTTTGAAGGTCCAATCACCAATGAAAAAGATCAAGATATACATTTTCTTGTGTGTATTGATCGTTTTTCTAAATATCCTTCTGTAGAAGTATTTGATAAAGCTAATGGACCCAATGTTATTAAATTTCTAGATGACTACATTCAAATTCACGGTGTCCCTCGAAACATCAGATTAGATCAAGCACGTTGCCTAATAGGTTATAAAGTTAAAAACTTTTGTAAACAACATATTATTAACATTATCACTGCCCCAGCAAACGATCATAGAGCTATAGGATTAGTGGGGCGTTTGGTACAAACTATTAAAAGACGCTTAGGCTGTATGAAATTAGACACTAGAAATAATACATTCACAATTAAAGAAGCAATTAAGTCAATTGTCTACAAATTACGTATTTGTAAACAAAAGACAACAAACGTAACACCTTTCCAAGCACATTTTGGAAGAAAGCCAAATACACCACTGAGTAATATAAGTACAACACCTAAATCATCTAACTTATCATATGAGAACATTCTTCACCACTATTTAGACGCTGATACTGTCCCAGCTGAAGATTACTTGGACGAAAATGGATGGGTGACGGGAGATCGCAGTGATATCTTGATTGACGAGGCCATGCAGAGACCTCAGGTAGACGCGGGTCGTCGCTACAATGGCGATCACAACAAGTCTGTCTCCCGTTTCATTCTGCATCCAAAATTGAATAATCCAATCCCACGGACAGAGCAATCACTAGACCTCAAGTTGGCCCGGAAAGTAACGAAGCGTTCGAAACGAGATCTTCGCGGACTCTGGGAAACCCTGGCCCCGGGCAGTACAGTGGTCCGTACATCCAACACAACTACAGTCATTAAAGAGCCAGGAGTACCGGAGGTCAGTGTCCGCAATAGAGATATTGCTAAGTTCGGCACTCGTGCCGAACGCAATACCGATTTATGGGAGTACGCTAAACGTCGACCTTTGCCGTACGAAAAAACGACCGAGGAAAAGATCGCACAACACACCAAAGACTTGAAGAAAAAATGCCGCGGAGAAAATAAAATCCGTCATCGCCCCAACCAGTCTGATGCAGCATCGGGAGTCTCGTCTGCAAACAGCAACATTTCTAAAGCTATGGCGTCTAGAAAACCCCGAAAACCACAAGCAGGAGGCAAACGTTCCCGTACTACATCTACCACACTGAACACCTCTAACGCTTCATCAGTTGCTGCTTCCTCTGCAACATCATCGGTTGCATCTCCATCGACTTCACACGCTAAACGTAATCACCGCGCGCCTGACTACTATGGATTCGAAAGTTCGGTGTGTTCTTTGAGTGACGATTCGGCTGCTCCTGTCTCTAAAAAACAAAGATCCGCAAATCCTGTGATAGAAACTATCATTCAAGAAGAAGCAGCACAGCCTCCCGTTCCTCATACGGATTACGAATTGCGAGTGGTGAGCCCTCCTGCGCCCCTCCAGTGGGAACATTGTCACCCGTGGATTATGATTATGACGATTATGCACGGGAAAAAAGTATGAGCGTCTTTGACGCCGAAAACCAAATTTAAATCAAAACTACTTAAACTTTCATCATTATCTGTTCAATTGTTAAAAATTTTCAATCCTGTAATTGTTCAGTTAAATGTGGAATGGTATTACTTTTCCACTCATTAAATGTTTAGTGTTTACCTTAAATTTGTGTTCGTGTTGGGTATTCTTTGTTAAATTTGAT
Source organism: Convolutriloba macropyga (assembly GCF_964194025.1). Taxonomy (NCBI): domain Eukaryota; kingdom Metazoa; phylum Xenacoelomorpha; order Acoela; family Convolutidae; genus Convolutriloba; species Convolutriloba macropyga. The sequence continues at coordinate 32,733,667 of NC_134479.1, read as the reverse complement.
GTTGCTAATGTAGCCATATCTCCGATGTTATACTTTTGCTGGATTCGCATCCCGAATGTGCTTTAATTTATATTGCGTGTATACATTTTACGGTAAATGTCAACCGTTTACATTGTTTTAATTTATTTCAACATTCGAGCCCCTTTTCCAATATTTCTTAACCACTTGTCTGTTGTTGCTCACAATCTTTATTATTTATACTAACCAGTACATATGTTAATATTATCATAAATTTTTCACTCTGCAGTTTAAAATTTTGCTCAGCCCAGGATATGTGGTACGGTTGTACCTTATTTTAGTTCATATTCGTTAAGTTGTACTAAATAATTTATTCTTGTCCTTGTCAGATCAATAGTCATCATTTCATAATACAAGTAATTTACCGCCGACTAAAAAGTCAATATTTCAGATTGTTCACATCTCCCACTTTTGATTATTATTCATACTTTTGAATCTTGTTTCTGAATTCAGTTGCATTCAATCTAGTCTGTTTTGCACTAGTCAAGCTCCTATTGGATTTGAGAAGGAAATCCACTCTCAATAATTTAGTCTGCACTCGCAACACGATTGCTACTAATTCTAAAAAGTGGTAATCAACTAATTCAATAAAAGTTGGATTCGCGCCTCGAATCCATTCACCTAACTCTAAGTGGATTAGTGACACGAACTGTATCTCTACAGTCAGAGATATCACAGCTGCATTGGAAAATTCACTAATTTCCCGTCGGTAGAAGTTTACAATCTTCTCAGTCTCCCTTTTTTTTGAAGAGTATTGAGTTCTGTCCTCGCCGTCCTCAAGTTTGTGTATATTCTATTCTGTTTTTCAACTCATTGAGTTGAATCAATAGTGTTGAAGCCGGTTTTCTTGCTTAATGATTCAGAATTTAAGCCGGAAAAATGTAGCACTCGTGAATTGCAAGTCCAGTCAAGTGTAATTTTAGAATTGCTCTTGATTGCGAGTTATTCCAACTTTTGGCTCGGAACAAAGAGTGGAAATGCCCAGCTTATCTGTCGAAAAAAATCAAGAAGTTCGAAGGGAAATGGCAGTGGACTTGTGAATTTGCATGTGCCTGCCACAGGAGCTACTGCAACGCCACAAACTGCTCCCGCTCAATCTTCTGGTTGTGCCATCTGAAGCTCCTAATTTTCCCCTTCTTCCTCACAGTAGCCTCCTCTGGACCAACACTGTAACATTGCCCGAACTCGTTTCCAATAGTAAGCCCTTCTACCAATCCGCAATCCAAGGATTTTTGACAAACATTTTGCATTTTGTAATTTTCTTTTGTTGTCAAAAATTGAATCATCGGAATGAACTATAAATCTCGCTCCACTAGGAGAGAAAAACGACGTCACGGACCTACTTCAGTTGAAATTGCACGAACGACTGAACAAAAAGCAGATTTGAAGTGGTTGTGACGTCATATGGTAGTAACAAAGACCTTGACGACAAAAAACATAGCAGGACAACGTACATTCAGTCAGGACAACGAACAGTCCTGACGTACATTTAAACGAAGTTAAACGAATTTCCATTGACTAAACAAAAACTAGACCTAGAATTGACTATAAGCGAATTGGCAAAACCATCATTTAGAAAACCAGACAGAAAAACAAAATAAAACAGAAAATCATTGTCAAAATCCCACTAGCGAGAACAAAAAACCACTAGCAAGAAATGTAAATTTGATTCTAACAAAAAACTAGGCCTAAAATGAAATATGAATGTATCGGGAAAACCAGTTAGAAAAAAATTCAATTCAAAAATTTGAAAAAAACAGTAAAAATCAAAATGAAATTTCAGTATGTGAAAAAAAAACCATTGGCAAGAAAGCAAATTTTGGTTCAAACACCGTTTTCTCACTCTAATTTGAAGTTAGAGCGAAAAATTTCGCGCTGCAAAACCAATCGCTTTTTCGCTCCACTTCCTGATTCGGCGTGAAGAAAATCACTACTCCAATTTGACTTCCAAAATCAAGAAAGTTTGTACACAGATCCTAAAACATTCCCGGCAGATTGCCGGAAATAAACCGCCGTTGATTCCATTAAGCATGTTTGGAATTAAAAGAATAGAAGATTTTGAAAAAAAAAAGATTTTTGAACAAAACATTTTTCAAATCCGATTTATTTTGATGGCATTTCGTAGTTGAACATACTTCTGTTTCTTAGAAAGAGGCTACAGAGGCTGCTATCAATACCAATAAGCACCAGAGATGGTAAATAAGACTTTTACGAACGAAGTTCAAATAGCGGGCATCTAAAATGGGGCTTTATGGGTTTATCCCGTTTCTATTTCTGACTTCAATTCTTTATACTGACTCTGTTCATTTTGAATTGCTTTTCTGAGCAACTGATGTTTAAATTCACTTTTAGCAGAATGAGAGAAGGGGGAAACTAGCCTAGAGAAGTGAAAAAGATTTTACCCAAAATGTCGAAAAAGCGGCAAAATGGGTAAAGCAAAAAAAGTTCGACGAAGTAAAAAAAATAGCAGGACAAGTCCTGACGTACAATTCAAAGCATTTTCACTGACCAAACAGAAAACTAGACTCAGAACGGACTATGAATGGATTGGGAAATCCATTTAGAAAAAAAACCGATCCAGAAATAAAAAAAAACTGTAAAAATCAAAGTGAAATTGCCGCATGTGAAAAAAAACCACTAGCGAGAAAGCGAATTTTTGTTCAAACACTGTTTTCTCACTCTACATTAAAATTAGAGCGCAAAAATTTCACGCCGAAAAACCACTGGCTTTTTTTGCTCTACTTCCTGTTTCGGCGTGACCAAAATCACTACTCCAATTTGACTTCCAAAATCATGAAAATGTGTGAACAGATCTTAAAAAAACATAGCCGGAAGAATTCCGAAACGACTCGAAGTGAAAATCCATTTAAACACCATCCAACTACTCATCAAACAAAACGTGACTTCACTTTTTCATGATTATATTGAAACAAAGTCACGAAACCAAAAAGTAAAAACAATAAAATCAAATCTGTTAAAATATGATAAAAAATCTGATCAAACTTTGTTAAAGATTGAGATCCCAAAAAAACTATCTCTGCCAAATTAACTTTATCAAAACAACTAGTACTTAAAAAAAACCAATTATGTGAATTTTAAAAAAAAATACTTTAGGCTAAATTATGAATAAAAGCTCCTAAAAACAACTTTCACTGAAAAACTGGAAAAAGTTACTAAATTTTTTAATATTTCAAATAACATATAAATCCAAAAAAATTACCTTCAGCCAAAAGGGTATCCAGATACTCGCAAAACAATAGACAAGTCATAATAGGCAAAGAAACTTAGCTAAAAACAGAAAAAAAAAACGAAAAACTGCAAAAAATTGAGAAAAATATTTCCAATTTTCGCCATTCTTTTGTCATATTTCTCAACAAAAAAATGAATCTTACGCGCAAACCTGTAACCAATTGTTATCATAAATTTGCTCAAGTAGAAGGGGTTTCTTCAATACCCATTTGAGCCAGTAAAACAAAATAATCAGCAAAGAAACGCAAAAATTAGTCCGAAAATCAGCAAAATACATTAAAACCTCCGAATTATCATAAAATTCATACAAATGTCCAGAAACCTTCAAACCACTACCGATACCAGCCTAAAACTAAAACAAAATCATAACCAAACCTCTTAACCAAAAAAAAATGAAAAAAACTGCTTTAAAATACCGCACGGGAACAAAAAAGTTTCGCTCGCTTAGAGAAAACTTTTTCACACATCAATTTCTCGCTCTCTCAAAAACAGCGGTATGAACAAAAACCACTCTCGTTTCGCTCCGATCTTCACTTTTGTTCAGCACCAAAATCACTCCAAATTTTTTCACGCGTTTCATTTCCCGCTTCAAAAATCACTCCAATAAAATTGATTATAAAAAAGGACTTCTCCAATACTCCTCTTCGAGTCGTAAAAAAGACAGCGCCCCAATGCAATTCAAATTCTTTGAATTGTAAAAAAATTAGGAGCGCTACAATAGCCGGCTGAGAAGATGAGGGCGGCTATTAAAAAAGACCTAAAAGAAAAAAAGTTCTTTGAATTGTAAAAAAAAAGACCAAAAGAAGGCCAATAATAGCTCCAGCTATCGCTGTGCGGCTATTAATAAACGTGTGGTGATATTAAATGGTGGACACACTCGGTTAGTTAAGAATACAAAAAAGTGACAACTATGCTCTCTTCGTAGTTTCCGAGCGCACTTATGCTCACTATTTACAGAGAAAAAAATTTTCAAAAAAATTAAATCGTGGAGCTTGTTTAATTGAAGACTAATTTTTACAAAAGGTGGATTTTGTTAAAATTGGTTAAGTGCACATTGACATAAATCTGCTAGGGTTGGAATATGAATTGAAACTGCACACTTTTATATGCTTCGAAGTTGATACGAAATCATGATTAACTAAGAACTGTTTCTATCATATTGCCTTAAATCAATTAAGTTATTACGAATGCCTTTTGATATTTTTCTGTAACAAAAGTGGGAGTCAACAAATTCCGGAAATAGCAAATGATCGCATAAAAAATTGAGAGGGAGAGGGTCAAGCCTGCGCTAAATTTGACGTTATTTTGTTATGATTTCTAATCTGCAAGCTTATTAGCTTTACAAAGGTCAATTTTTCAGCTCGCCAGAGTCAGCTTCAAAGGGAGGGAAAAAGAAACAGTTCTTGGAAATAAATAATAAATGTTTGCTTCCCCAAAGTTTCCCTGAATTTGCTTGCATTGGAAACTTTACTCAGCTCTATGTTATGTCTCGCATCATGGGGAGAGAAAAATTTTTTGAAAATTTTCAGGAAACCCGAATATGTTTTCCAGAAACCAAAACTTGATACATTTTGATAAGGAGCAAAATAAAACATGAAACATCTTGCCAAGATCTTAACATGACAAATTGCAATATAACTACGAGCTTGCAAGATTTCTACGAGCACTATCTTTGCAGGGATATAAAGAAGCAAGATCTTGGCAAGATAACCCAGAAAAATTAACCTTGAAATAGCAATTTTTTAGTAGGCAATGGGTTTGGTGGGAAGCATGTATAACATATATCTAAAATAGAAAAATAAAAATTTTACACACAATTGGTAAAGTTTATGAAATTTGTCTGCTCGACAATTTAATGTACATAATTTTAACTCAAAATAGGCAATAGGAGTTCATTGTCGAAACTGTGATGTATGTTACCCACAATCCGACAAGCACGACAACCGATACCAGTTTTGGTACCTCGGGTCCACCTAACTCGGCTTTGTACATCACTCGTCGACCAATCAGAACAGCGAATCCGACGCAGGCCAGGATCAAAAATACCGCTACTGACAAACCCAGGTCGCCTTTGAAGTGAAGAGGGTTTTCACATTTGTATTCAAATAATCAAATTTTTATTTATTCAGAAAACGGAGCCTGTATGTTTGGGAGAATAAATTTGTCATTTGTTGCAGAATAAATTCAAACCAAAAAACAACCCATAAGAGAGTAAATTCCTCTGGATAAAACCAACATAAAGGTACCAAAAAATACGCACAGAAAAATGTGAGCTCTTTAGCGTTATTTGTGCTCATTAGCTTTGATTTGCGCTGAGGCGTGAAAAAACGAGTGGAGTTTTGAAATTATAAACCAGATATTTTCTGTGTGCAAAACAATCAGATTAACGGAAACTGCTTATTAGACATAAAAACAAGCAAAACGATCTAGTTTAACAAGAAGACTTAAAACATTACAAAAAATAGCATCTTCTTTCAAGACCTCAATGTCTAAACATAACCGACTAACGTCGGGCGAATTGCTCTCGAACGACCACCGAGCAATTAACTTCGTCAGTAGCTAGCCACGGTTTAGTGAAGCTAGCTTTAGCTTATTTGAAGGGGCGTGAGATGAGCATAGCTGAGGTTTGGGTGCGCCGGGGGGATTTTTGGGGGCAGCAGTGGGGGGTGGGGGGGTCTTTGGCTGCTCGGAGTCCTTAATGCCTGAAAGAAATGCAAGGGTGAGGATTGGGGTTGGGGGTGAAGCGAGGAAGGGGGGCTGATGTGCGGGAGGGGGGTGGGGTCAACCTCTAAGAATCGCCATTCATACCATAATTATAAGTCTCCAAAATAGTTTCTTTGAATCGCAAACTTGGAGACTAGTGAGCTGAAAGGCTCTAATAGAACTTATTGCCCGCTGGGTGCTACCTGCTTATCCCGTTTTCCTGGACGAAAAGTCAAATGGGTCAGAAAAAAAGTATCGGTCAAGCAAAAAAATCGCATAAAAAGACCATCAGGACTAACATCATTGCCACAAACTTCGCTTGAGGGCAATTCGAAGGTTAATATTCTTGTACAAAAAATCAAATATTGCCAGCAATTCCAAAGGAGAGCAAAGTACTGGATTGTCCGGTATATAGTCAAAATCTGTATCCAATTGATAATCTAGACAGTTTGAAGCAAAACTAACAAAAACAAACAGTTCTTTGAGAAAATTTAGAACAAAGAGTATCGGAAATTCGGAACGACATTGACGTCGATGTCAGCAGAAACTTTTATGAAAACTACACAAACCGTGTAAACGTTGTTAAGAAAGCTGAAAGGTCAAGGACTTGTTACTAAAAAACTGATTTGATCTCATCATGCTGTTTAACTAAATCTTTGTTGCTTTTGAAACATTCTCGTCATCAATAATGTACTATTTGATGTTTGAGTTGCTTTTTAAATATTCTTTAGGTGTACGTATCAAAGTAGATCTTGCTATTTTTCAGTTTACATATTGGTTTTGAAACCCACCTGAGAAAAAGTTAAGCAGTTTTTTGTGTGGCTAATAATATCTATCTTAGTAATTAATTTGTGCGACAAATTTCCCGCCGCAATTGATTTGCGATTTCATCTCCAAATTTGAGATTTTCACATTTGGTTGCTTATGTGGATGTGAAAATCCTGCCTTCTTCGACTTCAAAATCTTTGTCGTGTTTGATTCTGTTGTAGAGGGCGGCTGTCAGCCACGCCACTCCGACTCCCAGAAAGACATTGACTGCATTGCTGCCCGTGATGTTACCTGTGAAGCGTCAAAGTCCCATTCTAGCTATATTTATTCAACAATTCGAAACCAACAACACTTCGAATACATTATAAGAAGAATGCTTTATGTTTTCCTCGAAACTCGAACTTTAATTTAATAACTTATATGAGAGTGAACAACTTAAACATTAGTTATTTATTGCGCCACTTTAATATATTATTACATCAGCTTGTTTTTCAATGTTATTTCCACAATGAAGTTTTTAGAAAAACGGCATGACTAAAATTGGTTGAAGAAGCTTCTGAATCTGAAGCATATGTCTTTCAAGTTTTGTTTAGCAAAAAGTTAAAGCATAGTGTTCCAAGTGAATTCAATTCAAAGATAATCTTAAAAGATGATTACAAGAATCTCAACTGCTCTGATGAGCAATAAATTTAAACCAATCTTGCAATTTGAATCAGAACATATAATTGATATTATTTGTACAAAGAAACTCTTCTTTTTTCTTCACTTCCACGATGATACGCTTGAAAACGGATCAAATTCGTCTAATAGTGCTTTCACATTAGCAAGACACATTTCAAACCACTTACAAACCTCCTATTGACGAAAAATTAAACAAGATTCAATACGATTAAGAATCTGGCAGGCGAAATAAAGCTCTCTTCTTTTCTTGTAACTTTCTAAGTGTTTGTAAAGGATTTCATGAGCTGTACGTGCGAAAATTCGGAAACGTCATTCTAACTTTTTATCCTCTACAAAATGTTTCCTGATGCACACTGTGAAACTTCAGAATAAACCATCACTTTTTCGCCAATTGAAATCTTTAAGATTTGAGATAAATTCTAAAAAATGTTTGAATTATATTTTAAAATTTTCACAATCGTTGTATCAGTTCTCCCTTAAACTAGATCCCCCCTCCCCAACTTACCGAGTGATGAGTCAGCGAATCTGTCATTCTGGGCCGCAACTCTGCTCGCAAAAGTGTCGGGCAGACTGGTTCCGAGTGCCACGATTGTAATCGCAGTAACCGAATCTTTCAGACCAACTGTGCACCCAAAAAACGAGGCCAAGTCTCCGATGATAGCGGTCATTAGGCCAATTACACAGATGGCCGCCACGAAGCAGGGGTAGCCGCCCCACAGCCCGGGCGGGGGCACGATTGAGAACGCAATTTTGAAGGGCAAAAGGATAATGAAAGCCAAAATGTCCCAGCAAGACAGCGGTTCTTCTGAAACAGAAAGAACCCTTACTTTTGCATATAAACATTTAGTTATATTCTAGAAAATTGTTAATTTTTTATTTGTTATTTTTCAAAAAGTTTATAATTAAGTTAATTGTTTGATTATTACTTTATACCGCGAACAAAATACTATATTGATTATGACATGGTTGGTTCAGGGACACAAAAATATGGAGCGAAGCTGCTCACTGAATCTTTTTGGTAGAATAAAACAGTGATATTGACAATTTCTTAAGTTAAAACTAAATGTATTTGAACAACAGTACTCATACTGAGGTCTTCCAGCCATTTCCCAATTAACAGGTTGGATAATAAGTAAAAATCGCCAACAGCTTAACGGGGGGGGGGGGGGGGGGACGTCCGGCGAAATGCTCTAAAGCGACTGGCGAGCACTTGGCTTAATAATAATAATAATAATAATAATTAATAATTATAGTTCCTGCGTAATCGCAGCGGAACAGAATTAGGCCTACAGTAGCCTGTTCTCAGCTGCCCTTTTTCTTATTATTCCCCACATTTCAGACTGCTCTTTTCATGAGCAGCATTGCTCTTTTTTTGGTGACTATAGCCACTTTTTTTTTGCGTCTGAAACTTTCACGTGGGACCATCATTGCAGCCAACATTGGTCAAGCTATGGTCAACCTCAAGCTATGGTTAGGTAAGAGCTCCTCCTTACACAGACAGCTTCACGGAGGCAGGGGATTGAACTCTCAATCATTGGCGTCTGAATCACACACCTTACCTCCCGGCTATCACGCTTCGTCAGTAGCTAGATAGCTGGCACTTAAAGCTAGATTAAGCTTGCCTTGGAAAAAGGGTGCACACTATGGGGGTTTTAATTGAGAGACAGAGCGTACTAACTGATTGGGGGCGGTGGGGTGGGGAGGGGGGGGGGGGGACGGTAAGATGTCGGTAGTACAAAAAATTGCATATAAAAATACCAGAAAGACTATTATAATTGGTACAAAACTCGCTTGAGAACAATTAATTATGGTCATAGGTCTCGCTAAAGTTTGATATAGGCAAAGCTGGACTGTTGTTAAAATAATAGAACAAAGTGTTGAGTTTGGTCTGGTAATAGGGCAAAATCTGGAAAACATTTGCCGGGGTAGGGTCCAATAGTATTAATAACAAACCCAAGTCCTCATCTCCGCCCCCTCTGATGTCAAATATCTGTTTGAACTGGGTCACGTAGCTGCCATTTGGTCCGTCATCACTCGCACTCAACAGCATATCCATCGAATCCTCGCTGTGACCTACAATCAAACTCACTTTCAATATCTTGATATCTCCTAGCTTACTCCAGTTTGTCGCTTGAAACGTACGAAAGTTGTCGGTATGTTCCATTTTAAATATAGTAAAACAACAAGTATGTTCGCTTTTAAGACGAAAAAATATTAGGAAAACGTCGCTATAATTTCATTTTCTTTCGACCACGTCAAAACTAAGTTTGTGTGAATTAATGGACAGATTTTCTATCAATGTTCAGTGATGTGCTCCACATTTAAAAATTTAAACCAAAAACCGTATTGGTAAAACTGAATTTGTCAACGAAGTAGAGAAAGAGTTCTATAAGTTTTCACCCCTTTTGGAAAAATTTTCCAGAGTGATACATTTGAAGTTGTTGCGGGTAAAATATCATCGTGTTATTTGATTGCATTGTTTACACTTATCTAAAATGTTTGTACGGACAATATCGCTAATGTTTTTGTTTTAGTGCAAACATGACGATGGTTTCCTACGTTTAAAGCATGCCATGCCACAACTTCTCTTGTTGATACAAACCATGCCAGTAGAAAATGATGATTCAAAAAATTTCTTACAATTTCAGGGCGGTTTTTCATGACTAGCAAGACACAATAGGACACAAAAATGTATACTAAAATATAGAACCCAGCAAATGATTAAAGTTATTACCAACAAAAACATTCGGAAACGCAATCATTTTATATAATTTTCAAATTTTTTGCTGGTTAGTGAAAATGATAAACATACTGGCACCTATCGACAAAGAGTCAAGCCATTGAGAATACGAAAACTATTTTTATAATCATTGTATCACAAAGCCAATTTTAAAGCCATATGTGCTTTAAAAACTTGAGAAAAAAATTTTGGCAAAAGGATTAACTATTACGCATCATATGCCTAACAAATTTGCCTGCAGAAAACAAATTGGACAAAAAACTGTTCAAAATCAGTTAGGCAATTTGTTCCAAACCGTCGCAAACTAGGATATAAACAATATTAATTTTGAATAATTTTTTTGAACCAGCCTAGTAAAAAATAATGCGCAGCTGATTTGCTTTCATTCAATTAGAATGAGAAGAAGTAATCACATAATTTGAAGATGCCAATTGTCAAAAAGCTAAAAAGCAGCCAAAATTAACATAACCGACTAACATCGGGCGAATTGCTCTCAACCGACTGGATAATGGCAGCGAGAGGTGAGGGGGGTCAAACTGTATGAAACGCCCTTCGCACCTTTATGTCTCCAAAACAGTTTTGGTGAAGAATCACATGCTTAGAGTATAGTATGGCGAAAATATCAAAGAACCCTATATGCCCTCCGGGCGTCAGCATTTTATCCCGGTTTTGATAGACAGGGTAGGCAGGGGGCTTGATTGTTGAAATACTAGTCTGTAGTTTAGATAGGTAGTCGGGACTTATATGGGTCAAAATTTTCTCAAAATAACTTTTTAAGCTTAAATATTAACAACAGTTCCTGTTTACCATATATTACAAACTAAGCTGCTGTCAAAGTCCAGTGTTCGAAAACAGAAGTCAACGTTTAAAAACAGCGGTAACGGTTCGGAAAAGTGTTCAAAATTCAAGTCATGAACAAACTTGCTTCAGCTAAAGAAAAACCTGTGTTTGATAGCATTTATTAAACTAAAATGTGCAAAAGACAACATTTTTAAGTTTCCTTAGAGCATTGCCAATTTACGATATTGTTCACTAGCAAAATAACTTGTTTGAACCATTCTTGAAAAAAAAATAGGTCAAAAAAATTTTTGTTTAAACGAAGAGAATAATTTTTTCTCGACTTCCTCAGATCTAGGTGATCTTCATTCAAAGTTCCTGGTAATCACAAAATATCATGTGCAATAATTTTTATATTTTTTACAATCATAAAAGATCATAAATCTTTTGTATTGATCATTTGTATTGCTTTGTGGTTGTCATGTGAAGCCCTAGAACGTATATAGATTTTAAAAAAAAATCTCAGTAATCTGACATGGTCATCTAGGGCCTGTAAAGCATGTCATGTATAAAGTAGATCAAAATTAAGTGAACTAAATTTCATCCATAAAATCTACTATTTGAATCCTTGCGTGCGAAAAAAAAACAATTTTATGTTTCGTCAATTTACAAAATTAGACAAACTGTGAGAAAACATTGTGTAGCTGGTGATGTAATCTGTCTTAATTTTGAAATTGTTTCAGCCCTGAAAAAGTTACAAATTTTCAAAAAATTAAGTTTTCCTTAAGAGTAAATTGGCGTGTCATTAAACGTCGATGCCGAATCTATCAAATAAGTAAATTTCAGTTAAAACTCCACTAGAATTCTCGCCTTTTTCTAACATAGCCGTCAGATTGCCGGAAAATAGCCGCGATGGACGCTTGTGGCCTACCATGAATTGAAACCACTAATGAAATAAGATTGACAGATCGACCACCAGCTTTTTAATAGACCACTAGACTTTTTGGGTTATATTCGGACTGTCATTTTTATGAGACACATTTGCTCTACAAGGAAAGAGTCCTAAAGGAGCGTTTTCAAAATAAATATTTGATATTAAAACTCAAGTCTCTATTGCTCAGGAATTACGGCATATAAGTTTGGCTTTAATTAGTAAATGTTCATAAAATTTAAAGTTCCATAAGTGAGTTCAGAAGTCATGTTTTTGAGTGAGGTAAGACACGCAATTAAATTAAAAGCAGAAATGACGTCACTAACACAAATTTTAACTTCAAAGCAGTAGACGTTATTGAAGTCATTGAAAAAATCAATTCCAAGAAGCCAGGGTAAGACGAAAAAAATCTGTTAGACGAAGTAAAAAACATAGCAGGACAAGTCCTGACGTACAATTCAAAGAATTTTCATTGACTAAACAAAAAACTAGACCTAGAAAGGACTATGAATGGATTGGGAAAACAATTTAGAATAAAACCGATCCAATAAATAGAAAAAACAGTAAAAATCAAAATGAAATTGCCGCATGTGAACAAAAAACCACTAGCGAGGAACCGAATTTTTGTTCAAACAGTTTTCTCACTCTACTTTAATTTTAGAGCGAAAAAAATTCACGCCGCAAAACCACTCGCTTTTTTGCTCTACTTCCTGTTTCGGCGTGACCAAAATCACTACTCCAATTTGACTTCAAAAATCATGAAAATGTTAAAAAAAACATAGCCGGAAGAATTCCGGAAACGACTCGAAGGAGAAAATTGCCCATATTTATGACTAAACAACTAGAACAACTTTTCTGAACCCTGAACCTCCACAAATGCAATAAAAAATTTAAGAAGAATAGAAACGGCATTTCAAAACAAATTGAAGAGTTGTTTTTAATAAGACTAGGAAACATAAAGCCGAAAAAATTTCCTTTGCAATTAGAGCAATGAAAAGCTCACAAAACAATGGGAAAGTCAAAATAGGTTAAGAAACATGTCTAAGATTTCTTTTCATTTAAAAAAATGATTTTTACCAAGAAAACTTTAGTCAATTGATTCCTTAATTAAAGTATTCAAAGTATTCCTTAATTAACAAGCTTCTATTCAAATCCCACCTAAAGCATTAAAACAAAAAAAACAGGCAAGAAATCATTAAATTTCGTCTAAAAATCAGCAAAACTGATCAAAAACCTCCAAATTAGCATTGAACTCAAATTAACAACTTGAAACCTTCAATTCCTATCAAAACAAGCCTAAAACTAATACAATATCATAATCAAACCTCATAACCGTCAAAAGTTGCAAAAAACTGCTTCTAAAAGCCGCACGTGAACAAAAAAAATTCGCTCGCTTAGAGAAAATTTTTTCACACATCAATTTCTTGCTCTCTCAAAAACAGCAGTATGAACAAAAACCCCCTCTCTTTTCGCTCCGCTCTTCACTTTTGTTCAGCACCAAAATCACTCCAAATTTTTCCACGCGTTTCATTTCCCGCTTCGAAAATCACTCCAATAAAATTGATTAAAAAAGGACTTCTCCAATACTCCTCTTCGAGTCG
>NC_134479.1:32669812-32719999 GCF_964194025.1 Convolutriloba macropyga | reverse complement strand
ACTGCTTTGCAAAATGACTTGATTGATTGTGTCGATCACATTCTCCAAACGGTTTTCAAAAGATGTGAACAAACTATATGGTTACTTTTTATGGTTACTTTTTTCTAGCTGTTTTTTTAAATCGACTTGACAAATTTTTAACACAAAAATTCTTGTGAATTTGATAAAAATTTGGATCTCAGTCAGGACAGCATCTTGTCAATTTTCATTGTTTTGATACCTATCACTAAATGTAAAATTTATAAAGATCTTAAATACCTAAATTCGAGATTTTTATTTTTCTTTATTTTTCACTACTGAACAAAATGATCGGTTGTGTGGATATAATTCTCTAAATAGGGTTTTCAATTTCTTTTTCAAAAAATTAACGAACTAACCTTCTATGAGGCGCGACAAAGTCTCGATCCTGCGCCGCCGATCCCTGTTCAACATCAAAAATTAGTCTGATATGGCCTTGGCACCCTTTGAGCCTGAGAACTTTCAGAACTGCGATTCCAGAGTTCTCGGATACGTCTATTTCTGGTTCCAGAAACTCGAAGACTCCAAAATGATCGTCGTCAAGGATTGTACATTGGATCCGACGGTCCTATGATCAGTTCGGGTGTTGTCCAAGGGGAGCTAATTTTTCACAACTTTTCAGATGTTTTGGATGTCTACAAATGCTCAAAAAATAGGTTTCTCCAACTCATTAATTTGTCCGAAAAGAGAAGTCTTGGAAAAAGTTGAAAATTACGCTTAACAATTCAGTAAGTTATGTTTATACTTAAAGTATCGGTGAGCATATGAGTTAATTAACTCATAATGCTCTCAATAATGATTTTTCGTTGTTTAAAAAGTGATGGTGTCCGGGGAGTGACGAAATGTTATCACTATTTTTCACGTTTCTTCAAAAATAGGCACCGAAAGAAATAGTATGGATTTTTTTTCAAATTTTTCAAAGACATGCAGTGAAAAAAAACCGACAGCGTTGGGTAAAATTTACCCGAAATGGTGTACGTTTTTGCGTAGTTCACGTGACTCTAATTGGTCGAGAACCTCGTTGCTGTTCGAGGTGTGACGCTCAATTTCGAAACGCTTTTAGTGACGTGACTTTGCTTGAAACGCTAGCTCAGCAAATTTTAAAATTTTTCACTGCATGTAGGGAAATGTGACCATTCAGAATCTGGCACTGCATAGATCTGGCACTCTAAAGCTGAGACGCGAGAGTTTCGACTAGGGCAACTGTTAATTCCATTATAGGGATCAATTCGATTTCGCCAGTGTCTCTTGAGCCCCCCATTACAAATTTTGTGTTGTATAACACGTTACTATGTAAAAAATAAACACGTGCGACTGGGTGCCGTAAAAGATATAAGCCCGCTAAGCTGGGAGGGGGGGGGGGGGGCATAATAGATCCTTTTAGCGTAACGCTTCCTGCATTCAGCTGTTGCTTGAACAAAACCCGTTCCTTCAACATCGGCACTTTGTACTTAGGGTCTCGACAGGGAATCTCCTCCAAGTCCCACAGTTCCAGGTAGAAGTCTTCATCTTCCTCGTATTCCGCGTCATCACATATCTCCACGAGAACAGATTTTGTGGTCTCCTTGGGTTTGAATGTAATCACGCCTTCTGTGTGGATGTAGTCAGGGGATTCGTCCACCTATATTCAATCATTACTCTACAAATGAATCATTTCGAGGCGTATGTATATTCTGGCTCATGCTATAGTGGCACCGAGTATATACCGGTCGAGGTTTGCCGGTAAATTTTTGTAATAAATGCGGTGAAATGCGGTGAAAAAAATTTCACCGCGTATTTCTTACATCTTTTTGCGGTGAATGCGGTGAATTGCAGTGAATTATTTATTTTAACCGCGTTCTCAGTATTCTTACGAAGCAAAAATTTCCTTACACGGGTTTATCCTATCACGGCTTTTACCTCCTCCATGACTTCAACTTCTTCTTCCACTGCGCCAAATATCACTTACTTGTATGACATTTCTTGAAAACTTAAATCAGATTCAGTAAACGTTGGAAAGCAAAAGCGGTGAAACTTTGTAAGAAATGCGGTGAATTTTGCTGTGAAATATTTGTAAGAAATGCGATGAAATGCGGTGAAATGCGGTGAATTTTTTTTCACAGCGTTTCTTTTATTATTTTACCACCAAGGTTGTTGCGCTGAATTTTTGAAAGAAATGCGGTGAAATGTGAAATTTTTTTTTTCACTGCATTAACCGCAATCACAGCATTTTTTACAAAAATCACTGCATTTCTTTATAATATATATATATATATATATATATATATATATATATATATATAAATATAAATATATAACCAACACTTTCAACCTCAGGGCTTAAAACAGAAACATTTTAGTGTTCAGGTACGGGAGAGCTGAATGATTAAACCAAAACAATTTTTCGGATGTTTGGAAAAGTTTTACTATGCTCGTGATAGTTTTCGATTTAGTTTTGGCAGTTTGAACATTTTAACGCAGCTGCATTATAATGATAATTATTAATGATGAATCAGTGGTTTCGTTTTGGGTGTTAATATTTTTTTTGGGTCCGATTAAAAAATTTTTTTTAGCAGCATCCAAAATAAATGCAATTCCTCCATACATTTGCTCATAGTCTAATCAAGTTAGAAGCGCTTCCCGTTTATGTGCACCTCCTTGTTGGCAAACCATCAACAACATGTTAACAAAACAACTACACGTAAACTGAATTCTCCATTACCTTCAAAAAAAGTTTTTATATCTTTGTATTGAAAGGAAGCATAATTTTTTCCACAAAATTAAAACAAATCATGTATTATATTTCGAAACTTAATTTAAAATTTATGTTCCTTGAAAAAAATTAAATCGTTAATTAAAAGGAACATGCGTCTAATTTATAGAACAAACATACATAAATTTTTTTAAAGCTCTATTGGCACCTTTGCAAATATCAGGCAAAATTTGCAAATATTTATGAATAAAAGACGAATACTTTATTTTTGTAAAAACTAGTGCTTTATTCAGATGACAGTATTGAAAATTAAAGCTAAGTTTTTGGGTATGTTTTTGAGTTGAAAACCCAATAAGAGCAATATCTTCAAAACAAATACAAAAATAAATAGAAAAACAACTGTAATATTTTGAAGCTTGGCTTGCAGATGATACAGCGATAGCGTGTCACTCAAAAGACAATACACAATTACGGACAACATGTCTAAGGAAACTGATCAAAATATGAGACAAAGTAATTTGGCATTGTATGAAACAAAAACAACGATGAGAATTTTTTCAGAAAACAAACTTCAACAAAAGCAAGTTGCCCCTAGTTTAGTGGTCATTCTCTTAAGCCAACCAACATCTGCACACATTTAGGCGTAATTGACGATTCAATTTAACAGGAGCATCTTCAACCATATCATTTTATTTGGTGCGTCATCAAACACCTTAAAAAACTAGAATAAATATTGATAGTTTACTTGTTCTGTCGAAATTTGATGTCTGCCATTGTTTTTTGAAACATAATATCTCAAAAGTTTTAAAGTTTTTAGCGCTTCCTATCAATGCAATAAACCAAAGCTGTTTTGTTTTCGAAGAAAAATTTCAAATGATGCATTGTTTGATTTATAATTTGACAACATGTAACCTTAACCAAGTTGCCCTCTTAATGTAAATCTTTATGATTTCAGAAAATTATATATGGTGGACTTAGAGATGGTTAACATCTGCTATAAGCATTATTTTCATAAAAATTAAAACTTCAGAGTTTCATCACAACCAGCGGCGCAGATTTTATTTTAATTTAGTTTCTTTTCAAGCATTTTTTTTGCTCGCCAAAGCATATATATGCTGAGAATAAGAATATAGTTTTATATTCAATTTGAAATTAATTGATCCATTGAAGTTAATTGTTTTCCCTATGACATCCCCCGCCGCCCAGTTCACGTCCTGTAAACATTTTCCCCTAATTGCTGTAATTTCCTTGAGAAATCTGAAAGAAAACCAATGTTACTAGTGTGCTCATCAGGAAAAGTTTGCGTTATGATTATAGATCTGTGTTTGACATTCATGTTGGTCAAATTAAATATGGCTGAATTGTTTCCGTCTTTCAAGAATCACAAAATAAGATGTACGTTCTATAATAATGTTACTTATGTTCCTTTATTGGAATAGATTTGTTTGCACTTATGTGGAAAAACTTTGCAATAGTCAGCTTTATCTTGGTCATAGACTGCTTAATATGACTGAAATTTTTCCTTTTCTCAACAAAATAAGTGAAGTTGGTTCTGAATTTTTTAATTGTTTTTCCATTCTTAGAAAACGCACCACCCTTGGTTTTAATTTTAAGGAGGTACCTCCAATATACTTTTGTGTCCATTTTTGTATTTTTCAGCGAAATCGGTTTCCTTCTATTTACGTCAGAGAAAGAAAACGATTTTCAGGGAGGAAAACGTCCTTCGACTTAGCCACTCTTACGTAATACTCAAAATGATGATTATGTGAGCTCTCTGTTTACAATAGTCTAACATAAACAGATTGAAACTATGTAACAAGCGAAAAAAATTAGCATTAAAGAGCAAAGCTAATCAATTTGCCAAAAATGGTCAAAAAAAATTTAACCCTGCCCATTTGTATTATTATGCTCTCAATGGTTGCTTTACATTGTAATCACAGAGCCTGATTTTTGCGAAACTCAATTTTGTTTTGAAACATTCTCAATTTACATCTGGTTATATTCTAAAAGCGTCAGTATGTTTTAGGTTGAATAGGAAATCTGATCTTTCAAATTTCTGCACCCCGCCTACCCCCCGCTTAGCGGGTGCATATTATTTACACCGCCACCCCCCGATGAACATGTCACATTTGCCATTTGGGTTCAAATGCAAATCATATGCAACCGCTACGCTGGGCTTTGCACAAGGGGAAAAGTAACGGCTGCTCTCCTTGTGTTTCACAAAGAAAGTTTTACACCGCCCAGTTCGTTCTGAGTGGTTACAAAATCTGTTCGGATACTTCGTTTATGCAGTTTGCTTTTGTAACTGTATATCCGTTCTGCTGCACTTACCGTTGCATTAACTACTTTAACTAACTTAGTTTTGTCAATTGAACTGGGTCCACAGATCACACAATACGGGATCCCTATATGTTTACCAGTTCAATCGTTTTGTTGAAACAAATCAAAGGCAAAAATATATGCCTGAGAAGTGTTATGAAGAACTGGTTTCTAACTTAATCCTAGGTGTGTGTGTGTGTGTGTTGCGATTTCCGCAGAATACTCACGAGTTGAAGATTGGAAATGATGACACAGAAAATTGAATTCACTCTTCGAGACGTTTTCGATACAAGACACAATATTAGATAGAATATTGCTCCAGACAAATATTGGTATCAAGACAAAGTAACAACTTAACAATTATACTGCTCAATGGTTTGGTTTTGGCAAGACGCAGTAACAAATATACTGCTCAAGACTTTATCATTTCAACAATTTTATTGCTGAGTTTATGTGCTAGCTCGAGTTGCTAGGCTGACAAAAAATTGTTAGTTCTTATTTTTGTTCAGTTTGTTAACAATTTTTTCTGCTCACGTGGCATACGCGGCTGTTTCTGACTCGCTGTACACAGTTTTCTCGCTAAGGGGATGGATAATTTGGACAAAAATAGAACACAGTAATATTTTTCGTCCTACGCATTTATTTGGATCTGTTTTGAATCTGCGCTGTTTTGCGCAGCAGTGATTATTTGTTTGCATTGTGCTTTTTGACTGCTATTGTTTTCAGCTATTGAACTTTGTAAAAAAAAATCCATCTTTTGTTTGGATTTTTGCTAATCGAATCACTCCGTAGGAACCTTCAAAGGTTTCGGTTATTCAACCCAGATCGTAATATCCAAGTTTGTCACTGTCTTCCACTAACCACACAAGATCCCCCTGCTGAAGATTTCTGTCCGTTGTGGTCTGCCATTTCTTTCGACTGTTCAACGTTGGCGAGTTCTGTTTACGGAACCTGTCCCAGATGAGGTATGCGTAAGCTTGTGTTTTTCGGAAGAGCTCTCTATGATCAACAAATTGCTCTGCACCTGATAGATACGGTGAACAAAAGTTCTTGTTGCCAAGTAGAAAAATGTTTGAGTAATAGCTTCTGAATTGTTAGCATCAGAACTGACCAGTGTCAGCGGTGTAGCATTCAGCGTCTGTTCAACAAGACCCATCGAGGTTGACAGAACATCTTCCGTGACTGATCGATTGCCCAGTACTCCGTACATTGTCTTCTTGCAACTCCTAATTAGCCTTTCCCACATTCCTCCAAAGTGTGGTGCTGCAGGTGGGTTGAATTTCCATCTGATACCTTGTTGAATCAGATGTTCTTCAATTTGCGCCTTGTTCCATGCTGCTATATACTCTGCCAATTCTTCTTCAGCTCCAACGAAGATTGTCCCGTTATCGTTAATCATTTTGACTGGTTTGCCTCTTCGAGCAATGAATCGCATAATTGCGTTCAGACAACTATCAGTGTCTAGTTTTAGTACAATCTCTATATGTACCGCTCGTACAGTAAGTCATATGAATAGACAGCACCAACGCTTTTCGTTTCTTCGGCCAATCTTTACTGTGAATGGTCCGAAATAGTCTACGCCCACATTCGAGAACACTGTTGATGCGACTAATCGTTCATAGATCTGCCATTACTGGTGCCTTTGTTTGGGCTCTTCCATTTCGACATCGAATGCATTTGTTTTTGATCGATCTCAAAGCTTTTCGTTTGCGTAGGGTCCAACATTTCTGCTGAACTATGTTTCTGAATTGTTCAGTACCTTCATGATGACTATTCTTATGTTCGTTTCGCAAGAATAATTCAACTACAAAGTGCTTCCAATGTAACAGTTTTGAATGGTTGGTTTCGAAGTTCAATTGACTTTTACCCATTCTGCCATGAGCACGAATAAGTTCCTTGCAGTTCCTTGAATGGTGAAAACTGGAGGATTTTGTTGTTTTTTTTGGATTTTCTTTTCAGCCTTGAGACATTTCATCTTCTCAGCAAAGTGTTCTTGGTGCAGTAGTCTGAAGATGCTTGCTTGCGCACCCTCTCTTTCTTCAAAACAGTAGTGGAGTCTGTCCAAAATTTACAACTGTGAATCTTCGATTCGTGTTCCCTTACTATCTGTTCCTTAAGTCTCACCGCCATCACTGCTGCTTGTAGTTCAAAGCGTGGTATGAAAGGTGCCGCATCGGTGCGACTCTGCGCTTTCCGATTACAAATGCTAAGAAGTCTGCTGAGAATTCTTTGGGCTGTGAACGTAAGTATGACACTGCGCAAATTGTGTCTTCAGATGCCTCGGCAAACATACGAAGTTCCCATTAGTCCTTGGCTGTGCTGAAGTATCTTCTATCAATGCTTGTTTCTGCTACTTCTGGAAGCTGCGCCTTCAACTTCAGAAATTCTTCTTCTTCGTTAGGTTCTATTGAGTTGTCTCAATGTTGTCCCTGTTTGGTCCAGATGCTCTTCAAGAGTCGTCTCATATGAACACAGAATGGTGCAAATAGTCCAAGAGGATCAAACACTGAAGAAACTAGAGATAAAATCTCTCTTTGGGTGATTGTGGTCTCAAGTTCTTTGCTTGTACCTCTACAAAACTGTAGACAATCATCGGTAATCGTCCACTGAAGCCCAAGCACGGATGAACCTTCCTTGCTGTGTTCTACTTCAACCTGCTTTGTGTCGCTGATTGATATCAAGTCCTCTGGGCTTGCGTTGCTTACCACGTCACTGTTGGTGGTCCACTACTTCAGTTCAAATCCATTTTTTGAGAGAAGCGGTTGCAGTTGTCTGAAATCATTTATCGCTTCTTCAGGTGTTTCGGCTGACTTGATGAAATCGTCCATGTAGAAGTTGTTTTGGATTGTTTTTGCTGCAATTGGGAGCTCGTCCTTGTTATTGATCGCTACTCGCTTCAGAGCATAGTTGTCACATGTTGGTGAACTCTTTGAGGAATCTGAAGCCACTTTCATCTCTTTCAGGAACTTGCACTTGCAGAAATATTGATTCAATATCTGCGGTTAGGGCTATTGGTCAAATCGTTGTACTTGGCTGCAGCGTTGCAAACGCGACAAATTTTGTTGGTGTTCAGTACTGGATGATGCGGCGATTACATTTCCTTTCCGAAAGTGCCTCTGACTTCCGATTTGTTCAGGATCTTCACAAATTCTTTTCAACATCAGCATCAATTGACTGTTGATACATTTCTTTCAAATTGGGGTCCTTTTTTGAGTCTTCGTTCCAATGAGTATACCAGACCAAGGGCCAAGCCGTAGTTGTTTGGAAGATTGAGCTCTGGTTCACTCCAGAGCATGCCTATTTAATTCCGCTCGCCTGTTAACTTTGTCGTGCCCTCTAAGAACTTTTGAGCTCGCTGTTCTTTCTTCGATTGACTTATAACATTTATTTTGGAAGCATAAGTTTCTATGTCCCACCCTATTGGGATATTTCTTGCCACTTTCACATCTTCTCTGAAGGCGAAATGACAAACATTTTGACTTTTCTTGCCTGTCATGGGACCACTGACTACCCATTCTAATTCTGTTAAGACGGCGAAAAGCTCACTTTGAGTTCCAATCTTGTAGTCCAATGGACGTTGAATTTCGTAAGCATCTTGTCCAAGTATGATGCCTACTTCCATCAGGTTGAATGTTCTGTTAGTGAGAACACTCAGGTGTCTGGAATTGCTCTTCAGTTCCTTGTAATCATATGTTCAGTTTCCCAACGAGATTGATGGGTGTGCAAACGCTTCAATCGAATGCACCTTTGAATGTAGTCCCTTTATTGTGATAGGAACCTTCTCTGTCCTCAAATCTTGCGTCCCATGTATGCCAGCTATGTTCAAGGTAACCATGCCTTTGGCTTGTAGTTGATCCTTGACACCTTGATCAATGACCCACTATCGAGGAAAGTGAAGGAAGTCAACCTGTTATCGCCGCTCTGAACCGATACCGGAACTATTTGAAGAAAACTAGTAACTTGGTTACACTGGTTGATTGTTGCTGCGCTTACATTAACTGCATGACTACCCTCGTCCATTTGGTTTTCGGAGTGTAGCAATCTGTTGTGCTTTTTGGTAAATCCATTCATATCGCACGGGTGAACCAAAATCTGTGATTGCATGCCCTTTGCCAAGACATCCATAACATAAGCGTTCTTTTCTCACTGCCGCATAGCAATCGGTGACATTCACACTCTTAATTATTGAACAGTTCCATATTTTATTAGCACCAACCACTAGTGGACAGTTGATGTTTTGTATTTGCTTCGTTTTGTTTGCATTCACTTATATGCACTAACATTTGATGATTTTGAGAATGGTTTTTCCTTGTTAGCTTTCAGTCAATCATCTTCCTTTCGTTCACTTTTGGTTGTTGGCATTCCTTCATGGACCATTTGAGCTAACCGTTTTTCAAGGAGAGCGAGGTCGGGTCTATCTTCATGGCACCCGTCAACAACCAAGAGCCACTTTTCTTTCAAATTTGGGGGCAGTTTTTCAATTGCCATTCGCAGTGTTGAACTTGAACGCAGGTCGCCCTCATAATTGTTTTGCTTCAGTACATTAACTAGGTGGCTGATTGTTACTTAGTAATTAGTTATAGCCGTTGAGCCTTGCATTCGAATTGGTTGTTGTTTGCGCAATATGTTAAGCTGAGCGTCGACAATTAGGTAAGGTCGCCCAAACTTCCGTCCCAGGAGTTCCCACGCTTCAAGGTAGAATTCCCCCGAATAGCCCATTCCTGATATAGATGACTTTGCTTTACCTGTCAACAAACTTGCTCATTTTCTCTGAGTCAGGTATATCGCGATGGTGAAACATTGCTCTGAACATTTTTGACCACTCCGGCAACTCTAGGGGGTTTCCGTCCAATGAACTCAACTTCAACTTAGGTAGCTGACTACTACTCCTCGGTTTATTATGCTCTCCACTTGGTGACCGTGACTTAAGTACCTTCGCAATTGAAGTTTGCCCTGGGATAATTGTTGTCGATCCTGGTTTTTGCACGCTGGAAACTATAATCGTGCAAGTTGGAGAATTTATCCGAGTTATTGTGCCAACCGGAAACATCTTTGTTCGTCAATTTTTTCCAATTGATTTGTGATCTACTTCGAATACTAGGGGCTGCGCTATCATCAGAGTCTGATGCTCTTGCTTCAAGAGCTTCTTTTTTCGTATTCCAGTTTTAGTGCACCTTCTTCTTCAAAAAAAGCATCTCCATTTCAAGCTCTTTCCTTTTCAATTTGAAATTAATTTTATTCAACCTCATTTTTGATGCAAAGACTTTCTCTAAAACCGCAAGCTTTTCTGCCCTTTTAGCTGGTTTATCAGAGGAGGCCTTTGAATCGTTGTCCTTTTTAGGGTTTCCATTTTCAACAATTCGTTGAGAAACTCCTAAAACAGAGTGGCAGCAATTAGTTCTGCATCGCTTGTCAATTGTGCGGTTTGATTCTGTTGATCAGTCATGTTTTGTTCTCCGTGAATGTATGGTAACCAATCTGCGTTTAATGTTTGTAAGAAACTTAGTCGTTCGGCTTCCCAACGTTCAAACAGTTTTGGATAACGAAGAAAATTTGCTCGCTTCCGAAGGAGAGTGCAAAGAGAGTCGTCAGGCTTCAGTAGCTGTTGATTAAAGTTCTTGAGTTTGCTTGATCTATCGTTGTTTCTGATTAGCTCCTGGCCCTCCTGAATTTTTGCTGCGAGTTGTTTCCAGCAGCTGCTAATCTGTCCATGCAAAATGTCTTCACTCTGTAACGGAGTCACTTCGTCTGTACTTTGGGACTGCAGTTTGAATCTTTTTGCTGATTTGCTTTAATTAAGCCTTGCTGTTCAACTTCTAATGCAATTTGGCTAATTGGCTTTGCGTCGTTGAATTGCCTGTTGAGTTTTGTTTTATTTGTTTATGCCTTTGGCACTTCACTTGATGAGTTGGACAGCCGTTTGTATATCACTGTCCGGGTCGGCGGACCAAATGTAACGGCTGCTCTCCTTGTGTTTCGCAAAGAAAGTTTTACACCGCGCAGTTCGTTCTGAGTGGTTACAAAATCTGTGCGGATGCTTCGTTTATGCAGTTTGCTTTTGTAACTGTATATCCGTTCTGCTGTACTTACCGTTGCTTTTACTACTTTAACTAACTTAGTTTTGGATTTTTTGTCAATTGAACCGGGTCCACAGGTCACACAATAAGGGATCTCTATATGTTTAACAGTTCAATCGTTTTGAAGAAACAAATCAAAAGCAGAAACATATGCCTGAGAAGTGTTATGCAAAAATGATTTCTAAACTAATCCTAAGTGTGTGTGTGTGTTGCGATTTTCACAGACCATTCACGAGTTGAAGATTGGAAACCGAGACACAGGAAATTGAATTCACTGTTAGAGACGTTTTCGATACAAGACACAACATTAGATAGAATATTGCTCAAGACAAATTTTTGTATCAAGACACAGTAACAATTTAACAATTATACTGCTCAAAAGTTTGGTTTTGGCAAGTCGCAGTTACAAAAATATGGTTCAAGAGATTATTTTTTCAACAATTTTATTGCTGTGTTTTTGTGCTAGCTCAAGTTGCGAGGCTGACAAGAAATTGTGAGTTCTTATTTTTGTTCAGTTTGTTAACAATTTTTTCTGCTCACGTGGCATACGCGGCTGTTACTGACTCGCTGTACACAGTTTTCTCGCTAAGGGGATGAATAATCCGGAAAAAAATAGAACACAGTAATAGTTTTCGTCCTACGCTTTTATTTGGATCTGCTGTGAATCTGCACTGAATTTTTACCTATGCAATTTTGTTATTCCTTAAGCTTAGCTCGAACAAGAAATGATACTCATGCCTTATATAATGGTACATTCTTTGTAACTAGTGGTCGGGGGTAGGGTACATAACGTAATGTTTCATTTGCGTGCACTGCCAGTAATTATTATACGAATAATCTAATTCAAAGAGGGTGAGATAGAGGTACTCCTATCGCCATTATGCAATTATTTGAAAAAAAATGTCACATTTGTAAACACGTTGCTTAAAAAATTTGCGCAGCAGTGAATATTTGTTTGCATTTTGCCTTTTGACTGCTATTGTTCTCAGCTATTGAATTTTGCGGAAAAAATAACCGTGAAACCGTGAATACTTTCTGACATTTTTAAAACGATACTCAACACTGATCACCATTGTGACACAGACCTATATCCACAGTTTGATTTAATTTAGAATTCAATCTTTTTTCTAAATAGTCTGCTTCATAAGGTGATATTTTTGCGAGTGGTGTTACAAATTAACAAATAAATAATAAAACTGATGAAAATGGACCTCAATTGACTATTTGAAAGACACGGGAAGAACAATGAGATTAATTTTAAAAGCTTCATCGGTTGAATGAACTATTTAGAAATCTCCAAATGCTTTTTCTTGAAAAATGTAGAAAATCTACTGTCCAAATCGTACTCCATTTCATTATGATTCAATGAATAAATTCAAAGGCTAATCAAAACATAAAAACGGCAGCATTTAATGGTGCCTTCGGTCGCCACTACTTTCGTCTTTTTAGATCAGACCAAAAAAACTAAATGAATTGCAACGGAAAATCTGATTGATTCCACATGCGAAAAAATAATTTGCAATACAATTGTTTTTAGCCCTATTTAGTGTGAGGAGGAAATATATTCACAACTGGGAGTTTTTATTCAGTCAATTTTGGCCGGCCGATATATTTAATTTAGAGAAAAGGTAGTGATATCTTTGCAATCGAATTGAGTGTAAAATGCTTTATTTTGTTTCCACTTTTCATCTTTTTCAAGAAATTACGCAGGTGTAGAAAACGATAGATTAAGTGATTTTGGTGGCGCTAGATTAGTAGGAAAAAAACACAAAAGAGCCGGTTATTTGCAGAAAACTCTTTTAAATTACTTTTATATTGAGAGAGAACTTTTCATTCGAACGAGTTTTCGGACTGTAGAGATATTTTGGATCTACTCTGTTTCTGACTCCCAGCTTAGTGGTCATATGTTATTTACGCCCCAGGAGCACGTGCTACTTTTGTGCTACTTTTCGCACAGTAATTGGCTGTGTATCAACACACAAATGTTCGTTAGGGAGCATAAAAACACGGAGGGCGAAACAGAAAAGATCCTTTTTTGTTTTTCCACTCGCGGCAATTTGACTTCTGTATTTTTTTCTACTGATGTGCAAAATCTTTTAATACTGATAAAGTTTTCATAAATGTGCTTAGATTCTTTTATTTCTGCCAATGGAGAGCGACTAAACATCGATATTTGAACTTCATACTGTTTTTCCTAATTTTACTCAAAACTGCTGTAATTTTTTCAAACTTGTTTCTGAATGGAAATTTTCCATGGACAGTTTAACTAAGCTTGAGCGAAACAATAATATGTTTTCTTGTAACATTTTATTTGTTTCTAATTTTTTGAACCTCGATTCTTGTGGAAGTTTGAGGACTTTTGAGTTCTGGGGACTAATGCTTTTTAATAAGACGGATTTGGTTAACTTTAGGGATGGCGTATAGCTGATAAGTTTTGGCTGATAACATTTTGGTTTTAATAGCTTTGACTTTCTGTGTTTTTCCGAAAATTTAGTTAGAGTGAACTTTTGGTTTTTTCAATTTATTATCTAGCTGGTTTGTTTCTCAATCTAATTACTAAATTTAAATACTGGTAAACAGTTTTAGATGTTTTCAGTTTGAACATTTTGGTTTTTGTGGTTTCGACTGTCGTTTTTCATGTTTCCAGTTTTGACTGTTTTTGTTTTGAACGTTTTGAAGTGTTTTTTTTGGAAATTAATGTGCAAATAGTAAAATATTGGCTTGTTAACTGTCAATATTTTCACTGCTTTAAATGACGTTTCTCAAAAATGATTGTTTGATTTTCGAAATTTATGTTTTCATCATCGATTTTTGTTTTCGACTTGTGTATTGGTCAAAGTATTTTGGCTCCTAGATATTTTACGCTAAAACTAATTGAATTGTTTTAGTGATTTTAGATGTAATCAAAAAAAATTCCTCGAAACCGGTTTTTTAAAGAAAAGAAGTCTTTTTCGTTGTAACTGTTTCGCTATTTGTCTTTTTGGGTTGTACCTTCAACTTAAAGATGAATCAGATTCCAAATAAAACTTTTAGCATTTATTAGTTACGATTGTAGCTAACAGTACTGACTGAGAGACGGTTGAACTTCAAAAATTTTAATGGTTTTTAAAACTTGCCTTCATCTTTTTGCTATTTCCTTGACAATTTTTTACATTCGTCATCTCATTTCTGACTAAATTAGGAAACAGTGTTCGCAATTTTTAATTACTGACTTCAT
Organism: Convolutriloba macropyga; assembly: GCF_964194025.1. Classification (NCBI taxonomy): domain Eukaryota; kingdom Metazoa; phylum Xenacoelomorpha; order Acoela; family Convolutidae; genus Convolutriloba; species Convolutriloba macropyga. The sequence goes on along the minus strand of NC_134479.1, from coordinate 32,705,676 downwards.
TTAATTCTTCCCTGATTTCAATTTTTTGTCACAAATTTTTAGCTTTGGTAACAAAAACTTTCAAAAAAAGTTTAAGTTTTTCAAATTGTCAGTTTTTTGCTCTTCCTGTTGACTTTTTTCTCGCTGGTTTTCCACAAAGTTAAGTTATAAGCTGGTTATAAGTAGCGTAAAATTTTTTAGCATTATATTTTTCGTTTGAGTAAATTTAATATCCTTATATTTCGAAAAAAAAAAACAATTTTCCCATTTCGAAAATTACCCAGTGGTCAAAGTTTAACTTGATAATTTCACAGAAATTAATATCAGAATCATTTTCTTGGATTTTTTATTACAAAAGGTTACTGGACCTAAGTTTTTTTCTGAACGTGAAAGAGCATTAATATTGATTTTTTTATACAAGTTTTGTACATCATGCATCATGCTTTGAATTACGAAGCATGATCTACCCTTTTCTAATTTGACCTTTCCCTATCTCTGTTGGATTTAGCAGATATTGAAACAAGCCTCCTGGTTAATCTAAAGATGCAATTATTTTCATCTATGTCTCAAGTAATCAGTGAGCATGTTTGAAGAAAGGTTATGAACGTTTGGGATTTCGCTATATTCTGAGGGAGTTTTGTACATTCTAGTGAAAAAAAATTAGGGTATTCTTAAACCTGGTATTTAACTCAGCGTCATATATTTTGTCTTAAATTGAGATTACATCATGTTTTAAATTACGAAGCCTGATCTACAATCGCAAAAATAGTTTTTTAAAGAAATGAAAACGTTTCTTGATTTTTAAAAATTAAAATTTCTGGGAAAAATATAACTTGCGTCAGTTTTGAAGAATGGAAAGTTATGAATAGCACAGCACCATCCAGTCATTTTATCTCATCTCAAAATTCCTGCTGTAAAAATAATATTGATGATTTGAAGTAGTTTATTTGCATTTTTAACACTTTTAAATATATTTAAGTATTTGGTATTTTTTAAATTTTTGTTTTTCCAAAATCTTGTTGAAAAAGATTGTTATAGCTATTTATTAGAGGCTAGCTGTTTTTCTTCTTGTAAATGAGCAAAGTTGCAGTTTCTGCTCATCAATTGGAAAATTATACTGTCATGACTCGTTTTTCGACAGAAGAATTCGAAGGATTTTGAGATATTTGCTAAATTATGGCTGACATTTGATTTTTCAGAATTCTTTTTTAAATAGTGAGACAAAATGGGGGGGGGGGGGGGGTTGAAGATTACACGGAGCTTTTCCCCTCAACCCCCTTCAACTTGGACTGCTCTCGCTTTAAAAAATATGTCAAAGAGAGTCTCCAATAGTGACCATAAAAGTTTTGCCCATTTCTTTTCAGCAACTGTGAGAAATAACCAACCTTGAGCTCTGCTGTCTTATTTGATATTGCCTTTCCATCAACTGTCCTGTATTTGAACCTGGTTGTCGTGAACGTATACGGGCCCTCACGACACAGTACAATCTTGGCTGTTCCAATACTCTCTGGAAATTTGGTGGTCAAAGGGTCAGGGAAAATTATATTCCTCTCCGAAGCAATTTGGTCGACCGATTGCATCGATCGCATCATTTGTTCGACTAAAACTTCGTATTCTCGCTTTTTATGCTCAATATCTGCTTTGTGTTTTCTATAGTAAGCTTTTCCTCGACCTTCTACGAGTAAACTTGTGACCATTTCAATTGATTTTTCTTTAAACATTACTCGATCGTGGGCGTAAATCTTTCGGTTTTTGTTAAGTAGTTGAACTATTTCGTTTCGGGTTTTGGCGACAAGTTGCGTTTTTGAAGCGTCTTTTGTCGAGGGCGAGCTATTATGATCTTGGCTGTTCAAATGAGTTGTACTATTTAAGTTATCAAAAATTGGGTTATTTCCGTTCTCCAAAGATTTCATGCTTGTTGACATTCCGTTTTGATCAACAGTTTTCACGGCCATGACTCGTTTCTCGACAAAATTGACCAAATGGTGACCCCAGATATCAATCATATACGAGTTTATGATAAATATCCCAAAAAAGGATAAAGTCATAACTCCTTCCCAGATATCAATAACTTCTTTAGATATAACTGCGATTATAAGATATAACCAAATGTATGCGAACAGGCTCCAAATTGAAGTACACAGGAAAACGGGATAGTTGTTTATTTTTTTCACGCTTCCACCTGTTATTGAGTAAACACAAACAGCGGAAATAACTAATAAATTAAAGGCGGCCGAACCAACAGTTGTTCCCGGACCAAGCTCACCAGCTTCAAAGTCGTTTCCGATTATTTCGATGGTCGCCAGCAAAATTTCGGGTGCTGAACTGCCAAGAGCCATTAGGGTCAAATTAGCTACAGTTTCGTTCCAAACTTTTACTTCGTAAACTTTACCCGAAGGGTATGTTTTAGTATATGTCTTGGACGTTATAACCTCTATCGATTCCATGAAGATATCGGCAATAACCGAAACCCCAACGAAAAGGTAAAATAAACTTAGCAAGTAAACACACGCCCGCAGAAATTTCTGCCCGGTGCTAATATTACCTACGGGTTTCCAAGCGGGTAAAAGAACTCCCCCATCTGAGCTGCAGTTCTTCGCTTTCGCACAACCCCCGTCATCTTCATCCGGGTTTTGGGTTGAGTTGTCTGAGCCGATAACGCTAGCAAAGCCCAAAATTGCTATCAAAAACAGTAGCCACAGTATTTGACGGAACATAATTGAACTAGCAAGTCATAACTAACATGGCGAATTCGGGTTTTTAACGGTAACCAGATTTTAATTAACAGTGCATTAATGATAAATAATGAACCGTAGCTAAATAATTGCGTGATTTAATTGCATTAAATGACGTAAATTGTTCCCAGAAGATTCCGATCAAAGAAAATAGGGGAAAAGTTCAGAGAAGTCAAAATTGTGAAACCAATAGTAGTTACATTTTTGTCGCCTAAAAGTGGGTCTTTCAATACTTGAAAGCGATGAAAATTTGAATTATAAGAAGAGACGATAATATTTAATGAAAAAGGCATAATTTCGAAGCATACTTATCAAATTTCTTTTTTTAGCGCAATAATTTTTCTTTTGAAAATTGATTCGATTCAAATTCATTCAAATAAAGCAACAATTTCTGAGCAAATAATTGCATTCGTTCAAACAAAGGTATGATTCACGTTTTATAAATAAACAATTTGTTTACCTTCAAAGAAGCAATTGGCGGTGAAACATGGATAACTGCAATTGAGGAAAAATAGCCAGGAAGAAAGGAAATTAGTTAAAATTCAAAACCGTTTAAGAAGAGCCGCGTTTTGGGGAATTGCTATTTAGTTGCAGCTATAGTAAAATTGGTATTAACCGCTTAAAGATAATCTTTTTCATCGCATTAAAACCAACCACTTCAAATATTAAGTAGACGGTTTTAACGGCGCTTGTTGTTTTCGAGATAAAATTTTCCTTTTAAGATAATGAAATTCGACGTTTAATTTGCAGAGTAAAAGAACATTAATTTGTGCTACTCATTTTTTGTTCACCAAAAGTTTGGTAATTACTTTTTCTCTTTTTATAGATTAAATTGAGGGGCTATAACTTGAAAGTGTGAAATTCAAATTGTAAAGTTTGATTATTAAATTTCCTTAAGCCGTTTTTATTAGCAGTTATGAAAGGGGGAGGGGGGAGGATGAGGGGTAACTTTTGCGAATGGTTTCTATGGTACCGCTTATATTTATAATAATTTTTTAAGCGGGAATAATTAAGTGATAAACAATTTCACCATGGCAATTTTAAACAGATTTCTCCACTATGAAGATGGGGATATATTTTTAAAGCTTTTCTGCCTAGTTTAAATGGAAAAGGCTATTTGTCTGCGCCGAAACAATGGATAGAAACAAAAGATAAACAAATTGTTTACAAACAAAGCGCGTTCAGCGATTAAGGGGAAACTATCGGCTAACAAACAAAAAAAGCTTTTAGCAGAGGTTAGAAAAGAAGAACCGCTTTCAAAGAGCCTTTAAAATTCAGAGAAGTTCACAATTTCTTAAGAAAGATGATCGCTGCAGAAAACCGTTTTTAGAAATAATTACTCTGAATAAAAAAACAATACCATAAAATAGTAAGAAAGCGAAATTGGAATCTAAGATCAACGCAGTATTATTAAAGCATGTTTGCGATATCGAATTTTGAAAAGAATTCAAGCTGTGATAGAAATTGCGTGAAATCTTTTATACATAATAAAAAGCGGCTTTGAAAAAATAAGTTACAAAAAATTTACCAACATTGTTTTTGTAAAATTTTTATCTCTCACAAAACAATATAACTGTATTTGTATAATGCTTGAACTTATCTGTACCAGCTCCAAGATACAATTTTAAAAGTGTACTATTGTGTATGCTAGTTGCTGGTAACATCTAAGATACCATTCACCAAATGAAAAATGTGCTGGAATTGATCGATGGCTTAAACTGTCACAATTTTTAGCAGGGAAAACCAACAGTAAACATAGTAGCGGTGTGAAAAAAGACTGAAATAACAGCAACATATGTTCAAATCCACTTGAATTGAACAAAAGCTCAATTTTTATAATGAATTTGAATAATAACTAATAAATGCCTCCTCAAAAGGGCCGTTCCTTAAATTTAGTTGCCTTTTGCCTCTTTCGTTACGCTAAGCATAATTTGCTGACCGCTAATTTACGCAAAAACTTGCGTATAATTTTTGGTTTCAAATATAATATTGCATATTTTTTTGTGGTTTAAAGAAACAAATTTGATCTATTTCATAATATATTTGTCTAACAAAATTGCGTAAATTAAATAAACGAAATACACAAGCAGTGACTAATTTTGTGTGTGATTATCACCACTCACAAAACTAGTTATTGCTTGTCCAAAATATATAAAATCTTTTTCAAAATACCTTTTCGGTTTTTAACAAAATTGCGAAAATTCACTAAATGGAAAACGCGTGATATCTGCTAAGCAAACGTTCGGATAAACAAAATTGGTATGCGACGAAATGCTTCAAGCGTGTTTTATTAATACAAAAATAGACATTTTTAGTGATTTGAGAGAACGGACGGCTTGACATATGCAACATGTACGGAGATCATACTGCGTGGTGCTTGGATCACAAAACATGAAAAAATATCCGGAACCTTGGAAAAATAAACTCAAACAACCTATTTATTAATATATCAAGTCAGCATTGTAGTAAGTCAACATTCATTATTGCTCATATTATTCAAATAGAAATTTCCAAGATTTTATGAAATATCATTTTGTTCAAATAGTTTGTGTCTAACTACAAAGGTCTCTTTTAAAAAATGATACATGTCCAAATGTGTAAACAATAAATTATCCAATTTTCAAATTTGTTCAGCTTCTTTTAAGTCTCATTTTGGAACCGAATGCGGGCGGTTGTTTATCAAAAATGATATATCCTGTGTATGAGAGATCGTAGATCTTTTCATTTCCGACTCAACTTCCTGAATTAGGGACCCGTCCGAGCTGCTTAAAAAGGAATAAAAGAAGCTCAATTTTTTTGCGTTTATCACTCTTCTAAGCTTTTCATCATCAAAAGCTATTATTGAAAATTCAACAAGCTAAGAAACGAAGAAACTTTGCTTGGCACACCTATTTAGAATTGTTTTTGAGAAAAAAGGTCTGAAATAAAAACAAAATTTTGTGGCAGCCCATTAACTTTTCAATGGAATATGAGAATAAGAGAGTTTTGAAAAGCCAATAGGCCCTTAGTCTCCGAGGACAAAAAAATTATTGGCCTTATCGATGAAAAAAGCGCGCCAGGGAACGCACATTGATCCCTTTCAAAACTTGAGTTACGATCTCCTATCTCGTTCTCGCAACCTCTAACAGGCTAAAATGATTAGAAGCCTTGTATTATAGGGAAATGATTATTTAGTATATTACTATATCGATTTTTTAGTCTTAGCAGAAATAGCTTTCTAATTGAAACCAATTAAGACACGGCATGTCTCTTCTGCTTACTATGTAAATCAACATTTTACGAGAAAACTAATGTGGGCATTTATCCCTATCTTTTTCAGTTTTTAAATGTTTATAATCAAAGATTAGGTTAAGCAGCCATCAAATAATTATTTGCAACTGTACGAGAAATTGAAGGTCGGTAACAGTTTCAAACAGTAATTTTTTAAAAAAGTTTCGAGCAAGACACTAGATGCAAGATTTCGCAAAAATCTTTGCCTTAAGGATGTCTTTTTTTTCAATTCGTCAGACCAGTTGCGTTCCGTATGGTGGGAAAAGTTGCATTCCAGAAGAATGTGTTCTTTTGTTTCAAAATTTTTGGCACAAAACACAAAAACACGGCTTTCTTCTAAACCGTAATTCCAATTGTATTGTTTGTCTTGAATGCTTTTGAAAGCCGGTCTGTAAACGCAAAGATGTTCTGACTTTTGTAGCACGCGAAGAAGTTTTGATTGAGCCATAAACATTCACTGAGAGGTAAAAGATCTGTTGATGAACAATCACACTCTTGCGAGGCCTTTCCTAATCGGTCAATAACAATAGATAGAGGAAGTTTCGGCTGATATGAGGAACCAATAACTAATTTTTTTAAAAAAATAAGTAACAGATAGCTAAAACAATAATAATTTATTAATGTGAGATAGACAGATTTTATCTCTAGCGTCCAATCGTACGCCAGAATGCTTAACTAACAATCATTATAACAACCCGGTATTTTACTTTAAAAATTGACTTCGAATACGGGATTCGTGGTTTTGGTTGTTTTAGATAAATTAATTAAGAAATATATTCAAATTATCTCACCTTGATACTGACCTCAAAGTTTCTTGCTTGAATTCAAAGTGATTTTGAATAAGAATAAATTATATTTGATAAGTTTATTACAAATAAATTGTCGAGAAAGAGCTCAACTAACTGAATTGGAAGCAGAAAAGTATTATGTGTCAAAAAGCGAAGGAATAGGGCCAACGGAACAAAAGTATTGCTAAAGAAAATAAATATACTATGAACATGTGGCGCGAAAGTAAAATAAAGTTCAGGCGGAAAGGCGTCTAAAGATGAACGAATTAATAATTTGAAATTTAACTAATGCCTAAGGAAGAATGTGGTAGGGCTGTTACATCACCCCGCTTCAGAAGGACATGTCCTCATGCCCCCCTATTCAGTTTCCGAACTCGAGGAGGACGATGAAATTGAAGAACGCGAGCAAGGCTACCTTTTTTCTTCTTCGGCTTAAAATTCGGAGTTTCCCTAAGTAACTGAGAACGCAGAGAGCGAAACTCACTCTGAAGAACTATGAGATGACGACATGTGGTCAAACAAGACGCAGAGGCAGAGACAGTGTCCGTATTCAAACCAGTATTGCAAACTTTAGAAGTTTTTTGCCGCTTAGGTTGTTTTTTCTCTAAAGTAACAACCTCTGCGGAAAGCAGACGATTTGCCCTCCGAGACTCGTCTAACATGCCAGTGAGCTCGGAAACGCAAGCTTTTAACTTGTCAATCTCATTTGTATCATTATAAAGGTCACGTTCATGAGCCTCACAATAACTGAACTTGATTGCGAGTCCATATTACCATCTAGCAGCGGAATTGCAGGAGAAGAAACACCTGAGAGCAGATCCGGATCAGGAAGAATATCAGGCCCTGGAGTATCAGGCATTAGTTTTCCGACATCTGAAACAAGTATTGTTTTTTATGGTTTACAGAAGTGCATATAAGCTGCTATTGATTGATGAGAAAAGAAAATTTTAAATAAAGCAAAGAAATTCAGAATATTGGCTGCTTCAAAAACAAAACACTAGGTAAAACAAAGGATCAGCTGATGTTTAAAGTTTTGTTGTAAAGCGCGCAGAAGTCAATTGGGCTGACGGATAAATTGAATCAACTGATCAACTACAACAGTTTGGTTGTCGGGAGTGTCATCGAATTCATTTACAAGTTAGTCAGGATTTGCAGGCACAGAGGTGTGTATATTATGTGTATGATTTTGAAGCATTTGCGTAAAAGGCGCGATAGGGTTGAGAAGCAGGAATACTGTTCAGAAAAGAACTCCATGAGAAAAGAGTCTGAGCGCAAAAACAAGTTTCAATATATAATAATGAATCAAGTTTTTCCATGCTGCCCAATGTTCCAGTTCATCGGAAACGCTGGGATTAAAATGCATTAAAACCGGATGAGAATATTGGCTGCGAGGACCGAGGTATGCTTCTCTCCCCAAAATGCTGCGGCCCGGGTATTTTAAAACTCGAGCCTTCAAGTTTTCTCCTTTGGTTCTGATAGGAAAGGAGACCAGCGGTATTTAATGAACGTAATTTATCACTAAAATCTAATCGGCTGAAAACACTTAAGGATTCGGGCGGACGAGCGACATAATAATCATCTCCATAGTGCATCCAGATGCCTTCAGAAGTGTGGTACATGTAAGGTGCTATGGGATCACAAGCAGTTAACACATAGTTTGGATAAACAACTTGTGTGATCGGATTCATGAAACGAATTTGCGTATCATTGCGCAAAATAACTGGAACTTCTTCCGTGCAGTATGGGGAATCCGCAACCCTAGCTTCAACTCTTGCACATTTGTGAAAGTAAAGAACTGCACACGCTTTTTCTGCATGTATATCAACCATGGAACCAGATCCTTAGAAAAAATTTGGATTGTCCAAATTTGACGCTTAGGAAATGAGTGCATTTAATATCATCTGACGCGTATTGCAAACTTCTTTTCTGATGAAGTTTACATTTGATTGCCGCGAAAGTTTACATTTGATTGTGCGTTGACATGCACAAACTCTATTTTAGTCTCATAGACTAAGTTTGGAATCGCATCTGTGTTGTAGTCTATTTTCGGAATTTGCTCTGTTATAGGTTCAATGACAAAATAAACACCAGTGTAGGTCGTTGGTTGAGATTTGTACGAACAGACCCTAATAGAGGTGTTCAAAAGCTCAATATAAAAAACGCGGGAATCATCCCTGGAAGCTGATTTTCCACTCAAGTACATGGAATCAGCAGATGAGATCTGAACGCCAGGATGCTCCACGGAAAACAGGAATTTTGATTTAATCTCCTTAAGGAATGTGGTAAATAAGTGGTAGAGCCATATTGAAAATCAGATCCTGTAAAACTGCAGGATGATGATCTTTCATTAGGGTCGGCCACATTTAGCGACCATTGGGTACTGGTTTTGTCTAAAGTGGCGACTACTTTGCCGATAGTGAGTTTATAACATTTATAGCACATATGCTTTTATAACACCGGGAGCGTGTATTTTTGTGCTACCTGGTGGAATTCAATCAACAGGCCAGCTTAAATAAATTCCAGCTTCCTTCCCACCATGCATGAATGAAAAGGAATATTCAAAGACCTTGAAATTACCAGGTTTGTTTGGCTGACCATCGAATAGAAGATCCTCCTCAGTCATTTTGAAATTTTTATATGCAAAACCTGGAGTTTGAGACTCCGGCCACTCCAAATCGCTCGGCAAACCCATGTTTCTAATGCATAGAAAGCAGGGACTAGGCGTGAGTATTCTTTCAAATACACGGAGTAATCGATCCGGGCAGAATGCGCTATTCTAGTTACATCGTAGGAAGCTGCAAACATGCAAACAGCTCATCTGAATGTCTACTTCAGGCGCATGAAGAACCAGACCACCAAAAGTAATGTTTTTGGTGCTGAGTTTTTCGGGCGTACATTGTTCACTCGGAAGAAGCGAGAAAATTTTTGTTGTGAGAACCTCCTCGATATCATAGCCTACAAATGAAGAGAAACTGCATTCTGCCAGGCTACCCAACAACAGCAACACTTGCTGCATAAATATCATCTAAACAAATCACTCAACATCACTGTCGGAATCAAAATAAGCTAAGCAAAAGAACCCTGGGTGCCGTGCATGATCAGCAGCAGCTCTATACTGTCTAGTGGAAACTGTTGAGAGACTTGGATCAGATTGGTTTTCTGACAAACCGGCTGATGGTGACGAAGCAGCCGAATTTGAAGGGTTTATAGTATTTTGTGATCTATGAGAGGTAGGACCATGTCGTTCAGATAAATCAACCAAGACAAGATCATTGTCTTCAGCGGCGACGAGTTTAGGACGACTGGCTCTTATAAGTTGATTGGAGCGTTTTCTAGCAATCGCTGTTCTGGCGACGTAAAAGGTTCAATGCGATCGTAATGAGCAATCTGTTGTTTTTTTTTTGACATCTTGCAGATCAAAAAAAATTTGGTTCATTACTTTTTTTACGCAGTGAGGCCCAGACCAGAAGTTTTTGAGCTTAGGAGTTTGTCCTTGCGAGCAGATTGGTGAATGAAGAAGCACCATGTCTTCCTCCTCATATGAATTACCGTGCTTTTTTTGTCAAAAATTGCTTTCTGTCGGCGCATTTCCCATCCGTTCCGAATAACTGAATTGAATATGGAAGCATATTCAACTAATATTTGAAAAGTATAGTCCCGATGACCACCAATTGGAGAAGGCAATGTTGGATATAGCATATCAATAGGCAGCAGCATTTCTTTCCCGAAAACTAATCGGAAAGGCGATTGAATTGTTGACTCATGAACTGCTAAACGATACGTCATCATGAATGATTGAAGATGAACTGACCAAACACCCTACCTCTTTTTGCAATACTTTGCCAACCCGTCTTCCAAAGTTCGAATTATGCGTTCTACTTTGGCATTACCTTGCGGGAGGTATGGATTAGATATTGAGCTGGTTGATTGCAGCCGATTGCACATTTGCACATATCTGTAAAAAGTCGCCATGTAAACTGTGAACCGTTGTCACTGTGAATATTATCAGGTACATCAAATTTAGTGACCTATTGATCTAAAAAAATGCTGCAGTCAGCCTTGATATCCTGCAGTGGTGCAGCCTCGAACCAGCGAGTGAAATGATCTCCAATCATTAAGATATATTCATAAAGCTTCGCATTTAACTGACTTTCCGGTAGAGGGCCAAGGATATCAACTGAGACGCAAAGAAATGGTCCATAGGAAGACCAGAGCTGCATTTCTTGCTGATGTGATTGCTTGGGATGTTTTCTTTTCTGACAGGTTGCACAAACTGAGATCCACGAATCCACATAGTTTTCGGCCAGTAGAAACCCTGGCGCACGCGATCAAGAGTTTTCTTGTGGCCTAAGTGTCCTGACACAGGTGAATCGTGCAACTAAAGAAGAATGTTCTCAACCTGACTTAGTGGAACGCAACATTGTTGAAATACTTTAGATCCGTCGATTCGTTGAAACAGCCGGTACAAAAAACCGTCCACAATTTTTAAAGACAAAAATTGCTGCCAGTAACACTGCAAAACAGATGACCGACCAAACATCGAGGCTCTAGGTTGTTTTTTCTCCTGATTGGCACCATGATTTGACTGCCAATATAATTTTATCCTGGTCTTGAGTTTCTGCAAAACGCAGTGGCGAAAGAGCAGAAGTAACAGAGGTAGCCGATAAATTCAATTTTGGTAATCTGGAAAGAGCATCAGCATTGTCAAAAGTTTTCCCAGGCCGATGAACAATTTCGAAATCAAACAAGCTTAGCTTTTCCAAGTATCGCGCTACTATTGCATCCAGCTCTTTAAAAGAATAGAGCCAAACAAGAGCGTGATGATCAATGATTATCTGAAACGTTTGCCCCAGAAGAAATTCTTTGAAAAATGACGTGCAGAATACCACAGCAAAGAGGTCACGTTTTGTAGATGAGTAATTTCTTTGTTGTTTGACCCTTCCACAGCGCTTTGCTAGCATATGCAATGACTTTTTCAAATTTTTTCTGTTTTCGAGAGAGCACAGCTCCAATGCCAGTAAGCGATGCGTCAGTACAAAGAAGGAATTGATCCTTTTCATTTGGAAACCCTAAGGTGGGAGCGGATACTAGCGCTGTCTTCAATTCTTCGAAATCCTTTTGACTGACTTTTTTTCATTACTAACTGAGCAACCCTGTGATTTATCATGAAACATTTTTCGCCGCGGTACAGATCGTCGGCGTTCTCCGTACTGTGATGGGCTACGAGAGAAAATTGGTGATTTCCGTTTGTTAATCGGAGATGATTTGTGAGGGGAGGTGCCTGTGCAACCCAATTTTTGGTTCATCGGACAAGAACGTGATTGATAACTAACCTGCCCGGCCATGAGTTTGTCAAATTTACGAGAAAGCGCTTCAATGGAACTCACGGAAGTAGCAGATGTCGGAGTTTCATTTGCATTTGCTTCAAGACGATAAATTGCGTCGAAGTGAAGTGCTGACACTAAGGCCGTTTTAATATCAGTGGGCTTGTTTTTTTCTCAATTTGACTCGTACATGAAAATTGTGAAGGCCATCAATGGAAGATTGAAGCACAATATGATCTCTGATTGCCTGCGTGTCTTGTGGATAAACCTTATTAGCTAGAATTTTGAGCTCTGCTAAAAATTCACTGACTTTTTTAGATTCGCCTTGAATAAGTTTTCAAGAGATGAACGAAAGAAATCAGGTGGGTCCTGGTATTGGCGCAAAAACTGTTTTTAAAGCTCTGAGTAACCATATTTTGTGGCGTTATCTAGTGACTGATAATATTCAATAGCACTGCATCGTAATCGCAAAGGAAAAGTAGTATGGCGTTTATCAATATAAACCTGTTGACGAGCGCTGTTTTGTTGCGGAGTACCATCACTATTGTATGCTTTTTTGGGTCAGTTATGTGGTGGCGAACTTAAAAAGTCGAATTGTGTTATATGAGCCTGAATATCATTTGTTCCGTTGAAAGGCTCTTGTAGAAAAAATTTAGCTACTGTGTTTGCCTATTGTGACATTAAAACATTTGAAAGAAAATCTGCACAAAGTTCCCAACTTGGTATTGACCGGCAAGCCAAATACCGGTTGTCCACAAGTATGGCGCCAGAAAAAGCTGGCTGCTAACCGAACAAAAAAATTAACGCTGAGACTCTTTAAACCTAGGATTTTAGGTCTCTCGTCTTCAGTTATATATCATTGAGGTTGCCGTAGCAGCCGCTAAAACCTCCGTCACTAGGCCCCTTAATCTTACTATGAGGGACCTACAGACACTGGGAATGTAGAAGCTGCGGAAGCGAGGAGCGTCTAATTTCCGATAAATCGGACAACGCTTGAGAAGCCTCTGAAATCAGTGCCTATTTGTCAAAGTCTACCAAAATTTGAAAACAATTTTTGTCCAACTAAGAAAAGGAACAACCGTTATCGGTCAAGCAGAGTACAAAAACGACCAATTATTTTAGTTATTTCTTCGAAAAAAGTAATAATTATCAATGTTCCCGAAAAGTGCAGGAACTTACATTTTTGAAAAAAAAATCTGAAACCTGTCACCAATATAACAATCCGGTGTTTTTGCTTAAAAATTGACTTAAAAGATTCGAATGCGGGATTCGTGGTTTGTTTTGTTTTAGATAATTTAATTAAGTTTTATATTCAAATGATCTGACCTTATTACTGACCTCAAAGTTTCTTGCTTGAATTCAAAGTAATTTTGAAAAAGAATAATTTACGTTTGATAAGTTTATTACAAATAAATTGTCGAGAAAGAGCTCAACAAACAGGATTGGAAGCAGAAAAGGATTGTGTGTCAAAGGGCAAAGGAATAGGGCCAACAGAACAAAATCTCAATTAGCTCTGAAACACGCAAAAGCTAAATAATTGGGTGCCAAATTTTGCTATAGAAAACAAAAATATACTGTGCACAAGTGGCGCGAAAGTAAAGTATAGATCAGGCGTAAAGGCGTCTAAAGATTAATGGATTAACAATTTGAAACCTAACAATGCCTAAGAAGAATGGGCTAGGGCTGTTACAGTATCATGAGATCACGGTCGTTAACACGGTGGTTTTTTTGATTCTACACAAGCCCTGAATGTCAATCAATTTTGCTTCTGCTATTCTGACAGTGAGATAAGTTAGCGATATTTAGCAGTTAGCAAAGAAACTCCGTTTGAGATTCAGTTAGAATGCTTAGTCCTGTTTCCCGATGTCAAGCTAGGTGTAATACTTCTGGGAGCACAAAACTATTGATGGTGAGTGCTTTCCTATTTAGAAACAAGAAGTTACTGTTTGTTTTGCGATTTGAATGAGCCGATTGTTTTCAATTTCAGGAGGCAAAATGTTGCTCCCTAATAACCAAAGTTGGTTTAAAATTTTTTGTAAATCTAGCGATTTTGACCCACATATGCCTGTTTATGCTTAGAACTTCTATTTTAAATTCGTTAACAGTTAACTGTGTCGCTTCTTTGTATAAAAAAATATCACCACTCTCCCTTTTAATTATGAAGGTAACACAGACGGATGAAAAGAGCTGGTTGAGAACATCATTGCTTCACTTCTCTTTGCAAAGGGATTGATAAAAAGAGGAGTCTAGTTAGTTCTTTCACAGCCTTCGTTCTCTCCCATGGAATAGCAGCAGACTTGATGAAGAGATTCTGAACCTGAAGCCTTTGTCGTAGTTGTGTATAAAAATCACTAATAACTGAGTCGAAAGCCGTGAAGAAATCAACATTGAAGTTCGAGTGTTCTTTTTCTAAAAGCGGTGTATTGATTTGAAATTTTCTCTTGTTTACTAGCCACAAAGGGTTCTAGGGTTAAGAGATCATGAATGCAGTGGAAATTTTTGTACCAAGATATGACAGCATCTTCAAGTCTGCGTTGAGTTAACTAATCGGTCTGTAGTTTTTTGCCCATTTAGGGTCTTCTGCATTAAGAAAAAATTATGTATCAGCCAATGTCAAGAATGAAAGTAGTTTCTAAGATCCAATTGCTTGATTGCATATTTCGGACAGAAGTGAAGACAAATTTTTTTTCGAAAGTTTTGTAAAAGCTGGAGTTTTTCTGTCAATTCAAGGCGCTGTATCTTATAAGTTTTATAACGGCTACTTGCATTTCACCAGCTGACGGTCGCGAAGTCCATCGCAATTGAAACTTTGATTATTTTTAAAAAATTGCTTGAAATGGCAATATTTTTGTATTTATTGACTTTTCCGTTGCTGTGGATTTTTTCGAGCTTTTCAAGTTTTTTGTCATTACTACATTCAGTTTTGCTTTCAGAGTCTGTAGTATGTTCCAATATTTTTGCGTTAAATAGATTCCTTACTTGTCTTCAACGACTTGATTCTCTGTTGTGACATTCTGTTGCGATTGCTCCGAATTGTTTTAGAAAAGTTTCATTCTGAAGTGTTGATCGTATTCAAGAATTTTCTATAAATATATAGCTGCGTGACTTGGCCACATTTTGTAATTTTGTTTTTTTTTTTTGTTTTTTGAGCCATTCATCAGCGTTGCAATCAACTCAGCTTTCATGGATACCCATAGTTTGCAGTGTGTGTCAACAATTCAAATTGAAACGATTATAGTGGTTGTGTATATTTTCTGGAAACAGCACATGACGTTAATTGTTCTATTGAGGCGGAAGAACTGTGTTAATTGGTTTCCATTGACTTGTTTTCAATGCCAAAAATTTTGTGATGACAATGCGCTCTAATGAAATTTATTGATGAAAACGTTTGAGAGTTCTTGTTTTAGTGGGTGAACTATGTAGATCACTAATCCCCGAAAAGCGTTGCTTCTATTGGGATTGAAAAAATTCATGTTGCCAGTGATAAAAATAGGAGGTGACTGCGGTGAGACGTCGGTAACAGTTTTTTTTGCAGAAACATGCATTTCCACTGACGAAAGTGTCTTTTTTGGTAAGTATTGCATAAGATGATATCATATTGAGCACTGTACATAGTTTGACAATCTTTGTTTTCGTTGTTTGCTTTGAGATTAATTGATTGTCTCCCTACTATTACAAAACCACAAGACTTTTTTCATAAAAGACGATAGAGAGTTCAAGTTGATTATTTGCATGAATTTTTTTCTGAGCTTTTGGAGTTCGCCAGCTTTGAAATCTTAAATTTTTATAGGTTTTTTTTGCATAAGTTGTCAACGTTGATTAGGTGGAATGGTTTTGCAATCCTCACGGGTTAACAGAAAAGACTTCGGATTTTTTTTCTGTTTTATGTTGGAATCGAACAACAATTTAACAGGCTCTTCATGTTCAGAGGGTTGCCATTTGACATTTGAACATGCCTTATCACCTTTGCATTGCATTTCCCGAATACCTATGTAGAAATGAGTTGTTATTTGGTGACATGTGTCTACAAGTATACTGATCTGCGGAAACTAATTTTTTGTGCTCATTTTTTCTTTGGACTTAGTAACATTTTTTAAAATTATCGCACTTAGATGGACATTTTTTGTTGTTTTTTTTTCAGATTTATTCATAGATCTTTTTTTCCGCTTTTTTCGTCATTGAGCAGGGTAGGATGCCTGTCTGCCAGTAACTCATTACCTTGTCAACAAATGTTCCGTCTGAAGTTCCGGTTTCCAGGAAACTGCAGTTTGGACAAATTCATGATCCCTCCGATGATGTTGAAACACAAATTTGACTGACTTCTCATAATCTCGCTCTGTTGTAAGCATGGGATTGATGTTTCTTTAATTCTTTGTTGCTTCAGTCTAAAATTTTTGTGTTTTATGTACAGAGTTCTAATTTTTAAGCACCATTCATCACGATGTCCTTTAGATTGTAGCCCGAGATTCTTGAAAACTGCATTGATGTAAAGACGGTGCCTGAAAAGAATTTTTAAATCCAAACGAAGATAGTTGTATGGAATTTGATCTTTTTTCCGTTAAGGATTTCGATGTAATCTTGGTCAATTTGTGGATTTTGAGACAACTCTTCCGCAATTTCCATCAAATGGTGTTGCGGTAACAGAATAAATAGCATTTAAATTAACAATTCTTAACCTCGTTGATGGTGGGTTGAAGTTGATTTCGGGTTAAAACCTAGTTGAAAGATGTCTTTTTCCTTTTAGTGGAGTTCAATCAGATTTGACTGAAGTAACAAACTGAGTTGATCAGGGGAAGAAAATGGCCAGTGATTGCAAAAGTTTTTCTTTGACAAAAGTTCCTCTTCAAATTTTCAGCCCTTGACTCGGGGAATTGGTTTAAATGACTTGCATATGTAATTTCTGTGCATTAATTACACTTTCATGTGAAGAAACAAAATTTTGTTTGAAAGTCCGGCAATAGTTTGAAATCTTTGCTGGTTATTGATATCGCTTTCTGTTTTTCTGATATCGAGCCGAAATTATTTCAGTGCTATGCACCTTGGTTATTTGCAGCCCCAGATGAGGTGCGCGACACAAGTCGGCTCCTATTAGACCGTCTACAAAAAAATTAGCTGTGATCAGGTTTTTTTCGTTCATACACTGGGGGTACCAGAACACTTTGAGTCACTCATTGTGGGTGCCAGATCAACTTAAATCGCGCACGGAGGGTAATAGAACAACTTGATTTGCGCAATCGGCATGAGCTGTGATTTGGGGTTGCGAGACTTACTTCGGTTGCGCATTGGGGGTACCCCGACCGTCACTTTAAACTGTTGAAATAGAAAGGAGAATTGGTACAAAGTATTTTTTTCATGGAAAAGACATCATTTGATATAAATGGTTTTCGGGGTCATCGGTAGAAAATATTATTTCCGAGCAGAGAAAAATAATTCATCTCGACCTCAATTAAAAACGCTTAGCTGTTAGTCTGGTTCTATATTTTAATCAAGCGAAGTTAAGACTAGCGCCTCAGAAAACAGTCCATGCGTGGGTTAGTTATCTCTTCATTTTTTGGTGGACTGGCCGTTTTTTCGGTTGGACTTCTTAGGTCTAAGCAGACCTTCTCGTAAATGTTTCTGATGAGAGACCATCCAGATCATACAAAAAATAATCAGAAATTAGGCCACGCTTTGAACAGACTACTTAGAATCTGGGTGCGGCTCTGTGCTGACTTTTGAGACCGTAGGTAATCTTAATCAGACAGAGCACACAATGGATGCCGTCCTGATCATATTTTGCAGACTAAATGTAGTGTCCTGATCAGACCGTGCAGAAACTGGCTGAGGTCCCGGTTAGTCTATCCAGACCGTAGATTGTGCCGCCAGACTCTGTGGAGCAGTAGCGTTTCATCCCCGTGCGGGACAACACAAGGCGGCCTGATCAGGGCTGGCTTGGGTCGCGCACCTCGTCTTGAGAGTCATTTAAACTCGTACCCAGGTTCAGCTCCGATCGGCTACATTTTGTTGGGCTACGTTTCAATGTTTTTTTCTCCAGAGCCTTCAACGGGTTCGAACTGGGCTCCAGCTGGCAAGCAACGCCGCCTTTCCTCTTGGGCTATTCCCCTTGGTATGAACTGGTGAAGTGAGCGCTATTTGTATAAAATCACTCTCTTTTTGTATGTTGATTGCCAACTACAAGTTGAAAATTCCGTGGCTTATAATGAAGTAAACATAAACTGTTTATGTTCACGATGTCGCAAGGTACAGTAGGAGCTCCCATCAAAGTATAAAAATGAAAAGGAGAAACGACAGGTAAATAAGCCGATGCCAAGTTGGCTGGTAGCATTGCGAAAGAGTAGCACAGGGTTGCCAAAGTCTTACCTTGAAGCTAGCAATGTGAGGGATCTTTATGAATTGCAGTAATTGCCATGGCTTCCGCACTAATCTCCCGAGCCAATTTTATAAGTCACTGGTCTGAAAAGATCTGTTGACCTCAAGTAGCGCTAGTTTACAACTATAAACCTCCGCAAAGTTCAGACAAAAGATTCCAGTGCCAACAGTGTAAACTAATTAACAATTTAGACATATCTCATTATGAGACAACTAAGAGTAGTAAGACATCATTTTTGAATGAAGTAGATCATATATGCATGATACTTTCATGGTAACCAGGAAATCGTAAATGATATTTGTATGATTACCGGGAAACCAGAAATGATTGCGAACAGCTTCTAACGCAATGAAAACAAAAACTAGATAGAAGAACGTCGGAAAGTTTCACTAGTCAAGTTGAAAAACTGACTTTGGAGATCATTCCAGATTGTCCTGGGTGTGTTTCCGTCCTTTTGTCTCATCGAGAACGTTGTAAAAATATCATAGTTTGTATTATCATAAAGACCACTTTGTGGCATAAATCATATATAATCTTGTATTAACAGCAAAATACTTTGTTTCCAAATTGGAGTTTTTGTTGAATATATTTTAAAAACATTTCCATTCTTTTCGGACTGTGTTTTAGAAGATACAGGTTTCGGTTTATGATCTTTTCTTTGTTGCCAGGAACTTATAGACTCCTTTGTGACCTTGTATGATTATCGGGATTTCGAAGGAAAGGAAAACTTTGATGTTTCAACTAAATTTACAGATCTGGTTGACAACAAGTTATAGTAATGCGTTACCTTGTTGATCGTTTGAACAGCTTTCAAAACGTGTATGATCTGATTGTGATTACCGGGAAGTCTTACAGATCATATTTGAGCGCTTATAATTACCGGGTGTCATATCTGACCTTGTGTAATTACAGGGTGTAATATATGACCTTGTATTATTATCCAGTTGTTTGTATGTAGGGCAACCCGGGTAACTGCTTCGGATTTGGTTTCATGCTCAGTACATTTCGAAATAAGTCGTCGCCAATTACTCGCATCGCGCTATTTGTGAAGCACTGCCGAACAAAGTCACATTGTAAAAAGGTCACGTCTCACTGATTTTCCAAATTTGTGACTCACGAAAAACTTCGTTTACATTTTGTTGGGACTCTCGAGATAACAGCGTGCAAGAGGTTCTCAGGATTAGAAGAAATACGGCTGCTTAGTCGAAATGCTATGCTTAACAACTGCAATTGTCCCTTTGGTGAGAAGCTCTTCTTGTTAGTGGTGCAATTTGTACAGTTTTTTTTAATGTCTTCTCCTGTGGCTTTATGTTTGGGATCCTATAATTTTTTCTGCACATACAAATTAAAATTGTAGAAAAAGTGACATTGCTGCAAGTGAATCCATTTGAAGTTGGCTAAGTGTTTTGTCCAGTTTGTTTCAAGAAGGGCAAAATCAGAGTCCCTCATGATGATAACCAGATTTGCATAACTCGATCCTATTAATTGGACACTAGCTCATTGTTTGCTGTTTGAGTTCTCTTCGTCATCCAACTAATGAATTGCTCTCTACTCGTTCGAGCGATTCAATTACTGCATTTGCGGTTGCCGAAGAGCAGCTTTTCCTAGTCGAGAAATCGTCGGTTTTTAGACATAAGATATCGTTGGTATCGTAGTTTTTTTTTCTAGGCAAAAACGACGTTAGCCCTCATGATTTCTAGGCCGACTACAACTTTTTTCTTAAAAGGCTATGAGAGTAAAGTGTCCATAAGATAACCTTACAATAACTTTTCAGGAATTTTGGTTTTTCATTGTTTACTTGGTAGGTAGAGAGATGAAGTCGCGAGGAACAAGAAAAACGGGTCATATGAGATGTCCAAGTTTGAGAGCTTCAGACAATGAATTGAAAATGTCAGCACAATAGGGTGGTGGCCAAAAGATGGTGGTACGAAACAACTGCTAGTCCATTTTCGCAGTAGCTGCGCCTGCTTATACCCCCGTAACGCTTTTAGCAAGGGACTATCCCAACAATTTTCATAATTATGTCACGCGTAAGCAAATTCCATAAAATTTTTGTGCCTAATTTGCTATATATCTGATTTGCTATATATCCATAAATAGATTTCAACAAGATATCTCTAATTTGAAAAAAATAGAGTTATTTACTGTTAGAACCTGAATAAAATTCAGTAAAGCTCTTGGTTGAGTTCGATTGATTGTTGATTGAAAATTAATTTTCACAAACTCGTTTCTACTCTAATGTGTCCCCTCCCACAGCATAGTGAGCAAAAATAGCTCAGCTCCAGTAGCACGAGCTATATTTTTACATAGCAAGGTGCCAGATAACAACAAATAATTTGAAACGGGGGTGGGGCATTAAAACATTGGGATAGGGGGACAGTATAGAACCGATAATTCAAAACCCCAATAATTTTGTTTCCACAAAAACTCCAGTGACTCTCGGGTTTCAGCTGTCAGAGACAAATAAATAGAGAGTTTATTCAAATTGCAGCCTATAAGCATCCAAGGATGCTGCTAGGCAAATATTTAAAAAGGGACATCCCGAAAACTATTATAATAAAGTCTCTCGAAGTTTTTGAGACACATATTCAATTGTTCAATTTATTCTAACAGTAACAACATAAATAAAATAAACAGCTGGTTAAGAATTGGAAATAGATGAGATTAAAGCTCTAGTGAAGTAAAGCTAATACTAAAGAAAGACAGAAATTATGAACAAAATAGCCATTTGGTAAAAGAAGTTAGTCGATGCAAAAACTATCTCTGTAATATTTAAAAGTGAACAAGAAGAAAAATTTGTTACAAATAAAAGGAAAACAAAATGTAAACTTACACAAGATCTAATTAGTTTGAAAATAAGTTATCCTTCTTAGGATAAAGCTGTTGATAAAACACTACAATAAATTACAATCCCTCTATTTTACTATAAACTGTGAAAATAACCGGTGAGATCCGCTAAAATTGTACCGGAATTTTAACTGGAAAACGTGAAATATCTCGAGAACTTTTACCACTTTGAGTTATCAACTGTTTTTAATTTCACGACAATAAACTTATGTTTCATATTCTTTTGAAAGTATGGGACCAGAACGTTCAACTCTACCTTCAGTGTCTCGAATACTAACAAGCAGGCTCGGTAATGTGCGCACGCACATAATGTTCCGACCCCACTCATCTATATTCTTGACTTAATTGGCTACCAAAAGATGAAGAGATGGAAAACTTTCAAAAACATACACATCGTTCTATAAAAACCAATGAAATATGAAAATGGCACACTAGAGGGCCTATGAAAAAAGTTGATAAAAAGGACTACTAGAAAGGAGAAAAATAAAAATCAAACAACAAACATTATTTATGACCAAAACTATAATAAATACTATAAAAAATACAATAATCAAATCTATAATAAAAAAATCATATAAAAATCAAACTCTCATCAGATAAAAACCAAAACAATTTAACAGGTATTTCATTAGAAAAGATATGATGAACTTGTCCCCAATACAACTGGTTAACAGGTAGACAAACAAGAGCAAACGGGTGCGAAGTTCAAAAATACTTTTCCATTTTTGAAAACAATTAATTTCTCAGTTATTATTTTAATTAGATATCAACTAAAACCATCAAACTAAAAGGTTCATTTATATCTAAATAGGTAGCAATTGATACATGTCAACATGCAATGTTCGATGGCGCAAAATTTCAAAGCCAAAGGGACCAACGGTTATTGTTATAATTTAAAAAGAAACCAAAAACACTTTGAAATGTACAAATAAACAAAAATCTAACATTTTTTGAAATCTCGTAGTAACAATAGTGACAAAGCCGAGAAACGAATGTTCGAAGCTAAAACCGTTGTAAATTATAGCTCAACGGAAATCAGTTTTGACCTGTTTTTACAGATACTGAGCTACAAATCAACCGAAAAACTATTTAAAAAAGACAACGCTCAAAAACCCCAAATTTATTTTGAAAAGCAGATATTTTCAAAAACAACAACAGACTTAAGATTACAACAGAAAGCGACGGATTACATTGCAACAACTCACGAATCCAATTGGACCTGTTAATAAACAGACTAAGTCAGGAGCCAACGAAGAACAAATTCATAAAGAAGCCAAAACTTCAAATAATTTTAATACATGACGCTGTTTAAGGCACTATAATTATAAGATGTCACCTGCAAGAACTGTAAATCATCATTTTGCCTTCATCTTAACATCAACGAGTCGTCATCATAAAAAGACTACTTAGACATGACAGCAAAAAGAATCCCAAATAATGAACAGTTTAGAAATCTCAAATTATTTTATGAAACTATATGGTCGAAGCAATCAGTCTCAACGCACAACCAAGCGCGGAAAAAAAACAAATCGACAAAATTAACTGAGATTACTAAAGAAACTTAGTTACATGGTGATGAAAATAAAAGCAAAAAGGAGACAGATTAAATATTTTTTTCTTAAATTTAATTTGAAATTCGTTGAAACAATTAGTTTTTAACTGAAATCTCTAATTCGGTTGAGTTATACGTCTTGGAAAGGCAATTAAGATCTACATTAACTGAGTATATTGCGTTTGGCAACGAAAGGAAAGACAAACTTAGGCAAAACCAAAAACCCACAAAATTTTGCGAGATACTTGTGCCTCAGCCCAAAAAGCATAAACTATTCAACAAAAACAATTACCATATCTAGATACGCTTTTTTCCATTGTTGTGCATTTCTCTTACAATGCTTTTCTTTAATTGGACTTTTCATTAATACGATAGTTCATCAAGGAAACAAAATGCACTCAACAAAACGTTCAGTTATGATAAAATTAAAAGAAAAATTGAAAACGGGTAGTACCAAAAATATGAAACCATTAGTTGAATACAAAATCGTTACCGAAATTAATCTATACATGACTGGAAGTCTGTTTTTTCCTGTTTTTACTTAGACTGCGGCCAAAGTTGAGAGAAATAAGAAAAAATAGTGGGAAAATTTACCGATATTTTCTCAAAAAATATGTTCAAAGTCTTAACAGACATTAGACAACAACTGAGAAACATTTGTAGGTTTTTTCAAAACTTCTCAAAAATAAATGGAACCTTGATTGGAAACACTAAGTCATTGAGCTACAAAAAATTATAAGAAATGAAAACAAAACGCAGGAAGTCCATAAATCTTTTACGAAAACAATTGATCAGAGCCATAAAATCCATGAGCTAATTCTGAAACCGTAATATATTCTCATTGGGTTTTGTTTACTGTAAACAGTGTCCGTCATTAATTGAGCACTGATTTGAAAGTCTTGTCCCTAATTTAAATAAAAAACATTTACATAGGGGAATTATCGAAAAAAAAGGCTGCGCCCCATTAAAATATAAAAAAATTTTATCATAAGGATTCACGATGAGATCAAATTCATCCCAGATATTGCTGAGCGTCTATCAAAATGCTCAATTGTTGAAATGGTTGCGAAGTACACTAATTTTCTTCAAAATTTTTTGGTTTGTCAAAAAAAATAATGCATTATGTATATTTATCGACATTAAATTTGCAAAAAATTGGCAAAGTTTAATTCCAGAAGGCTCTTAATGCCAGCGGGAATACAATTTTAGGAAGAATATGGCCGCAGTTAAATATTGTGTACTTATAGCAGTAGGGCTTAAAAAGCCATTTTTTTGACGAAAAAAATTTTGAATTTTGAAAAATTTAGCATAAATTCTAGTAAAAAAAACTCGGATTCAACAATTCAGCAGCCCACCTCTATCTTTAGAGATAAAATCAATTACACTACAATTAAGAGGTTTAACAAATTTTAGCAATATTGAAGAAAATTTGGTCAAAATTGACAAAATTTTGTTCAAAAAAGTGAAAAAAAAGCAGCTAAATTACGTCTAATTTTCACAAAACTTTAATCCACGATAAAAAGCAAAAATTGAAAAAATCTTTTTAATTCCATATTCTACGCTGCACGGGCTTTCTAATGATACCACTCACAACTCTCTGATAATATTATATTGATTGACCAAAATTTTCTGAACAAAAAAACCATTTGTGTATATAGTTCCTCCCCCCTCAGAGGCGTCGGAACAAAAAATGACCAACATGTTATACAGAAGTTGGTTTTATGAAAACTGTTTGTTCCAAGAAGAAAGAACATTTGAGGAAAATAAAACCGTTATGAAGAGCAAATTGTATTTCAATAGATAAATGATTTGAATTGTATATAGAGATGCTTAGCTACAACTTAACAGAAATTAAATTGGCAGATCTCAAAAATCTATCTCTTTTATTAAAAACAAATATTTTTAAAATCCATAGCAAACAAGAGCATTCGACTAAAAGAGCAGACAGTTTGTCTTGCAACAACTCGTAGCGACTGTTATTAATATAATTATTTCATAAGATTACAAAAAACATTAAATACTAGCTGGACTACAAAAAGAACCACAAAAACTGAAAACTATCTAGACTTCACAAAATTCTTCTGAAACAATTTTTGTCAAAGCCCTGAAAACATAATTTAAAACGTTTAAGCAACAGAAAAATTATTGTTTGATTCAACAAAACATTAAAAGAGCTGTAAATAATGAAGCTAATTTACGAAAATTATACAACATTGTAAAATACGAAAAAAAAGCAAACCAGAACAAAAAGGGATAAGTTGAAGAATACTCTTACACTCTTCAGAAACTTAATTCGAAAGTCAAAACAATCATTAGCTATGTGCCGATAGCAGTTTTTAAGTTCAATTGTTTATCCATATTTGGCCAATGAGACCTTTAATTACACAATATTTTGGCATATGACAACAAAAAGTAACAACAAATAAAGGGCAAAAATAAATGAACTGTACCAATTTCTGCAAGAGAACGGTGTCGCAGCCCTTCAAAACATATGTTATGAAAACAAAAAGTATGTTCAATTGAAAAGTTTTAAAGTTTTTTTCACTTAGATTGATAGATAATGTGACTATTTACAAAAGAAACAAAAACAACAGCAAAAATGGGCAAATATGCACAAAAATCAGAAAATTTTGTATGAAAACTCGTATTACCGAAAACAAGAAAACCTTCTGTTAAAACAATCTTCCACAAAATTAGTTTTTATTCTATAAGGAGGAAAGGTTCACCTGTATTTACTGAGAATAAGCAAAATGTTGACTAAAATAATATAAAAAATTGACAATTTCAAAAAATCACAGAAATTTCCTTAAAACAGATACATTCAATAACATATGAGACATTAGGTAACAACCGAATGAATAAAAGAGGTTCAATTGCAACTGTTGAGGAATAAATTTAGATCTTTGAGTCGTTTGATTTAAATATCAGACTGCCAAAAGAATAACAATTGAAGGCAAAAGACAAGATTTCAGTTAAATTTCACTAAAACTCTTCCTCAAAGCCATAAAAACCCTTTGGTTCTCTGAGAACAAACTTCATCTACAATCGGCCTCAAATTTACGTAATTGGTGCTGTCATTAATGGAGCCATGGATAAAAAATTGTCAGTAATTAACATTTAAAAAACAAAAGCAAAATATTTTGAAAAAGGGCAGTATCAAAATAATAACCAAAAAGTCTCTGATTCTAAGAATCCATAAAATTATCGAACCTCTCCCTCATTTTGTCCCACCAATTCGACCAAAAGTTCCAAGTGTTTGCGAATTAGACCAATTGTTGATTGGAATTCTTCAAATATTAAATAAAAACAACGATGCATTTTGTATAAGTATAGAGTTAAATCTGCAAAAGAGGCAAAGTTTTAATTCCACAAGGCTTTCATACGGCGCCTAAGTTCAACTGGCGCTCTTTTTGAGAATAGGGAGTCTGTGTTATGGTTTCTAAATCACTAAGTTGGGCAAACTTTAATAAAATGGACCAAAAAAGCATATTTTGGGCCATTTTTGATTAAAAAAGATTGAATTTTGAAAATGTTGTCAAAAGTTTTAGCCAAAAAATTTCAATCAACCAATTCAGCAGCGCTCTTCTATCTCTAAAGGTAGCAGCAACACTCTGCCGTTAACAATTTAAACTTATTTTGAATTATATTAGCGAAATTGTGCCAAATTTTAGCAAAAATTACTGAAAATGTGAACAAAAACAGTCGAATGTTCACAAAACTTTAATTTCGATAACCCCCTGTACAAACCAAAAATCGAAAAAATCTTTTTAATTCCGTATTCTACGCTGGACGGGCTTTTTAATGATACCACTCACAATTCTCTACGATGAATATATCGATCAGTCAAAACTGACTGAACAAAAAAAACCCAAGTGAGTATATAGTTCCTCCCTCCCCACTTAAGTGGGGGTCGGAACAATAATTTAAGGCAGCGAAATAATTTTGAAAGTTTCTCAGAATTATCCCTCAAAGATATTTAAACCTAAAACTTTGAGTAACTTTCAAAATGAATAAATAAAACTTTTTTGAAGTAATCAAGGGACTTGGTGATTTTTAAAAAGATCAGTCAAGTGATAAAACTAGATGACTAAATTATCATTCTCATCTAATCTTTTATCCTTACTGGGCGGTGATTTGAAATTGAAATATTGTTCACATCGAAGTCAACGAGAAACCATGTACTTTATCGAGAGCCCTTCAGTGGATTGGGATTTAACGCAGAAAACTTTATTTCTCATCATCAGTAGTTTTAACAGGATAACTGTTGAATTTTCCAAATAGTTATCGAATAAGATTATGGATCTTGGAAGAGACATGTAAGATCTTTAAAGACAACAATCATCGCAAAAAAGACTAAGTGGTTGTTTATAGCGTTGTCTCACTTTATCAATAAAAATAAAGCTTTTTTATTCAAAAGGCAAACAGAAATCGCCATATAGTTGACAAAAATTGAAAATTTGAAGTGAAACGATATATATTACAACCAAATCCACATGTTGAAAATTTTTTATGCTTGAGATTTTTTCATTTCTGCATAAAAACCAGAGATTGAGTTTAAGATCTCAGAATTTGTACTTGTGATGTTCTTTGTTACAATTTCAAACTTTTTTAAAATTTGAGCAGGTAGATTTTGCAAGTGCTGGCTTGTGTAGGCTACCATTTCAACCAATGGATAAACAGATAATATAACTTGTGTCTGACTAGCCTTACACAATAGGAAAAATTTAAAGTGCAGATTTTTTAATTGTGTATTAAGCAGAATTTTAGCCGTGCAATATTCGAAATTTTATTAAGAACTTACGAAGTGTTAACTAGGCAGTGAATTATCTAGTAAGTGCTGATTCAACAGTTTTTCAGAAGTTTAAGAGATGTTTACACGAAAATTTAGTCCACAATCATTGGGACAAGCTCACCTGTACTTTTTCAAGATCTTAATTTATTTGCATATTTGCATTACTTCACAACTGTTCGATACGTTTTATAACTACTCCATCATTTCATAATTATTATTTTGCAATTGAAGATAAAATAGAAAATCAAACAGTACATTATCAGCGAAGATTCTAATCGTCAAAACTTGTGACATGTTATTTAGTAGATGAAGATAGTTTTTGGCATGGCAGTCATATACATATTAAAGTCATATAAGAAGGCATTGCAGTAGTATACCAAAAAAGTTTAAAAGCGGTGATTCAGCATTTAATTTTCACAGGCTGCGTATCTGTCCAACTTCCTAAATAAAAAACAAACATAAACCAACTAACGTCGGATGAACTGCTATCAAGTGGTTTGCGGCGGGCAATTAAATTTAGTGGGTGCAGCTAACAATTTTTTTATGAGCGCAAAAATTACCCGTACCGAACTCCAAGTGCAAATCAGTATTGGGCAATTGTAAATGCAAGTCTCCTATGTAATATATTTTGCTCGCTTTCTCGCTTGAAATTTGCTTCTTTCAAGTGTATATTAACGGCGCAAAAGACAAAATTCAACAGTCATGGTGGTGCAGGAAAAAGAACGAACGTAACATAGCTGGCAGATTGCCAGAAAATAGCCGCAATAGATTCGTAGATCGGCAGTCTAAAAAAAACAATAAAACAGACAGACCAAAAAAATTCGTCTTTTCATTGAAGGCTGATCTGTTATATTTTGATTTAAAATCTGTATAAGTTATTGCTACCTCTATTAGCTGATCTCAAATAACCCGCATTTAGAGTGACACACACCCATTTGACCTTATCTCTTTGAATTGAAGTAAATAAAAGTCAATTTCAAAGTGAGGAAGTCATTTTTGAGAGTGAGGTAAGTCAAGTGTGATCAAAAATTTAATCACGCACATGAACAAATAAACTCGCTCCACTCAGAGCGAAAAATGACGTCACACATGCAATTCAGTTGAAATTGCATGAACGAATGAACAAAAAATGGCTGTGACATCATATGGTCGTAACAAAAATCATGACGACGAAATAAAAAACATAGCAGGACAAGTCCTGACGCACAATTCAAAGAATTTTCAATGACTAACCAGAAAACTAGACCTTGAACGGACAATGAATGGATTGGGAAAACCATTTAGAAAATAATCCGATCCAAAAATTTGAAAAAACAGTAAAAATCAAAGTGAAATTGCCGCATGTGAACAAAAAACCACTAGCGAGAAAGTGAATTTTTGTTCAAACACTGTTTTGTCACTCTACTTTAAATTTAGAGCGAAAAAATTTCACGCCGCAAAACCACTTGCTTTTTCGCTCCACTTCCTGTTTCGGCGTGACCAAAATCACTACTCCAATTTGACTTCAAAAATCATGAAAATGTGTGAACAGATCTTAAAAAAAAAGACAGCGCCCCAATACAATTCAAATTCTTTGAATTGTAAAAAAACCAAGAGAAGGCCAATAATAGCCCCAGCTATCGCTGTGCGGCTATTAATAAGGAGCCTGAAATTGTGGGTTCAATCCCCGCAGGTAATTTTTTTTGCACTTGACCCAAGCCTGAACATTGTAAAATCAGACTGAACGCAAGTTTGACAAGTCAAAAAGGTGACATGACTAAGTCTATGATTCAGTAATGATGAGGAATTGCATTTACTGAAACGCACTGAAACGTAATGATGAGGAATTGCATTTACTGAAACGCAATTGGAGTTAGCTACGGGTACTAACTGATAGGTTTTTGAACCCTCAATTTCTAGGACTGCAGTCTGAAATCTTACCCACAAAGCTATAGTGGCTCACGCACCGACAATTAACTTTATTTTAGCAAAAAATTTTCGAAATGAGAGCAATTGAGGGCACACAAAACTTAAGAATGTTGAAAAACGGTCAATCAAAACTTATGCGTAAAAAGACATACGTCTACAACAATTGCTTCAAACTTCATGCGAGAGCAATTATGAGCGAATTAATAGAAATTGATTGACGAATTAGCTACTTCAGATACGCAGTCACAACCACACGAGATAATCTGTTCCAAAAACTGTCACCGCGATAAAAATTGTACAAATTAAAAGCTGGGTTTGCGGTCAGTACTATCTAATTTATAAAACTATGGATTTTAACAAAGAAAATAAGCTTTCGTTATGTAAGTGTGACAATGAAAAATTTTTTGAGTTCTGTTGCGATAGATTGTTCATCTTGGATGGTTGAGATAGGGTGACGCTTTGCCCAAATTCTTCACATTTTTGGCAGCCCTTCCGATTCGTTTATGATGACAAAAGAGTACACAAATGGCAATTATTCCCACAACAGAGCCAGTTACTATCAAAGCTGCCACTGATCCTTTCATTTTACCCACGCCTGAAAACAAAAATGAACAGTTTCTCATCATGCGAGATCTTTGAATTCATTTTTTAACCCCCCCCCCCCCCCCCCCACTCAGTTACCAAAGTTTTATAATTTTACCTCAACGACTTGTGTTTGAGTCAAGTTGAAGGGTTTCGATGTCTGTGGCGTATACATAATAGAAAAGTATTCTCGCTTTCAAATCTAAATTATGAAGTAAAAATACGAACAACAC
Organism: Convolutriloba macropyga; assembly: GCF_964194025.1. NCBI lineage: Eukaryota > Metazoa > Xenacoelomorpha > Acoela > Convolutidae > Convolutriloba > Convolutriloba macropyga. Next base: position 32,675,296 of record NC_134479.1, on the reverse strand, counting down.
ATGTTAATTCCCCTAGTCGGAAAAAAATTATCTTGCAAGATCTTGCAAGATTCCAGCAGAATCTTGCAAGACAATGAATCTTGCAGACTAGAATTTCTGCAAAATCTTGCAAGATCTTACAAGATAAACTTTTTCTTGCAAGAATCTTACAACTAAACTTTTTTCTTACAAGAATTCGCTTTTGTTTCGGCAAAATTTGTGTTATAATTCAGTCTTTTCCTAACGTGGATTTTCTATTTGCAAGAATCTTGCAAGATAAACTTTTTCTTGCATGATCTTGTAAGATAAATTTTTTCTTGCGAAAACTTGCAAGATAAACTCTTTCTTGCAAGAATGTTGCAAGATCTTGGAAGATAAACTTTGTGCCTCGATTAGGGTCGTGCTAAACATTGTTTAAAAGTGCTTTTTGTTTTTTTTTACAAATTGGTATATATTGCTACGTCAAAGTCTCTTGTTTATCTTGCCGAGATCTTATTTCTCGAAACCCATGCAAAGATCTTGCATGATTGTGCAAATCTTGATATTTTCATGGCAAGTACCCTGTAGGTTTGACAAGTCATCAATCGGTTCTATTTCAATTTGACCAGATTCCACCACAAAATTTCACCACAAAACTGTTTCACCAAAATACCACAATTTTTGGATAGTTATGCCGTATCCCGGAATTTGTTAACCAAGAACGTTCGCATCCCCATCTTTCAATGTTAATTTTCCCAATTATTTAAAGAACTAAAATCCGGGATCAAAATTATCCTGACACTTTGTCGTGAAAAAAATTGCACTCAATGCCAAGTTGCTAATCTATCCTACGATAAAGACTATTTATTTTAATTTAAATCTGCGTGGTCTCCATTATCAAATAATCTTGGTTTATATTGATCTAAAATTTAAATGTTTGCTGATTAATTCTTATTGCCAATCTTAAGGTTTTCTCCGATCTCTGACGTTTCTTCCTCTCTCCCTCAGACTTTCAACTCTCGTTTTTTAATTTCCTCGCGTTAATGAACTGCGCTCAAGTATCCTCCTGTTGGAAGACATTGCTTACGAAAATACTCCCCTCTCATTGGGTGAGTACAATAAAAATTCGGGCTTGTTTCTAATTCATCAAGAGATTGATTCAGCTCAACTCAAGCGTCTAGGAAAAGTTATCTTCACATTGCGTCCCACACAATCGGGTCGCTGATTATCAGACAGTTCAACTACTTGCTGTGTTCAACTACGGAGCTCGTGACAACAGCATATTAGCTGATCCTCGTATGATGACAACAGACAGTGACTGAACTGCTCTGTCGAAGGCGATGGATTGTCCCACTGACTGATAATTTCTGCTATCAGCTAACAACGACATGCGCAGTAAGGCCTTCTTCAGAGACCTCGACAGACCGCACAAAACTTCAATTGCCAGCGGGACGAACAAAATTCCTTGTTGAGCACAACTATTTTCATATTGAGCATATTTTCGATCTTCAGCAGCTTCAATTGCATAGCCTGACTTCTCTGCCGCATGAGAAATAATGTTCGGTTGCAGAGAGGAAGTCACGGTTATGTCTAGAGCAGCAGATTGGCCAGATTTTCAACAAGGCAGAGAGACGTCTCCTGGGCGTGAGTTGTTTTCTGCAATGAGATTGCGTTTTTCAACTACAGGAGACAACTTAGCTGCTGAACAGGCAGAAGCTATACGATCGCGAATTCTATCGTGCCTTGAAATCGCATCTCCCCTTCCATGGCAGGCAACTGCATGGTCACCAAACGTGTCCAATGTACCTGACTTACAATAAGGACATTTTCTTTCTTGGTCATAAACCGCGATCCCGAGCGTGTACCTGACACTGACTTGAAATTCCTTAGCTGAAAGGTGTAGACCCATAGCGATAATTGGAGGCGCGGCAAGCCATGCTCCGGAATGAGGCAGGCATAGCGATTGGAGTCTCGCTTTTTTCCTAGTTGACGTTTGATTTCTTATTAGGTCAGCATGTTTTTCTTTATCAAGTGCTTCTTGGATCTTCTTTTGCGTGTGCGAAAGTATATTGAACTGTTCCAGACTCTGGTGTAATTCTTTAAAAGTGTCACTTTCTGAGGGACGCCTACTTGTTATTCTGTACACCAGCTCGTCTGAGGCTAAAATTGAGCCCACAAACGCACTTCTGTATTGCTCTTGTGACTGTCTCACCCCAAGTCCCGACAAACTGATAGGTAAGGAAGACTGTTTCCATGCGTCATCATCAATAATTGAGCCAACAATTTGATCCAACACTTCTCTTTGGCCGTCATCGAAACTTTTCATTACTTCGAGCATCTCGTTTGATGGAGTGTTGGTTCGTAAAGAGTATACTAGTTTCGGAGTTCCCAAACAGTAACGAAGGATACCCAATGCACAGTGAGGATCGTTGAGGTGATGTAAATTATCCAGCATAGATAAAATTTTTCGAACTGTCCTCTTCAAACAAGAAGCGACAAACTCTTTTGAACCAACTGCAGCAACCAGAATTTCAAAACCGTTTCCCAAATTCCTTTTTACTGCCAGATCAACGGAGGGTAAATCTTTAATTGACCACAGCTCACATTTGTCTTTTCTCAAGAATAGGCCTCTCTCAGGGCCTTCATTGGCTAGGATTTCAAGCGTTTGTTTGATCTGATCTTCAGAACCAGCAATAAACCCATCATCTAAGTACCAAGTGTGCCGTACCAAATCCGGAACTGAAGTCTTGATCTTCTGTATGATCGGCCATAACGTCAAGGAGAACAAAAACGGTCCCAGCGGATCACCCTGCTGAACACCCGATTCACTTTGAATGATTGCATTGTTATAAAAGAGTGGTGTGTGCTGGGAGTAGCAAAAATTGGTGAACGCGGCAATTCGTGGAATAAATTCATAAGTTGCTTTTAATAAGTGTGATCGCTTGACTGAGTTAAAAGCGTTTTGGAAATCAATTTGAAGCACGCCTTCGTCCGTCTGAGCACTTACTATATTATCATATGTAATTTTTGACGAAAGAATGATTGCCTCTGCGCCTCCGCTAATGCCGACTCCCAATTGCAAACAATTAAATAGCTCAATTGCTTCTGATTTAGCTTCACTTGCCAAGCATTTTGCTATGAGGCGTCGCAACACTTCGCCAACTGCTATCGGACGCACCCCACCTTTCTTTTTGGATAAAGCCGTTAGCGAAGCGCAGCAGAGTGCTTTGGAAATAAAAACAGGAAACAGACCCCTACTACCAAAGTTTACAAATTTTGTTACCGCTTTCAGTGCAAACTCGGACCGATCGGGTGCAGTGCAGTCTACTGCGTGCTGAAGATGTTCTGGAAACATCTTAGAGGAACCGGCTGCAGTGTGCTTGTTGAATGTCTTTAGTTGTTCATAAACTACGTTTTCACTAAATTGGAACGCATTGGATGCAGCATCTTCAGGTAAACTGACATCAGGTAATGGTTCTTTCGGTTGTAACTTTTCCAGTGCTTTGAATGTAGCTTTGTTAGCGGGTGCGAGACCCTCAGAAGCTAAAACTTTAGCAGCTCGGCCATATTGGCCTTGTAGGCACAACGTTTTCGCTCTGACCAATATTTCTTCAATGCTGTTAGTTCTCTGTCTTTTTGATTGTTTCAAGGAGACAGCTTCTGACCAAAGCTTCCCATATTCACCGGCGTTCCAACGATCAAAACGTTCTGCGAGACGTTGGTCTTGATTGCGCTTTTGCTTTTTGCCTCCGCGGTTACAAGCACGTAGAACGCATTTTGAAACCGCAAAAAGTTTTTGCCAATTTGTCTCATTGTCTGGAGCCTCAACACATTCAAGGAGAATACCTGATATTAATTGAGACCATCTTGCTCTGAATTTGATAGGAACAAAGCGACATGTTGGCACGTACGAACTCAATATTGTCAACACCTCTGGCAATTTGTTACTCTCGGACTTTATTGAGAGATCAACACGTTCAAAAAATGAGTTAGTCAACTGACTGGAATCAGTGAAATCACAGGAGATCAGTAGATTGTCTATTTTAATTGAGAGGTCTGTGTTAATTTTCCGACGGCTGCACAACTGCTCTTTGTATTTTGAATACGCTCAAATTGATTTTGAATTGAACCAAGCGTCGTGCTCTGATCCCCAACCAAAATATCTTATTTTGGTGTACTGATCGCAGTTTTCTAGCGCTTGAACTCTGTAGAGTTTATCTGCGGTATCTGGCGGAAAAAGAATTGTGCCTGCAGCTACGTGAAAAAACTCTTTAACACATACAATTTGCAACTCCTGAGTCAAACCCGTATGCATGTCTTTGCTGGTTTCAGGATTTTGTAGTTCGCTTTGTATGCCTACATTCTCTAACTGCTTTTCACCGCTCTCGTTGAAAATTACATTTCTTAAGTTGTATTTCATTTTGAAAAAAAAACCACAGGCTCAGGGGAACTAATTTTGGAAAATAACCCAACAAACAAAGACTGTTGTATGTTGTAAGACGATTGTTTTCACAGGCAAACCGCCCCAGAAAACTTGGGGGACAGACTGGGCTGGAGGGGTATTAGGAACAATCTCACCGGATATTAGGCACTTCGTCTAGTCCCACAGACAGGACGCAAAAACAGGAAGCTTCTGTAAATTTCTCTTGTTTGCTTGTTGATTTCGCTCAACGAGCTAACAAAGCTAACAACGCACTTCGATAAAGACCGACTAAAACAACAAAACAATAATAAAATTCGCGCGAAAAAGCCAAGCAAACAACAGCAAACTCTAGGAGAGACCCGCTAAAAAATCTTCGCAAAAATTTTGCAGTAATCTTACCGAAACATGACATACTTGTAGAAATCTGTCTGTTTCACCTCATCCCAATTAGAAAAGCGAGTTGTTTTTGATATCATTTTGTCTAACTTTTTGGGTGACGAGTATGCAAAACTGATAGACAAACCAATCTCCCTTTGCGGAATTTTTTACAAGTCAAAAAAATTGAAAAAATATTACGATTATATACTCGATATAAAGTACGATTATAAAGTTTGGTAAGCTAATATTCTTTTTGAGTTGCCACAAACATCATCAGCACAAGATTTTTCGTGGAGTTCTAGAATTTTTTTTTATGTATAATCACTGAGTGAAGGGTTGGAAAGAATCAAATTTCTTTCAAAAATTCCACCGGATCCAACCAATTTCTCTGCCTGAAAAATCAAATATGATTTGCTGTATATTGTAATTATCAGACGACAATAAAAAGGTTGTCAGATAATTCCAACCGTTATTTAAATTTTTCGGGGAATTTTTATTACCATGAAGATTGACGGCTGTTGATTTCCTAGATGACGAGCACAGTGTTTTCACAGACAGCAAGCTGAAATCAAAACAAACAATGACTGATAAGAGATTAGCATTGTTTTCGTTAAGCTTGCCTGCACTTTAAGTCGGATAAAATCGATTCCACTAGAATTTCTTTGATCAAAAAAGACAATTATAATTGACTAAAGAATGAACGTTTTGACAGTCTTAAGAACTAT
>NC_134479.1:32628170-32669612 GCF_964194025.1 Convolutriloba macropyga | reverse complement strand
AGGTGGGGGTAGCTAGGAGAAGGGAGGGGGTTAGATAGATGGTGGGGGGTTTGTGCGGTGTAGTTTAGATAATTAAAGGTGACTTATATAGGAACAAAATATCGCAAAATGACCTCTTCACCATGAATATTACCAGCAGTACCTAATTACTATACATTAAAACAAAGCTACTGTTAAAGTCCTGATCGAAAACAGAAGTCAACAATCAAAACGGTATGCTCGAACAGAAAGAAGTCAAAATTCAAGTCATGAACAAACCTGCTTTCTTCTAAATAACAACATAGCCGGTAGAATACCGGAAACGACTCAATTAGTCGTGCATTATATAATCTCTAACCTAACCTTACCGAAATCAGAACATCAAAATAGACAAGAGAAAAACCAAAAGTAGCCCAACAAACCACATTAAAGTGTTTTAAAAGTGCCAACAAATTTTTTGGTGCCGGGGGAGCTAAGTGGATGGGTAGATAGGTTGGAGAGGTGGGTACTGCTGGAATAGGGGGGGGGGGGGGAGGTGGGGGTAGTTAGATGAAAGGAGGGCTTAGTTTGGAGGGTAGGGTTAGGTGGGGGGTAACTTGAGGCGGGGGTAGAGGTAGGTGGGCAGGGTGGGGGGGTAGGTGGGTGGTGGGGGGGGGGTTGTATTGTAGTTTAGATAATTAGGGGTGACTTATATAGGAACAAAAAAATCTCAAAATGACCTCTTCACCTTGAACATTACCAGCAGATCCTAATTACTATACATTACAAACAAAGCTACTGTTAAAGTTCAATGTTCGGAAACAGAAGTCAGCAACCAAAAACGGAGGAAAATGCGCGAACAGAGAGAAGTCAAAATTCAAGTCATGAACAAATTTGCTTTCTGCTGAAAAAAACCTGTAGAATCTCAATACTCCTTTTCGAGTCGTAAAAACCTGTAGAGTCTCAATAGTCCTCTTCGAGTTGTACAAATAAGTGGTTCTACTTCTTTTCACTCCTATTCATTTAACCCCCTATCATTTAACCCCGATTTATTCACCCCTCCATCATTTAACCCCTCTTTGATTTCACCCCTCTATCATTTCATCCCGCCAATTAGCAGTCGATATTAAAGACATGTTTTGTCATAATTAGGTGGATAAATTAATCCCACGTTCGGTTGTGGTAGTTTCATATTAAGTCCCACGGGCCGATGAGGCATGGCCGTGGCCCGCGAGGCATGGCCAAATAATTATATTGCTAACTTACTAATCCTTATTTTATAGATAGATTAAAATCGGGGTGAAATGATAGAGGGGTTAAAGATAGAGGAGTTAAATGATACAGGGGTGAATAAATCGGGGTTAAATGTTTTGGGGTTAAATGAATAGGAGTGAAAAAGCGGGACACCAAAAACAAGTAACTTTAAATGTTTTGAACTTATCTTTTTGATATTATCAATTTTGCTACATTACATTATCTTATTAGAGCTTGCGTGGTTTTGGAGTATTAGAGGAAAAAGTAGGCTAATCATATAATGCAATATCTCATAAACCAATGCCATTTAATTGAATTAACTTAAAGATTACATTTACGTAACAAGAAAATACATTAATCCATCCATCAGCAGAAATAAAGGCGACAGTGGTAATCCTATGCGTCGTAGTTGAGCCAACTTGGATTAGTCATTACAAAAATAAAAACTATAAAATTTTTATTGCTCATACGTGAAGCATCATCTATGAACTCATGAAGGTCACAACGCATTTCTTAGTATAATCTTTGTACGAAATCAGAGAAAACATTACTTTTTCTCAAAATTTTTAATTGTTTATTGAGGCTTTTAAAAGCAATAGCTTTCGGCATGAAAACATAACTTTTCTGGAAAAAACTGATTGTTTGTATGATCCGTTTTTTAATACCAACAAATCATGTAAATCATAAACTTGTTCCGACCCTATTTAGTAGGGGAAGAAATATACTCAAATGTGTTTCTTTTATTCAGTCAATTTTGGCCGATCGATATAATCATTGTAGAGGGTTGTGAATAATATAATTGGAAAGCCAGTCAAGCGAAGAGCGTACAATTAAAAATATTTTTGTTAAATTTGGTTTTTTCGTTGAGTTATCGAGGTTTAACCTTTTATGAACAATTTAATGAATTTCGTTGTTTTTGTTCACACTCTCCGTATATACCCAACTTTGTTAGCCAATTACGCCACAAATTATGTTAAAATTTTTAGCAAAAGTGTTTTTAGTCTTGATGAACTGCTTGATCCAAGTTCTTGGCTCAAATTTCGGTCTTTTTTCAAAAAAATTAACCCAAAATAAGCTCTTTTAGAACGGTTTTTGTTGAAATTGGCCGGTTTAACACACCTAAAAAAAGTGGACATGATCTTTGTTAACTCAAAATGGGGCTAATTTTACTTGTGGTTTCTGTGAGAGTGGTCTTGAATTAAAATATTCGTGGTTTTTCGCTAATATAACTCAATAGTCCAAAATGCATAATTTGTTGTTTTTTGATACAATAGTTTTTTTCTGACAAGTTAATTTAATTCATAAATATCGGAGTAATTAAGTGTTCCTATAGAACAAACAGCAATAGCAACGCCAAATTTGGTCTAATGGATAATTTTTAAAGCCCAAACATAAATTGGATAGAAATCAGTTCCTCGACCTTTTAATGATATTTTTGCAAATTTTGCTCTCGGTATGTTAATAACAGAACAAAATATTTCAAATCAAGTTTTAAAAATTATAGGTTCAACTGGCCTTCTTTTATAATTTCAGGGAAACCTATCTAGTTTTGTAGTCAAAAGCTTATGATTGTTTTGAATTGAATTTCATGAGCATTGTCACCCTTTTCCCTTTTTTGGTTTACTTGTATTTCATGGTCCGTACAAACAGGTTGCACCGTCTTTCTGGATTGAAAAAATTTATCTATTGCTGTTTTTTAAGTAATGCTTTTTCAACTTTGATCATACGGGTTTTGGCGAAAAAAAATGATTTTTGGAATTACTCCTTTTTTTGAGGCTTTTTTGATATTCACGTAATTGACTGTTCCGATATCACATTATTGATGTTTTAGAAAAAGTCTCAACATAGCTTTTGAGCAAAAATTTTTCAACTCCTTCAACATTTTCTACCAGAAGTTAATAAAATTCTTTAGCCTTTTAACTGTTTTTTTCCGTCTTATGTAAAATTCTGTATATTATCAGTTCTTAGCTGCTTCCTTTGGATAAACTTATTTACTGATTGTAGTTGATGGCTATATTTTTTCATGACTTTGAATTGCATTTTGCTATTCATTTTGTCTACTACTTTTTACCTGGTCTTATTAACAACAAGTCGCATATCACATTATTTTGCATTGGAAAAACTCAATTCAACTTAATTGAGTTTTTAAATTAATTTTTTGTGTGTTACTTGCTGTTTTATTGGTCTCGACGCCGGTTTTTCGCTTTTTTACTTTTTGTTTTTTTGTCGTTTTTCTTGTAGACGTATGACCTAATCTGAATATTCAGAGATGTCAATTGCTTTCTATGGAGAAATAATCGAACCCCTTTATTGCTTTCCCATGATCTCTAATGTTTTTGTAACTTTGAAAGAATTTGTCTAATCGAAAAGAAATGTCTTTTTTAACTTTTGTCCTTTTTTTCTTTTTTTTCTGTCTACTTGTTACCTTGTCTCAGTGTTCAGATAACACTTAACACCTTACTGCTGATCAAAGAAGACAGAATTGATTGTATTTTTTACGGAATATATCAGGTTTTTAATGGTTTCAAAACCGTTTTCTCGCAAAATTTAATTAATTTTTTGTTTCTCGCCTGTCTTTGTCGTTTGTTTTCATAGAGGTTCGACATAATCTGGACAAGGAGAGGTCGCAATGTCTTCATTGAGATAATGTCAACCTAATTAAAGATTTGACTTGATATCGATTAGAATCTGTGCTTTTAAACAATATTAAACTATTTTTTAACTTTGACGTTTTTCTATTTTGTTTGCTTTCTACGGACTCCCAATAAAAACTAAGCCCGTTTTTTATATTGAAATTGAAATCAATTTGTTTTGTTTAGTTTCCATTTGACGCTGTTTTACCTTTTTTGTTATGATTTTTTATGAAAAAATTTAGGTTTCGTTTTTTGAATTTTTGTTTGTCTTGTATCGTAGTTTTAATGATGGCAGATCTCCTCGGCTATATATTGTGGCAATATTTATATTACTAAGTGTTTTGAGTTCGAAACAATTATTTTATTCGGTGTCCCGCTTTTTCACCCCTATTCATTTAACCCCCTATCATTTAACCCCGATTTATTCACCCCGGTAACATTTAACCCCTCCATCTTTTAACCCCTCTATCATTTCACCCCGATTTTAATCTATCTATAAAATAAGGATTATTAAATCAGCAAAATATAATCATTTGGCCATGCCTTAGCGGCCCGTGGGACTTGATATGAAACTATAACAACCGAACGTGGAATTAATTTATCCACTTAATTATGACAAAACATGCCTTTAATGTCGACTGCTATTTGGCAGGATGAAATTGTAGAGGGGTGAAATGATAGAGGGGTTAAATGATAGAGGGGTGAATAAATCGGGGTAAAATGATGGGGGGTTAAATGAATAGGGGTGAAAAGAAGTAGAACCATTTTATTCATACACTAATTATTTTTGAACACTAATTAGTTTTTGGAAAGTTGCCTATCTCCTCCTCGTTTGGTAGACAATTAAGTCAAAAATGTGGATAAGTGGGGCTGGAACTTTTATGCAGACGCAAAATGCCGTGCATCATTGTCGTGAAAGCATACGAGCTCGCTTTATACCCTTTCTAGACTTTTTCGAAATCGTCCTAGGTATGTGAAAATAGCGGGAGACTTTTTTTGCAACAATTAAATTAAAATTATAACCATATGGTTAATTATACTTGAAACAAAAAATACTTCAAATCATTTAAGCACAGATTATAAAGATCAATTAATTTTCTTAAAGAATCACATTATATAATTTCTTCTGATTGCTTTTCTTCCTAAAAATAAAAATAACTTATATATGTTATAACTTTTACTGACGATAAACATAACATTTAGATTAAGGTAGAATTGAGTTGGACTTTGGTACTAACCTGCTTGATGTCATTTAGCTGAACTTTGGTGATAGTGGTATTATTGATAACTAATTGTTTGAGTTTCCACCACTCGAAGATGAGATTCAATACCAAAATAGTTGAGATATCATTGCCAGATATATCCAGTCTCTCTAAATGCGGAACTAAAACAAACAATTCTTTAATAGACTATTTTTTCTTGTTTGATACTCCGTTTCATTGAAAATGTTGAATATCTTCAACATGAAGAACGCTTACAGAAGTATCTTGTAATCTTACTAAGTCGATTTTTTAGTTTAGTTGATAGCTAGATCGCCGAGTTTTCGTTACTTCGCGCACATGAAAGATCGCAAAATAAGTCTGTTCTCAATTGATTAAATTAATACAAAATGAATATAAATTTGAAGAAAAAGATTAAAGTTAAATTGTTGCAATATTTTTATATTCGAATTTGATCTATGTTATAGTTAAATAGTTTGCTCCCCTATTGCTCCCCTCCCCTATCCCCCTCCTCAGCAGACATCCCGGGTCGAGGTTTTTGGGTAAATTTTTGTAAGAAATGCGGTGAATGCGGTGAACTTTTGTAGGAAATGCGGTGATTGCGCTGAATGCGGTGAAAATAAATATTTCACCGCATTTCACCGCATTTCTTACAAAAAATCACCGCAAAATTCACCTCATTTCTTACAAAAATTCACCGCATTTCTTACAAAAATTCACCGCATCAACTTTTGTGGCAAAATAATGTAAGAAATGCGGTGAAAGCCGTGAATACGGTGAATAAAAATATTTCACGACATTTCACCGCATTTCTTACAAAAATTCACCGCATTTCGTACAAAAATTCACCGCATAGGATTTCCACAGTTTACTCAACCTGATTTAAATTCACAAGAAATTTCAAGGATGTTAGTAACAGTTGGCGCAGTGGACTAAGCAGTGGAAGGCATGCAGGAGGTCAGAGGTTGTGGGGATGATTTTTTTTGTAAGGATACTGAAAACGCGGTGAAAATAAATAATTCACCGAGATTCACCGCATTCACCGCATTCACCGCAAAAAGATGCACTAATAAATTATTTTTTTCACCGCATTTCACCGCATTTCTTACAAAAATTTACCGCCAAACCTCGACCCGGGATATAACTGGCTCTAATTACCCAAAGAACACCGAAACAAAGGTCGATCAAATCCCTGGCCACATCATGTTAGAAAAGGCCTGTCATTTAGAGAAGCTTAATTTTTTAATGTGCTCAATTTTTCATGGAACTGTAATTTCTCGTAAAATGAGATCTTTTTTGAGCAGTGTTGATCGTGGCGGTGCAAAACAATGACTTGAACGCCAAAAATCTGTGAGAAAATTGGATTTTTTCTGCCCCCACGCTTAGTGGGTATATAACTTTAAAGGCCCCAAGGCGTGCTTTTTATAGATAATGAAATAGGGGAGACGAAAGGGGGGACAAAATAGATATTAAAAATTCAACAAACAACTATCTATAGATTGTTCGGATCTTTTCCGTTTGTGCCCCCACCCAGTACGTTATGCAACCCCAGTAACAGATCACACGCCATATTACATAGTAAATCATTATGTAAAAATATGGCACGTGCGTCTGGGGGAGGTAGGAACAAACGGAAAAGATTGGACTGTTCTTGTGTCTTTGACCCATGGCTATTTTCTAGAGTAGAAAATAAGGCTGCAAGTTTGTTTTTCGGAATCTGCTAATTCCAGAAGCGTAACTTGCTAAAACATCAAGAAAAAAGTTAATCAAATTGAAAGACTTAATTGAACTCTTTTTGTAGGGCAATAAGTGAGAGTCGTATTATCACATGCTTAAACTGGCTTTTTTATTCAGATAACTTTGAACAAACGAAGCAATTTACGCACATATTTTTCTCTGTCGGAAGTTTTTCCTTCTTCTGTTAGTCGCATGTAGTCTTAAAAACGCATTTTTTTTGAAACATACAGAAATATGCAGTTGGTTTTTTAACACCAATGTAACGAAAACATATTTCTAGAGTTGAAAAGTTAAATTTCAAGATTTTGACTCCCTTGTTTTGGTAACTATACGCTAGCATTGCGGGACATAAAGTCAAGTTTTTTTGCGGCAAATCATCGATAACGTCTTTATTTAGCCATCTTGAGTTTGCATTCGAAACATGCTACACGGGGACAACAAGATCAAGAAGGTAAAACAAGAATAAATCCAACAAAAAAAATTGTTTCCGATTCCAGGTGGAAACCATAAACACAAATAAATTGAATAAAATTATATGCAACTCCCTTTGCCTAAACTGGAGTGCGAAAAAATTTATACAAAAGATAGTTAATCCGCAAAAACACGAGCGAGTCCGGAGACAGGGCGAAAAAAAGTTCCGTAAGCCATTTTCACTTCAACTAATCTCTTCCATAAAACACTTCTTCCACTCTTCCCAGAGGCCAAATACCACTCTGGATTACGCCTTTGAGAACCCATACCATATGATTGACCTCGACTGGACATGTTCTGGCAACCATATGCTAGCATCGTGGGACATAAATTCAAGTTTTTTGCAGCTAATCATCTTTAACTATCCTTTTGAGCTATGTTGAGGTTACGTCCGCAACAACTAATATAAAATGTTAAAAAGCGCATTTAGCTGTCAGTGTTTTAAATAGTTCTTCATGAATCAATAGCGTTTTTGAAAAAATTTGGTTTGAACAACTTTGATCCCTAAATAACAAGGTTAGGTTTGATGAAACGAACCCTGACTGATTCCCTACAGAATTCAATAGAAAGTTGGAAGATAAATTGTCACTAAATATATTGGTAAATTCAGTGAGCATGTTAATTAACACTTAAGATTAGCAGAACAGAGTCAGCCTAAATCTTGAGAACTGAAAGCATTTGACTTCTACGCAAAACGCCACAAACTGTTTCAGCTGTAATCATTAAAATATTTTTTAAAAGAAGACAAGTCAGTATCACATCTATGAGAGAAATACAAGATCTATTCAGAATTGCATCTTTCAAACTGTTACTTGAAACCTTGTGGAAAAACAACGCAAATTCTAGAAAATCAAATTATTGTCATTGCTCAAGAAATTTTGACGTTAACGTCAAACAAGAAATGGGTAAAATCTATTGATAGTAATGACATATTTTCAAAATAGTATTATTAGCAAAAACAGAAAACATTTGAACGCTTCTTATGCTTGGATAAAATTTTCATTGATACTGTAAAAAATTTCATAATAACCCACCAAAATGAGTTTGCGCACAACCAACTAGATAATTTTCATAAGAGAGATTATCCAATAAGATTTATGTATGAATTGAAAAAATGTTTTATTGAATGTGTGCCTAAAATTTTTTTTTGTGTGTTTTTGTCATTTTGAAGTTTTATTTCATATTAAGTTTTTACAAAAGACTTCTTTTTCCGGTGTTTTGAAGATCTGTAATTTGTTTACTTTTTCGTCAGCTGAGAAAATTGTAGCTTAGTGTTTGTCCTCCTCAAAAGACAATTTCAAACAGATCAGTAGATCGGATAGTGCTCTCACTGGTTTAGTTTTTTGGCTCTTTGATATTGGTGGAAGTGTAAACCTTTGTATCTATGGATGAACTGTAACTGGCAACAGAAAACATTTTATTTTATTGTTATAAAGAAAAACATATAAACAGATGGAGAAAAGGAAGATGCGCTTTTCTTATTGTTCTTTTTCATAGTGTCGTCAGTTTTAATAAGCAATTCTGTAATCAATAACAAATATATTCAGCAGACAATTAAACCTGCACATTTTTTCAATGTTTTCGTTAACCGTTCTGCTGCGTGATTAAAATCTTTTTCAACTAAAATACCAAAGTGCTCGTTTTGCGACAAAACATGGGATTCAGTTCTCTTAAAAAACATTTACTCTTCACGGACAATTTTTATAGTTATCAGGCAACAACTGTTCAAGTTTTCAATCCGGAAAAAGTGCAGAGTAGTTAAATCAGGGGTACTTTGGATCACATGATCTCGAGAAATGAGATTTTCATTACATATACACAGAGAAAAGCGCCTTCTGAATAGCATGCGAGTAATCAGTGATAACAGTTTGCCATTACACTTCTTGCTTATTGTCTCCAGTTTTCCTTGGCTGATTTGCTAGAGAGTGAGACTACTGCCAATAATAAACATAGCCGTCAGATTGCCAGAAAATAGCCGCCGTTACCATGGCCAAGATCAGGATTGAAATTGAAAGAAGAGAGAAAAACTAGTGAAAAAGTGATTTTCGTACAAACAATTTAAAAATGCGAACTATTTTGATGTCATTTTGAAGCTGAGCATACTTCTGTTTCGCAATGAGACCACATAGGGCCTAGTATCAATACTAATATGCATTACAGATGGTAACTAAGAACAAAGTTCGAGTAACGGCCATCAAAAATTGGGTTTTATGAGTTTATCCCGTTTCTATTTTTGACACTGACTCTGTTCATTTTGACTTGCTTTGCTGAGCAACTGCTGCCTGAAAACACCTTTTAGCAGAATGAAAGAACATTGAAACTAGCCTAGAGAAGTCAAAGAATTCATGCAGAATGTTGAACAAGCTGTCACCTAAGGTAAGATGGAAAGTTTTTATTCGACGAAGTAAAAAAAAACATGGCAGGACAAGTCCTGACGTACAATTCGGGGAGTTCATTAAATTAACAAAAATAGGCCTAGAATGGACTATGAGTGAAATGGGAAAAGCATTTGGAAAAAAATTAATCCAAAAAATCGAAAAAGAAAACAGTAAAAAATGAAAGTGAAATTTCCGCATGGGAACAAAAAACCACTATCGAGAAAGCTCATTTTTGTTCAAACACTGTTTCCTCACTCTACTTTAAAATTAGAGTGAAAAAATTTCACACCGCAATAAACACGCGATTTTTCTCTTCGCTTCATGTTTCGGCGTGACTAAAATCTCTACTCCTTAGATCTTAAAAAAAGACAGCTCCCCAATACAATTCAAATTTTTTGAATTGTAAAAAAAAATAGGTGCGCTATAATAGCCGGCTGAGCAGCGGAGGCTGCTTTTAATAACAACGAAGTTAATAAACAAAGCGACTTCCGGTAGACCAAAAGGTGTCAACCCAGAACTTTCCTCCTATGGATCTTAATGTCATAGATGGAAAAAAGTTATACAAAATTGATAGGCTTACAATTGTTTGATAACAAATTTCTATGACTTTTTAATATGTTTTTTTTCCAAAAATTGTTACAATACGCACTCTAATTATTCAAAAAATCAGCCCATATTTATCGATTGAAGTTAGCTCACATGAATGCAGATGCTATTTTTTTAAATAAATATGATTGGTTGATAAAAATGAATCATCGTTAGTTATTATTATCCATAGATAATTATAGCACGTCCATATCTTTTTAACAAAAATGCAAGTTCTTTCCAGATATTTATCAACATTTATCTTTAACCTTTAACCTTCCCATTGAAACGAGACTTGGATACATTGTTCATGGCCAGTTCTAGTCCACATTTCGTCAAAAACTACTATATTTTTATATGTCTATTTTCTTGAAACAGATGCAACCTCTTGCAAAATCGTGTAGACCTTGACTTTTCTATAAGAAACATATCGCGACGACTTATTGGGGTGTTTCAAAATTTGTTTCACTGGATTCAGAATTAGAATCGTTCTGCTCTTACATCTGATGACTTCGCGACTCTCAGCGTCTAGTTCTCCAAAGCGAAGTTTCATGTTGTGCAGTTGAAGTGTCTTCACCATCGGGAATTGCTCACTGACGTTTTTCATCACCCGTCGCAAGGATTTGCCTAAACATTTTTTTTACTTTTTATTTACCCTTTTCTGATACAAAACACTTCGTCTTGGAAATTCTTTATTTAAGAAAATCAAAACGTGGCCATACAGTTCAGTTATACCAATCCGGACTTGACTCTCAGAGCATTTCAGCGCTGAGCTAGTACATTTCAAGTGTAAAAACTTAATTCAGTCCTGAAACATTGAATCTCCAGAATATTTTAAGTTTCTTCAAATATTCAGAATATTCAACGTTCTTTCCGCAAAAAAATCAGATGTGACAACAGAAAATTTAGTTGGTAAAATTAACCAGATCCGTAAAAAAATTAGAAGTATTAGAAAAAAACATTTAATAACTGATGAAAAATGTGAGAACTATTGACTTTAGTTGGCAATTATTTTACACGATAAATTGAAGAGTACTGGCAATCCTAAAAAACAGAATGTCTATTCTAATTCACCGCTGATTTGCTCTGCCACCGACCTCCGGGAAGATCGCAGGTTCCTTTCTTCTTCATATCTCGTAATAATTTCCAAGACTGTTGAAAAAACGATTTTTTTTCACATTTTTTTGTTTCAACATAGCCAGTTTTGACGAGCACCGGCAACGGAGGTGGTAGACTTGCTACTATTGCAAAATAAATGTTCGCAAAAAACTCAAAAACCGTCATCAAAAGACACGCTTTTAATTTTAGAGATATATACAGGTTACCGTAGGGCAGAAATAAATCTTCACACACACAAACAGAAAAAGTGGAAACTTTTCTTTTTAAAGACTATTAAAGAGTGCGTCCAGTCAAACTGCTACAACCAGTAAAATTCAACTACAAAGAAAAGAAACGATTCAGTTTTTTAAAAATGAGATCTAACCTCATTTCGTCAACAAAAATCAGTAATGATGAAACCAGTCAATTCAACTTCTCCAGATATTGATTATAGTAGTCCAGAGAAGTGTGAATGATTTGAGTAAAAAAATAGTATTATGATATAAATTTAAGTTATCAACGGTCCTTAAATTTCATTTTTGTGTATAGAAACTAGTATATCATAAACTTTACAGCAACTGAACGAAGACAGAAAAAGGCGCAATTTTGTTGACAAAATTATCCACAAAGTTTTTTGTTAGAAAGGTATTTAGTAAATTGAAGGGTGCTATGCGAAAATTTGTTCTTTAAATCAAATTTTTGTGATTGATTTCTTAGCTCAAAATAATTGCTTCAAAAATTTTGTTTTCAAAGCCAATAGTTGACTGAGGTTCTAATGAAATGCAGCCAAATTAATAGTCTTAGTGAAATTGAATTTGAGTACTAAGAATTCTGAGGATTTAGAACCATTTTATGAGAACTGAGGTTCTCGGGAAAAATGGTCACTTTGCGAAAAACTATCCTGATCAATACATTTGGTGAACAACTGCAAAATTGGAAGTATTGGTACATAACAAACAACTTGGCTTTTTTCATCGATTCATTTTTTAGATGACGCAAATGAAATAGTATCACGGTTCATAGAATTTAATCAGTTTTAAATTATCAAGAAAAAAATATTAATATTTCTATAACTGATAGGATGGTTATTGCTCGGAGAAAAAATGGAGAAAATTATTTTTTCATCACAGTCTACTTGACAACAAGTGCACGGATCTAATGTACGGAGATTACGAACAATACTTACCATTTTGCAAACTCCATTTGCAATATTTTATCAGTTCTTTTCAAGGTAAATTTTTATGGCTGTAGTTATTCACGAAATCATATGTAACCTGATTTCCGGAGATGAAACTGTTGAAAAAAGTGAGTACCATTGGCCTTAGTTCGCAATTAATTTACACGATAAATTGAAGAGTACCGTTATAATTAGAAAAATTTTGCGTTGTCTCGTACAAAATTGACAACTTCGACGACCCACAAATCTCCTTAGGAACCTTAGGTCACTGTCTACGGTCACCAAAAATGATTTATTTGCTCAGTTGTACCACTCCGACAAAATTGTTCAAAAAGTCTCAGAAATTTGGTGATAAGCTACGGGAAGTTATTGAAAACATTCTGGGTACCGTTTTAGTGAATTGTCATTGCTCCGGGTGGTTCTGTCTATCAGTTTATTAGTTTAGGTGTTCGGCAGCGTCTAGACCAGTTTAAATCTGCTTCTGTTATCTCCATAATGAAGCTTAACGAATTCGTTTTGTGTATCACTGGTCAAAGACCAAAGCGTGACAAAATTTTCCTGGAGAAATATACTAGCTGAATTCGTTAGACTGGTCTGCACTCCATCAGAGGAAAATTCAAGAAGTTCGTGACGATTGAAGGTTTCAAGAATTCACTATGAATTATTCACTTACCGAAAAGCAAGAGAAATCTCGAAATAGCTAGATTTTAAAAATTTTCTCAATATTCCTCGGTAGTATGGATATCAGCACCGCCAATACCCGCTCTCGGTCTTCATTTGACTGCAAAGGAATTTTGAGTTAGCGCAGAGTACAGATTAGACAAACCTGTTTATAATGCAGAGTGGAGTGTCCGTACATCAAATTTGGAATACTGAAGGTTCATGGTGACCTTGGTTGTTTCGTGTCACGGGCAATGGTATGCAATAGCCAGGCATAAAATATTTTGCATTAAATTTGTTTTTGTTCGCTCTGAGGCCAATTTGGCCTCGGTAGTGGAAAAATCGAACCATATAACCGACAGCAACTCACGGCAATGCAACATCTATCTTCCATCCTTGCAAGCAAGTAGGACGGTGGCTTTGGACGCGACTATGACTTCATCGTCGCCAACCAAATTGATCGCAAATGCGGCTTTGAGTTCTGGTCAAGCTCTAAAAGCAGCAGGCGTGTGGACGTATAGCGTACATGAACGCAAATGTTCTGAAAGAGGCATTCACTCTGTTCCACATGCTATTGAAGTTCTTGGTGTTTCTCCCAGACTTTCAAGGAGACGCTGAAGTGATTGACCATTATATCTGACAAAGGACGCTTTCTTTCTGAAGGTCTGTCAGTTGCATTTATCAATATAACACAGTCAATTTTTGTAATCGCTATCCAAAGAACTGCATGATACTTGCTAGAGCCCAATGAGATCCCTGAATGTGTTGACAGTAACTTATCCAAAGAGAGGTGAGTTGCAGGTCTCTATCTGGTCAACAATGAAATGAAAATGCAACAAGTAATTTCAATAATTGTCTCACCCAATAAGCGTGGAGACTAAAGTTAATTAACAAAAAATGAGATCAGGCTGGTGATCAGGATGTTATTGCGGTGTGGATAACTGGATTGCTTGGTTGCAATTTCAATATGCGAAGTACGGAAAATATCGGTTTAAATAGGATATAATTTAATATCCTAAGATTCCTCACAAAATGTCCAGTCCAATCAGAACTCATTGAGTGATAGGTCTATAAGCATGGAATCAGTGAAAATTGGTTCTGATGATTAACTTTTACTAAAGTGGAAGAAAATTGAGTTCAGAAAACACATACTGAGATACGTTTTTAATTTTTTTTTGTCGGAAATGAAAAGCGAGCAGATTTAATAAATGGGAAAATGCATAAAAGTTCATCATCATTCTCGTAAGCATGTTATTAAAATAAAAGGAATTTGATGTTTAGGAGACTACTGTATTTTTTTAATGTTTTTGACTAAAAACAGACCCGGGCCGAGGAATGAGCGGAAAAAAATGCAAGAAATGAGCGGAACTTGAGCGGACACTTTAGCAAAATCCGCTCAAAGCCCTTACATATTTTGACCGGAATGAGCGGAATTTGAGCGGGAAAAAATGCAAGAAATGAGCAGAAGTTGAGCGGAATAAAAAATGCAAGAAATGAGCGGAATTTGATCGGAATAAAAAAATGCAAGAAATAGCGGAATTTGAGCGGAAAAAATGCAAGAAATAAGAGGAATTGTCGGAATGAGCGGATTTTTGAGCGGAATTTGAGCGGAAAAAAATGCAAGAAATAAGAGGAATGGTCAGAATGAGCGGATTTTATAGTCTGATCAGAGGACGTTTCGAACGCACTTTAGTCTGAGCAGGGACGTTTCGAACGCACTTTTGTCTGATCAGAGGACGTTTCGAGAGCTGAAATAGTTTAAATACTGTCGGAAAATTATGTTATTATATTGTTGACAATTTGAAACAGTGCAACAGTTTAATGTTAAAACAATTCAACAGATTCGAATTAAGTGATTGACAAAAAAATCTGTAAAAAAGTCCTATGATTCTTAGGGAAGTGTTGAATGTAGTTATCACAGAAGCAAATTACAACCAATAGCGCCAGTTTTTTGACGTTATAGTTTTTCATCAAAATTAATTCAAAGCGTTTCCATTTCAACAAAAAAGCGCCAGTTTTTGCATGGAGCTACAGATAACCAAAATACCCAAAACATAAAGATTGCAGAATGTTTCCTTCTACACTTTTGGGTCGAATTTTATGACGATAGTAACAATTTTTTGAAAATATTTTTGGGTGTTATTGACTTGAATCTTAACCTCTAGGTATAAAAATGAATAATCGCTTCTGTGCCAGTTTTTTTTTGAATAAGAAAAAAATAGTTTAAAAACAGGCCAATCAAAAAGAAAGGAAACTGCTTTCAACCAAGATCATCAATCAATTGAGGCTTCAACAGACCGAGAGTTTTAACCATTTTCGACTACAGTTGATCTCAAAATTATATATTGTAGATACTTAAACTATATCTGTTAATTGAAAATGAACCAAGTAGCGTCTTTGATGTTACTATATAGTGAGATTCTAATATTTTTTATATTGTTTTTCACTATTTCAAAACCTTATTCAGAAAATTGAAAAAAATGGTGAATTTTTTTAATAACTTATCCGGTGGCTTTAAGGCAAACGATATAGATCTAAATAAAAATTAGATTAATTTTTTACTACTCACATTCTAACATTTTGACGAAATTGAATTGTATTGGTGCGCTGTCTTTTTTAAAGGTCGGTTCACACTTTTTTATGAATTTTGTAGTCAAATTGGAGTTGCGACCTTGGTCCCGCCGAAACAGGAAGTGGAGTGAAAAGGCTATCGCTTTCTTGTGTTTTTACGACTCGAAGAGGAGAATTGGAGCAGTCTCTTTTTTAAATCAATTTTTGGAGTGAATTTTGAAGCGGGAAATGAAACGCGTGAAAAAATTTGGAGTGATTTTGGCGCTGAACAAAAGTGAAGAGCGGAGCGAAAAGAGAGCGGTTTTTGCTCATACCGCTGTTTTTGAGAGAGCGAGAAATTGATGTGTGAAAAAGTTTTTCTAAGTGAGCGAAAATTTTTTTGTTCAAGTGCGGCTCTGATGATTAACTTTTATTAAAGTGGAAGAAAATTGAGTTCAGAAAACACATACTGAGTTACGTTTTTAATTTTTTTTGTCGGAAATGAAAAGCGAGCAGGTTTAATAAATGGGAAAATGCATAAAAGTTCATCATCATTCTCGTAAGCATGTTATCAAAATAAAAGGAATTTGATGCTTAGGAGACTACTGTATTTTTTTAATGTTTTTGACTAAAAACAGACCCGGGCCGAGGAATGAGCGGAAAAAAATGCAAGAAATGAGCGGAATTTGAGCGACAGTTTAGCAAAATCCGCTCAAAGCCCTTACATATTTTGACCGGAATGAGCGGAATTTTAGCGGGAAAAAATGCAAGAAATGAGCGGAATTTGAGCGGAATAAAAAATGCAAGAAATGAGCGGAATTTGAGCGGGAAAAAAATGCAAGAAATGAGCGGAATTTGAGCGGAAAAAATGCAAGAAATAAGAGGAATGGTCAGAATGAGCGGATTTTATAGTCTGATCAGAGGACGTTTCGAATGCACTTTAGTCTGAGCAGGGACGTTTCGAACGCACTTTTGTCTGATCAGAGGACGTTTCGAGAGCTGAAATAGTTTAAATACTGTCGGAAAATTATATTATTATATGTTGACAATTTGAAACAGTGCAACTGTTTAATGTTAAAACAACTCAACAGATTCGAATTAAGTGATTGACATAAAAATCTGTGAAAAAGTCCTATGATTCTTAGGGAAGTGTTTAATGTAGTTATCACAGAAGCAATTACAGCCAATAGCGCCAGTTTTTTGACGTTATAGTTTTTCATCAAAATTAATTCAAAGCGTTTCCATTTCAACAAGAAAGCGCCAGTTTTTGCATGGAGCTACAGAGAACCAAAATACCCAAAACATAAAGATTGCAGATTGTTTCCTTCTACACTTTTGGGTCGAATTTTATGACGATAGTAACAATTTTAAAAGTACTTTTGGGTGTTATTGACTTGAATCTTAACCTCTAGGAATAAAAATGAATAATCGCTTCAGTGCCATTTTTTTTTGAATAAGAAGAAAAAGAATAGTTTAAAAACAGGCCAATCAAAAGAAAGGAAACTGCTTTCAACCAAGATCATCAATCAATTGAGGCTTCTTTAGACCGAGAGTTTTATCCATTTTCGACTACAGTTGATCTCAAAATTATACCTTGTAGATACTTAAACTATATCTGTTAATTGAAAATGAACCAAGTAGCGTCTTTGATGTTACTATATAGTGAGATTCTAATATTTTTTATATTGTTTTTCACTATTTCAAAACCTTATTCAGAAAATTGAAAAAAATGTTGAATTTTTATAATAATTTATCCGGTGGCTTTGAGGCAAACGATATAGATCTAAATAAAAATTAGATTAATTTTTTACTACTCACATTCTAACATTTCGACGAAATTGAATTGTATTGGTGCGCTGTCTTTTTTAAAGGTCGGTTCACACTTTTTTATGAATTTAGTAGTCAAATTGGAGTTGCGATCTTGGTCCCACCGAAACAGGAAGTGGAGTGAAAAGGCTATCGCTTTCTTGTGTTTTTACGACTCGAAGAGGAGTATTGGAGCAGTCCTTTTTTTAAATCAATTTTTGGAGTGAATTTTGAAGCGGGAAATGAAACGCGTGAAAAAATTTGGAGTGATTTTGGCGCTGAACAAAAGTGAAGATTGGAGCGAAAAGAGAGCGGTTTTTGCTCATACCGCTGTTTTTGTGACAGCGAGAAATTGATGTGTGAAAAATTTTTTCTAAGTGAGCGAAAATTTTTTTGTTCACGTGCGGCTTTTAAAAGCAGTTTTTTTTTGCATTTTTTGATGGTTATGAGGTTTGATTATGATATTGTATTAATTTTAGGTGTGTTTTGATTGGAATTGAAGGTTTCAAGTTGTTAATTCGAGTTTAATGCTAATTTGGAGGTTTTTGATCAGTTTTGCTTATTTTTAGACGAAATTTAATGATTTTTTACCTGTTTTTTTTTGTTTTACTGCTTTAGGTGCGATTTGAATAGAAGCTTGTTACTTAAGGAATTGTCAGATACCGATTGACTAAAGTGTTGTTGGTATAAATCATTTTTTCCTAAGGAAAAATGACCGAAAAATTGAGAAATTTTTAACCATTTTTCTCATTTTTTGCAGTTATTCTTTTTTTAATCTTACACAAGTGTCTTACCCACCCTATTATAACTTGCCCATTGTTTTGCGAGTTTTTCATTGCTCTAATTGCAAAGGAACCTTATTTGGCTTTATGTTTCCTTGTACTAATAAAAAAACTCTACTAAAAAAATTAGTTTTTATAGTTTTTTTTGTTGAATTTGTTTTGAATGCCGTTTCTATTCCTTAATTTTTTATGGCATTTGTAGAGGTTTGGGGTTCATAATCGTTGTTTTAGTTGTTTAGTAAAAAGTATGGGCAATTTTGGATATGAATCATTTTTTGCTGAGAAATATGACAAAAAATGGCGAACATTGGAAATATTTTTCTGATTTTTTTGCAGTTTTTCGGTTTTTTCTGTTTTTTGAGACAATATCATAAACTATTATGACTTGTCTTTTGTTTTGCGAGCATCTCGATGCCCTATTGGCTGAAAAGATTTTTTCTTTGGATTTATATGCTTTTGTAATATTAAATTTACTAACTTTTTCCAGTTTTTTTAGTGCAAGTTGTTTTTAAGAGCTTTTTTTTCATAATTTGGCCTCAAGTATTTTTAAAACATTCACTTAAGTGGTTTTAGTAAGTACTAGTTGTTTTGATGAAGTAATTTTGGCAGAGATAGTTATTTCGGGATCTCAAGTTATGACAAAATTTGATCAGTTTTTTTCATATTTTAACAGATTTGATTTTTTGTTTTTAATTTTTTGTTTTATGGTTTGGTTTCGAGAAAATCATAAATCAGTGGAGGCAAGTTTTTTCTGATGAGTAGTTGGATTGCGGTTGAATATATTTTCACTTCGAGTCGTTTCCGGAATTCTTCCGGCTATGTTTTTTTTGTTTTTTTTTGCGACAATTTGTCTTTGATGTTTAATGTTTTTCGATTTTTGTACCGAGATTTTTTTTCTAATTGGTCCCTTCCTGGTCTAGTTTTTTGTTTAGTCAATGAGAATTCTTAGAGTGTTTCGTAGAGTGTTTTATTTCAAACCACCTAAAAACGGTTTAATATAAGTAAAACCCAGCCTTAGTTTGTCAGAAACCTTTAAATTGCCCATCTAAAATTTAGGATTGGTGAGTTTTAGGATTTATGCTCAAGGATATAAGCATACGTGAGCTATATGCCTCGCATATACGTGAGCTATAATCATCGCAAAACTCATCGCAATCATCGCAAAATTGCAGAGTAGATTTTTTGCCGCTTTTAACTTTTAAAAATTATAACAGACATGTTTGCGGTCAAATCAGAGAAATAATATAATCATATAAGATTAAGTAACAAAAATTAGTTGCCTATCGTCAGAGACGATTATTAGTTGAAAAAATGGAGAATTAATTTTTGAATTGAGATGGCAAAAAAATGAAAATTAATTGAAAAAAATCAAGGAGTGAATGGAGAAAAGGTACATCAAAAGTGGTTGCAAGCAATAATTAAAAAATCTAAATCGAAAAACAAGCAAGAATTCAGAGTTACTATAGCACCTGAGTGAGATATTGCATGTTTCACAGCATTGAGGAGATTTGGAAAAGACGAATGGTCAGAATGAGCGGATTTTATAGTCTGATCAGAGGACGTTTCGAATGCACTTTAGTCTGAGCAGGGACGTTTCGAACGCACTTTTGTCTGATCAGAGGACGTTTCGAGAGCTGAAATAGTTTAAATACTGTCGGAAAATTATATTATTATATTGTCGACAATTTGAAACAGTGCAACTGTTTAATGTTAAAACAACTCAACAGATTCGAATTAAGTGATTGACATAAAAATCTGTAAAAAAGTCCTATGATTCTTAGGGAAGTGTTGAATGTAGTTATCACAGAAGCAAATTACAGCCATTAGCGCCAGTTTTTTGACGTTATAGTTTTTCATCAAAATTAATTCAAAGCGTTTCCATTTCAACAAGAAAGCGCCAGTTTTTGCATGGAGCTACAGAGAACCAAAATACCCAAAACATAAAGATTGCAGATTATTTCCTTCTACACTTTTGGGTCGAATTTTATGACGATAGTAACAATTTTAAAAGTACTTTTGCGTGTTATTGACTTGAATCTTAACCTCTAGGAATAAAAATGAATAATCGCTTCAGTGCCATTTTTTTTGAATAAGAAGAAAAAGAATAGTTTAAAAACAGGCCAATCAAAAGAAAGAAACTGCTTTCAACCAAGATCATCAATCAATTGAGGCTTCAATAGACCGAGAGTTTTATCCATTTTCGACTACAGTTGATCTCAAATTTATACCTTGTAGATACTTAAACTATATCTGTTAATTGAAAATGAACCAAGTAGCGTCTTTGATGTTACTATATAGTGAGATTCTAATATTTTTTATATTGTTTTTCACTATTTCAAAACCTTATTCAGAAAATTGAAAAAAATGGTGAATTTTTATAATAACTTATCCGTTGGCTTTGAGGCAAACGATATAGCTCTAAATAAAAATTAGATTAATTTTTTACTACTCACATTCTAACATTTCGACAAAATTGAATTGTATTGGTGCGCTGTCTTTTTTAAAGGTCGGTTCACACTTTTTTATGAATTTAGTAGTCAAATTGGAGTTGCGATCTTGGTCCCACCGAAACAGGAAGTGGAGTGAAAAGGCTATCGCTTTCTTGTGTTTTTACGACTCGAAGAGGAGTATTGGAGCAGTCCTTTTTTTAAATCAATTTTTGGAGTGAATTTTGAAGCGGGAAATGAAACGCGTGAAAAAATATGGAGTGATTTTGGCGCTGAACAAAAGTGAAGATTGGAGCGAAAAGAGAGCGGTTTTTGCTCATACCGCTGTTTTTGTGAGAGCGAGAAATTGATGTGTGAAAAATTTTTTCTAAGTGAGCGAAAATTTTTTTGTTCACGTGCGGCTTTTAAAAGCAGTTTTTTTTTTGCATTGTTTGATGGTTATGAGGTTTGATTATGATATTGTATTAATTTTAGGTGTGTTTTGATTGGAATTGAAGGTTTCAAGTTGTTAATTCGAGTTTAATGCTAATTTGGAGGTTTTTGATCAGTTTTGCTTATTTTTAGACGAAATTTAATGATTTTTTACCTGTTTTTTTTGTTTTACTGCTTTAGGTGCGATTTGAATAGAAGCTTGTTACTTAAGGAATTGTCAGATACCGATTGACTAAAGTGTTGTTGGTATAAATCATTTTTTCCTAAGGAAAAATGACCGAAAAATTGAGAAATTTTTAACCATTTTTCTCATTTTTTGCAGTTATTCTTTTTTTAATCTTACACAAGTGTCTTACCCACCCTATTATAACTTGCCCATTGTTTTGCGAGTTTTTCATTGCTCTAATTGCAAAGGAACCTTATTTGGCTTTATGTTTCCTTGTACTAATAAAAAAACTCTACTAAAAAAATTAGTTTTTATAGTTTTTTTTGTTGAATTTGTTTTTGAATGCCGTTTCTATTCCTTAATTTTTTATGGCATTTGTAGAAGTTTGGGGTTCATAATCGTTGTTTTAGTTGTTTAGTAAAAAGTATGGGCAATTTTGGATATGAATCATTTTTTGCTGAGAAATATGACAAAAAATGGCGAACATTGGAAATATTTTTCTGATTTTTTTGCAGTTTTTCGGTTTTTTCTGTTTTTTGAGACAATATCATAAACTATTATGACTTGTCTTTTGTTTTGCGAGCATCTCGATGCCCTATTGGCTGAAAAGATTTTTTCTTTGGATTTATATGCTTTTGTAATATTAAATTTACTAACTTTTTCCAGTTTTTTTAGTGCAAGTTGTTTTTAAGAGCTTTTTTTTCATAATTTGGCCTCAAGTATTTTTAAAACATTCACTTAAGTGGTTTTAGTAAGTACTAGTTGTTTTGATGAAGTAATTTTGGCAGAGATAGTTATTTCGGGATCTCAAGTTATGACAAAATTTGATCAGTTTTTTTCATATTTTAACAGATTTGATTTTTTGTTTTTAATTTTTTGTTTTATGGTTTGGTTTCGAGAAAATCATAAATCAGTGGAGGCAAGTTTTTTCTGATGAGTAGTTGGATTGCGGTTGAATATATTTTCACTTCGAGTCGTTTCCGGAACTCTTCCGGCTATGTTTTTTTTTTGTTTTTTTTTGCGACAATTTGTCTTTGATGTTTAATGTTTTTCGATTTTTGTACCGAGATTTTTTTTCTAATTGGTCCCTTCCTGGTCTAGTTTTTTGTTTAGTCAATGAGAATTCTTAGAGTGTTTCGTAGAGTGTTTTATTTCAAACCACCTAAAAACGGTTTAATATAAGTAAAACCCAGCCTTAGTTTGTCAGAAACCTTTAAATTGCCCATCTAAAATTTAGGATTGGTGAGTTTTAGGATTTATGCTCAAGGATATAAGCATACGTGAGCTATATGCCTCGCATATACGTGAGCTATAATCATCGCAAAACTCATCGCAATCATCGCAAAATTGCAGAGTAGATTTTTCGCCGCTTTTAACTTTTAAAAATTATAACAGACATGTTTGCGGTCAAATCAGAGAAATAATATAATCATATAAGATTAAGTAACAAAAATTAGTTGCCTATCGTCAGAGACGATTATTAGTTGAAAAAATGGAGAATTAATTTTTGAATTGAGATGGCAAAAAAATGAAAATTAATTGAAAAAAATCAAGGAGTGAATGGAGAAAAGGTACATCAAAAGTGGTTGCAAGCAATAATTAAAAAATCTAAATCGAAAAACAAGCAAGAATTCAGAGTTACTATAGCACCTGAGTGAGATATTGCATGTTTCACAGCATTGAGGAGATTTGGAAAAGACACATGTAAATCCCATCCTAACTGGACTGTGTGGATGTTTTTTTGAGCACCTGAGCATAGAAATCCGTTGATTTTTTTTTCAAAAAGCCTTAGTATAGTTAGTTTTAGTATTTTGCTATTAACTTAGCTAAGAAAAATATGTGAAGTTGCGACACACAAAAAAAGAGCTTGACGTTTTTTAAACTTAAGAGGGATTCGGTATCGTCGTTTTTTAAAACCAAACATACCGACGTCGTTTTTCGTCGTTTACGTTCGGTATTCTTGACTAGCGAATTAAACAAGATCTCTTGAAAAATAAATATGTCCAATAAATTGCACCAAACTTTCCTTCTGATAACTCACCTATCAAATTGGGGCTGTTGCTGATGAGAAGTTCACTGACATTGTTGGGAGGGAACCCTTTATAGACAGTGCCCATCATCAGCACAGTGCGCAAAGAGGGGAAAGTATTTGTGTAGTTGCTGAATAAGTACGATGACGTCATCAATTGCAAGAAATTGATGCGGTGGTTAACCTTGCGGAACACCACGTCTGACTGCCCAATGATGAGTCCCTCAACTTCGGGTGCAACTCCTGCAAAGCAGAAAAATGGTACTTTCGAACCCGACAGGTAGAGATTTACCCGAATCTCTGCATTCAATTTGGGTTCTTTCCCATAATATTATCACAGCTTAGTGGGTATAAAGGGTATCGAAGTGTAAAAAGATTTAGCTTGACATAGAAAGCTCCAAACTTGAATCAATGTGAGCAAAATGATCTACGCCACCATATATCCATCATTAAATATGTGGACGTTTTAAAACGAATTCCAAGATGAGCCCCAATGACAATTTGATCTTTTCTTGATTTGAACTCATGAGAATTTTGCGATTATCTAAGATTCCATAAAGATATGTCTAACTAAGGAAATTAATTTAATATTAGATCTCTTTAGAAAATTTTACCCAATCAAATGTTGTAGATCTAAACAGGCCGAGGAATTACCTTCTTGTTGCAGCCAACCGATTTCTAGGCAAAATTTTTCTTAATTTGTGAAAGAAGAAAACTGTTTATTTTTACATGCTCAGCGAAGTTAAGTTTATATATATATATAAATATATATATATATATATATATATATATATATATATTTATATATATATATATATATATATATATATATATATATATATAAATATATATATATATATTATATATATATAAAAGCTATGTATCTTTAAAAAGATTCTCCGGAGATATCTTGTTCTTGTATTGTCAACTTATAATCTTGTTTTGGGACCCCCCTGTAACGATCATTATTGGAGCTGATTTGACGTAGTACAGCTTCTACAATAACTTTTCCCACTTTTGATTATATGCAGTTATCGCGTTTTTAACCACATACCAATTATCATTTGAAGACTTTACATTGACAATAATAAAACTTGATTTTTTTTTGTTTACAAACCTTCAAAATGTGAATCAGATTTCTCTAGTTTAACACATCGTACGCCTATCAACGTGCAAATGCACTTTCTAGGACAAAGTTTGCCAAATGATTGCACCTGACTGATTGTAAATAAGGGCGCCAATGACAAGGTAAACAAACAAATAGCTTTTGTAAACATTTTTCAATAATGTCAAACAAGGAAACTAAATTTGATACATCTCTCAAGACATAAAAACATAAGATTTTTTTTCTGTTCAAACGGTGACTATCCTGTTGTGCTATTTTTTTATAATAATTCTTGAAATGCCTTCATAAGATTGTGATAAACTCCCTATTTTCGAGAAGCACACAAAGATCGGACAAGCTAGTACATATCCAGATAATTTAATACCGACAAAAAAACGCATCCGTTTCATAAAAAATTGGAATGTGCGTTTCATAGGGCAGTTACGCTCTAAAATATCAAACCTCCGTTCTAAAACTTTTAGTAAGCGAAACCTAAGAATCAGAGCTGAAAAGCAATTGCAAAAACAAGGACGCTCGGTAATGCGCGTTTAAACACAAAGTTCCGAACCCGCTCATCAACATTTTTCACTCAATTGTTTACCAAATGAGGAAGAGATAAAAAGTTAACATATCAACAAATCGTTCAACAAACTACTAAATATAAAAACAATCTACCTTAGAGGGCCGATGAGACCTGTGACTACCATAAAATGACTACTAGAAAAGACGGCGATAAAAATCAAACACTTACAAATACTAATTACGAACAAAACTCGTTGTCCATTTTTAAAAAACCAATAACAACCAAATCAAAATGGCATCAGATAAAATCCATACTAAAGCAGATGGAACTTTACTTCATTAGATAAAAATATGGGACTTTTCTTCAATGCAAATTGGTAAGAAGTCGACAAGAAATGAGCAAATGGTCAAAGTTTAAATAAACGTTGCTTTTCTTTAAAAGAATAAATGTCAAATTGATTAGAAACGTTATGCATCTAAAGAAATCATTGATAGACTTTTCTAAACCTCCATAGAGAGCGATTGAGACCTTTCCTTATCCAGGATATGTCACGTGACAATAAAAAACGACAAATACAGGCGAAAATAAAAATTTGCACAAAAAAATGCACGAAAACGAGGTCCCATCCAATCAAACAACTAATTACCTTTTCTTAAATGACCATAGGACCTCCCATTTTTGTGGTACGGTGAAAAGAAAACAAAAACATAAAAAAAGGGTGAATACGCAAAAAGCAAGAAAAATTCAAGAAAACTGGTCGTACCAAGGACAAACACCAATTGAGGAAAACAAAACCGATATGAAGAGCAATTTGTCGTTCGAGAAAATGGTCTGTCACTTGTCTATAGAGATTCTAAAACACAAGTTAACAGAAACGAGATTGGCAAATCTCACAAATCCTTTGTCCTTTTTTTAAAAAAACAAATGGTCCCAAAATTTGTAGCCAACAAAAACTTTCGATTAAAAGATTCGACAGTTTATCTTGCAATTTCCTCAAAAACTAATTGCAACTGTTTTTGGTGAGACTAGGTCATAAGACTAACAAATAACATTAGAAACAAGAATAGCAATAAAATTTCACAATCACCTTTACGAAACCACAGTGTTGAAGCCAATAAGGTTCAAAAAAGTAAAACGCGAGAAAACTATGTCTTCATATAGTTTTCCTTTTGAAAATCATGATCTCGTTTTGGAAATCAACAATCTCAAAATGACAGCAACAAAAAACACAAAATGAAACAAATTTAAATTTCACAAAATGTTCTGAAAAAAATTGTCTAATCCCTGAAGACATCAGTCAAAAGGTTTAAACAACAGATTACTCATTGTTTCGTTCAACAAGTTAACAAAGAAGTCTCTCAAAAATAATGCTAAATTGTGAAAAACATACAACTTGGTAAAAAACGAAAAACCGCAAATCAGAACAAAAAGGTATAAGTTGAAGAATGCTTTTTTAAAAGCTTAATTTTAAAGTAAAAAAAACCATTAACCATATAGCGATATCAGCTATTAAGTTCAATTATGTATTTTCATTTGTCCACTGAGACTTTTCAATACCCAATATTTAACATTCGACAGCACAAATTAACTACAAATACATGTCAAAAATAAAAATCTCTACCAAATTCTGCAAGAAAACGGTGTCGCAGCCCTTAAAATCATATGTTAAGAAAACAATAAATATGTTCAACTATGAATTTTTTGCAGTTAGTTTGTTAGTTGATGTGACAAATTATCGAAAAAAAACAGATTAACAGCAAAAATGGGCAATCATGCGTAAAAAATCACAAAGTTTGTATAAAAACTCGTAGTACCAAAACCAAGAAAACGTTCTTTAAAAACAATCCGTCACAACCTAACGTTGGATTTGTTTTGACTGAGAATAAGCTCAAAGTGGACAGAATTGATATAAAATATTTCAAACATTCATAAATTAAATGAAAATTCCTTAAAACAAACACATTCGATGACATCAGAGACATTAGTTAAGAAGGGGATACACGGTAAAGGTTCACGTACACCTCTTTAAGAAGCCTTTAGAATCTTTGAATGCTTAGATCTAGTAATCAGATGGCAAAAAATAAGAATTAAAGGCAAAACACAAGAATTCAGTTGAAATTTACTAAAACTCTTCTTCAAAGCCATAAAAACTATTAGGTTCTCTAAAAACAAACTATATCTACAGTCGGATATGATTTTTACGTAAAAGGGAGTTGTCATTAATGGAATCGTGAAAAAAAAGATTTGTCATTTTGTTTGTGAGTTAGACAAATTGTTGAATGAAATACTTTGTTGGATTTTGTACAATTATTGAGTTAAGTTTGCAAAAAACGGCGAAAATTTTAATTCCAGAGGACTTATATAGGGCACCGATTTTCAAATAGCTCTTTTTTGGATTTTAAGGAGATTGTTTCAGTGGTTTCTAGGTCTCCATTTTCGGCAATCTTAAGCAAAGGGAAACAAAAGTCTGAATTTTGAAAATTTTTTCAAAAGTTTTTGTCAAAGAAACTCAAA
This sequence comes from Convolutriloba macropyga, assembly GCF_964194025.1. Classification (NCBI taxonomy): domain Eukaryota; kingdom Metazoa; phylum Xenacoelomorpha; order Acoela; family Convolutidae; genus Convolutriloba; species Convolutriloba macropyga. Next base: position 32,642,087 of record NC_134479.1, on the reverse strand, counting down.
TCAAACAATTCAGCAACGCTCTTTTATCTCTAATGGTAGCAATAACACTCTACCGTTAGAATTTTTAACTTATTTTAAATTATATCATCAAAACTGTGCCCAATTTTAGCAAAAATTACTGAAAATATGAATAAAAACTATCTAATATACACAAAACTTTAAGCCTCGATAACTCCCAGTAAAAAACGAATTTCGAATTTTTTTACATTCCATATTCTAGGATGTACGTGCTTTTTAATGATATCACTCGCAACTCTCTGCGATGAACATATCGATCGGCCAAAATGTCTGAACAAAAAAAACCTATATGAGTATATAGTTCCTCCCTCCCCACTAAAGTGGGGTTCGGAACAAACATCTGAAGGAAAAAGTTGATAATAACTGATAATTTATTGTACAAACAGAGTGAATAAAGCACGATAAATTATAAATTTTGCTGAATATTGTAATATCTAATAACTTCAGGAAGAAAATTTGAGAATGTTATCAGCTAATTCAGCGCATTCAGCTAATTCTTTTGATAATTATGCGCTGAAAAAGTGCAGACGCCTCTGTCAGCTTGTGATTAATTTTGAGCGACTTTGAGAACGTTGCAAAACTTTGTGAAAATATAACAATGCTCTACTATAAACTTGAATTCTCTATCGACAATTTCAAGGTATATTTGTAAGATTTCGATATATGCTTATATTTAATAAGCATTTTGCATTTCACAAATTAATTTTTTTAAGATCAAGGGAACTTTATGCCGAGTTTGTCTCCAGTACGCAGACTATATAGCTTGTCAAAAATGCTCAGCTTAAACATACATAGAATAGTTTTTATAAAGCAAACGTTAAAACAAAATTGACGGCTGGTTGGTAAAAATTGTTTTGAAGAGTTAAATCAAGCTGAAAAGTTAACAACACTTAATTTTTTTGGCGTGCACGAATAAGCCGTGCGTTCAAAGAGATTTTGATTCTTAGTCAGATAATTAAACTATTACGTACATTAAGCTCTGTTCAGTTAAGAGAGCTTCATTGTAAGTAAAACAAAATCACGCAACCTTTTAAATCGCTGGTAGATAAAAGCCATTTTGATCGAGTCACCAGAAAATTTCGATCAATATGTTAAAAATTTAAGCACAAACTTTTTCAACGGAGTGCCTAGAAAAAGAGAAATACTGAAGAAAAAATTTCAAAAAGTTTCCAATTTTTTGCACATAAAAACTCTGAAATTTGGTGTTTACGGAATTGTTAAAAGATTTATCGAAATCGACTATTTTCGAAGAGTATTATAAACGACATATAACAGATTTCAGGCTTTTCTTAAATCGGCGACACCACATGAATGAAGTTTGTTCTAATAAGCATGCCACTTTAATAGCGCCCAAGAAGAGCTATTTAAATGAGTCTAGCAAAAAACCTCACAACAAAAACCTTCATTGGTCAGCAAGGAACAAAAAGGATGCTCGTTAATGTGCGTTCACACATGATGTTCCGAACCGAGCTCATCTACATTTTTGACTTATTTGTCATCCAAATGAAGAGATAATGAGAAATAAAATAGATAATTGAGTTTAACAAAATCGTTACACAACCAAACTACTAATTGAATTACATAATGCCACGCCTCATTACAGCGCTCACTAGATCTGCCATTAAGAAGACAACAAGAAAAAAACAAACAGCGAAATAAGCAGAAACGAAAATTTCAATTATAATGTAAAAACACTATCTAAATTTAAAACACCCAGTAACAATGTCAAAATGCAATCGGATGAAACCTTAAACTACACAAAATTACTTCTTCCTAATTACACAGCAGATGATGATTTTCCTTAATAGGAATACGCAACAACACGCAACAAGTCGACAAAGAGAAGAAATAATTAGGTGAAAAAAAACATCAAACTTTTTTAAAACAAAAATTTCAAAAATCATAAAAGTAATTAGCTTTCAACAAAAAATTCTTGATAAAATTACTAAAAAAACCACTGCAAAACCATTACAACCTGTCTTTCGTTACACTAAGCCATAGAAACACAATAAAGATGCCGAAAAACAAAAAAAAATACAAAAAATTTTTGAAGCCATTATAGTCATTAGCTATTATCTGAATATTATGTATTTATGTCTCAATTGTTATATACAATTATTCAACTAAGATTATACCGAAAATTTCAATGAGTTCACATTGGCCACAATTGAAAATTATTGGCAGCTGTTATTACGCAAATGCGCTAAAAGAAGAGAAAATGAAACACAAATATTCACCACTCGGATAACTTTTTATGAAAACACATATTGTCCAACAGAAAAACATTAATTGCGACATAATATCGATAGCCAAGTTATTTTTTTGAATTGCAAGAAATTGGACGGGACATCTCAATGTTGAGAATAAATTACAGTTTGACGAAAAGAACAAAAACTGAAAAGTTTAAAAAATCTTTGACAACGAATAATATCGTTAATTTTCAGACTATTCTCTATAAACTTATAGCTTTGAGTAACATCATTAGTTTCATCCTCAATTAGAAGCATATGAGACCAGTCGGTATTTTACGGCTACATGAAGAATAAAAGAAACTGCCAAAAAAAGGCACATGAAAAAAAACTTGAGCGAGAAAAGTCTAAAGCCATTAAAAAACAAGTTCAGTAAAAACTTTTCCGTTTTCATATAATTGCTTAACAGCAATAGGGTTCTTCTTTTTCAACTCTGACCTCAAATAATCAACAAGTATGATAAACCATATTCATATCTTGCAATTTTGCGAAAACCCTTAGTATCAACGAAATTAAATTCAATAGCTTTCAACGGAAGTCAACGAATACGCTAAGATATGCCTCGATGGGACGACAAGAATGCTTGTCATTCAAAAGTTATCAAATAGAAGTCACACTAAGTCCTTTAATAACAAATACATGCAAGAACCAAATAGTCAAGAGAAAAGTGCGAGAAGAAAAAGCCGAAGCCATTTAAACTATAAGCTTTTCTCTGAAAACATTATCTATGATCCATTGAGCGTATTGAACAGTAACATGGAACAATAACTTTTAGGATAACGTGAGACGCTTTCAAATGGAAACAAAACTACGAAAAAATATCCAAAAGTAAAAAGAAATTGTGGAAACTCGTGTCATCGATGTCATAAAACCAATAGTTAGAAGATAAAACCGCTAACCAGATTAATCCTGTTTGCAGTACAATTGACCTGATTTCTTTCATTACTGCGACTGAAGCAAAGATTGCGAAATAAGGTTTAAGACCGGTTAATGATCAAAGAAATTTTTCGAAATATTATTTCAAAAGTCTTAACAGGCATTAAATTCAGTAGCTCTCGACGAAAGTCAGTAAATACGCTAGATAAACCTCAGTGGGAAGTCAATAATGATTGTCATACTTGCTTAATAATAAGGTATCACAATAAGTATTATGACTATGAAAACAACGACAAATACAGTCAATTACAAAAATACAGCAGGAAAGTGCGAGAAGAAAGTGTTGAAGCCATTCAAACCATAAGCTTTTCTCAAAAAACTTCATGTACGATTCATTGGCCGTTTTTGCCAAGTCAATAGGAACTATTCTGATAATTTGATAAGGCTTCAAAGGGAACCAAAATTACAAAAAATTATCCGAAATTTTTTTTGAATAAATTTTTCAAACTCGTTGCATCGAAGTCATAAAACCAATAGTTAGCAGATAAAACAGCTAACTGGATAATTTTTGTTTGCAGTAGAAAGAAAAAGGGTCCTGTCAATACTGACACTGACTTACAGTTCATGAAAATAAGCTTATGAGTGGTTAAAGTTAAAAAAGAAATCGAAAATTTTATTTGAAGACTTAAAAGCCATCAGCTGTCCACTCAAAGCACTATATAGGTTCACTTAATGAACGATGGGAGAACTATTGCACTTTCTATTAGCGGGTTTCTGCCATCGGACTCCAAAACTTTAACAAAATCTCCGAACGAAAATCAAAATTAAATTAAAAATTTCGAAAACTCTGAGTCGAAGCCAAAAAAACATGAGCGATTCCTGGAAAACGATTTTTTTAATCATGGGGCATCATTTGACTGTAAATGACATTTGTCAATAACAGAAACATGACGTCAAAGTTGACTAGTCTCAAAGTGACTAAAAAAACAATGAAAATAGGAAAAGTTTTCTAAAAAGACAGCTCTCAAATTGAATTTTGTTTTTTTTTCTGATAGTAAACTTCCTTATGAGAACAGTATTAGCCTTTTTATCGTCTTTCGTTTAATGGTAACACAAAATTATTTCATCTTGTAGCCTGAAATTTAATTTTGAATTAATGTTTTTTAATGGAAAAGATCTAAATTTGAAGGAAAGTTACACTAAATTTGAACAAAATCATGCAAATATCCCGTGTTCGCAGAAAACTTTAAACCTCGATAACTCCTCGAAAATTAAGAAATTCAAAAAAATCTTTTAAATTTTGAATTCTACGCTGGTCGGTTTTTTTAATGATGCCACTCACATTTCTCCACGATGAATATATCGATCGGCCAAAATTGTCTGAACAGAAAAACCTATTTGAGTATATAGTTCCTCCCCCCCCCCCCCCACAAGTGTGGTCGGAACAATAAAAACAAGAAACTATCAAAAAAATGATATTTGTTATAAACATTCTATTTTTTGCTATAAATAGCTCAGAAAATTTTAGGTTATGTTGTGGTGAATCAAGTAGAAAAGGAAAAAGAATGGAAATGTTCTTAATTCCAGATTTGTAATGTTCTACAGTCTTTTTTAAACCTACATTTCATCTTGAAGATTGACAAATTTTCTAGGACAACTTTACCAATAATGCTAGTTTACTAATGTTAATTGGTATCAGAAACATTATGGTATTAACTCGTATAACTAAAGGACAATTTGTTTTTATTATTACTGAACCTTGAAAATATTTCCTTATATTGCCAATCCTTTTCAATTAAATACCTTTATGGATCTTTTTTTCTGCCACAAGATGCTCTCGCCAATCTACATTAGTGATACGTTTCTTTAAAATTACTGAGACAGAATAATTGCATAGAGTGAGAAGATTTATGATTTCCTTGTGGTCTTGCTAGGATTATTTATGTTTTCCAGGTAGCCATATAAGGTGATTTCATTGTAATCATACGTGGTTTTTATTGAGAAATATATTATGATTTGTATGATATTACATATGATCCTTGTACAATTGCTAAGGACAGTCAACCTTGCACGCCTGTGAAGATATAACAGCTTTTAGATAGTTGATAAGAATTAAAAAAAGGCAGTTTCACTGCGGAACACAACAAAATAAAACACTATAATCAGCGACAAAAATTTCAGCTTTTTAAACATTTCCGTGTTTATGATATGATAATCATTGGAGTTGATTCATTTCCACTATCAGAAAAGCGAAAAATAGCGGGACGCGAGTGCAGTTCAAATTTACTTCTCAGGCCATTTCTACCCAATTATTGGTCCCGGTTAATGACGATACCACAAAATCTGCAATTAGAAAAATGAAGCTTTTCGCATTTTCACGAATCGATCAAAAATTCCAACGTTTCGGTACATGAGGCAACTCTGGAGACATCTAGGGCATAGACATTAAAAACGCAAAATAAGTGAGTCTCTTTTGCTCCAAACTTTACCGGATTTCAAGTAGAAGTACAGCGACTCAGTTTGAAACCATTGAGAGCTCCGGGCGTTTACCGAGGACCGAGTAGCTGTTCCAGGTGAAGAGCTAGAATTTCTTATGAAAATTTGCACAGTCACAATCCTGCAATTAAAACACGCCGCTTGCAAGGTTTGAAATGCCAAAACTTCATACAAGTCAACTTCTGGCCATGTGTTTAGAGATTTATGACATTATGCATTCGGGCATCGCAGACTTTTGCTAATTTAGAACATGCAAGCTACTCCTTTAAGAGGACTTCTGAAAAGACTTACGATCGAGGTTGGTTTCACTGCGTTCCAAACCAATACATCTAATCACATCTTCAGTGAAGCAAAAACATTTTCCACTGCATACGTCATCCGATGATTTCTTCTGTGATGAAAATCCTTTGGGCAAAAATTGGCCCCAACTTGAATTTATTAACAGACAATAGCCACAAATAACAATCCAAACTGTTTTATTATAAGTCATATCTGTTCCAATCAATTTTGTCGAATTTTGTTGAAAATTGTTTTATGGTATAGGATACGCTACAGTTAATTTGTAATATAGATTGGTTTTTTAGAAAATATTTATCCGTCAAAACCGTCTATCAAAACGTTTTGTGCTCGAATTACGCGCGCACTCATAATTTGATAAAATTATGGGCTAGAAAACGATGACCAAACTATTGTACATGATAATTCAAAAATTATGCTTTCTACGGCTGATTATTATTCAACTCAGTTTTTCTTAATGGTTGCTCAACAATGACTTGATGAAAGCTTCGATCATTGTAATCGTGGTCAAATTGGTAATAATTCATTAAACGAAGAAAATTATTCTGTATATATGTTCAAAAATCGATTTTTCCATTCATACACGACTTCACTTAGACAATGCCGTTACTTGATAATAGTTTCATAAATACTTTTGTTTTCTAGATTGACTATAATACTATTTAACTTAATACTAAACCAATGGCTTTAACTTCATTATGAAATCGTAACTTAGTAGTTGTTTATATTGTAAACTATCATTTGGTTCGTACACCTTGCAGTCTTTTAGTCGCAAATAGTTTTGAATAAAAAACCTAATTGAAAGGAAACTATCAGGCAGGAAACAAAAATTACAACAATTAGAGTAAAAGCTATTGTGGATAATGAGATACTTTATAGGAAACAAGTTCCTAGTTACAGTCATCACTACTTAAGACTGCTCACAATTGGATGTATTACTCTAGTAAGGAAACAACCTAATTGTTATACGACTGCTCGAGCAATATTTCTTGCTAATTATGTAGCCACTGCGCTCAGCTGAACTTGTTCTTTTTTGCCGCTATCCTTTCGGCTGCTGGGATTATTTTTTCAGCCAGTGGACTGTATCTTTGCAAAAGTGGAAAAAGTGATTGATCTACAATTTTTCTGCCTTTTTTAGAGAAAGTTTACACTTCTCGCCTATTGGCATAGTCTGATTGGTTGATTCACTATGTGGAAATATACTAAGGCAATACACTGTTTATAGAGTTTTAATCGTTTATAGAGCAATTGATTTTTTTGGTAAAGTTTCCGAAAACCCATAATTATTGTTTTAGCTCTTTCGAATTTATTGAAATTAATTTGTATTTCAGCTCGTTCAATTTCACTACCAGAAGGCAAAATTTCATCAGCACAAATAAAGTTGTATTACTTGCTTAAATCAAGTGGACTGCTGATCAATTGTATGGAGTAAGACAAAATTTGGAGCCCCTTAATTTTAGAAAACGTTATAAATTTCAAAAACTGGACTGATCTCCTTACAGAAATATGGGAGTGTTAGCAACCAATAGTATCGTAATTATCGAAAAGAATGCTTAATTATACTTGCAAGAATAAACTCTCACAGTGAACAACAAAACAGAAATTGTTTGGTTTTAGGAAGAGAAATATTTTATGGCAGAATTCAATATTACGGAGTGTTGCAGAAGCATCATGTTGCCAATGCAAACTCAAGAGAGAAAAGATTATTAATTTAAAGATAATTTTCCGCAAAAAAATGAAATTATGTCCCCGGTTGCCAGCGTCCTGAGACATTTTTTCATGGTAGATGGTAATTCCCCGACATTCAGAAGTTCAACCTTCTAATGTTGCACTACGGATCAAAGCGTGATATAGCAAAATTGGAAAACTTTTTTTACTGTTTTGTGATAACACCCCCAACATGAACATCCGGGTATGAGACGTCAACAAAGATAAACGAAGGTTGGCCTTTTTGATTTCTTTTGAAGGAATTAAAAGCCGTGTCACTACATAAAATATCAGCGAAAATCCACAAAAGTAAGAAAAAAGTGTTTCAGAAGACAACGAATAAAAAACTGACTGCATATCCTGTTGATTAATAAAAAATGTTCAGGCAACTTTGTTCAATTTTACATGGTGTTTTTTTGTTTAATTTTCTTTTTATTTTGCCTTAGAGAGCAAAATCTTGAAAATTTGTCTTACTTCTTTTCGTAGAACTTCATATCAAATCGACTTTTTTAAACTTGACCTAGACTTGGCTAACCCACTGATTCAAGAGTTCTACCTTTTAGCCAATAAATTTTTGATATATTTTTTATCAGTCTTTATTAGAAAATGCCTTCTTTGACTAACATGAAACAAAAAAGTGTTTTTTCCTCATTTAGGCGAAGAAAAAACTGAAACTATTCGAATTTTTATTCATAAAAAATGTGCCCTAAAAGAATAAGCTAGCGAAATTTCTGATCCACAATGAACGATCAGGTAAGATTTAGGTTTTTTTGCAGTAATAACACGCACAAGCTATCATTTGCAGTATCTCCCGTTACCGTACTCAAGTTAATAGAAACCGTAATTTCAATCTAAAAGTGATATTCGTTTGTACAATTTTTTGATAAAGTTCTTTCTTAAAATGATTTAAGAGGATTCTTAGGATTTCTTGTAATTAACTGCACTATGTTTGAGAATTAAAAATTGAGCAATAATAGTTTGGCATCATAATCTATATAACTTTATTTAATATAATTTTAGCTATACAATCTGTTGCTGATAATGTCATCCGAACTGTGATGTTTTCAAAGAAACATCAAGAAACTTAGAAGTTTTCTGTATTAAAGTTTCAAAGAACGAAAGAAGAACTTAACTGACGAACTTTATTGCTCTGTCGATAAGTAAAGACCACAAAATTAAACTCAATTCTAATTTTGTTTTAACGCTATCATTATCTTATTGACCTATCAATCATATGTCAGAAGTAAATTCTCCCACCAGCAGAAATTGGATTCTAACATCCACCGACCTCCGACTAATGAACTCGATTGTACCCAAGTCAAATATGATTCTCATGAAATGTTGATGAAAATAGAAAATCACCTCCGGGATTCGGAGTTGAGATCTATTCACATGCCAATCATGTAAAATATTTTTAGTTAATCTAAATTTTCTCTGTTTATTTTCGCATAGATAACTACTATAAATAAATGCCAATTTTTGTATATTTTCATTTCAAAATTTAGTTTAAAATTCAACTTATTGAATTCCTTTACCAGTGTTATCGACCACGACAATGGTGTCCAGACCAGCTACAGACAGAAAAATTTTGGATCTACAGATTGCAGAACCAGCTACTGCGTGGATTATGTCTTTTGTGGCGAAATGTCGCGCAGAGAAGAAAGAGGACACGGTCAACACCGATCGTACTGTACAGGACCTACAGGTAACCAATCTCTTCCTTAGTATATGCAGGCAAGATGCAATAATTAAACTTAGGAGCCTAATGAGTCCTAGGAATTTGATAGACACTCCGTATAAAGACATCAGATTGTCGATTCAAATTTTTTTTCTCCTAAAGAGAGAGTAGTAACTGCAGAAAAGGCTAAATTTCTGTCCGTAATGGAGACGACGAACTCCTAGCACTTCTTAGAGAAGAAGCACGCTATTGTGACTTAGAAAAACTGAAAATGGTGGCCAACAACGAAGAGGAGTTGGTAAAAGTAAAGTTTATTTCAGGTTTGAGGGATCCTGAAGCCAAACTTAGACCACTAGACGGTATTAAAGCAAAAGCAGCCATGTCGGTTACTGAAATTACCAAGAGTTTACAGCTCAGAAGTCAAGCAATGGCTTTTGCAAGTTCTTCATTAGGTAATAAGCCCTTTACTGTGAAAGAAGAAGTTGGGTTCAACTTCAAAAAAGCCTTTCGAAAAACAAATGAAAAAACTACGGCTAATAAAAGCAACAACATGTGCACTAGATATGGAGGTAAGCCACACTCTAGTAGACCCTGTCCGGCTCTAAAAAATGCAACACCTGGGAAAAGATGGGACAATTCTCGAAAATGTGTAGAAGCAAACCCCAACCAATTTCAGGAATGTACAATAAACAGAATAAATTTTGCGAAGAAGAAAATGTTTCTTCAGACCAAGCCTCTCCAGCATCGGAGATGGGAATAATTTATGCTAAATAATAAACCTTTAGCATGTCTGTGAAATGGGAATATATCTCAATAAATAACTGCAAAGTAAAAATGCAGGTAGACACAGGTGCAGATAGCACAGGTAGCACAGTGATATCATCAAAAAAATGGACTGAGCTTCGTAAACCGATTCGTAAACCGAATCGCAGTTGGATGGTAAGATAGGGCATCTTGAAGCTTATGATGGTCATCAATTAACGCTTCTGGGATCACTTACTTGTGACGTTGAGTGGAACGGAAGCAGGCTCACGCAAAAACAACTAGCAGTTGTGCAGTATGATAAAGAATTTGGACTACTTTGTAGAGACCTTCTGCCCAAGCACGGTGTGAACAACATCACAGCCAAGCACCTACTTGCTGTGAATGGTTACAAAACTCATGTGAAGCTGATACCAGGAACACAGCCAATGTTCTGCAAAGCCAGAAAAACACCTCTACCTCTTCAAGACAAGGTCACAGAGAAGCTGGAACAAAAGGTCAGTCAATGCATCCTTGAACCGGTACAGCCAGGAGGAGTCACAAATGCATCTCCAGTGGTGTGGCAGAGAAAGAAGAGTGGGGAACTGAGACTTTGCGTGGACTTGAAAGTGCACATCAATGGCAAGGTCATGGATGAGGACTACCCAATACCAGACATGGAGACGATCTTCCACAACCTACATTGGGCCTCATACTTTGGAAAAATTGACCTCTCAGATGCCTAATATCAAATTGAACTTGACGAAGAAGCAAAAGATATATGCACAATCAGCACATCTCAGGGACTGTTCAAAATGTGCCGACTACCTCATGGATTAAAAAACTCTTCTTCGATATTCCAGAATTGCATCGAATCAAAAGTCAGAGTAATCAAAGATGTTGTAATTTTTCAACACAATGTATTGGTGTATGGAACTACCAAGGAGCAGTTCGACAAGAAAATGCTTGTAGTCAAGATTCGACTACGTGAGAAAAATTTTACTATTAATGAGAAAAAATCTAACTCAAAACCAGTCAATAACGTTAGCTTTTTGGGATACTCCATTTCAAATGAGGGAATCGCACCAGATTCCAAACACGTTGAAAAAATAAGCAGTAACTTACAACAAACAACTCGAATCGGTTGTTGGGCTAGCTAATTTTTACTGAAGAATAGTTCCTGATTTTGCAACAAAAATGCTACCCTTAAATAACATGAGAAATAGCGATTTCTCATGGGGAAAAATGAAACAAAAAGCCTTTGAAAATATAAAAAATGAATTATGTGCTAACCGAATAGTACAGCCATATAGTCTACAAAAAAAAGCAACAGTTACTACTGACGCCCCTGAAAAAACCATTGGCGGGGTTCTTTCACAAGAAGGACATCCAGTCATATATGTATCAAGAAAATTGACTCCAGCGTAGCATAACTACTCGCACATAGAGCGGGAAGCACTGGCTATTGTGTTTGTGGTCACAAGACTTAAACAATTCCTTCTTGGAAGACAATTTACCCTACAGACTGACCACAAACCACTCAAATATCTCTCTGCACCAGACGAGGAGATCCCGAAGACAGCATCAGCGAAAATCACAAGATAAGCAATAGCTCTAATGGGTTTCGACTATAAGTTAAAGTACACACCACGAGAGCTGATACCCCATGCAGATGCTTTGGGCAGAATGGATTTTGACGAAAAAGAATCGGACAACGATCCAGTATGCTTTGTGATCAATAACATCTACTTCGCCCAGAGTGATTTGGTGACCTAAGCAGAAATCAAAACCTGAACTTGGAACAAACAGACTCTTCCAGGACATAATAAAACGAATCGAAAACGGCATTTGGAAACAATGTTCAGATGCGGAAAAAGGATTCGAACAACAGAAAAAAGAAAGATGTACTTACTTTACATAATGGAATCATCTTCAGAGGTGTTGTTCCTTTCATTCCACCCAAACTAGGACACTTGGTTTTTGCAAAAGCGCATGAGACGCATCTACATAGCATGGTGGCCTGGCGTTACCCAAGACGTTCAGCGCTTTGTTAGTAAATGTAAGAATTGTCAAATGAACAGGCCTAGCCTGCGAAAAACGATCTCTACTTGGCCAGAAGCCGACGTTTGGGAAAGGCTTCACATGGACTGGGGTTATGTTAAGGACTAAGGCAATATCTTAGTAATTGTTGACGCGGGTTCTGGTTGGATGGAAGCTTTCCCCGCGGGAAATAGAACATCAGAAACAGATAAAATATATCTAAGTCAAATCTATGCAAGTTTCGGAATACCAAAAACTTTAGTATCTGATAATGGTCCTGAATTTGTAAGTGGTGACATTAAACAGTTGTGTGAATCACTGGGAATTAAGAAAATGGAATCACCCGTATATCATCCATGAGCTAATGGACTAGCTGAAAGCGCAGTTCAGACTGTGAAGCGGGCACTTCAAGCGTGGAGTCCCAACCCTAATGTGTCATTTGGAGCATTGCTTCAAGGGACACTGATGACACATCGCAACACTTCAAAGACGAGGGGCAAAACTCCGGTTGAACTCTTGTTGGGACGCAAAGTGAGACTACCAGCAACAGCAGATTTCGACTTGTACGAACCCATTCTATTCAAGGCCAGCGAAAAGACAAAGACAGTTCCTGCCACCTTCCTCATCGGGAAGGGCTTGAACACATCTTTCATACAGCCCGAAAACTCAGCACCGACTATTCTAGTGAGCGACAACTAAATTGCGAGACTAGACAATGAGAATGTGAAAACTGAAACAGCAGTGGAGAAGACCATATCTCAATCAGAACAACAACTTCAGAACACAGATGTGGGACCTTCACTTCAAGATGTAGCTTCTGCAGCCACATCATCTGCAGAGCACCGAAACCCGAAACCTCTGAGCCTTCACGAACATCAACAAGAAACAGAAAACAACCCATTTGGAAAACCTATACCCACAAACTTGCTTAAAAAAGGAGGGAGGATGTAATGGTTTCAAGGAAACACCAAGAAACTTAGAAGTTTTTGTTATTAAAGTTTCAAAGAACGAAAGAAGAACTTACCTGACGAACTTTATTGCTGTGTCGATAAGTAATTGCCACAAAACTAAACTCAATTCTAATTTTGTTTTGGCGCTATCATTATCTTATTGACCTATTAATCATATGTCAGAAGTAAATTCTCCCACCAGCAGAAATTTGATTCTAACATACACCGACTTCCAACTAATGAACTCGATTGTACCCAAACCATATATGATTCTCATGAAATGTTGATGAAAATAGAAAATAATATCTAGGATTCGGAGTTAAGATCTGTTTGCATTCCAATCATGTAAAATATTTTTAGCTAATCTAAATTTTCTCTGTATATTGTCGCTGAAATAACTACTAAAAAGCCAAGCTAATTTTTGTATATTTCCAGTTCAAAATTTAATTTAAAATTCAACTTATTGAATTCTTTGACCCGCGTTATCGACCACGACACGAACATTTTTCAATATTTAAGGCAACGGTAGAAAGATGTCACCTTATTATGGAGAACCTATACCCACAAACTTGCTTAAAAAAGGACCATCACATGACCCACAATTTATTACAACCGTGAAATTTTTCAGGTCAATTAATTTTTGCTGGTCATTTTTTTCTATTTATCTTCAATTTTGCGTAACTTTTGATACCCTACACGCTATTAATACTCCTACACGCTCATCAAAATTTTCTTAGAGGAAACTTATAAAACTGTCCAATTTTATACGTTAAGTTACCTCAACTACGGCCAAATTGTTATCATTTGGAGTCATATTAAAAAAGTTATTCTACGGTAATTTTTTTCCACTTTTATTTTCCAATTT
>NC_134479.1:32609552-32627970 GCF_964194025.1 Convolutriloba macropyga | reverse complement strand
AGAAGTTTTAGGAAGTGATTTAGTCGTTCCGTCCGCCAGCCAAGACTTAGATAGAACCTTCGAGAACCAATATCATACAGGGATCACCAAAAATTAAAACACGCTCTTTGTCATCTTTTCCCTGCCATACCGCACAAATTTTTGAATCATATCGGGGATATCAAGAGGTCAGTCCGACGTTTCACGAATTGGCGCGATGTGCATATTCTTTCTTAAATGCTGCGATGTTTGTATTGAAATGGATTATGACGTCTACGCATACTGTTTCGAAAGAAGGTCGGTTACGAAGCTGCGGCTGCTGCGGGAGTAAGGTTTTCACCCAGGGTTTCGATCTTTTTTATAATTTTTTTTTATTTGTGTGGTGGGCTCTCCAATAGACTCATTATGATTGTACTCACAGTTTACGCCAATAGGTTGGCCATCTTGTGTAAATGCGAAAATGCAGCACTTGTGGCTTTGTTTTTTCCCCTCAGACAGATCGACAAATAATCCCATAGAAATTTACTAGGTAACGGCACGTGCTCTGTAACTGTAGGGGGGTTCGCCTTAACTAATGAATGGAGGGGGGCAGGTTGAGGAACACACCAAAATGGCTTCTGATCAGACCGTCCCAGACAAAAGCGACCTCTGATCAGACCGATCCAGACTGAAGTGTCCTCTGATTAGGCTATCGTGCGCTCGAAGCTCCATGTGCGCTAAAAGTTCGTTCGAAAACCACTTGTGATCAGAAGATTGTGCACTCGAAAATCATCCCCTGATGAGATTAGTGTGCGCTCGAATCCGCCTCTGATCAGACTGAAGTGCGTTCGAAATAGCCGCCGATCAGAATGAACTTCGGTGGTAAATGCCTATGATCAGACTAAAGTGCGCTCGAAATCTCCGCTGATCAGACAAAAGTGCGCTCGATGTTGCTTTTGTTTAGACTGAAGTGCGTTCAAAATAGTCTGATCAGAGAATGATTTTGAACATGAACAAATCTCTCAATATCGTTGTAATATATTCGTTTCATTTCATGAAAATTGATCTGATCAACCTTAAATTCAAGTAACGAAAAGACGATTCTAAAAGTATTGCCAATGAAAAAAAACCAAAAAGAGTACAAGATCAAATTATTGAGTATGCCATTAATCTATGTTTTTAACTGATTAAATTAACTCAGACAGCTTTGCATGAAAACGCATTGATCTACTTTGATTCCAAATCTTTTCTTGATGGGACCAGCAGTTGCTACCAGTCGGACCACTTGGTTCTGATCAACCCCATCAGATTTTCAGATGGAGTTCTGATCAGACTGCTGCTTTATTGTTGACTCAAATGTCAACAACTGTCAGTAAAAAAACAAAAAATCAAAGAAAAAATTTGCTCGACTTGGCCTCTGGTCAGACTAGTGTGCGCTCGAATCGACCTCTGATCAGACTAGTGTGCGCTTGAAATTGCTTCTGATCAGACCATCCCAGACCAAAGTGACCTCTGATCAGGCAAGTTTCAGACCATTGTCCAGAAAAAAGTGCGCTCGAAGCCTTTTCCAGACCATGTAATTCGAGCGCAACGAGAATATGTGAGCGCTCGAAGATGGTCTGATCAGAGCTCAATTCTGGCCAGCTCGACCTGGGGGAGGGGGGGGGGGGTACATACGAAAAGATCTGAATTTCTTTTGTGTACATGATGGCGATAAAAAGAATATTACACAATGATTCATCTGAACAAGTATTGGAGCTACATTAAAAAAAAGTAGTGCTTCAAATGTTCAATTTTTGTTCTACGTTGCCTATGAGCCATTATGCTGCTTCTTTCTCCTGTTTTTCTTGCTTCCTTTTCTCCCAGATTTCTTAGATGTTTGAGATGTCTCTGCTGAAGTTCGTTGCTCTATTCTCCCACATATCCAGGGGTGTTCTTTGCACATGATATTATGCTTGAACCAATGAAACGTCAAAATTTTTCCTGGATCCGCCCAATCAAAAAGTGTTGTGTTCACTCCAGGAATGCCATAACCAGGGAATTCTTTTCCCAAGATGATATAGGGAGCTCCGTACTTGACTGGGATTAAGTTGCGGGTTAAGTTTCCTGGTCCAAATCCGACCTCGACTATCAAGTTTTTGCAAACTAAGGGAAGATGAACCGCCTAAAAATTGACGTGTAATATTTTTGGCAACCAGTTCGAGCCGGTAAAACCAACCAGGTTGTTGTGTTCAAGACTAAGTGGCCTCTGATCAGAGCATCTTCGAGCGCACACCTGCGCTCGGAATAAAATGTCTGCAAAAGTCTTCGAACGCACGAGAGTCGAAGAAAAGTTGAAAAAATGAAAGAAAACCACCTAATGTAATTTGTGCATACATTAAACTTGACGTAAATCTTGACAAAAATCTACTTATTCAACATAAATTTTCCGATAGATAGTTTTAATAAAGAACGAGATGTTAGATAATGAGGTCCATGTTCTTGAGATTAGGACTCATTACAATGCAAAAAGCACATTTGCTCCAGAATATATACTCGGCAAATTGTTGTTTAAAGCATGTATTTTACTTTACGCACATGTATTAAGACCAGGAAAATAAGCGAGCGCCAAAAAGTCTGACACGATCAATTTTTGATATAGAGGTCGCTGGTTTTTGCATTTTACAGTATGCGAAAACTAGCGACAAGTGTAATTGACTCTTGTGTAATCCTTTGATCTTGGGGGATTAGTTGCCTTTCGCGCACTGCTATTGTCACTAGAATTATCTGTCGGAATTAGCGATGAGGGAACGACAGTTTGGTCGTGATTTTCGCATTGTCGCTAATTTCGGCAGCAAATTTGCTAAAATACGAAAAACCAACGAAATGTTGGTTGGTTTAAGGGATAGCACACAATTCTTGTAAGTAACAGATGTTGGTCTGAATGAAGTGCAGGTAAGTTTTACAGCAGTTGAGCCTTCTTAGACCGCTATTAAAGAAGCGCTGTAAAAAATCTAAAGTTTAAATTCTTTTTTTTTCATGTTGGCCTTTTTCTATTATTTTTTTTTCAGATCGGAAAGTAAGTCAAAATTCGGTCAATCAAATTATTTGCTTTACGTAAATTTTTTTTTACTCTAGAGCATGTTTTTCTATAGAACACCAATATTTTTCAACTGTCCGAACATTATTCATAGGGATGCAAACTAAAAACAAAATAGAGCCTAAACTGGAATCTGATTACTTTATTGTAGACTGCTGTAATCCGTTATTAATGCAAGTAATTAAAATCATATCTAATTTTTTTGGGTTTCAATGTGACAGGGGATGAGTGCGCGGGATAGGGGATATGTAAAAGATAAAAATTCGATTACTGTTATGAAGTTGAGAGGTTTATTGTCTTCATCCCAATACTCCATCAATTTTTCCATATAGTCCTCAGGGTTCATTTTTCTTCTCAAGTGACCATAGAGCAAATATTTCATCGATTGCGCTTCGCAACAGAGTTCTGAAAACATTGTAATTAACTATCTTGAATAAACTAAACGAGAAAAAAAATTCAAGGGTATAATTACTTGCTTTATAGTGACATGACACATTTTGAATGAGTGAATGAATGAAAGAACGAATGAACGAATTGAATTAGCCAGCAACATTAAAATCAGTGCAAAATTATCTTGATATAAGGAACGGTCTAGAGGTATTAGCAAAAAGAGAAATGTACCTCACATAGTGGTATACCCATGAAAACCTAAAAAGAAAGTGAGATTAAACAAACAGATTTAGAGCTTTAGGTCAACAAAAAGGGGGTTTTCATTTTCAAAATTATCGGGCTTGTATCCAAGATAACACTTTC
Source organism: Convolutriloba macropyga (assembly GCF_964194025.1). Lineage (NCBI taxonomy): Eukaryota > Metazoa > Xenacoelomorpha > Acoela > Convolutidae > Convolutriloba > Convolutriloba macropyga. Next base: position 32,624,180 of record NC_134479.1, on the reverse strand, counting down.
TATACTTAATAGGCCTTTTATAATAGTCTGCCCGGGATCAATTCCAATTCTGGAAACTGGTATTGTAAACTCAAGGAATTTAAATTTTTGATCATGGTTAACAAAGTTTTGAGATACATTGAAAAATATTGAATATTGACCCTGCAAGAGATAAGAAGTTCTAACGTGGGTCTTCATGGTCTATCATGTTGATAATCTGCCATCTCTCTTTAATGAGTACCGCAAACCACGCCTTAGTTGCACTTGGGTTCATTCCGTTCTGAAATTCTGTGTCGAGTGTTTCATTGTATTCAACCGAAGGTGTTCTGTACGAATCAAGACAATAGTACTGACTGAAAAAGAAAATTTTTTTCCATCAAATTTTGGCGAATATATGGAAACATAAATGAAACTCTTTGTCGAAAATTTTAATCGAAAAAGTTGAACGAAAATGTTGCTGCGTTTCAGCAGCTTTTCCGTGTTAAAAAGGATTCAAATTTCAGCCTGAAAATGTCCGATTTGTTTCTATCAAGATTTATTTACCATCAGAGCAAATGCGTTATGAATCTTGTACGTACAGAGCTGACACAAACTGATGTGAGGATGTAAATTTGTTAGCAACTTACACAGTGCTTTTTACCCTGTCCAGAGTAATTTCAGTGAAAAATCAGAGAAAAATTCATTGTGAAATAAAGTCTGAGTTTTCTAGGAAATGATATGGTCATTGATTGAAACCTCGAAAAAAACTCTATTTAAAGTCCTGCATCTATTCTGCTACAGTATACTTGAAGCGCACGATGGTCTGGACAAGAACGCACGAAAGTCTCTCGGGTTGAAGTTTCTTTGATTTCATACAAGGATCATATATGATTTCATACTGTCCATACTTGATTTCTTAGTACGATCCTTGTAAGAAATCGAAGAAATCATATATGACCCTAGTACGGATACCAAGAATCATACATCTATTTTTCGAAAATCTTTTACCAGTTATGTTTTTTTTTGTTTTTGTTCGGTAGGGCAGCACCTATATGATACCCCGGCATGATATTGTGATCCGCCAAAAAACCCTAACATACAATTTCATTTGCAAAGTTCGGCACAAAATAAAAGAGTAAGTCAAAATTTTTGACATACTCTGAAGCCAGTTATACTTATAAATGCTCATTTATAAAAAATAGTCATTAAAAAAATTTGCATATAACGTCAAATTCGTTTTCTGAATATGTTTAAACCACAAAGTTACTCTTTTAGAGCACACAAAGAATCAAATGTGGAATGCAAATGCGATATAATAATTAAATAAGTCCTCTGACTACATTACATTATACGGGAATTTGTGTCACCAGTCAATAATTTGTTTGTCATATATGACCTTGTATGATTTCCAAGAAATTTTTTTCCACTTCAATGGAAAATCAAAATTATACAGTTTTTAGACTTTGAAATTTTTTGTATGACCATATGGTCCTTGTATGAATACCAAGAATTCATACAAATCATATGTGACCTAGTATGATTACTAAATATCATATATGACCTAGTACGAAATCAAAGAAAGTTTTTTGATCGCTGACCCAGGGACATCTACGCTTTTGGTCTGGGATGGTATGGACATATTCGACTTCGAACGCAAGAAGAACGCACTAAAAATTTTGAACGAACGAAAGTCTGGCACTTTCCGTCAGGGACGGTCTGGGCATATCGATTTTCGGTCTGTCACCTCAAACTGGGTACTGAAGTACGCCGGGCGATGATTGTGGATGCTACAAAACCATGCAATTAAGCTGCTCAGACTTCATTATCTGACAGACGTTTTGTCTATCTGTAAATTGCAAAAGCAGTCTGTGAGTATTCAAGATCACTGTAAACAAACTGTGCGTGCAGTTGAAAAACTCTTCAGATGCAATGTTTCTGAGCTAAATATGACGAATATTATTCAAATGTTCTGATTCATCACTGAAATGTTCCGAGGCTCACATCCGGGAAACTATAAATGAGCGAAATAAAGCTATATTTGTCAAAAAAGTTCCATGAAAGGCACTGGTATTACTGATTCGGGATAAGAACACCAATTACAGATTAGCAGTGGTCAAAGAAATGGCTCTTGAAAATATTTGTTTCGACCCCGCTTAGAGGGGGAGGAGCTACCTACTCGAACGGCTTTTTGTTCAGAATTTTGGCCGATTGATATATTCAACAAAAAGGGATCCGAGTGGTATCATTATAAAGCCCGTTCAGCAAAGAAAACATAAATAAAAAAATTATCTTGAATACAATTATCGAAGTTAAAAGTTTTGTGAAGGTTGGACTAATGGTTGTTGTTTTGTATATATTTTCAGTAAATTTACGCATTTTTACCAGTTTAGCAGAAAAACAGGTTGAAATTTCTAGCGATAGTGTTGTTCGTTTTACTTCTAAAGATAGAAGTGTGTTGTTAACTGTTGGATTCATTTGTTCGCTAACAGCTTTGGTTACGTTTTCAAAATAACGTAATCTTTATTAACTTCAAAGAGGACTAGTTTCATTTTTGTTATCGCGGAGTGCAACCTTGGAAAAAGATTTTACATTTCTTGGTATTTCAACCCAAAAGTTTCCCGAAATGCTTCATTATACTTTTTTGTTCTAAAATTTTTTGTCAAAATATCCCTGCCCATAAAATTTTCAATAAATACGTGTTCCTAATGGACGAACAGAAATAGCAAGGCTTATTTTGGTCTAATCAGTGTTTTTTACAGTCCAATTATTCGGATTGTAATCAGTAGCTGTCATTTATAAAGAATTTTCCGCATTTTTTGTTTTTTAAGTCAATCACAGAAGTGCACATTTTGCTCACAGACCAGTATTGACAGGTCCATAGGCCTTCCTGTGGAGTTTCATGGGTATCTATTTTGCTTTTATTCGAAAGTGTTTATGATCGCTTTGCCTTTTAAAAATAATTGTTTTCGAAATAAACAGTGAACTATTGAGCGTTGCCACATATTTCTCTCTTTTTTGGTCAACTTTTGGCTTGAAATCAGAAAAGCAGGTAGCCTCGTCTTCTAATGGATTGAAAATCAATGTTTATTGCTGTTTTACGTTCGAAGTGACTGCTTCTCGGCTTTGTTACTAAAATTTATCAAACAAAGCTTTCATCTTATGGACTTTTCCCCATTTTTTAGGTTCTTTTTCTTGTCTTTTTAACTTCTTCGCAGGTAGACTATCACAATATTTAAGTTTAAAAGAAAGCATGACTGATCATACCATATTATTTCTTTGAACAGATTATGGTTTTACGATTTCGAAACTGTTTTTTTAGCAGAAATTAATAGAATTTGTTTTATTTTTGCATTTAACTTTCATTCTTTTTGTAGTGGTAAGAAAAATTTTCAACAATTATAGGTCTTAGCGATGTCGTATTAACAAAGGGACCTAAATACTGATTTCAGTTGATAGCTTAAAATTTTCATGACAATGTTATCAAATAATTTACACGATCTTCTTTCAGTTTTTCGCTCTGCTGTTTTATTGCTCACTTGTTACCAAGCTCACAAATTAATGTCGCAATTCAACTTATTGTCATTGAAAATGGCACAATTCAAAATATCTGATGTTTTTTAATGCGTGGATTATTGTTTAAACGGCTTCAACATCCTAATTTTAAATCTTGGACTTTCGGCACTTAGCGTACTTTTATAGACGTATGACAGATTCTAAACAATGAGAAATCTCAAGTTTTTCTAAGGAAAATAACATGAATATTTTTAAAGATTTATGTTGTTAGCTAATGGTTTTATGTCTTTGTAATTAATTGTATTCGAATTTTTCTCATACAAATGTCTTATTAACTTTGCATTTTCGCGTTTTTGTTTTCTAATTGTTACGTAACCTCATTATTCAGAGCCCACAGTTCTCATTATGGGTTTTCAAAAAACTCGCAATTGATTATTTCCAATGTCTGACTCAATAAATTGTGGTTTTATCGGCTTCGACACCGTTTCTTGCATTAGTGAGTTGAATTTGTTTTTTTTGTCTGAGTTGGTTGTTTGTTTTTGTAGGCATACGAGATAATCACTATAAGGGTATGTCTTTATACGGGGTTATTTGTAAACATAAATCTAATTACAGACTTCAATTGACATCAATTGGTTATCATTTTTTGAAATCATTTGTTTTCAAAACTATCAACATATTTTTAGATTTGCGTTTTTGTTATTTTTTATCTATTTGTTACCGAGTCTCATTAGAGCTCATTAGAGACTGTTTCCATGTTTTTCTAGGAATGAATAATTAATTGGTTAAGTTTTTTTTCAAAAGAATGGAAATTGAATTTTGGATGACGTAAATAACGTTTTTTGTTGTTAATTGATTTTGTTGTTTGTCTTGTCTTGTAGTCATGATAATGGCAGGTCTCATCGGCGCTTTAGTGTGGCCGTATTTACTTTTTAAATTGACTTGAGTTGGAAGCAATTTTTTAAAACTCATATACCAATTTTTTTGTTGCAAGATTTCTTTCTCTTCCTAATTTGGGTGACAATGATGCCAATATTGTGGAATCTTAACATTTTGTGCGGACGCTCATTACCGTGCCTCATTGTTTGATACTCGCCCAATGTTCACAAAATTCGTGGCAACGTTGCAATTTAAAGTTTTTCCAGTTTTTTGATGTTCACAAAAGTCAAAAGGAGAAGAGAGCGAGATACCATTTGATCTATTGAATGCTGGTTTTCAATTCAATAGATCAAATGACCGAGATCACTTTAATTATTATCGCTAGCTCTCTAAATTGACTAGCGTAATTCTAAAGAACTCTTCAAGAGCAACAGTATCTTAGTTTTTGGAGTGGTGGCGAGACCCAAACGCTATTAACAGATTCATTAAGTTTTATCTAATGTCTCAGGCGAAGATACAGAGCCCAGTGAGACACAGAATTTAATGTTACGTAATTGTTTCAAATATGCTGTCGAATTATATTAAATTAAAATTTATTGAAACAGGATATGTCGTTTCTTACAGATGTTGCTTGAGCTTTAGAGGATCTGCGAGCAACAGCAATAAGTGAAAGCAAAATCTCAATCCGAATCCGAGCCAGAGGAGTCCAGGGCATGTGTAGATAGATTCCAAATCAGTACTGCTGAACATTTTAAAACCAATCCAATTCATTACTAACATGCTCAGGTAGGTACTATGGTTATCAAGTTTATAAAACCCGAACTATACCTGTACTGTCGGCAGTATCTCCCCACACCTTCAACGCCGTTCGAGACCCAAAAAACAAGGGATTCAACATCTGGCTCTTTGGTTGTCAGCATTCCAGGTGGACTAGGTTGACCCCCAGATGATAAACGGGAGGAATTGTTGGAAACAGTGATGCGGAATACTAAAACAGATTCAGAATAAGACTGAGATACTAAAAGATTAACCACGCCCCCGTCCCCCTCACAAAAAAGTGCGCAAAGACCGAATATACCGCAACAAGCAGTAATTGCTTAATCACTAATTTTGGATTTCATTAAAATCTATAGACCATTCAGTTCAGGCAACCACTACTGCTTATAATGATTAATAGGAAATTCTCCTCTCCAGAATTGATTTTTTAGGTTCTGACTAAAAGAAAAAAAGCGTATTTATTCGTAGCTATTTCAAATGTACCTGAACAAATAATAGCGTACAAAAAATTAAGCTGCTTTTTTTAATTGACGTAGTTTTGGTCGCATGTATTGAAAACCTTTTAAGTCTAAATAATGCAGAGTGTGGGACAGTTTTGAATAATTTCCTCGTGTTTGATGCAGCTCTAATTTTAAATGATTCTGGAGTCTGTCAACTTTCCCACCTGGAACCAAGCATTCCCTGAGTATGAGTTGACCGCTTGCTCAGTTTTAGGGGCCATTTTATCAAGTCGAGTGATGAAAAAGTGGAACTGACCGACAGCTGTTGATAAGCAGGATACTCATAAAAAAGAAATTTTGTCAGGAAAGAGCGAGTAACTCTTCTTTCATGAAAAATGCGGAAAAACAGCTCAAGGTCTTTGTAAAATGTTTTTGTTAACATCTTATGTCTAGTTACAACTGTTCCTGAGGAAAAGCACCTAAGCGGTATTTTTTTACTAAGCCCCTAAGCAGTCAACAAAAAATTTGAAAATAGGTTTTCCCGAATCGCTTAAGGAAAACTATAATCATCCCACTGAATAAGAAAGGAGATCCTAAAGTTGCTGAAAATTACAGACCAATCATTTTCCTGCCAAAAATAGGAAAATTGATTGAGAAATTGGTTCAAAAAGGAATGTTAAATTTTTGGGGAAAATTCAAAATCTTCTTTCATGAAAAATGCTGAAAACCAGCTCAAGTCAATTTGGATTTAGGCCATAGTCAACAAAAGTCAGTTTGGATTTAGGACATAAAAGAGCACTATTGAAGCCTTGGTAAATTTTACTGAGAACGTCAAGCAAGACTGGAAGGATGGTGTTGCAGAAAAATAACTGTGTTCATCAATCTCAAAAAAGCCCTGATACAGTTAAACATACTATCCTTTTAGATGAACTAAACAACATTAGATTGAGAGGAATGACATGCAAAACTTTTTGCAATCCTATCTAAGTATTAGGCAACAATTTGTAAATTCAAGAAATGTATACTCTGATTTTGCAGAACTCGAGTATGGGGTACCACAAGGATCAGTACCTGGAACACTTCTTTTTGTTGTGTATATAAACAACCTAGACAATTATTGTAGTCAGAACTGTTTGACATTATACGCTGACGATACTGCTTTTAACCAAAAGAGGAATCAACAACTGAAGCTTTCAGCCAATCTTTGAACCTGGTTAGTGATTGCATCTGAAGAATCAAACTGATATTGAACTACGAAAAAACATGCCCTATGAACATAAAGTTAAGAGGGAAAAGTTCACAGCAAAAAACTATTGAGAGGAGAAAAGAATCTATCACAGATCTCATCACAGAAAAACTTAGGAAGAGAATTGGAAGGCAATCTAACATTCGAGGATCATATTAAAAAAATTTGCCCAAAAGTGAACAATTCTCAGGACTATTTTCGCGGATGAGATCAATTTTAAGTGTAGAAAAACTGTTATTTACATATAAGGTATATGTTCAGCTTGTTGTGAGCTCTGGCATACTAGTCTATGGAACGAGCAACAAAACCATAATTTTACCACTTGAGAAAAAACTAAAACAAATCACCAGATTTGTTTTTAATAAGCCCAATTCAAAGTCCACTTGCCTGGAACGAGAATTAAATCACATTTCTCCATAAAAGTCATGCACATTATTGAACTGCTCAAAAAAATAATTGAAATTTCAAGACCAGAAGCCCCAATTGATTCTCTCAAAAATGTAATCATGGGGGAAGAAACAAAGAAGTAAATACACTGTGAGCAAATAGAGTGCAATCAAAGCAACTAAAAACTGCAAATAAATACAGCAAACTGCAAATAACTCAAAGACTAGGAGTGAGATTAGGAAAACTGCTTAACATCATTTTAAAATTCTCTCCTAATTTTTTTTTGATGTGCAACAGATGAGTGCAAGAGAACTGAAGCGATTCTTATAGAGTTTCAGGGACAATTTTTTTGGCAACATGGAAGTTTTCGCTTTGTAACGAAACCAGATAGATCTCATAAAATTCAGAATTACGTTTTGAGGTTTCCCCCTATTATTTGCTTGCTATGATATTCCATTCCTTTCCACCATTGGTCATAGTAATTGTACTGCTCAGCACTGGACTAGACTTCTTGGACCTATTGACGACATGTCGAGTAGATTTCAAACTATGTTACATGGTTTATACCATGCGTTGCAAACCAATGTCCATCCTGCGGAAGAGAAAATTTCGAAAATCTCACATGTTTGTGAATTTGCGTCACTTTTGGTTGTTGCTTTCAGTAACGTGTCATTAAAAAGAGCATCTCCCGATAAGGGGCATAAGGCGAATCCGGAATGGGCTTCCGAGAATCTAAGTTTGATGCTCAGTTTCGGATGTATAATGAATCGCTGCAGAAAGGGTTGTTTGGGTTGTTTTTACTAAAGAGAACCCGATCACAACGGGGTGATATAACATATTGTAGACGTTTTTCCGACCAATTCTTGACGTTTTTCGGACCAATTTCAACGTTTTTAAGACCTCTTTTTGATGATTTTGCGACATGTTTTAGACGTTTTTTCGACCAATTTTTGACATTTTTCGGACCAATTTCAACGTTTTTAAGACCTCTTTTTGATGATTTTGCGACATGTTTTAGACGTTTTTTCGACCAATTTTTGACATTTTTCGGACCAATTTCAACGTTTTTAAGACCTATTTTTGACGATTTTGAGACATATTTTAGAAGTTTCTCCGACCATTTTTTGACGTTTTTGGAACCAATTTCAACGTTTTTAAGACCTGTTCTCGACAATTTTTTCGGACCGGTTTGATGGATTTTTTTATGATCCAGTGAAATCCCATCGATGGATTCTCTATGATCCAGTGAAATTCAGAGTTTTCCCATCGATGAAACTTCTATGATCAAAGAAAAAGTGGTAAGGAACCATCGTTGACCCATCCATAGACTTTTCATGAAAATTCTATGATCCATCGATGGGATTCTCTGGGAGCCCAACCCGGGTACCTAGATTCCAATTTAGATCTGAAGCAAATTACCTGCAACTAAGACTATCGAAGACACGAACAAACTCGTCCTCATTTTTGTACCAAACAGGTCTTTTAGAACAATTTTAAAAGATCAAGGTTGAAAAGCAGTTCACTTTACAAACTGAACAGAAAGTACTTTGCTAACCAATGTGTAACAAATATGAACAAACGTTTGAGCAAAATAAACAATGCCTCTGGTGTCAGTGTTTAGTTTAATTTTACAATTCGAAATTGTCAATACAACTATCATCTGTTTCCCTTTCATCCTGTTTGACGGGGTTATACCTCTTAAAAAATATAATCAATAATATTCTGTAATCAACAATATTCCCAAATATTGCTGTTATTGCAATGGTTTTAAAAATTATTTGAGATGAGCACTAAAAAACTCAAAATAAAGCTATAACTGTAACCAATGTGGAGGCCGGTTGGAACCAAGTATTTGCCGCACGTTACAAACGGAAAGACCTTTTGTCCAAAATTTCGTGCGTCGACCAGAATTTCGTGCGCTCATTTCCAGACTTCTGTGCTATCACCAAACTTTTGTGAGTTGATGTTCAGACTTTTGTGCGTTTACCAGACTTCCGCGCGTTCTTGTTCAGACATTTGTGCACTTATCGATGTTTACAGGCTATTTTTTTTTGAATCCTCGGTCTGAACATAGTTTCTTCGGTCTGCGACCTCAACCTGGGTAGTGAAAAGACATGATGAAACGGGACAAAATTGATCAAAAAGATACAAGAAGCTTTAACTAAAACTAAAGAAGAACACACATTTAACTTTAGAATGATAAATCCAACAGAAAAATTTAACTTTAGTGAACCTATACTTCATACAGTAAAATTGGGTTCAATTAGATTATCCGTTTATAACTCAGTGTTTAATGTAAATAGAAGAAATAATCAATTTTTATATCCTAGTACTGTTATAGAAGGCGAAGCAATAGCAGAACCTCTAAGTTCTAACAATAGCAATAACACTGACTCAAACATTACATCTGTCCTGAATTATAATTATAAAGGAATCCCATTGCTATATTCAACTATTACACCAGGAGCTTATGAATTAACTAAAATAGCAGAATTAATAAAAGAAGAAACCGATGGTAATGTTATAATAGAACCAGATAAGAATACAATGAAATGTAAAATGGAAGTCAAACAAGGAGCACTTAGCTTTGATGTAGATGACTCAATAGCCTCATTACTAGGATTTAGGAAAGTAGTATATAAACCAGGTAAGTATACATCTCCAAAGATTATTAATATTATGGGTTTTAATACTAATAACATTTACTGTAATCTTATATCTGGTGTTAAAGATAATGGCAAAAGCACAGACATACTATATACTTTTATTCTATCTGAACCACCAGGTAACCTGGTAAATAGTATACCAACTAATATCTTATATCAAAATGCAACAAAGGATAGAATAGAATATATTGAGTTTCATATTGAAGATGAGCACGGAAGACCTATAGACTTCAATGGGGATGTATTGATTTTTACTTTGCATCTAGTGTAACTAGCTGGTCGAAGACCCATCTGATTTAGACTTATACTTAGTCATCTGCGAAGCAGGTTCGCTGGTAGTCATTGTCATAGTCATTGCCATAGACTTAGACTTGGTCATAGATAAAGACTTAGTCATGGTCATAGCCATCTGCGTAGCAGTTTCACTGATAGCCATAGACTTAGAATTAGACTTATACTTATACTTAATTATATATATTATTAAACAATAAAACTCTCCAATCCCAATTAGTTCTTAGTTTACCACAATCATATCTATCTTTAGATTTATCAATGACAATGTAATTATAAGGCCTGGACCACACCTTTTCACATATATTACTAAAATCATTATAACTAGGTTGAGATCCAGTAAAGTGATAATAAAACATAGCAGTGATGGCTTTGCCTGTTTGTTTTAAGAAAATAAAAAAATTACAGTTCTCTCTAACAATCTGTCTATCTGCTGAGAATATATTTTGTTTAAGATATATCAAATCACAATTTTCATGTCTAGCTCTACAAAAGTATTCATTAACAATTGGTTCCTTAGCTATAATATCAGGAAATATCATGAGTTTCTTAATATATTTTGGTAGTTTATCGGGGTGGAGTAACTCTTTTAAATCCTTAATAAACACGATATCTTTATACTCTAAAAAATCATACTGATTACCAGTAGGACCAATGATATATAATCTATCAAATTGTGTGCCAAGTATATATTGATTTTTTAACAAGACTGTCTTACCACACTCAATAGGACCTGCTATTATACATCTGAAGTTTTCTGGGAAGGGGCATAAACCGTTATATTACTATCAGTTATCCATGATTGTACACTTCCATTAACAATGAAAAACAAATTTTCTTTTCTATTTACTGGCCTTGATACCTTTAGGGGAGGGGTCCCTCCTCATCCACATCCACATCCACATTGTGAACAAGGCTTATCTCTTTGCTTGGTGTGGGAATCATGAGCCATACTATGTCATTTTCTTCCGATAAGGAGGATTCTTGTTTGTCATCTGCAAAGCCCGTTCCTGATTGTCATTGTCATTACCATTGTCATTGTCATTACCATCTTTAGCAGCAGGTTCCCTGATTTTCATTAACATTAACATCACCATTACCTTCAACTTCAACTTCAATTTTTCCTTTAACTATACAACTAAAGCAAAAACACTTATCATACATCTTTGGACATTTAACTTCATTAACTAGAATATCCATAGCACCCTCTATTGTAAATCTTCTATCCTTAAGATAAATCATATATAAACAATATGCACCACAAAAAGATTCATCATATTCCTGTATTGTTTCATTAGAGCCTAGATCAACATAATCTTTTAAGAATAATGATGGAATCTCAACACCAAAACTCTCAAAATAATAAACTTTTCCACCTCCCCGTTTTGTAACTAAAACCCAGTGAGTACCATCATTTGGATGTAACTTCACAATAATGTTGAATTTGGTTCCATTGAACATTTCTGGTTTCTCATCTCTCATTATTATTTCTTTTGGGGTTAGACTTATATCTTTACCTATATCTTTCGTTCTGATATTGGTTCATTATCAATACCGAATTCATTATTAAATTCTTCAAAACTTAGGATAAGCATGTTTTATATAATAAATATTAATGTTTAATTATAAGTCTAAGTTTAATTATAAATCTATGTCTAATTATAAGACTATATTCAACATATAAAAATGGAGAATGGTCCCTTAATTTTTATTCTCGTGTTAGTAGCATTTGTTTTTTTATAAGGTATTATGACTTGCCAAGTAAAAATACAAAACTAGAAGAAAATTTTGGTGGGCTTATGAATAAAAGATTAGTTAAATTTGAATTTGAAAAGTCAACATTACGCACTATTGTTTATGGTGCTACTGGTACGGGAAAGACCCGTTTTCTTAGACAATAATTAAAGTTATACTTAGATCAAAATCAAGATCAGAATCAAAATCAAGATCAGAATCAAAAACAAAATCAGAATCAAAATCAGAATCAAAATCAAGATCAAAAGTCTATGATGGGACAAGATCAAAAGCAAATGGTGAAACATGACCGGAGGTCTATGGCAGAGTATGACCGAAGGTCCGTAATCTTTGTATGTAAAGATGAAATGGATTGGATTGATCCCAAGACTGGCGTTCCTTATGCTGAAATTGAGATGGTGATATAAATATGATCACAATGAAAAATATACTCAAACTCCAAAACATTGTAAATGTTCTTGATGATATGGGTGATAAGTTTAATGAGGATATAGTTTATTATTTTATAGAAGGAATAAATAAAAATATTCAAATGATTGTAATGTGTCTTAAACTCAGATGTGTCAAAGCTCAGATAGATATTATGGCTAGAATGTATTGTGATAATACCTATATAACAAATTATAATGGAGCTCATCTATTTAAGAATTGAAGCTCTAAACGAAAAGGGTAGAATTGATTTAAAAGATCTATGTAAAAATAGTCAAAATTTTAGAGATGAAGTTATAAATTTCGTTGGAGAAAATACTGGGTTGGGTAATGAAAAAATTTTAGTTAAAAAATATAAATAAAAAACTCTTAATAAGCTTGGCGCAGAAGTTTTAGGTATGTTTGCCTTCTCTAAAGACCATGCTAGAAGTTTAATTGAAACTATAGCTAGTTATAAATAATATTATATATTTAAATATAAAACTGTAAAGATAAAGTTTGATTAGTTATAAGAATTATTAAACAAATAAATATAAATATAAAAGTGTAAATATAATAAAATAACTAAATAAATAAATAAAAATAAATAAATAATTATAAATATAAAAATAAGTATAATTCTAAATATAAATAAATAAATAATTAATTGAAAACTCAAATAAATAAAATTTTCTGATTCCTTGAAAATAATATATATATGAAATATTTAGATTGTAATTATGGATGTGGAACCCCGCACACTTTGCTTTTTCATTATAAAATAGAACATAAAGATAAAGGTAGTAAGTGTGCATCTGGAAATCAAACAATAACTGGTAATTGTGTGGAAGAAATTCCCGCTAATTTGAGGGATACTGCTTCAAAATGTTCTAGCTCTAGCTCTAGCTCTAGCTCTAGTTCTATCTTTCGCTCTAGCTCTAACTCTAATCTTAATTCTGATTCTAATCTGCGAAGCAGTTGGGGAATCAAGGGCGAAGCCCTTTTCACTGATTCTAATCCTGTTTCTAATTGCAATTCTAATTCTAATTCTAATTTTGATTCTAATTCTAATTCTAATCTGCAAAGTAGTTGGGATACCAAGGGAGAAGCCACTTTGCCATGCCACGGACGGAGGCCGTTCACTAATAGTCATATAGAAACAAAGAATGATATAACAAATAAAATTTGTAATAGATGTAGAGTTATAAAACAAATAACATGTTTTGATATAAAGAAGGCAATATGTAAAGAATGCATTTCAACTAAGGTTAAGTGTGAATATTGCCCTTCGATTATAAACTTAAGTGGGTTAAAGAGCCATATACAAAATTCTCATAAAGATATAGATCTGGCCGGGGGCATTAATCAACGAAGGGGCTCCACCGTTGGTTCCCCAAGCAGGTTCACTGATAAAGAAATAAAAGAAGAATGAGAGTATTATAAATATTATCTAATATATTGTAAATTAAAAGCCAAAGGTATAGATATAGATAAAGTAATAGAAGAGTAGATTACTAGATATTATCTGCTAAGCAGGTTCCCTGATAAGCCTTATCTCCAGCCTTATCTCAAGCCTTATCTTTAACAAAATTATAAGCTAGAAATATAAATATAATAAATTTTTGGAAAAAATTAAGAGATAAGCGCATATCCGCATACTTGCGCATTATTCTGAATAGGAAACTATGCGCAACTGAGCGCGTGCGCATGGTGTGCGTAAGCATGCGGGTTTTGACTTATTTTTGGCTAATTTTTATTTTTGATTGTGCTTATAGCAGTGAATAAAACAAGGCTACCAGTTAGCAGACGGCTTGGTCCATTTCCCGAGTTTTTACGAGGGAAAATGGACCAAGTTGGCTGGTGGCTGTTAGACTTGTTTTATCCACTACTATTCCCGAGTTTTTACGAGGGAAAACGGACCAAATTGGCCTGTGGCTGGTAGCCTTGTTTTATCCACTACTAACATGACACGTAGGGCATCTTAGATGCCGTATCCAAAACCGTAACAAAATAAAACTTCGGTCACAACTGATTTTTTTCCAGGCTCCTTGACAATAAATTACAACATCGTCAACAAAAGTACAAAAACGGGCTGCTGCTCTGCTGAATCTACCATTAATTGTTTGCTCAAGATCAGAAGGAAGATCAGAAAAGAAATATTGTTTACACTTGGATACAAACAAATAGGTTCGCATAACTGCTTTAAGTTTTGATACTATTTCCTGTCCCTGCATACGAATGAGACTGATTTTTCCTTGTCCTGCTTTCCTTGCTCCCTCTCTTTCCTTTGTCTTTTTTGCCATGTTTG
>NC_134479.1:32599552-32602052 GCF_964194025.1 Convolutriloba macropyga | reverse complement strand
CAAGATAAATTACATAGAAAAAGAATTCAAGGAAAAAAACAACGATCTCAATAACACAACTGAACAAGGAGGAATCATCATACTAACAACTATCAAGAATAATAACATAGTCAACTGGCTAGCAGACAACGGATCACCACCTAGCTTCGTAGACATCACTACAGCAAACGAATTATTACAAGGCATCAAACACATGATACTATAACCATACAATGGACAGATGAAATTCAAATGTTTTACCAATCATGACATTCCTATATTAGGACAAGTCCAAATGGAACTACAATCGCGTTCATGGACTGCTAGGAACTGCAATATCCTCGTGGTAAAAAACAGATCGAAAATCTCATGGGCAGAGACGTATTGACAAAACTCGGACTAACACTGACCCAACAACAATCAGAAGGTAAGAAAGTATTTAATATTAACGAAAACATCATTGAACAAAACATTACAAAATGGATCTATAAAAAATACCCTCACCTCTGTACACAATTAGGCAGAAGCAAAAACCATATTGCGAAATCAATTATGAAAAAAGAAAAACACCAACCCAACACAAAGGAAGACGAGTACCCTTACACCTACTCGAAAAAGTAGAACACGAAATACAAAAATTAATTGAAGGCAACCAAATTATCCGCCTGGAGAAATGCCCGGACGATTTAGTTATTAGCCCGGTTGTAATAACGGTCAAAAAGGACAAATCAATAAAAAAAGCACTAGATTTGAAAGAACTAAACAAAGCAATCCACAAAAACCAATATCAAATGCAAAGCATCGACCATCTCACAGACCCCTTAGCAATGAAAATTGCATCAAACAAAAATAAAGAAGGACCCTGGTGGTTCAGCAAAATAGACCTCAAGTATGCATATAGTCAAATATCACCGGACAACAGCTTAGCAGAACACTGTAGTTTTAACATACTTGGAGTAAAGCAACAAGAACATATCGGTTCATCAATGGATTTTACGGACTAACCGATATGCCGGCAACATTCCAAAAAACAATAGACAAAACCCTGGAAGGATGCAAAAACTATTTTGCATTTCTAGACGACATCCTAATCGCAACAAAAGGGAGACTAAAAGCACACGAAGAAATCCTAGACACAATACTAGACAGACTAAACAAAGAAAGTCTAGCTATTAGCTTACAAAAATGCGAATTCGCCAAACCAACAGACGAATGGCTCGGATTTAATGTAACTCCACATGGAGTAACACCACTAATCACAAAAACCGAAGTACTACTAAAACTCGAACCTCCTAAGACACTAAAACAATTAAGATCATTTATGAGAAGCATACACCATCTCACTAAATTCATCCCAAACCTGGCCGAAATATCAGAATGGTTACGCCCACTACTAAAAAAGCAAAATACAACATCATCCAATAAACTAAAATGGGAAGATAAACACACGAAAACATTCTCAAACATCAAGTTACAAATCGCAAACATCGCAGAAAACAAACATTTCGATGTAGATAAGGACACAAAAATCAAATGCGACGCAAGCAAAATAGGATTAGGAGCTACCTTAGAGCAAACGTATGGCATACTATTGCATTTGCAAGTAGATTCTTAAACCCTGTAGAACAACGATATAGTACAAATGAATTGGAACTACTAAAGGTAGTATGGTCTTTGGAACACTTTAAACATTATCTCCAAGGTGCGGAGTTCATACTCCAAACAGATCATCAAGCGTTATTAACAGCACTAAAAGAGAATAGAGGAAACAAAACCTACCAGAGTAGGTTAACACGATGGGTGGATAGATTATTACCATTTAATTTTAATATAGGACACATTCCTGGAAAGCAAATGGGATTTGCAGATTACTTTAGTCGCAATCCAAATGTAATTACAACTGCCCCATCCGAAGAGGACACACACTTCTTAATAAATCGATTTTAAATTCACACTAATTAAAAACACGCTACGCAGTAATCAAAGCAATTCTAAAAATAGACCAAACAATTATGACGTCATGCAAGAAAACAAACACACACGCTTTTTGCCATTCTCGCCATAGAAATCAGTCGCAACATTTAAACACATTTAATTTCAGAACGTATAAATCTAATTCTGTTCAATCACAAATTAATCCTACAAATTCTATATACAAATCTTTATCAACCTTCACAAAAAATTCTACAAGTAGACATAATCCAAATCAATTTATAAACGTTATTACTCGTAATGGACCGCACATAGAAACCTTAAATAGAACAATAGTTAGACAATAGAGAGGATCAAACAAGAAAAACACAAATTTACAAACAATGGAGAATCAATCTACAAGACCACCTCAAGTAACTATTAGTACACAGACAGAAGACAACGACAACATCGGAAAAAGACGTGAACCAATTCAACCCGACCTGCATGCACAAATATTCCCCCTCAGTTCCAACAGTGAAAGAATGCCAAACTATTGCAAGCAACTAGCAAGAGTATTCGGGGAAGAGTTCCTGGCGGAAACGACTAG
>NC_134479.1:32557052-32582052 GCF_964194025.1 Convolutriloba macropyga | reverse complement strand
TCTATGGCCAATCTCTCGAATGAAAATCACTGTCATGAGTAGAAATACACCACGAGTGCAACTTCACTTGTAATTAGAAACAAACAGCTAATAAGAAATAAATAAGAGCAATAATGGCTATTGTTCTGAAATATAACAAAACTAAAAATCAGCGTTTCTGTGAACAGATTGCGCAAACATATTTTGGAAATTCAATCATCCTAAAAAATGAGGCGTATTTATAGTAGCAGGATAAATCATGCTCACAATCATCAGCATATATCGCTTCATGAATGAAAAGTTCTTGTACCAATTTTTAAAAATCACAGCTTCAAAAACAAAAAAAAATCAATAGGAAAGTTTGAAAGGCACTAAAATAAATCAATCTTTCTGTAATTTTCTCATCGTTTTATTGTTTAATTTTCTACAATGTTGAGCATTGATCTCAGAAAAATTTGCCATCGGATGCTGAAAAGCCTCAGATATTTAATTGCAGTTCCTAAAAACTCGTTTGTTTTAAAAAAAAGTTTAAAAGAAATTGGGCGAACTGTTATAGATATATGACAGTTTTTATAGAAGAATCAACAAAATTCAATTTTGTATAATTTTGATTGACATGGACCACACCTTGATAGAAGAAAACTTACGGTGAGAAGATAGAAGAAAACTTACGGTTTGTTATCTTCATCCCAGTAGTCTGTCAGCTTGTCCATGTACTGCTCCGGATCCCACTTTTTCCTCAAATGTCCATACAAAAGGTATTTTGTCAACTGTCCATTGCAGCAAAAACCTTAGCTAAAATTTTTACACAGAGTCGACATTGTTTTTCTATTTTTCTATTTAACATGATGAAAACTGAAGGAGCTTTTCCAATTATTCTGATCCGATTGAATACAAAATCTACGATCGCTTTGGCTCGAGTTCTTTACAAAATTTTACAGAAACCTTGATGAATATTAAGATATTTTTTTATGAAAACTTGCGAAAAAGTTTCTCTTGCCATTGATCAAACTCACGAGTTCGGAATGAACTTATTTCTCTTAGAAAATTTTTGCAACATCCGTATATGATTACTGTTTAATAGTATACGGCTTAACACTTAAACTTTTTGAACGAGATATTGATGTCTCAAAAAAAATAATTCAAGCAACTTTTTCTTGAGGGTAGATTCTCCTCCTCTTGTTATGCTGCATCATGGAGAACGCATTGCTTATAACCATTCGTAAAAGAAATTTTTCGCGAAACATTTTTTAGCAAGAGTCAAGTAAACCTGTTGCCAAGTATTTTGATCTGGACTGTCTTCTTGAGAACGATTGACATGCTCGCAACTCTAGAATGTATCTGATCTTTAGTATTCCATTTGTTTCCAATTGGATGAGAAATTTTTTTAAATATGGCTGTTTGGATATTTTAATTTGAACTTTTAGTTTATTATTTATTTATCACAAATAAATATTGCATATAGAATTTGTTCAAGCAGTTTTTACATCATAAACCTAGCGAACAGAGAGACAAAGATGTTTACAACGTGGAAAAACCCTTTTCAATTATGTGCAACTTTGGTGTTTTTGAAACTAAATTTCATTCTGAGCCTAGTCAAAAACCTATTCTGAACCTATTTCTGAACCTAGTCAATCTGATGTACTTCTCATTAATGACCTCTCTAAGCATATTGCTGTTTGAAATAATTTATTACTTTATTCAAGGCGTTGCAAACCCGGATTTTGCTGGTCAATCATATTGATAGTTTGCCATTTTTCTCTGATGAGAACCTTAAACCAAACCGTAATTACAGTTGGATCTATGCCACCAATGGTGTTGTCAATGTTGACGTCGTCCTCGATCGAAGGAGTTCGGTATGATTCCAAATAGTAGTACATGGCTGAAACAGTTTGCCACTAAATTTTTTAGGAGTTAAGTCGTTTTTTTTTATTTTGTAGAAAATATCAATTCAAAGATACACAAAATTACATTGCCCCAACATTGATTATATACACACATACATATATTTGACAGATATATACACAGACTCTCCAATGTGAACAATCTGTACCACATACAGATCAAGCGAGCCAACTTTTTTCTCTATAGTTGCTCTAATGCCAGATTTGATGCAAAGTTTTCATGTGTTTAATTTGCAATAGCTCTTTTGAAGTCTACTTCCGGATTCAATAGTTTGTTGGTCACTTTTCGGTTACGTTACGAGTACCCGCTCTGATTAACTGTAACAGAGTAACGAATATATTTGTTAAACTATGATTTTACACAAACTTCAATGATTTTCAATGGTGATTTTTAAGGATTATTTCATATATGCGGTTAATTTTAATATGCGAACAAAGAAATATCATCTATAACATTGCAATCAAATGATCAGTCGTTTAGACTTCGAAAGTGCTCCCACAGTGTTGCCACTGAATGACCAAAAGAGAAGTAAGTAAACAGCCCCAGTTGAGAGGTCGATTCATGAAAATACTCTAGGTAGCCCTTACTAGGAGGTCGACC
This sequence comes from Convolutriloba macropyga, assembly GCF_964194025.1. Classification (NCBI taxonomy): domain Eukaryota; kingdom Metazoa; phylum Xenacoelomorpha; order Acoela; family Convolutidae; genus Convolutriloba; species Convolutriloba macropyga. The sequence goes on along the minus strand of NC_134479.1, from coordinate 32,579,568 downwards.
GTGTATTTAAGGTAGGGAAATACCCCTCCCCCCTCCAGGTCGGCTTTATAAGTCTTTTCATAAAGTCTATCTCTCAAATAGGGAGGGCCTGCCACGCAGAGTCTTTCAGTACTGAGCCAGTGTTTTCCAATACTAAATTTTAAAACCAATTCTGGAGCAGTCTATTTCAAGCATAGTCATTCACTAGTATGTCAAGTCATAAAAATAGCAAAATTTGTGACAGCACCGCCTAATTTTAGGGAGAAACAGAAAACTCCTAATTTTAAAATTCATTGAAAATTAAATGTTACAAAAATCACTTTAACATACTTTATTCCTCTTTATTTTTTGCAAGTGACCTTTCATCTGGTAAGAAAAAGTGATTTTGTGGTGAAGTGATATATTGATCATTTCTGCATTTTTTCATTGTCTTCTATCCGGGTCAACGATCATGCAACTTTCTTAGTAATGTGTATATTGGTACCTCCGCAGCATAGAGCCGCGATACGGTACCAATATACACATTACTCTAATTCCCTTCTTTATACATCCACAACTCTATATTCACTTCTTTTATATTTATAATCTATCATTTCTTATCTCACTTAGCGCAAACCACTAGTACAGAGTTAAGCTGGTAATTAACCGTTATCAGACGGATAGTTTGGGTTCTATCCCCACTGACTCCAGTGGACGTCCCCAGATACTAGTATAAAACTATTGAGACCGTGTAACAAGCACGTTAAACCAACTTGCGAAAATTGATGTAACCACTTCGTGGATAACTTGAACAAAAAAACCAGCTTAACTTTTTTATATATTTTAAACTTTGCTAATATTTTGCGAATCACTCTTTAAGAGCGAAATAATCCCTGTCGAATTGATGCCCCAGTACAAAATCACTATTTATCGCGCTTAAAGGGTGATTTCCCTCTTTCTAAATAACTTTTAAAATTATCTAAATGATACAAAATTATAATATTTACACGAACAACTTTCCCCAGTTTGGGTAAAAACAGATCTGTGAAACAGTTCCACTGATCTGGGAACCTGCTCCGCTGATCTTTCAGTTAACTTTCTACTAAATCCTCTAGTTAATTCTACATCTGGATGTTGTTTCTTTACATGAGCTCTCATCCCATCATATCTCACAACAGAAGGACAATACAGACAATTATCTTTAGCTGAAGTACAATTTCTACAAGTAAACTTACTCTCATCAAAATCAGTTAGTGGTTTTACAGAATTACATTTATTACAACATCTAGTTAAGACTTTGGTGTTAAGGTTAGAGTTAGAGTTAATGCTAGAGTTAGAGTTAGAGTTATAGTTAGAGTTAGAGTTAATGCTAGAGTTAGAGTTAGAGTTATAGTTAGAGTTAGAGTTAATGATAGAGTTAGAGTTAGAGTTATAGTTAGAGTTAGAGCTAATGCTAGAGTTAGAGCTAGAGTTAGAGTTAGAGCTATAGTAAGAGTTAGAGTTAGAGTTAGAATTACAGTTAGAGTTAGAGTTAATACTAGAGCTGGAGTTATATCCAGATTCATCTTTAAATGAACAATCAGTTTTCATAAAGATATCCTTTAATGTTTTATCACCGCATGCACATTTACTAATTCATCTTCATGGTATTATGAATAACTAAAAGCTAAATTAAAAGGGAGTCCACATATATGTTTACACTCTAAACATTTTATAACCATTTATAATTGGTCAAATTTCAATTACACCCAACATATTTAACCAAGATTTCAATTACATCTTTAGTATTATCTTTAGACGCGACACACTCTGTTAAATATTTCTTCCCGTCGTATTGAGTGTATTAGTTTCAAATCTTTTATCTAAAATCACTTCAAGGTCTAATTCCGTTTTATCTCTAACAAAAATTATAATTTCATCTCTAAATCCTTCATTATTTCCATGTAGTCTGTTTAAATACTTTCGTCCCTCTTTATTTAGAATTCCAGTCTCTTCATCTATATATTCTTCTAGTATCTTTTCGATAAACTGATTTCTTTGTATTTCTTCCCCATATCAGAAATTAACTAATGTACTTGCTCTATTCAATATATTACTTGCACTCGTTGCCACATGTCCAGCAGTTTTTACTGTTGTATCAGGACTCATATAATTATATATCATAAAACATGTACTTATAATTCCTAAAAAAGTTGACGCTAACCTAAAACCATCAGCTTTAACCATTTCTTGTGTTAAAACATAATTCTGTATTTTAATACCTTTTAATGTAAGAAGTTTATTAAAATAGAACTGATAACTATCATTATTAATAGTATTTTTTGTCTGTAGCATTTATCATGAGTGGTTTCATATATGCTATGAGTTTATTTTTATCTTCACTTTCTAATTTATTTTTTAAACTAAGAGCTTTTAAATCAAGGAAACCAACTCTCGTTCATATATCATAGTTCTATTCTCATCAATAATAATTAAAGTATTCTCTTTCCTATTATATTCAATCATACCATAACGAAGTTCATCTGACATTCCATCTGTACAATTAATATAGTTACTATTTAACTCACTAATTACTTTATTGAAGTTATGTTAACATTTGTATATTTCATTAAAATTTTTGAATAGATCAGCTCCATTGTAAGTTGTTAAATAAATAGAATCACAACTCATTCTTGCTGTATTAATTATTTGAGCTGGTTTATGACACATTACAATCAATTGAATAATATAATGTCTTCCTTCTGTGAAATAATAAGCTATATCTTTATTTAACTTATCACCCATATCATCAAGAACAATTAAACTATCTTTGAATTTAGACTTATTTTTTGATGTGATCATATTTATAATGCATGTATTAAACCCCATATAAAACTCGCCAGTCTCAGGATCTGTCCAATCTCTATCATCTATACATACTATGATTATATTTTTAGCTTGATCGGTGAAACTGCTTCGCAGATCTCGGTCTTGGTTTTGGTTTTGATCGGTGTAATCGCTTCGCGGATCTAAGTATAACTTTGAATATTGTCTATTAAAATATGTCCTGCCTGTACCAGTTGCACCATAAACAACAGTATAACTAGACTCCTCTTTATAAATCCACCAAAGCTTTCTTCTAGTTTTGTAAATTTACTTGGTATTGAATCATATATTATATAACAACTTCCAATTAAGATAATAAAAATTATAACTGCGCTACCTGTCTCAATTTTTATACCTATTAAAAAATGCATATCCTAACTTTTGAGGAATTCAATAATCAATTTAATATTGATAATAATGCTATGATTGATATCAGAATAAAAGATGTAGGAAAAGATATAAGTCTAACACCAATTGAAATAGTGATGAGAGATCAAAGTCCTAAAACAATTTGTGAACCTAACTCCAACGCTATTGTAAATTTAAATCCAACTGATGGTACACATTTGGTTTTATTTATAAGAAGAGAAGGTGGTCCAACATATTACTTTGATATTTTTGGTGTTGAGATCCCACCATTATTTTTAGAAGAATATATTGATCTAGGCACTAATGAGAGAATACAACAATACGATGAATCTTTTTGTGTGGCTTAATGTTTATATATGATCTATCTTATTGATAGAGGATTTAGAATTAACAATGCTTTGAATATTCTAGTTAATCAATGTAAATATCCAGGAATATATAATGAGTGTTTTTGTTTAGGTTTTAGTAAAGGTCTACGAAGTAGCTTTGCTAATAATGATATTGTTAATGATAATGTTAATGATAATGATAATATTAATGATAATGATAGTGTTAAAGATAATGTTAATGATAAAGATAATGATCTACGAAGTAGCTTTACTAATAATAATCATGATAATGATAATGTTAATGATAATGATAATGTTAATGATAATGTTAATGATAATGATAATGATAATGATAATGTTAAAGATAATGATAATGATGATGTTAACGATAATGATAATGTTAATGATAATGATTATGTTTTTGATAATTTTATATATCTATTTGATGAAAAACATCAATGGGGTAAACCTAACAACAAAGAATGTCTTAGTAACAATATCTGTGTAAACATAAATGTTATCTACAATCATGGCTAAATGATGATAATATAATTACAGAAGCCACACTCCCAGAGAACTTTAGATGTATAATATATGGTCCTAGTGAATGCGGCAAGACGTTCTTATTTAAAAAAACTAATTCTGGCTAGAATATACTTTGATAAGCTATACATCATTAGTCCTACTGGTGATCAATATGAAGGTGTAGAGAGAATAAACGATAAAGCAGATTTTGAGTTTGTTAAAGATATAAAAGGTTTACCATCTCCCAATCAACTACCCAAAGACTTAAAGAAAGTTTTGATATTCAATGATGTTAGAGCCAAAGAACCAGTTATTAATGAATACTTTTGTAGAGGTAGACATAATAATTGCAATATGATATATCTTAATCAAAATCTATTCACAATAGATAGACAGAAAGTTAAAGAATGGTAATCTATTTGATTTTATATGAACAAAGAGGTAAAGTCCTCATATCTATATATCAAGATTTCTTTAATAATTTTAAACTTAGTTATAATGATTTTGCTAATATATGTAATAAGGTATGGAAAGAGCCTTATAATTACATTGTCATTGATATAACTAAATATGAAAATATAAATAGTAAACTAAAAATTAATTGGGATCGGAGAGTTTTGTAATTGAGTTTATGTTTATGTTTATGTTTATATCTATATCTATATCTACACCAGATGCAAAGTAAAACTCAATACATCGCAAATAAAGTCTATAAGTCTCCCATGCTCATCTTTAATATGAAACTCTATATACTCTATTCTATCTTTAGTTACATTTTGATACAAGATATTAGCTGGTATAATATTCATCAAGTAACCCGGTGGTTCTGTTAGAGTAAAAGTATATGGTATGTCTGTGTTATTCGCATTATCTTTAACACCAGATATCACATTACAATTAATGCAATAGTACTAAAACCAATAATATCAACAATTTTCTGAGATGTATTTACCTTTTTTATAAACTATTTTTCTAAAGCCCAGTAATGGGGCTATTGAATTTTCTATGTCAATGTTAATTGCACCTTGTTTTATTTCCATTAATTTTTTCATTGTATTCTTATCAGGTTCTATTATAACATTACCATTAATTTCTTCTTTTATTAATTCTGCTATTTCCATTAATTCATATGCACCTGGTATAACAGCTAAAATACGGGTATCTGACCATGTTTTACCTTGGGTATCATATAAGAATTGATTGTTCCTTCTATTCACATTAAACACCGATTTATAAACTGATAATCTAACTAAATCTAATTTTTGATGAGTTAAGTATAGGTTCACTAAAGTTAAACTTTTCTGTTGGCTTTATCATTCTAAAGTTAAGTGTATGCTCTTCTTTTGTTTTAGTTAGAGTTTCATGTATCTTTTTTAGTCCCCATAAGATTAAGTTATTGGAGAAGCCGCTTCGTGGATCCGTCATTTTTTTGTTTAAAAAAATGGATTTTAATCTAGATACAACTTATGGTTATAACAATGATATACATGAGAGTAAGATTATGAAATATAAACCAAATAATTTGGCAACAATGAATACAATCAATACTAACATTAATATCATACTCAATAGAGAAAAGAATCATTTATATTTGAGTGATTCATATCTAGAGATAGAGTTTGTTGTATCTGATGATGCTGGTGGTGTATTTGCTAATGATGCTAATGTCAGATTAGTTCATTATGGTATGACGGCATTGTTTAGTTCAGTACAACTTGAAACCATTGGTGTTAGGACTACTGAACATATAGATCATTGTCATCCTAATCTATTGATGTATAAGTTATTAACTAGTACTGATGATGAATATGAGAGTGGGTTTGTTAGAAATATACATAATAGGAATAGTCAACTCAAAGGTGATCATGTTGCTGCCGAAAAAGGTCATATGTATATGATGGTTAAGATGAGAGATCTATTTGGATTCGTAAAATTTAGAAAAGATTATATACGGTTTAGGATTTAAACTAATATTAAAAAGGAATAAAATGATAGAGCTCTATATGCAACTAATGCTAATCTTGGTGCGGGTGCTAATGATGCTAATATAGAAATTAGAGATATATCATGGTGTGTACCTAGTATTGATCCTAGTAATTATAAAAAAATTATTGTGAAAAAGGGTTGAAGTAAAAAGAATAATGTAGACTTTAGCTATTATGAAAGGAAGCCATTTTAATACGAATGTACCCATGCTACTAACTTTTTGTTTGATCTTGGTATGGAAAGTGGAATGGAATGACCACAATATATAATAATTGGTTTTGAAAATAATAATGTTAATGAACAAACTCATGATGCAAGTACATTTGATATAATGAATGTTACTGAATGTTATTGTAAGATTGGTAGTGAGTTTTATCCCGAGGATAGATTGAATTTTTTAATTATGGTACTAATAATTATAATGAGGCTTTTAAAGAGGTTGTTAGCTTTAATAAAGATTATAATGGGCTACCACATAATATAAAAGCATATATAAATCATAGAACAATCAAAATTAGTTATAGAACATAGGTATTCGATACTAGATATCAAAGTGATCATATAGGTCCACAACCAATACAACTTAATTTTAAATTTAGTGCTGCAGTTGCAGATGTTATATGTCATGCATTAGTATTAACTAGAAAGTTTATTAGTGTTAATAGTGATGGTAATCAGGTGGTTGATATTGTATCATAATTATAATTATAGTTAATTACTTAATAAATGACTAAATGAATGACTAAATCAATGACCAAATCAATGACTAAATCAATGACTAAATCAAGGATAATCAAACCATTTCCTACTAGTCTTAACAAAAACTTTAGCATAAATAGTATCCAGTTTCTTTTAATTATCTAGAGTCAATCCCTTAGCTTCAAATTCAGTTTTAGGCTTTGGCTTAATCTTAGCCTTAGGTAATGGTTTAGCCTTAGGCTTAGATTTAATAACAACAAAAGGATTATACTTTCTAACTTCCATTATTTTTTATATATAGATATGAGTAGTTTAAATAAGAGCATTAGAAATAGCAAGTAAAATGGGAAGTGCAGCTGCATCTAGAAACCCTAGAGCTGCTTTATCAGCCACACCTGATTTAATTAAATTTGCAACTACTGGTGAAGGTATAAAGGTAGTACAAAAAGAAAGAGGGTTATACTTAGGTACAAAGAAAAGATAATTTAATTATGGCTAAGACTAAGACTATAGAATCAGTTAAAACTCTATATCTATCTATAAATATTAATACTAATATTATTATTACTAAAAACATTGTTATTACTAAGCACTAATAGCTTTAATCTAAAAAACACTCAACTTATTTTTCTTGTTCCTCTTATATTCTTCATATACCTTGACTAATTCATTATATTCATCATTATCTATTTTATTATCTTTCAAGTAGTATATAGTTTATTTTAACTTGTCGCTAAACTGTGTACTTAAATTATACATTTTTGAATACTTTATTTCATATTTTAGTATTGATTATTTTTGATAATGAACCACAAACAGTTGCTGTAGCAAAAGCTGTTGGTATTGAATAAGGTAATCCTATACGTCTTAATGCAACTGATGTTGTTATTGCCGTTGTTGCAATTGATGATAATAGTTTTTCTGTTATCTCAGCTACGTTAATATATTTTTTATATCTATTTAACTTCTTATTATAGTTATTAGTTTCAGTTTCATAATAATTTCTGATATCTTTTATAATGTTAATATTATTATTAAATTTGTTGTTGGCTTGAATATTTTCCTTTATTAATCGTTCTGATACTGATGACAAATCTGGATATAGTAATCTCTCACTCGGTACTGTTGGATTGATCATGGACTCCGTCATAGCTTTGCTTATTTTCATTATTAAAAATTCTTTCTATTTCTTTCATTATATCCTCTTGTTTAAAACCATAATGCATCTCAAGTCTTGCTTGCTCTTTATTATCAACTAATGTACTTTTTAAAAGTATAGCAATTATATATTGTACTATAACTTTTCTAAGAGATTTATTGTATTCATTCATTTCTCTTAGACCGTTAGTAAACATATCATCTAAATGTATGTTAGTAATATTTTGATTAAACTTACTATTATCGAATTCTTGTTTTCATTGACTATATTTAGAGATAGTTTCAGCAGCAACTTTATTACAAAACTTAACAGTATTTGAGACTTCATTTGCTGATTCAAAAAACTCATTAAATAGTTCATCATTAACCTGTGTTTCATTTAGTTGTAATGTTTTAGTTGTGACTTTATCAAATTCACCTTTTCTTAGCTCAGTTATGTTTTTACTTGAAATATCTATTTTAATTTTAGAAGATAATAAGTTATTGTCGCAATACCTTTTATTAACAACATCTTTTTCATCTGTAGGAGGATGTACATACGTAATTTTATAGGTATCCATCATATCAATATTATCATTATCGTCTAGGAATAATCCACGAGCCTTACTTAGTGTTAAGTTGTTTGTTGATGTTGATCCGGGAAGCGGGTTACCCGATTGATGTTTCAACTGGTTAAATATATTTCTTGTCATCTTTGTATTTGTTTACAGTAAGAAATATGTCTAATGATTCTAAAACTTTGTTATTAGATTCAAAGTCAAACTCGGATTTTAATAGTTCCTGTTCATAGTATTCACGTTCTATTACCTCACCATTAATACCTCCTATTTTATATGTTGGTGGTTGTGTTTTTAAAATGTCATTAACTTTAAGTAGTCCTCTATTCCAATTAGAAATGTATCCCTTAGAGAAGATATTACGTTCATCTGCTTTTCTAACATAAACATCAACTTTAATTTTTGGTGTTGTTTTGGTAGATTTAACATAGTGTCTAACATTATCAGGATTATTAGAAGCATCAACTGGTGTCATATTAATTGCTGAATGAATGTTATTGTTATATGTTATGACTGCATCATTTAATATATTTACCAATTTACAATCACCATTGATGAACATTGGTTTATTAATTATGTGTAATAATGTTCCATTGAATTTCTCTAAAAACACAGCCTTTAAATCAATATAAGTAGAATACAGTTTTATTTCATATTCTTTAAGTAAAGATTTAAATGTTTTATTGTTAAACTCACTATCTCTGTCTAGCCATAATTTTTCCGGTTTTCGACTTTCAGAGCCACCCTGTGGACCTTCTGATAGGATTGTTTTAAAACCAGTAGTTATAGATAAACCAGATTTATTCTTTGATGGAAGAGCCCATGCATATTTTGTGAAAATATCTATCACAGTTAATTTGAACTTATAATTTTTATTTTATTTACTTAGAGATCACTTATCAATTAAATCAGCTGACCATGTTTCATCTTCATATAATGGTATTATTCTTTCTCTTCTAAACTTTGTTATCTGAGGACTAAATACTTCTTTAGCTAATAGTTGTTGTTGTCGTTGTTGTTGTTTTTTTTCCATCATTATTTATTCACCATAGTTAAAAACAAAATTATCTAGTTGCTCTTGATTAATATTATTCATAGATAATAGTTGCTTAGATATATCTAGTATTTCATCATATAGTCCATCATGACCAGCTTTTGTTTCTAGTATTAATAATTCTAGTCTTTCTACTAAATTATTTGAGTTAGGGTTGCTGTTTAAACCCCAGTCAAATACGTCATCTTTTACCCCCATTATACGTTTTATTGTTCTATATCTAGCGCTTTTCTTATCCCCTTTTCCTACATCATATCTAATATCCTTTAAAAACCAAGATCCTCTACAAGATTTAATTTTAATTGAGGATTAGTTTGAGCCCCCATGTCATGAAGAATATTGGCTGTCTTTGTATCAACGAAAACTGGTGTTATATCTTGAGTTTCCTTTATGGTCCCCTTTAACGTTTCATTAATCTTGGAAGTGTTTTCACCGATCTGGAAACCAGCTTGCTGGATCATCTTAGTTTGTTTATCTAAGTCTTGATTTTGCCAATCTTTTGCTCTTAATGTTTGTTCACTTAATGCTAGATTTTTTTCATTGTTTGCATTTAGTGTTTTAGTTAAAGGATCAAATAACTCTTCTATTTCACCATAATATTCTTGTTATTTTAATTTATCTTCTAATCTATTTCTTCTGTTTTGTTTTACTAGACTGTTTAATTCTATAAGTTTATCTAGCTTAGCCATTTTTTTATAGTTAAATAATCAGGGAGGAGACAAAGTTTTTGGTTGGTGAAACAAAGGCTTAGCCCATTCCCAATCTTCTTGGTTTACCATAGATAAATCAATATATAAGGAATAAAAATAACGTTTTATTGTACTAAGCTTCAGAGTGAAATTCTGATCTGATTAGACCTCAATCAGAGGGAACTGCTTCACAGATAGGGCTTCGCCCATGTTTCACTATCGGTGAATTTGCAAAACAACTCCGTTGAACCGCTTCGTGGATATTATATTTCTCTACATGTTCTCTAAATCTTTCTTTAGTGTGGCCAAATCTATATCTATGGAGATGGATACATAATCTACATCTAAAACATTTAAATCTATAGTATGAATTATGTTTTTTTATCTTACACATTCTACATGTTAATATTGATTGGCATCACTATAATGCTTACTAATATGAGAGTGACTATCTCTATATGGTATAGTTTCATTACATATGAAACATAAATAAGGTTTACTTTGGCACTCATCACAACTCCAACACCAAGCTTCATCATCACATTTATTACACTTAGTACTCATTTTTATATTTTGAATATATATATATATATATATATATATATATATATATATATATACATATATACATATATATATATATATATATATATATATATATATATATATATATATATATATATAGTATATTATTTCACAATTTGCACTATAAAAATGAGTTATCAACGTCCTAACGAAAATGTTCAATCTGGGAATGAACAAGTACAATCTGGAAGTGAGCGAGCTCAATCTTATGGACAAGTCCAATTTGGTGGTGGACAAGCTCAATCTAGTTCTAATAGTATGGCAGTCCAAATGTTAAAAAGTAAAAACAAACCAAGGGAAGAAATCAAACCAGTAGATAAGGAAAAACAAAAGGTAGAATTAAAAAAATCTTTAGAATCAATCAGAAGTTTTAATCAAATAAATGAAGAAATAAAAGAGTCGCATGATAAACAGGTTGCAAAAATAAAACAACGAGAAGAAGATATGCGTGAGTCATTGCGAAAGGTGGAAGAAAAATATTATGCAGATTTAGATCAAACTAAAGATAGAGAATCATCTAAAGACTTCGATCAATCTAAAAAATCAGATTCGGATAGAGAATCATCTTCATCTGATGATTTTGTCTAGGTCCAAAAGCCTGAAACAAATAAGCTTAAATGTGATGCTTGAAATCAATAGTTAACTCACAAGAATTATTATAGGCATAATCAATCACTTAGTTTGTTTATCTAACTCTTGATTTTGCCAATCTTTTGCTCTTAATGTTTGTTCACTTAATGCTAGATTTTGTTCATTGTTTGCATTTAGTGTTTCAGTTAAAGGATCAAATAACTCTTCTATTTCACCATAATATTCTTGTTGTTTTAATTTATCCTCTAATCTATTTTCTCTGTTTTGTTTTTCTAGACTGTTTAATTCTATAACTTTATCTAGCTTAGCCCTTTTTTATAGTTAAATTGTCAGGGAGGAGACAAAAACTTTGGTTGGTGAAAAAAAGGCTTAGCCCATTGCCAAAGATCTTGGTTTACCATCGATAAATCATTATATAAGGAATTAAAAATAACGTTTTATTGTACTAAACTTCAGAGTGAAATTCTGATCTGATTAGACCTCAATCAGAGGGAACTGCTTCGCAGATAGGGCTTCGCCCATGTTTCACTATCTGTGAATTTGCAAAACAACTCCGTTGAAACGCTTCGTGGATATTATATTTCTTTACATGTTCTCTAAATCTTTCTTTAGTGTGGCCAAATCTATATCTATGGAGATGGATACATAATCTACATCTAAAACATTTAAATCTATAGTGTGAAATATGTTTATTTATCTCACACATTCTACATGTTAATATTGATTGGGATCACTATAATGTTTACTAATATGAGAGTGACTATCTCTATATGGTATAGTTTCATTACATATGAAACATAAATAAGGTTTACTTTGGCACTCATCACAACTCCAACACCCAGCTTCATCATCACATTTATTACACTTAGTACTCATTTTTATATTTTAAATATATATATATATATATATATATATATATATATATATATATATGTATATTATTTCACAATTTGCACTATAAAAATGAGTTATCAACGTCCTAACGAAATTGTTCAATCTGGGAATGAACAAGTACAATCTGGAAGTGAGCGAGCTCAATCTTATGGACAAGTCCAATTTGGTGGTGGACAAGCTCAATCTAGTTCTAATAGTATGGCAGTCCAAATGTTAAAAAGTAAAAACAAACCAAGGGAAGAAATCAAACCAGTAGATAAGGAAAGACAAAAGGTAGAATCAAAAAAATCTTTAGAATCAATCAGAAGGTTTAATCAAATAAATGAAGAAATAAAAGAATCGCATGATAAACAGGTTGCAAAAATAAAACAACGAGAACAAGATATGCGTGAGTCAATGCGAAAGGTGGAAGAAAAATATTATCCAGATTTAGATCAAACTAAAGATAGAGAATCATCTAAAGACTTAGATCAATCTAAAAATTCAGATTCAGATGGAGAATCATCTTCATCTGATGATTTTGTCTATGTTGAAAAGCCTAAAACAAATAAGTTTAAAGGTGAAGCTTGCAATCAAGAGTTAACTCAAAAGAATTATTATAGACATAATCAATCACTTGAAATTAAAAAGAATGAGCAATTATATAATAGAAATAAAATTATTCAGAGTGCTAATGAGGATAGAATAATAGTTACTAATGAAGATATAGAACAGAAGATAGATAATCAGTATCCTGATCTAGAGGGAATGAAGTTTTGTGATCGTTGTGATAAGTATCTGGATAATAATATTGAACATGCTAAACATATGGACACATTAAAACATCGGAATAATGTATGATTAGTTAATGGGGAAATAATAAAGAATGGGAGTAAGTTCGAATGTGTAAATTGTAAGACTACTCTGAGACAATATAGTGTGGATCAACATTTGAAAACAAAGAGGCATCTGGATAATGTTAATCCGGGGAGCGGTTTCACCGATGGTAAAGATAAGGATATAACTGAAGATCTGCAAAGCAGTTTCACTGATAGTACTATATCTAAAGATAATTCAGGATATTGCAATATATGTAATACTAGATATAAAAAAAAAGGAACACAATGAATTAGATGAACATAAAGAAAATGTTAATCAGAAAAAAATTGTTGATGGGAAGTGGCGAGATAAAAATAATGAGTTGGGATTAGATCATATTATGAAGTATAATCAAATAACGATAACTAGTAGCAATTATGAAAATATTAAATTCTTGAATGTATTAGAGGAAATGTATAACATAAATCCCCATATCAAGTTTAACACCTTTGATGTAGTAAAGTATACAAAACCTACAAATGATAAGTTGGAAGAAAAAGAATTCACATTTAGACTAATGACTAGACAATATAATGGTCCTCATGACTTTGTTATGTTGAATAGTGAACTAGAGGCTAGAATGCCAGAACAAGAATTGAATCAATCTGGTTGGAGCATGCAAAGATGTGTGAAAAGAACTATGCATATACATAGGTTACATCCTTCTGGTGGTTGTACTACTGAGTTATCCTTCACGTCTTTATATATAAATAATATACATAATAATAATAATAATAAATGTTTATTGTGGCGTTTAATTGCTTATCTACATCCTGCATCACGTGATCCAAATAGAGTTAGTAAATATAATAAACCAGAGTATATTAATGAGATAAAATTACCAAAGCTTCTACCTCCATATGATTATTATCACTTAAAGAAAATACAAGAACTAAATGAAGATAAAATATTATTTAATGTGTTTAATCTAAATAAAAATAAAACTATTAATCCTGTATTAAGCTATCATAATGATCCTAAATGATGTAATATATTGTACTGGGATAATCATTACTTCCTATGTAAAGATGTATCATTCTTATTAAGAAAATCATCTAAACACAAATGTTATCCACGTCAAAAATGTTGTGTATCATTTCTAACTGAACATGCATTAAATAAACATTTGGTTTTATGTTATACACAGACAAATGCGGGAAGAAGAACATTCCATAAAGATGAATATTTAAAATTTGATAAGTTCCATTATAAAAACAGAGTACCATTTGCTATGTATTATGATTTTGAATGTATAACAAAAAACAAAAAACACATTCCTATTTCTTGTGGTATATATATAAAAAGTGACTACCCTGATATATTAGAAGATAAGTATGAAAGTTATTCCGGTGAAGATATAGTTGATTGTTTTATAAGTAGAGTAAATTACTATAATAATTTATTTAAAAATATATTTGAAATTAATATTCCATTTAAAGAAGATACTATTACTTCACTTACTACTGAGTGTTTCTATTGTAGAGACAACTTGGGCAATGACATTGTTAGAGATGATGATCATCTAAATGGTAAATTTAGAGGTTATGTTCACAATAAATGTAACCTCCAAGCTAAGAATACATTCGTACCAATATATGCATTTAATTCAAATAATTATGATAATCACTTATCTATAACTAAACAAGCAAAGAAGATTAGACTTAAGGTATGAATTAAAACTGATGAGAACTATATTCGTATTGATCTGGGTTATGCAAAAGTATTAGATGTGTTTAGGTTCTTCCATCCAATTAGCTTAGATGCGATAAGTAAAACATTGAGTGATAACGAATGTGTAACATTAAACAAATTTGGGTTAGAGAGACGTAAAGGATTATTCACATCTGAATGGTTTCATAGTATAGATAAACTCCATGAAACAACATTACCACCTAAGCAAGCATTCTATTCTAATTTGAAACAAAGTGGTATTACAGATAAAGAATATAAGCAAGCAATAGATTGTTGGAATATTACTGGATGTAAATCAATAAAAAAATATATATGATGTTAAATCTTAAAACAGATGTATTATTATCGGTAAATGTATTTGAAAGGTTAAGAGATAAGTGTTTAGAATATTATGAAATATATCCTTGTTACACATATTGTACTCCTGGATTAACTTGGTTATGTGGATTGAATAATAGTAATGTTAGACCTAAATATTATAAAGAAAATACAGTTAATATTTATGATACAATACAACATGGCATTAGAGGTGGGTTAGCTTCAGTATTAGGTAAAATGTAAAAATAAAAAAAAATAGATCCTGAGTGTACAGGGAAAGAGAATTATCTAAAATAATTAGACTTCATCATTATACGCCTCTGCTATGGTTCAAGCTTTACCTACTGGTGAGATCGAAGTATGTGACGGCAATAATTATACTAGCTCTATCTCTACAAAAAGTTATATCTATACTATTCATGTAAAGTATTATGATGAGTTGAAACAAAAGACAAAGAAATATCCATTCTTTCCAGATAAGACAAAGGCTAACATTGATCAGTTTACAGACTATCAAAATGAAAATAAAAAGAAAGAATATAAACCAAATGAGAAGTTAATGTTAAATTTAACAGATAATGTAGATTATGTAATTGACGGAGAGATGATACATTGGTATTTAGCTAGTGGTTTGAAATTGGAAGATATAACAATTAAGCAAAAGTTAGAGTATAGTAAGAGTGAGTGTTTAAAGCCTTATATTGAGTTTAATATTCAGAAAAGAAAAGAAGCTAAAGCTAAGGGTGATAAATTTTGAGATGTATTCTTTAAACTGATGAAAAATGCCCTCTATGGAAAAACAACAGGAAATGTATACAATAGGCAAGATGTAGAGTTAGTTAATGAAGTAGATAGATATATTAAATTAGTAGAAAATATTAGTTTCAAATATGCTGTAGTGTTTGATGACGATCTAGTGGCTGTACATAAAACAAGAGGTAATGTTGATTTTAGATAAGTTTAATTATATTGGTTTTGTTATATTAGAAAAAGCTAAACTATTTATGTATAAAGCTACATATGATTACTTTGAGAAAGAGTTAGGTTGTAGTTATCATTGTAAAGCTCCTGATAGTATATTTTTAAACATAAATGTTCCTTTAGATAGTAATATAGAAACTGAAATGAATAAGATAAAAGATATTTTACATAATAATGAGTTAGGTAATGTGAAGGATGAATTACCTAATGATACTTTTATAGAAGCCTGCTTCCTTAAAGCTAAAGCATATTGTTATAATACAGTTAAAGGACAAGATGAGAAAAAGTTAAAAGGTATAACCAAAGCTACTATTAAAAACCAAATTACTATTAAAGACTATAAAAACGCTATATATGAAGCTAAATATAAGTATGTTACAAATTGTAATATTGATAGTAAGAAACACCATTTAGAAACAAAAGAGTATTATAAAATAGCTATTGATCCATTTGGTGATAAAGGTATTAAAAGTTGTAATGATGAGTTTAGATTTTACAATTACTTTTTATATAAATATTAGATAAATTTAAAAATTGTAAAAGAGTTCAGTTGGTTTTTTGTTCAAGTTATACACGAAGTGGTTACATCAATTTTCGCAAGTTGGTTTTACGTGCTGGTTACATGGTCTCACTAGTTTTATACTAGTATCTGAGGACGTCCACTGGATTCAGTGGGGATAGAACCCAAACTATCCGTCTCATAACGGTTAATTACCAGCTTAACTCGACTCTAGTGGTCTGCACTTAGTGAGACAAGAAATAATAGGTTTTAAATATAAAAGTAGTGAATATAGAGTTGTGGATATATAAATGGAATTAGAGTAATGTGTATATTGGTACCGTATCGCGGCTCTATACCGCGCAATCACATCACCAATGCCAATGCCTGTAACAGCTTGATCACCAAGTGTAGATAAGGATACTGTTCAACAAAAAGGACACTTTCTTTCTTTTTGATACATGAGAGTGCACAGTCTGAACTTCATCATTGCACGATACTCGTTTGGCAAGACATGGAGGCAGAGAACCCAGAACTGAGAGCCAGTTATCAGTTCATTCTGTCATTGTAGCGGATTGCGATACCGAACTAATAAAGGCTGCTTCTTTCTTGTCAGAAGCTCATCTGACTCCAATTCCAGTCCTATTGATAGGCCCAAAAGCTTTACACCATTACTCTTTGGACATGAATGTACCCAGGGTATTCTCGAAAGTAGTTCTTTGAAGCAAGTCAACTTCCTCAAAATTTTTACGGCCCTGGTGGTGTTTTGCAGCTCAGTGAAATCACCAATTTTGACGCACCCAAGCAACTACGTAGAATATCAAAAGCACAATGTGGTTTGTTCATGTACTCCAGATTCTCCAGTAGTTTTTTGATCTTTTGAATTAGCTTCTGTAACGAAGAAGCAACGAATCTGGTGCAACTAACTGCAGCACACGGCACTTCTTATTCCTGTTTGCTGTTTGCTTTATTTCTCCTATCAACCGTGTTCAAAGCTCGTTTTGAGCAGACCTCACAATTATCCCTTCCGAGTTTTAAGCCGCATGTTTCGCCAGAGACAGTCAGTATAACTAAAACCTCACTAAATTTAGTTCTGTCTCGGCAACAATACTTTCGTCAAGGTACCGACAGTGCTGGGTATGTGTGGGCTTTTTGATTCAATGTCTTCTACTGTAGGCCACAAGGTTAAGGGAAACAACAGTGGGCCAAAGGGATATCACTGTTGTACTTGGGATTGACTAGTTACAGATTCGTTGTTGGAATAAAGACGAATGTGCTGTGATTAGCAAAATAAGGCAGATGATGCAAGACTCGGCAATAAAGTAAATGCTGCGTTCAAAATTTGAAATCTTTTATTGGAATTAAAGACGTTTTTTAGTTCCAACTGTAACATTCCTGCATTATTTGAATGCTGCGATTTCTCAAATGTAATTTTGTTGCCTGTATGATACTTCCACCCTTAACTCCTACACCAAGTTGTTTAGATAACTCCGATAGTGTTTTTTAGTAACGCATTTTGCAACTAAACGTCGCAAGCCATCGCCCACAGATATAGGACGCCACCTTCTTTTAATTTTTGCAATCGAAGTTAAAGAAACAGTGCAGAAAACTGGTGCCACCAAAAACAGGGAGTTGATTTCAACTAGCGAAATTCAATATCTTTGCCATGCCAGCAATAGCTTGTTTAGATTGATCAGAAGCTCCGCAATCAACTGCGTACAAAAGTTGTTTTGGGTTTCTTTTAGGTAGAGCTGCAACTGAGCAATTGGGGAAAGCTTCTATTTGGCAAAATACAGATGGCTCATCAATCTGATAAAATTGGGAGCTGTATTCCTGAAATTGCAGTCGAAATTCTTCTTCCAAAGTGTGTAGAATTTTGAGCACTCTAAATGTTCGGGTATTATCTTCATCGTATCAAAGAAATTTTGCTGCTCTCCCGAAATGACCTTGGAGACACAATGCCTTAGCTTGAGCTGCAAGTGCTTCTATGGTGTCTTTAACTGTTTTTCTTTATTGTTTCATCGATGCTTTTTCATATGCTTCATCGACGCAACTTCTTTCCATGCAAATTCCGGTGTGGATCCCCGCTTTCCTGCACTCAAACAAATTTGACAAATTTTTTTCCAATTTTGTTTGTGCTCCTTCCATCTATATTAGATGCTCGCAATAGGCTTTTACTAATTGCAAATGGCTTGTTCCGGTTTTCTAATCAGTTTGGCTGTGAGCACACCCCTCGATAATTTTGCTGAATATGTCCGACCAACTTAGTCATAGTTTGACAGATTTGTTCCGTAGTGTTGGAATCTGCTCTTGCAATTTGTTTACAAGTCTGGCAATTGAATAGTTTTCTTGTTTTTTGTGCCAGGAGTGCCTCTGTGCTTGAACCTGTTTGTGGTTTCCCAGTCAAAACTATCTCGTCAATGCGGGCTGCTATATCCTGGGGAACTTTTTTTGTGTTTGCCACGAGCGATCTAAATTGAATGTCTAAATTGAGCATATCCAGTCGTCAAAAAGTGTTGCCCCCAACTTGCATAAATGATTTTAGTTTCCCTTTTTGTGGCCTTTGTCAGTTTTCTTTAAACAGTTCGACTTTTTTAACAGGATAAAAGGGGTCTGTATTGTCAGAAATTGAAAACGGGCGTCAGAGTCATCAATTGTCAATGTGCTCGTTGATTGTGTTGATCCGGAGGGTTGGTTCCATTCTTCTAAACTGATTGAAAGGAAACTGCTTTCCGCAAAAGAAGAATTATCTACTATTGCACAATCAGAGTTTTAACTGAGGAGGCTTTCATTTTGTTACCTTTTCTCTCTCCCATTTATCGTTCTTATTTTCCAATTAGGTAGAATAGCTTCGTATATACAAATAGATTTTCAAATTCGTTGCTGAGAAGATGAAAAGCCTCCTTCAAGTAATATCCAAGCTCATACGTGATTGCATTTTTAGAATTTTTTTGCAGTGTTCTTGCAATATCTTCGTGCGGTCGAGCTTTATATAGTTTTTCCGCTGTTTACTCTGTTTACTATCTAATGCTGAAGTGAAGTGGCTTAATACTGGTAACTAAAACTTAAGTTGTTTTAGTTTTAATGAAAAAAAGAACTTAGGGGACTACATTATTCTTAACTTTGCCCAGAAGAAAATCGCAAGAGCAACCAATTATTATCAAAATAGGAACAATCTCACCGGGGAACTGGTATTCTTTGTCTTGCCCCTTCAGACCCAAAAACATTTCCAGTCTTTTTAGAGGTATCATACAGGTCGCAAAAAAACAATGTATATCTAATATGTGACAATTTTCTTCTTTTTTTTGGATGGCTGATTTTTCTTTAGGAGCTAACAACGCACGTGCACGCAGTTTTTTGTCAGCCTAAGTTCCCTAAAGAGTTGGCGAAAAAAAACTGCATTTACAAAAATACAGAATAAATACAACCCATCTACAAAATCACAACGAATTCAAGCCGTTAAAATCATCAGCAGTTTTCTATAATTTTCTAAATTTTATGTTATTATTTCATTAACGATTCTTTGATCTTTCCGTTAACATAATATTGTGAAATTTTATGTTCAGATCAGTCTCATTTGAAATTGAATGCGAAGATTTTGAAGGTCCAGAGAAGGAATCACACAAAATTACCATTCAGAAAATTTTAAAGAAAACGCTCAGTGTCGAAGATATATAAGATCAGTTGTGACCTAAAGCCGAAAAATATTTTTAATTCAAAAGGAAGTGATTGGACCTCTCTTTGAGGAGATTTAACTTCAAGTTGAAGAACAGGAAACCAAAAGGAAAAGGTTTTAAAAGTTTCTAAAAATTTTTAAAACAAATGAAATCGAAGTCAGCAAAACAGTTATTTTTTCAATGGACCGCATTTTATAGTTTTCCTAGACCAAACAAAAAAAGACAGTCTTTAATTAGCAAAAATGCAGCCGTCTTTCATTGGAAAGTGTCTCACGAATACTTAATAACCAACAATTACAGGGAAAAACCGGAGTTTCAAAAAATCCGAGAGAAAGTCGTCGAAGTCATTTAAAGAAAAGTATTCGGGGCGTGTTAATGAGATCTTCTCTTCAGCACAATTTGATCTCTCAATATTGTGATAAATTGAGTTCATAAAAATCAAAATTTTTAACCGATATGATAAAAACAACTAGATTTTAAAGACAACTCGTAACATCAGACCTATTAAAACCAGTAGCATTAAAAAGAATTTTTAAAACGCAATGCATTAAACGTTAAACTTTAAAAGAGAACCAATAGTTGAAATGCATCGAGATCGCTCGATAAACAGAATAAATCTAATTACTAGCAAAAAGAAAACAAAAAAGGCAGAAAGAAAAAACTCAATAGAAAAATACCCGAAGAAAGTTATATTAGGTTAAGAAGTCAAGAAAACAAAGAAGAAGCTAAAACCATGAGGTACCTTAATAATCTGTTTATTGAGTTTTTTGTTTTCAACACCAATTGGAGTTTTCAGTTTTTTATAATGTGACAAGACTTGAGATAAGAACCACAATTTTGAACAAATATCCGAAATCAACTAAACTTGATGAATACTCTTAAGATCAAAGTTATAAAACGAACAGTTAGAAGATAACAACAGACCAATTTTCGATCAATGGTAGGCGTAATGGACTTGTTATTAATGGCACAGATCTACAAGTACTCGGATTTGAGTTTAAAAATGGTTAATGTGTAAGCACACACACACACACACACACACACACACACACACACACACACACCACACACACACACACACACACACACACCACACACCACACACACACACTCACTCCACTCAATCACTCACTCACTCACCCACACACACACACACACACAAACACATACATACAAAAACACACACACACACAGAAACACACACAAATGTATATATTTATATATATATATATATTATATATATATATATATATATATATATATATATATATATATATATATATATATATATTTATATTTATATACATATATATATATATATATATATATATATATATATATATATATATATGATACAAATTTCGATAAATAGTCCCACATCTTATTAGGCTATACGAATAATAATCATTGCAGAAACGTGCATTAGTTTGTTCACAAAATGCTACGATTTATAGTTACGTGGAGATAGCATTAAAAACGGAAATAAACATGCGTTTTGAAAATTTTTACCTGTACTTTCTACATGACTGTCCGAATACTTCAATTCCGTTGGAAATCCAGAAAACCAGCGACTCAACATTGGGCAGAAGTCCAAGGCTGGCAATGGCAGCGCTATACTCGGTTTCTGGTGTACACCGTCCACTCCCAATTACTGCAACAGTTGTAAAGAAGTTACTAATTTATTTATCAAGTTTTGGCCAGATTGATTCAGCGCACCTGCAAAGTCTAAACATTGACATTCTCAGAGCTCTTGCATATTAATGATTCAAGACTTGAAGTTTTACTCAATCAACACAGATTAAGCCTTGAGATACCTTCAATCGGGCGTGAGGAATAATATCACTACAATTTTTAGCAGTAAATTAGGTGATTTTGAAATTATAATCAGGTAGCTAAAATTACTTGCGACAAAAACAGTATAATATTTTAAATATATTAAGTATAACTTTTAAAACATCAATTTTGTTTAAAAGTTACATATAAAAAATACTTCGGATTGTTTTCTTCCTAAAAATAAAAATAACTCTTAAAAGCTCCCGCTTTACTATTTAAAGAAATTTTTTATGCTGTGAGACCAAGAAATCGTTCAACGTCTTCTTAAGTATTTTTTCATTTACATCAAAATCAAAACCAATCCATAAGATGACGTACAATTCTTCAGACAATTATCAAATGACAAATTCAAAGTATCATAAAAATATCAAATCAGCGATTCGCTTCAATAACAGGACA
>NC_134479.1:32505475-32556852 GCF_964194025.1 Convolutriloba macropyga | reverse complement strand
ATAATATATATATATGTATATAAATATAAATATATATATATATATATATATATATATATATATATATATATTTATATATATATATTTATATTTATATACATATATATATATATATATATATATGTATATAAATATAAATATATATATATAAATATATATATATATATATATATATATATATATATATATATATTTATATTTATATACATATATATATATATATATATATATATATATATATATATATATATATGTATATAAATATAAATATATATATATATATATATATATATATATATATATATATATATATATATATATATATATATATATATAATATTTATATTTATATACATATATATATATATATATATATATATATATATATATATATATGATACAAATTTCGATAAATAGTCCCACATTCTTATTAGGCTATACGAATAATAATCATTGCAGAAACGTGCATTAGTTTGTTCACAAAATGCTACGATTTATAGTTACGTGGAGATAGCATTAAAAACGGAAATAAACATGCGTTTTGAAAATTTTTACCTGTACTTTCTACATGACTGTCCGAATACTTCAATTCCGTTGGAAATCCAGAAAACCAGCGACTCAACATTGGGCAGAAGTCCAAGGCTGGCAATGGCAGCGCTATACTCGGTTTCTGGTGTACACCGTCCACTCCCAATTACTGCAACAGTTGTAAAGAAGTTACTAATTTATTTATCAAGTTTTGGCCAGATTGATTCAGCGCACCTGCAAAGTCTAAACATTGACATTCTCAGAGCTCTTGCATATTAATGATTCAAGACTTGAAGTTTTACTCAATCAACACAGATTAAGCCTTGAGATACCTTCAATCGGGCGTGAGGAATAATATCACTACAATTTTTAGCAGTAAATTAGGTGATTTTGAAATTATAATCAGGTAGCTAAAATTACTTGCGACAAAAACAGTATAATATTTTAAATATATTAAGTATAACTTTTAAAACATCAATTTTGTTTAAAAGTTACATATAAAAAATACTTCGGATTGTTTTCTTCCTAAAAATAAAAATAACTCTTAAAAGCTCCCGCTTTACTATTTAAAGAAATTTTTTATGCTGTGAGACCAAGAAATCGTTCAACGTCTTCTTAAGTATTTTTTCATTTACATCAAAATCAAAACCAATCCATAAGATGACGTACAATTCTTCAGACAATTATCAAATGACAAATTCAAAGTATCATAAAAATATCAAATCAGCGATTCGCTTCAATAACAGGACAGACTAATTCTTTCAAGTTTTTTAGGAATCAATTTTTATAACAATTTATTTGGAAGACTTAGGAGTCACAGTGCTAACTAATCACTGAATTAAAATTTTGAAAAATGGCCAATTCAAAAACAGAGCAATTGAGTTTTCCTGCTGCAAAGTTGCCCTTCAAGATTTTTTAAATCGAAAGAGTGGAATCATCTCCATTGCCATTAATTAATTGATATCAGATATAATATTATAGCATAAGTTATTATAAAGCATTTTTTGATTTAGAAAACAAACTTGATCATTTGTAAACATCTTAAAAACCTATTGGTTGATTTTTCTTAGAATGAGAGTCGGTTCATGATAAAACCAAAACCAAGTGCTTCGTTTCCTGGTGAAAAATTGATTATCTGAATCAACAGAAAGTTTTGTTGATTTTTGTTGACCAAAATTGTGCATCACGAAAACAAGGTGAATGAAACTTTTGTCTAGTAGGACTTCTTTTGATGACCTTTTTAGGTTGATTAGAACAAAGAGGTTTGAAAAAAGGCGTCCTAAGCTACTTTTTGGCAGAAACTTTTTATAAAGCATTACGTAAAAAGTTTCTCAAAACTATTAGATGATGATAAAAAAGGGTTTGTAGAATGCCATATGTATTTAGTAATAATGAAATTAGACCTATTTGAAAGGAAATTTGATTTCAGGTTCATATCTTTAGAGTGAATCTACAACAAACCGCCAAAAACGTGGGAAAGTGGAAGTTTATCCTAATTTACAAATCAAAAGGGATTCAACCTTTGAAAAATCTATGAAGAAATGGTAGTTCACAAAAAAAATTAAAAATAATCAATAATTAAAAGTTTTAGTTTTTTTTGCATCTATGCTGTGGAAACTATATGATCCTAGGCTTAGGTGCGCGACCCTAGACCGCTCTTCTGATCAGACCACTTGGGTCGAACACCAGTGGCGTGGTGCGACCCAAACTACATGGCCTGGGACACGCTTGAGTCGCCATGGTCATTTTGACAATGGTCGCACTACGGTCTGCTCAGAGGGCAAAGTCTGGGAATGGTCTGGACAATGGTAGCGCACTACGGTCTGATTAGAGGGCAAAACAGTACTATATTGTGATCATAGATCGCACGAAAGTCTAGACAATGGTCGCCCAACGGTCTGATCAGCGACCAAAGTCGAACATAAGTTGCCCCTAAATATGAACACAAAGCATTAACTGACCATATTTATTTCACTGCAGTTTTTATCACTGTTTTTAATGACTCAAAAGAAAATTTACAGGCACTTCAAAATGACTTTTGTTTATATTTTTAACAAATAGTGGGTTGCACCAGGGTCGCAGGAAATATTTGGGTCGCACGATGGTTTGATCAGACGTCTTTTGGGTCGTACTATGGTCGCACAATTTCTTAGGTCGCACAACGGTCTAATCAGAGGGCTTTGGGTCGCACGATGGTCTGATAAGAGGGCAAAATCTGGGAATTGGTGTGGTCAGAGCGCTCAAGGGTCGTGCACCTAAACCTTGGATAGTACTGAGCAGTGGTTTATGGATTTATTCCCAAACAGGCCTCATGATTCCGAGGAGAGAATGTCCGAACCAAACAAACAGTTATCGTTTATCTCTTGAAACAATATCGTGACCCTATTTTTTGCATATCATTAGACTAATCTTTATTGAGGTAAGGTTGGTTGTTTAGCTATAAGGTTGCAATGTGATATATGTTGTGAGAAAGGAGCGGGAAATTAATTAATGGATCATCAAAAATTTTCCCATCAGCGAAGCAGTGTCACAGGCTTAAAATTACTGTAACAATAAGCATGTTTGATGTATCTCAGAGTGCTGATAGCGACGATCAGCTAAGTTGTGTTTCAAAGAACAACGTAGTTGTATGTATTCCAACTGAATATTTTCCTCGAATTTGTTTAACAGATCAACTTAATTTATCGCAATTAAAGACGATTAAGGTAGTTGCAGCTTTGCTGAAGAAGATCAAGGTTTCATTCGCGTACATGATACTATCTAATGTGTAAAATTAACGCCTACACCAAAACTGGGGCGGATTTTAAAAGCAGTAATTGGAAAGAATATTTCAGATGCAATCATATGTCCATTAACAAATATGGAACTGATTAGGTGATTGATTTTTTTTAATAAACTAGTCGCAGCGCAAAATTATTGACCTCATTTCATATAACCGCTGCTCTCCTATTAAAGACAAAGAAAGCTTTGCAACGCCCCGTTTGCTTCAGCGGTTTCAAATTTGTCCGGAAATTACGATTTTGCAGTTACTTTTTGTGAACTGTATTATCAACTATACTGCAGATTACCGATGCATGCGAAAAAATCACTCCATAACCAAATTTCTGAACAAAATTATCGTGGTGTTGATTATAGTTTTCAAAACTTAATTGAGATGTACAATAACCTCCGTTTCAAAGCATGAATCCATTTTGGATCAAGTTTTTTTCCAAATATTGTCTAAAGTTTAAAGTTTAAAGACTATTTGGTTCATAAACCTGATCCAAAAATGTGAGTAGAAAATAAGGCGGTCGTCAAACACATGATGGTCTTGTTCCGGAATATGAGTGTTGTGAGTTTTGTACGTTTTGTAAGGCAAAGCTCTTTGAAATCTTCTCTGGGATCACACCAACCAATTATAAAAAACTCTTTAACTAATTTTCAAAATTGGGACTGATTTCCTATTGTCCTATTGGCTTGTTGGAGGGCCACCTGTTGGAATATTTATTCCTGTTTTTTTTACTATTTCGACTCAATTTCTTCTTATATAAACTTTATAAAGAAATTATTCAAATGAACTATGGATTGAAAGATATCGTTTCCCCGGGCTCTTGGACTTCGAGTTTTTTGCAGGTAGTGGTCGGCTCAGCGGCTTGGCAATATTTGCAAGATTGCGGAAAAATTTGAAAAATTGGATAATGTTGTGGATAAAAAGTGAAATAATTGAATGCTCTCAAGTTATCAGCGTAAATATTTGAGGTTGTTCGGTTGTTAGCTGATCCATCTTACTGCTGCCAACTGCACAGCAATTGTTTTTTTTTAGCTGTGGCAATTTTTATGAATTTTCTTTTAAAGTATTTACTCTAAATGAACTGTTGGACATAATTCCTATCATTCTCTAATTAATCTATTTCAACTGTTAAGATCAAGTTCTTTAGAGCTCGTATAAGTTAATCGTCGCTTTTTCATCTGGCAATTTAACTTTTTACTTTGTATATTTTGTATATTGGGAAAAAGAAATTTGTTTTCGTTGCAGACAATAAATCAAGTTGTGGAAAAATATTGCGCTAATCAAAACCATTGAGCAAAATAAGTTACCTGTCAAGAAGATAAGATAAGAAACCAACTTTTCAGAGCCATGTTCCATTGCTAAAACTAATATTTAAACTACTAAGCAAAGTTAGAGAGACCAACCATAAAGTAAGAATCTTAATCTTGAAAAGTCGTTTGTATTGTATAGTGTCCAAGGTCTTGAATTGAGTTAATTTTCGGTAATAGTGGTTTTATATGCTCTGCCATCTGAACTTAAAGCTCTCAATCTGAAACAAAAGCATTGGGGGAACTTCTAGAAAATTTTTAATTCCCTGAAAAGAGGGAGAGAGAGAGAGAAAGAGAACTGAATTGTAAATAGCAGGTTAAACGGAATTTCAAGTCTGTTTACTTTACTGAAGTTTACTTTCAATACTATGAATCAATAAATTCTTTAACCAAAAGAAGCCCTGCAATTGCTTTAAAAGTGCGCGATAACCGGATGATGCTCAATTACCTTAAAAACATGAAACATCGTCACAAACCAAAGTGTTACTTATTACAAAAAATATTTTTCTTTTATAATTTTTTTTCTCAAAACTGAAATTGGCTAAAAAAAATCATTTTTATGATGATTACAATTACAACGAATTGTTTTTTGTGGATGTGAATTAAAATTATGGGTTGCAACCTATCAAATTTTTGATCATGACTTCCAGTTAATTTCAAATGAACAAATACTTAAGTTCTCATGATCAACCCGTACTTAACGCCAAGTCAATATCAGTACTGGGCAATTCTAATTCCAAGTCTAGATATCAGTACTGATTCAGAGCTATGATCATAATACAATAAAGATTTGTCAGACTTGGCAAGTCTTAATACAAGTGCGAAAATAAAGATCCGTGCGGGGATCGAACCCACGCTCTCCATGTCTTTAGGTGTTTGTGCTTCTTACTTCTCCACCGTGACTGTTGCAGTTTTGTTTTTTGCGCCGTTAAAGTACGCTTGAAAGAAGCAAATTTCATGCGAGAAAACGAGCAAATTATATTACATGGGAGACTTGCATTTACAATTGCCCAGTACTGATTAAAACTTGGAGTTCGGTACGGGAAAAATCTATCAACTTTTAAATTAATCAATGTTCGCATACAGCCTCATAGGTTGTGAAAATAAATACCCAAATAAATACTCTTGTAGGATCAACGTTTTTCTACAAAAAATTGTAACCATTTCTATTACGTGAAACTTAGCAAAATTGACTAATTTAAAACCACAAATTTTTAAATGATTTATATGGCTAAATGTATTTCAACATTGAAAGATAAAAAAATACATTATTGAAAGGCAGAAGAAAGAGTTTTTTTCCAAATCAAGACGGTCTTCAATTTTCCCACAATATAGAATTTTTTGTTTAATTACTTTCCATTCTTTCATATTTTCGAAATACTAATTTCAGTTGATGTATATTGAGCTTCCAGTCTGAAATATTGAAGAACCTCAGTCAGATATCACAGGGCTTTAGTTGACATTTTTCAATTTTAGTTCAAGACAAACCAATTTTCGCTGCGTTATTTTATGTTATTATTTTTATTTCGTCTCTTGAAGGACTTATTTATTCATACGCAAGTAGTATGCTCATCTGCTATATGACTGGAGGGGGGGGGGGTCCGGACCCCCCCCCCCCCTGAAAAGAACTTTACCACCGAAAAACTGATTTTCTCTCAGTGAAATCAAGTTATTTGTTTAAGTTTCACCAGTCTGCGATATTTTCCTTGTGATACGTTGACTGGTGAAACTTAAACAAAAAACTTGATTTCACTGAGAGAAAATCAGTTTTTCGGTGCTGAAGTTCTTTGCAGGGGGGTTGTCCGGACCCCCCTCCCTCCAGTCATATAGCAGCTGCCGGTTGCTGGTGTGCTGGTGTTAAGGCAACCTAGAGCAGTTCCTCCTTGGCTCGACGGTAAAAACTCATTTTCTATAGAACTAAAAGTTTTTCTTTAGGGCCTCAAACTTGGAATAAAGTTCAAAATTTTCAAAAATTTTTCGCGAAAAATTTTGAAAATTTTTTGAAGTCCTAAAATGGTCTGAAATGGATTTTGCGCTATGAAAGAGCAATCAAAAATGATTTTTTGTTGACTTCACTTTTTTCAACTCTGCAGTATAGGGGTTGAAATATACAAAAATTTCAAATTTTTGAGAAAAAAATTCCAAAAACTTTCGAAGTCCTAAAATGGTCTGGAATGGATTTTGCGCTATGAAAAAGCACTCAAAAGTGATTTTTTGTTGACCTTACGTTTTTTCACCCATGCAGTATAGTGGTCGAAACATACAAAAATTCAAATTTTTGAGAAAAAAATTCCAAAGTTTTTCGAAGTCCTAAAATGGCCTGAAATGGATTTTGCGCTATGAAAGAGCGCACAAAAGTGATTTTTTGTTGACTTCAATTTGTTCAACTAACTAGGGTAGGAAAAACTCAGGTTCTTAAATGGTCTGCAATAACTCAAAAAACAGTCACAAACAGTTTTTGCTGACAATACTTTGCAAAATGTGCTGTATGTTGTGGAAAGCATGTCTTTATTTTTTATATACAATTGCAACTTTGAACGTTTCTATCTTATTAAGTATGTGTTTGCGTGCAAATGTTCAAAAAACAATTTCTCATGTATGAATTAATAAATGAGTGAAATGAACGAACGAAAATTTATTGTATAAATTTTAATGTTTTTAATATATTCAAGTATAAAATCTAGAAAGTATGTATGTTTGCATATATTAGTAAAAATACCGGTGCTTAAATTTAGTCATGTGGTTGCATGAGTTCAAATTCAATGTTTGTATGTGTGTAGAAATTTTTCATGTGGGTATATATATCAAGACATTTTTGTTTGTATGTGTATATGTTTTTCTATATCTATGCAGTGGAATGTATGTATATATGTCTGACTGAGTTTATATCTGAATCTATTTGTATTTATATGCATGCAAGTGTGACACAGGAGAGAGAAGTCCTTAAAGGGTAATTTAATTTTTTTAGAAGAGTGCTGATCTTTTTGGCCATGATCCACTAATTTTATATCTTTTAAATAGATTTTCGCCTTCAGCGTTGTTAAATTCATGTTTTGACCTTTAAACATTGGCAAGCAAAATGTCACAACTGGAGACGACAACCATTTTTTGATGTCAAGAGCATGCTTTTTGTAAACAAAATTTCCTACACCTATGCAGCTACTATATTAAAACATATCAAGATTATTTAAAGGAAAAAATTAAGTTCATGCTTTTTGTCTTTTAATGCTATGCAAGAAAAAGAAAAATGTGGCAACCCGAGACAAAAACAACTTTTGATCTGAGCATGTTTTCTGAAAACAGTTTTCTCCACACTTATTCAATTACCCTTTTAGGAAAGACCAAGATTGTTTACAGAAAAAAAGTATTTGAGATAAATTGTTGAGAGAAGATAAATAGTAAATTGAGCTCAGTAAAAAGAATAAATTCTGATAAAAAACAAAAATTTGGTGAGAAAATAGAAAACTATGATACGCAGGAGCAGCTGAATTTTTTACTTAAGAAAGTGGAATGACAAAAATTCATCAAGAGCTCGAAGCGGACAAAAATTGTAATGTTTTACAAGAAGAGTAGTTTCCATTGGAACAGTAAAAGAGCTAAAATTTTCAAAAGTTAATCAGCCACCTGATCAATTAAGCAAAACGAACACAATCTATGGATCCGTGAGGTTGCTAGAAACAGCTTCAGTAATGTATAGGTCTTCTTTGCGTATTGGTAATGGCAATAACGGATATTGCGTGCTAGGACTGAAAAATTAAACAATAGCGAATCGCTTCTTCAGTAAATACTTCCGATAATTTCAACTGTTGAACTCTGCAAGTAAGTTATCAGAGCACCTCAAATAACCTGAAATCAAAAACGTTCATTATAGTTGCTTCTTGGATCAAATTTACTTTGTTCAGTAACCCTGTGTTAATGTTTTGGATTACTTATTGTTCTGTTCACGTTTTAAAATGTGATTACCGTAACGATATTTCATAGAGCATCGGGAATAGGTACATCCAAAGGAATCTAAAATTAAAAAGAGCAGAGACTTTAAAACATATAATTGGGATAAGCAGTCTGGTCAACATTTTGGAATTTAACACAACACTACTGCTACCTACTACCGCTACTGCATACTACTACTACCTACAACTATCTACAATTAGTACCTACTACTACTGCTACCTACTAGTACTAACTACAACTACTACTAGATACTCTTGCTAACTATTACATCTACTTATTGGTTCTAAGGTACACTAGTACCTACTACTACTTCCTTTTAATACCCTAAAAGTTACCAATTGTTTACTAACTGTCTACAACAATGTGTTTCTGTTTTTCTAAAAAATGAAAACAATACTTATCTCTAGAGACTCGTTGTGCATAAACACCAGAAGCGTTTCTCAATCTCACGGTAATGTGTCCTGACTGACGCAGACCGATAGAATTTAGCCGCCAATATTTTCAACAAATCAATAAGTGTTTGAAGTTTTTTCAAAGATATAAAAAACGCTGTTGTTTTTTATTCAATGTCTGACATCTGATTCCAATTGCAATTAATTGATAGATATGAAACGCAAACTTTTAAAAAAATTTTTAATATGAAGGATTGTATAGCGTAAACAGTGACTGGTTGACTATGGCGTTGCACTATGTTTATTTATAATATCAACTTTATAGAAACATGCTTGCTTCAAAAATTCTATTGTGAACCTTAGTGGAAACAAACACTTTACAACGTACCTACATTATCCAAAAATCTGAGGTTTTACTTTATCTAGTTGTTTTCGTATGTTTATTCAGAGTCACCTGTTATTTCAGTTGTCAGGAATTACATAACTATTTCTGAATCCTTGGGTTTCAAAAATTTGTTTAGACTGAAAACTGCTAAAATAGCATGCCAGAAGGACAATGTGTTTCATATTAACCTTATCTTCGGCTCAAGATGTGTTCACAGCTAAGATTGTAATTGTGAACTTGCAATTCATTAAAAGTTTTGCGCTACATTATTTTGCAATTTTTTGTGATATTAACTTCTTCCCAATTTTGTTGAATTTTATTTGGTCATTGTTTATCTGAAGAAAATTAGAAATAAATCAAGCTATTGAAACGTTTCTCAGCAAAATTAAGTGAAAACAGTCTTGTTGGATTTGAGAGCTCAAACAAAAACTTTAAATTTAGGTGTTAGGTGAACAAATTTTGTTTGTTTTCAACATCTGCTTATACTCAATGGGCACCAAATAGTTCCATAGAAGTACTTTTCGCGGAATTTGAAACAGAATTCTTCTTTATTAGTGTTCAAAACTCAACAACCGGAGACGGTTTGGCTTTGGATAAGCAAGTATAATAAACATGGTCGGTCACTTTACCTAAAAGTTGAAACATTAATTTCGAGTTTTGCGATCTGAAAAATAGTATTCAAGGATAATTGACTTTTTTAAAAAATGACTTCTTTTAGTATTGAAAACTCAACAATTGGAGGCGGTATGGATTTCGATAAACAGGTATATTAAAATGGTGATGCTTGGTTGATCGGTCTACAAAAGAATGGAGATTTTGAATTTGTGTTTAAATTTGTGATCTATAAACACGGTTCAAGGATATTTGACTTTGAAAAAATACTGCTCTTAGTATTAAAAACACGATAATTGGTGACCGTGTAACTTTGAATTACCAAATACAATGAAATGTAAAAACTCGGCCTATCCTTCCACTTAAAGTCAAATTTTGAGTTCGAGTTTGAGTTT
The DNA here is from genome assembly GCF_964194025.1 of Convolutriloba macropyga. Classification (NCBI taxonomy): domain Eukaryota; kingdom Metazoa; phylum Xenacoelomorpha; order Acoela; family Convolutidae; genus Convolutriloba; species Convolutriloba macropyga. The sequence continues at coordinate 32,546,512 of NC_134479.1, read as the reverse complement.
GTGATCTATTAATAGTTTTCCAGGGATAATTACGTCATATTAGTTGAGTTGTGCTACATAGTTGCGAACGCAAAACAATTGAAATACGTTCTCACAATCTATTTAAACTACAGCTATATTTGTGTCAAACTTGAAGTAGACCTTCTGGTTTTACCAAGCTTTTGATATAGTTTACTATATTATATAGACTATATTCACATGGTCTATTATGCAATCTTTACTGCACAAGTTCTACAAGAATTTTAAGCTGAAGAGTATAATTTTGTATTGTTCTATAGAAAAGTACAGAAAAACACATGATTTTCCTAGTACTATGAAAATTGGCGACAGGGCGTTTAGCCGACAAGGAACAAATGAGAAATTTAGACGACAGTTTTTATCATAATTGGTTATAAAAGTCTGATTGGTGTACAAATCAGTAGTTCGGTTGTGATAGATTCCTATCAAGTCCCAAAGGCCGTTGAGGCATGGCCATGGCCCGCGAAGCATGGCCAGATGCGGTTAAATGCTGTCCAACCACGTATAGACCTCCGTTACACTAGTTGATGAAAAAACTGCGTTATACTTTTCCGGATACGGAATAGTGTTTCAAATTGGCCAATCACAGCTTCAGAATAAGTTTTATTGCGCCTTTTACTTAAATTGTCGGTAAAAAATTTCCATTTTTTGGTTTCTTGACATATTTTACCAGTAATTTTTGAAAAAAGCGATCAGTGCAACTTTTTTAAATGATTAATTTTATCTGAAGAATGTTCTGCTAATTAACTTTCAATATTGCAAAAAAAAAAACTAATATGGAGATACTTTTAAGTCATGACCGCAATAAGTAACAATTAACACAAATAACTTTGATTTTTGCTACCATAAAAAAAAGTCAACACAGACAGAAGAAATCAGACTAGGAGCTATGATACTATCGTCAATCTGACAAGTATTTTTCTACATTCAATTGAGCGATTTGAAAAAGTTTCCAGTGTTCAAAAACCATGTAACCCATAGTGCATCAAGTTCAAAGATTAAAGTATTCAAAATTTTGCGGAAATTAGTGTTTCACTGTTCTATGTGGTAATATTGTATTATAAAACTACTATTCTTGGCTTTGTGTACTTCGTTTTGATGTTATCTTTCCGAAAGGGTTTCTATGTTTTCATACGTTTGTTTGTTATGGATCCTATGAAGAGTCGATTTGAGTTCTTTCAACTGAGTCAAAGACAAAAAACAACTGTCTAAAGGCAAATCCTGATTATAGAGGCAATTGAGCTAATAAGATTTCCAGATTTTTTAATGCAGTATTTTAATTTCCTCTGAGCTTAAAAAATGTGAGAAATAAGTAAAAATGTCTTTTGGAAAAAATCTCCAGGTGGAATTTTACTACTGCGAGTTTTTCTTATTGCCACTATTGTCAATAGAGACCATTGTAATTTAACATGATTTTTATCCTCATGAAAATTTGTAGCCTCTATAACAATAAATGGTTCAATCATTATGTACATGAAAAAGTTGTTTTTCACGAGTAATCATATAGCAAAACCTTAATTTTCAAAAAAGCTTTATTGATCGGCAATTTACGCTATGAAAATGAATCAGCGGTCTCACAGGTAGTATGAAAATATTTTTTTTCATGGCGCTCAAAAAAAAGGAAACCTCTAACAGAACTGCAAAATTAACAACGGTAAGAAAAGAAACGCTTTTTAACTTCAACTTTACTTTTAAATTGAATGAATTAATATAAAACAATGCCTAGCTGAAATAAAAAAAGACTTAGATTGTGCAAAGCAAAAATTTAAAAAAGATATCCTTGTCAAACAAATATTTATGTACAAGCTGATTTTTCATTACTCCTTTAACAAATTTGTTTTTTTACGACCTCAATAGTTTGCCTTGAGAAAACTCATAGGAGAACGGAGAAGTATTCACTTCTTGCATCTATTGGAAATTTCGTTCTGATACGTTAAATGCTTACTATTCATGATACCATAGCTTTATGGATTAAAGAAGTTTTAAGTTCGCGTTAATGAATACTTAGGTTTTAAATTTTTATGAGTTACTTGAATAACATACTGAAATACTTCAAATTGACACATAGCTCTAAAAGCTACTGAAGGAATTCTGTGAAAACCAACTGTTCTAAGACAAACACAAGTTGTTGCACATGTATACAGAAAACAGTAGTGCATACTTACGTCTATGGTTCAAATTGAGCCTTTGAGCAAAACATGTTTGTTATCTACTAACGTTAGCAGGGAACTTCTTATCGTTCCACTTCTTGCATCTATTGGAAATTTCGTTCTGATACGTTAAATGCTTACCATTCTTGACATCATAGCTTTATGGATAAATAAAATTTTGCGTCCGTGTTGACGAATAATTAGGTTTTAAATTTTTATGAATTACTTAGGTAAAATACAGAATTACTAATTTGATACATAGCATAAAAAGCTACTGAGTGAATTCTGCGAACACCAGCGGTTCCAAGACAAACACAAGTTGTTGCACATGTATACAGAAAACACAAATGTACACTTACGTCTCTGGTTCAGATTGAGCTTTTGAGCAAAACTGGTTTGTTATCTACTAACAGAAAACTTTAGCAGGGAACTTCTTATCGTTTCTCAAAATAAACCACGTCAACACTATGCAAAATTAAAAGTATCTAACAAATAACTTGATATTAAACGTAAGACTTGGAACCAGTTACTTTATAAACTAGAAGCAATTGTAACCATGAAAGTTAAACAAGAAGGCCAATAGGTGAAATTAAATGAATTTGATTTGTCCTGCTTTTTCCATTGCTTTATTTAAGTTAACGCTATTTTGCTTAACTGGAGTACACTGGGGGGTCGAAAGGTTTTCCCTAATGAACCATTGCAAGCCTACTTACTCACTCTCTATTTATCTCAATTTTTACTGCACACAGTAGAGTACATGTATATACGCCTTCTTGATCAGGGACAAGAGAATACTTAAGCAAACTATTAAAAGTGCTTTTAGACGAAAATATTATGCAAGAGTTTTTGCAGAGCAGACTGAACTTCTCATACGCACAGTGCAATTCTTCTGCTTTAGCAATCAGATCAAAACCTTGAAATGTCAACGTTTGAGGTACTTAGGAGAAAATTCAATTCATTCTACAAATGAAAAATGAATGAGAGTTAGTCTAACAGATTTAACAACTGAGTTTTCCTCGAAATGTTCGAAATGTTATCGCTCTTTATTGAAAACTATTTAGTTGATTAGGCTAATAGAACGCGTGCTAACATCCCACCCAACGGGTTGAATTTACTTTTAATTGAATGATCAGCTTGTCAAAGTAACAATTTAGCGTTTTCATTCTTGACTTGTATTCCATTCAGTTAGTATTTACCAAAACCCACTCTCAACTGCCGGTTTATAACTTATAATGTATCATATCCTAACGCAATTTGAAGGCTCAATTCAGCGCACAATTGTCTATCAAACTGGTTATCAAAACAATATTGCCTTTATACAACAAAGGAAGGACAGTTCATTTTCAAGCTGGACTACCTTCGATCATTGCCTCATACGCAAAAAATTTATTGACTTTGTTACTACATTACCTAATATAACCGAAGAGGGAGACTTTATCAACAACTCAACCCCCTCAGAAACGGAAGTAACTTCGTAGAATATACCTAATCCTTTGACTTATGACTTACCATCACTTCCCATGGACATCAAGAGGATTTTGCGCAGTTACGATTTTGAAAGTATGCCCCTCTTCAGGACCCTTGAAGAATATTTCGCTGCATTAGAAGATTTGGAATATCTGTGGAAAAAGCTCAAATCATGCAGAGTTGAAGCCAAACTGACCACTATTCACAATATAGTTGATCATACTACATCATCCACATCCGATGATAACAGAAAGACTGTGATATCTTCTATTTTAGAACGATTCCCCAGTCTTCTCGAAGAAAACTCAAAAATTGAAGAAAACTTCCAGAAACTTAGCACCGACCCTTCGTCTAACAATGCTCTAGAAAGGAAGTGCCATTTTCGTGTTGTTCGAGGATGTGTACTTCACTGTGGAAAATTTCCTAAAAGAATGAGATTCGACGAAACTGTGAGGTGTTCATGCAACAATAAAATATAGAACTGAAGAATACTTGCTGATTAAAGCCTATGAAATACGTTGGTTTGCATTATTGAACTGTTTTCATTTATAAGCTGTTATTTTGAAAAAGCCGTGCATTATTAAAATTCGTTGTGTATGCTTATTATTCAAATTTAGTAGTCGCAAAACCACCCGTTTAAACTATTGTTTGTTGATTCAACTTTATCCACGTCACAGAAACAGGAAACAGTCTTCGGCCTGCTTATAGGATTATAAAGTCAGGCATTTGTTGTAGAGTAGGATCCTCAAACCGTAGATTTTTGTTCTGAAACTGTTGAAACGGATACGTGCAAGCGAGTCGACGTTATAGGGAGCTGACTTTAAAAAACGCTGCAAATTGTTTAGATTTAAAAAGTTGCCCTTAATTACCTAAGTTAATAGTTATTAAACTGATAAGAAATATACCTGAGTGGGTTAATTAGTCTCATTTTCGGTTATGATACTTTCATATCAAGTCCAAAGAGCCGCTGAGGCATGGCCATGACCCGAGATGATTTCAAGATAATTATCTTTTAATTTGTTTTCAGTGTCTTATACTAGAAGATACTAAATTTTCAATTACTCGGTTATGATTGGTGATAAAATTTAGTAGTCTCATTTGAGAGCCAAATTAATTTGCCGCAAAATTTATCTAAAATTATCAACTAATATTCTAAATAAAATGTCCGCTCTTTTTTAAATCGGCTCTTTTCACTTCGGCTCTCTTACAAGCCACCGGTTGAAACAAAAATTCAACCTGACCACTTGATTTTTTTAAATAAAAAACCTATATTGTGAGAATTTCAGTCTTCTCTGCAAAAACTCTTGCATAATATTTTCGTCTAAAAGCACTTTTAATAGTTTGCTTAAGTATTCTCTTGTCCCTGATCAAGAAGGCGTATATACATGTACTCTACTGTGTGCAGTAAAAATTGAGATAAATAGAGAGTGAGTAAGTAGGCTTGCAATGGTTCATTAGGGAAAACCTTTCGACCCCCCAGTGTACTCCAGTTAAGCAAAATAGCGTTAACTTAAATAAAGCAATGGAAAAAGCAGGACAAATCAAATTCATTTAATTTCACCTATTGGCCTTCTTGTTTAACTTTCATGGTTACAATTGCTTCTAGTTTATAAAGTAACTGGTTCCAAGTCTTACGTTTAATATCAAGTTATTTGTTAGATACTTTTAATTTTGCATAGTGTTGACGTGGTTTATTTTGAGAAACGATAAGAAGTTCCCTGCTAAAGTTTTCTGTTAGTAGATAACAAACCAGTTTTGCTCAAAAGCTCAATCTGAACCAGAGACGTAAGTGTACATTTCTGTTTTCTGTATACATGTGCAACAACTTGTGTTTGTCTTGGAACCTCTGGTGTTCGCAGAATTCACTCAGTAGCTTTTTATGCTATGTATCAGTTTAGTAATTCTGTATTTTACCTAAGTAATTCATAAAAATTTAAAACCTAAGTATTCGTTAACACGGGCGCAAAATTTTATTTATCCATAAAGCTATGATGTCAAGAATGGTAAGCATTTAACGTATCAGAACGAAATTTCCAATAGATGCAAGAAGTGAGTTCTTGTCCGTTCTTTTATGAGTTTCCTCAAGGCGAACTATTGATGACTTAAAAGTACAAATTTGTTAAAGTAGTAATGAAAAATCAGCTGGTACATAAACATTTTTTGAAAAGCATATCTTAAAAAACTTTTCTTTGCATAATCTAAGTCTTCTTTATGTCAGCTAAGCATTGTTTTATATAACGTCTTTCAAACAAAAAACAAAGTTGACATGGAAAAATGTTTCTTTTCTTACCTTTGTTATTTTTGCAGTTCTGTTAGAAGTTTCCTTTTTGAGCGCCAAGAAAGAAATTTTTTCATACTACCTGTGAGACCACTGATTCGTTTTCATGGCGTTAATTGCAGATCAATAAAGCTTTATTGAAGATTAAGGTTATTCTATATGATTATTCGTGAAAAAAACTTTTTCATGTACAAAATGATTATACTGTTATAAAGGATAAAAATTTTCATGAAGATGAAAATCATGTTATATTACAATGGTTTTTTTACGAAAGTGTCATTTAGCAAAACACACAGTAGTAAAATTCCACCTGCAACTTTCTTCCAAGAGACAGTTTTACAAATGTCTCACATTTTTTAAGCTAGAGAAAACTAAAATACTGCATTAAAAAATCTGCAAATCTTATTAGCTCAATTACCTCTATAATCAAGATTTGTCTTTTGACAGTTGTTTTTTGTCTTAGACTCAGTTGAAAGAACTCAAATCAACTCTGCATAGTATCCGTAACAAACAAACATTTGAAAGCATAGAAACCCTTCCGGAAGGATAACATCAAAACGAAGTACACAAAGCCAAGAATAGTAGTATTATAATACAATATTACCACATAGAACAGTGAAACAATAATTTCCGCAAAATTTTGAAAACTTTAATCTTTGAACTTGATGCACTATGGGTAACATGGTTTTTGAACACTGGAAATTTTTTCAAATCGGTCAATTGAATGTAGAAAAATACTTGTCAGATTGACGATAGTATCATAGCTCCTAATCTGATTTCTTCTGTCTGCGTTGACGGTTTTTTATGGTAGCAAAAATCAAAGTTAGTTGTGTTAATTGTTACTTATTGCGGTCATGACTTAAAAGTATCTCCATATTAGTTTTTTTTGCAATATTGAAAGTTAATTAGCAGAACATTCTTCAGATAAAATTAATCATTTAAAAAAATTGCACTGATCGCTCTTTTCAAAAATTACTGGTAAAATATGTCAAGAAACCAAAAAATGGAAATTTTTTACCGACAATTTAAGTAAAAGGCGCAATAAAACTTATTCTGAAGCTGTGATTGGCCAATTTGAAACACTATTCCGTAACCGGACAAGTATAATGCAGTTTTTTCATCAACTAGTGTAACGGAGGTCTATACGTGGTTGGACAGCATTTAACCGCATCTGGCCATGCTTCGCGGGCCATGGCCATGTCTCAACGGCCTGTGGGACTTGATAGGAATCTATCACAACCGAACTACTGATTTGTAAACCAATCAGACTTTTATAACCAATTATGATAAAAACTGTCGTCTAAATTTCTCATTTGTTCCTTGTCGGCTAAACTCCCTGTCGCCAATTTTCATAGCACCAGGAAAATCATTTGTTTTTCTGTACTTTTCTATAGAACAATACAAAATTATACTCTTCAGCTTAAAATGCTTGCAGAACTTGTGCAGTAAAGATTGCATAATAGACCATGTGAATATAGTCTATATAATATAGTAAACTATATCAAAAGCTTGGTAAAACCAGAAGGTCTACTTCACGTTTGACACAAATATAGCTGTAGTTTAAATAGATTGTGAGAACGTATTTCAATTGTTTTGCGTTCGCAACTATGTAGCACAACTCAACTAATATGACGTAATTATCCCTGGAAAACTATTAATAGATCACAAACTCAAACTCGAACTCAAAATTTGACTTTAAGTGGAAGGATAGGCCGAGTTTTTACATTTCATTGTATATGGTAATTCAAAGTTACACGGTCACCAATTATCGTGTTTTTAATACTAAGAGCAGTATTTTTTCAAAGTCAAATATCCTTGAACCGTGTTTATAGATCACAAATTTAAACACAAATTCAAAATCTCCATTCTTTTGTAGACCGATCAACCAAGCATCACCATTTTAATATACCTGTTTATCGAAATCCATACCGCCTCCAATTGTTGAGTTTTCAATACTAAAAGAAGTCATTTTTAAAAAAGTCAATTATCCTTGAATACTATTTTTCAGATCGCAAAACTCGAAATTAATGTTTCAACTTTTAGGTAAAGTGACCGACCATGTTTATTATACTTGCTTATCCAAAGCCAAACCGTCTCCGGTTGTTGAGTTTTGAACACTAATAAAGAAGAATTCTGTTTCAAATTCCGCGAAAAGTACTTCTATGGAACTATTTGGTGCCCATTGAGTATAAGCAGATGTTGAAAACAAACAAAATTTGTTCACCTAACACCTAAATTTAAAGTTTTTGTTTGAGCTCTCAAATCCAACAAGACTGTTTTCACTTAATTTTGCTGAGAAACGTTTCAATAGCTTGATTTATTTCTAATTTTCTTCAGATAAACAATGACCAAATAAAATTCAACAAAATTGGGAAGAAGTTAATATCACAAAAAATTGCAAAATATTGTAGCGCAAAACTTTTAATGAATTGCAAGTTCACAATTACAATCTTAGCTGTGAACACATCCTGAGCCGAAGATAAGGTTAATATGAAACACATTGTCCTTCTGGCATGCTATCTCAGCAGTTTTCAGTCTAAACAAATTTTTGAAACCCAAGGATTCAGAAATAGTTATGTAATTCCTGACAACTGAAACAACAGGTGACTCTGAATAAACATACGAAAACAACTAGATAAAGTAAAACCTCAGATTTTTGGATAATGTAGGTACGTTGTAAAGTGTTTGTTTCCACTAAGGCGCACACTATAGAATTTTTGAAGCAAGCATGTTTCTATAAAGTTGATATTATAAATAAACATAGTGCAACGCCATTGTCAACCAGTGACTGTTTACGCTATACAATCCTTCATATTAAAAATTTTTAAAAGTTTGTGTTTCATATCTATCAATTAATTGCAATTGGAATCAGATGTCAGACATTGAATAAAAAACAACAGCGTTTTTTATATCTTCGAAAAAACTTCAAACACTTAATGATTTGTTGAAATTATTGGAGGCTAAATTCTATCGGTCTGCGTCAGTCAGGACACATTACCGTGAGATTGAGAAACGCTTCTGGTGTTTATGCACAACGAGTCTCTAGAGATAAGTATTGTTTTCATTTTTTAGAAAAACAGAAACACATTGTTGTAGACAGTTAGTAAACAATTGGTAACATTTAGGGTATTAAAAGGAAGTAGTAGTAGGTACTATTGTACCTTAGTACCAATAAGTAGATTTAATAGTTAGCAATAGTATCTAGTAGTAGTTGTAGTTAGTACTAGTAGGTAGCAGTAGTAGTAGGTACTAATTGTAGATAGTTGTAGGTAGTAGTAGTATGCAGTAGCGGTAGTAGGTAGCAGTAGTGTTGTGTTAAATTCCAAAATGTTGACCAGACTGCTTATCCCAATTATATGTTTTAAAGTCTCTGCTCTTTTTAGATTCCTTTGGATGTACCTATTCCCGATGCTCTATGAAATATCGTTACGGTAATCACATTTTAAAACGTGAACAGAACAATAAGTAATCCAAAACATTAACACAGGGTTACTGAACAAAGTAAATTTGATCCAAGAAGCAACTATAATGAACGTTTTTGATTTCTGGTTATTTGAGGTGCTCTGATAACTTACTTGCAGAGTTCAACAGTTGAAATTATCGGAAGTATTTACTGAAGAAGCGATTCGCTATTGTTTAATTTTTCAGTCCTAGCACGCAATATCCGTTATTGCCATTACCAATACGCAAAGAAGACCTATACATTACTGAAGCTGTTTCTAGCAACCCCACGGATCCATAGATTGTGTTCGTTTTGCTTAATTGATCAGGTGGCTGATTAACTTTTGAAAATTTTAGCTCTTTTACTGTTCCAATGGAAACTACTCTTCTTGTAAAACATTACAATTTTTGTCCGCTTCGAGCTCTTGATGATTTTTTGTCATTCCACTTTTTTAAGTAAAAAATTCAGCTGCTCCTGCGTATCATAGTTTTCTATTTTCTCACCAAATTTTTGTTTTTTATCAGAATTTATTCTTTTTACTGAGCTCAATTTACTATTTATCTTCTCTCAACAATTTATCTCAAATACTTTTTTTCTGTAAACAATCTTGGTCTTTCCTAAAAGGGTAATTGAATAAGTGTGGAGAAAACTGTTTTCAGAAAACATGCTCAGATCAAAAGTTGTTTTTGTCTCGGGTTGCCACATTTTTCTTTTTCTTGCATAGCATTAAAAGACAAAAAGCTTGAACTTAATTTTTTCCTGTAAATAATCTTGATATGTTTTAATATAGTAGCTGCATAGATGTAGGAAATTTTGCTTACAAAAAGCATGCTCTGGACATCAAAAAATGGTTGTCGTCTCCAGTTGTGACATTTTGCTTGCCAATGTTTAAAGGTCAAAACATGAGTTTAACAACGCTGAAGGCGAAAATCTATTTAAAAGATATAAAATTATTGGATCATGGCCAAAAAGAACAGCACTCTTCTAAAAAAATTAAATTACCCTTTAAGGACTTCTCTCTCCTGTGTCACACTTGCATGCATATAAATACAAATAGATTCAGACATAAACTCAGTCAGACATATATACATACATTCCACTGCTTAGATATAGAAAAACATATACACATACAAACAAAAATGTCTTGATATATATACCCACATGAAAAATTTCTACACACATACAAACATTGAATTTTAACTCATGCAACCACATGACTAAATTTAAGCACCGGTATTTTTACTAATATATGCAAACATACATACTTTCTAGATTTTATACATGAATATATTAAAAACATTAAAATTTATACAATAAATTTTCGTTCGTTCATTTCATTCATTTATTAATTCATACATGAGAAATTCTTTTTTGAACATTTGCACGCAAACACATACTTAATAAGATAGAAACATTCAAAGTTGCAATTGTATATAAAAAATAAAGACATGCTTTCCACAACATACAGCACATTTTGCAAAGTATTGTCAGCAAAAACTGTTTCTGACTGTTTTTTGAGTTATTGCAGACCATTTAAGAACCTGAGTTTTTCCTACCCTAGTTAGTTGAACAAATTGAAGTCAACAAAAAATCACTTTTGTGCGCTCTTTCATAGCGCAAAATCCATTTCAGGCCATTTTAGGACTTCAAAAAATTTTCAAAATTTTTCGCGAAAAATTTTTGAAAATTTTGAACTTTATTCCAAGTTTGAGGCCCTAAAGAAAAACTTTTAGTTCTATAGAAAATGAGTTTTTACCGTCGAGCCAAGGAGGAACTGCTCTAGGTTGCCTTAACACCAGCACACCAGCAACCGGCAGCTGCTATATGACTGGAGGGAGGGGGGTCCGGACAACCCCCCTGCAAAGAACTTCAGCACCGAAAAACTGATTTTCTCTCAGTGAAATCAAGTTTTTTGTTTAAGTTTCACCAGTCAACGTATCACAAGGAAAATATCGCAGACTGGTGAAACTTAAACAAATAACTTGATTTCACTGAGAGAAAATCAGTTTTTCGGTGGTAAAGTTCTTTGCAGGGGGGGGGGGGGGGGGGGGGGGTTCGGACCCCCCCCCCTCCTCCAGTCATATAGCAGATGAGCATACTACTTACGCATATCTGTAATAATTGTTATAACAAGATAAGATTATCGCTTGAATTTTTTTTACAATAATCGATAGAAAACAAATGGCAAAAATAGCAAAAACTTGTCTGAATCAAAACAAAACGGACTTTTGTCTTCTATGAGGCCTTCAATTGCTAAGAATTGTCTCAATTTTCAAAAATTTTGACCGACTCTTCTCGGGTTCAAAACTTTTCATATTTAATACGTTATAGTTTCTCTCGGCAGGTGTTTTGAAATTAAATTGTTTAATCAATTTGTTGACGGAAGAAGTTCAAGCGCCATGCCACCACTCCATTCACTCTGCAAGAGGTTTTAAAATTGTTCTATACATGATCATGAAAGGGAATGCTGCGGTGTGGTCTTGCATATAACCTTAAAGAGCAACATAAAGTTTTCGTACATGTTGAAATTTGACTATCGGTTCTTCATAAAAGATGTCACAGTTTCTACAAACAATACAATACAAATTATATAGTGGGTTGTTTGATCGTTTTTTGAGCTATAATCATCTTGAAAAATTTAATTTGATGTTTATGTGTTTATCCGGTTTTACAATATTTCCTTTTATTCGATAAAAAATCGAAAACTTTCTCTAATAGGACAAAAAACAATTGAGATCAAAAACTGTGATAAATAGATTATAATATATCGACTTTGTTCGCAAATTCTATAGCCCAACGATGAAAAAAGACATCAATTAATACTTTCTGATGAACACTAAATTTGAAACAATTTTATGAAAATGCGCGACCAGATATTGCGTGATGAAAATGTAATTGCATTAAGTCTGCTCCAACTGGAAAATGTTGAAAAAACCAAAAGAGTAATAAAAGAAGAAAAGTGAAACATTAAAAAACGAGGAACAAAAAAATAAGCTTTCAATGTGAAAAAAAGATTTTCGTGCTCGTTGGAATATATTAGTAATCTTTTGGAACTCGTTAGAATATAATTGAGAGCCGACACGAACATTGCAGAGTCTGAGAAACCTTTTGGGTTCGACTAGACGGTTTTCAAGGAGTTAGCACCAAGTAACACCATCAAACAGAAGGAAATGTGTAAAAGTTTATTCATGTGATAAGCGAAATTAGCTTCTTTTTACAAGTTTCTTTTTACAAGTCATGAACGAAAATTTACTGAGAGGATATTGAAATGAGGTAATCTCATGATAAGAGTAATTTCAAAGTTAAAAAGGTTTAGACTTTAATTATAGATAGTATCCAAGTTGGTTTCTATCTTACAAAAAAACTTAACAAACGAAACTTTTAAGTCAGGTCTGTTCCTAAAACTTTTAAGCACTCCCAATACTGACGATGAGTCTTAAAAAACCAAAAATACACGAGGACAAAATTTTCAATTGGAAGTGATTGTTTTGAAGCAATATATGTTGTCTTGTCTTATCCAGTTGTTGGAATATCGCCGCATTCTCGAAATGATACGCAACACTTATTAGGCAATCATTTGACCAGATCGTTTAGATGTTACATAAAATTTACAATGTCTGGTTGAGAAATAGAAAGCAGGTGACCGCAACGTCAACATCACGTTTACATTCCTTCTGCAGGAGGATTGAATTTCAATTATCCCTGAAAATTGAAATCATCGACAACACAAACCAAACTCCTAATTTGTGCTAACTTTTTTTTAAAAAAATGCTATATTCCAAAGATAACCATCTTTTTATAAATTTGATCAGCAGTATCTCAAAATAATATTTGTTATGAAACGTATTACATTTTATGCTGACTTTATGTTTTCCTGCAGTAGCGTAATTCCATTTTTGGCATAAAAATTCAAATGCTGGCAGCATAAGAACCAAATTTTGCCGACATGATTTTTCAAAAAAAAATTCCACGATTTATCAGCTGAGATTTTCTCAAGTTAGACACTATATGCGCAGAAAAACGCAGATGTACCTGGCAAATTGGCATAATCAGAGCCTTCCAACAGGCTCGATAGTTTCATATTCAACTATGAACTGCAAATTGTATTTTTGTTCCACTAATTTGAGTAACAGTTATTTTCAACTTAGAAATATAATAAATCAACATTTAACTGGGTTTTGCGCATTCTCGATTTCAATTATGCACAAAATGTAATCAGGCAACAATTTAGAGTAAACCTTCTAAATTGAACTGAATAATATACGCTATAATAAAATTATGACAAACGTTTAAAGTATATTCATGTTCTGATACTGAGTCTTTCTAATCCTATCGAATCAGACTGATTTTTCTTTCTTCTACTTTTTTTGCTTCCTTTCCTTCCTTTGCCTTTTTTGCCAGGTTTAGACGATTCTCCAACATTTCCGCAAATCCAAGGATGCTCTAAGCACATTATGTTATGTTTGAACCAGTGGAACGTCAAGTTCTGACCCGGGTTCTCAAAGGGAAACGATGCACTGGGAAGTCCAGGAATCCCATATTCCTCGAACTCACTTCCCAGAATGATATAGGGAGCTCCGGGTACAATTGAGTCGAAATTTCGAGTCAAGTTTCCAGGTCCGAAGCCAACTTCAACTATTAGATTAGCACAAGCAATCGACAGGTATGTCGCCTAAAAAACACATTTAAGGTCACTTATGCAAAAAAATATTTTGGTGTTTGACCACTTTTTTTTAGTGTCGCGGGATAATTACTCATAGAAGAAAATGTTTTGCGTAGAACACTAACATTAATCTGAAAAACAAAACGGATTACTCGGCTTGAAGTTTCTTTGATTTGATACAAAGATCTTATGAAATTTCATACTGTCCATATTTTAATTCTATCTACGATTCTAGTATGAATCCAAAAGTAACATATATGATCCTTGCCTGATTACCAAAAAATCATATCTGATCTTATGAGACCGTGAGATTCAATACTTATTGCAAAACCGGCTGCTCAGCGAAAGAAACAGTCTATCTGTATGTCTAAAGTTTTCAAATCCTGTGAGGCAATTTTATATTTATAAATGCACATTAGTAAGAAACATGTTAACAAAATTTTCTCCATCTAACTTTAAATTCATTTTCTCTTTACCTATAAAATCCGAAATTATTGTTTAACACACACAATTATTTAAATATGGACTGCACGTAAGATATAATAAATTTAAATGACCTCTGACTAGTTGAAGCGTGGATGTTTTGCATCACCACTATTTTAAGTACCATATTTATCTTGTATGATTTTTAAGAAAGCTTTCGATATTTGCCGAAAATGAGAATTTTTGCTTTTAAAAATTTGTACGTTTCCTGTATGATATCCGAGAAATCATTTATGACTTTTTTGACTTTTGTGTGACTAACAGTTCATATAAATAATATTTGACATAGCATGATTGCTAAGAACTATATATGACCTAGTAAGATTGCTGAGAATCACTAATGACCTAGTATGAAATCAATTGTATGATCGGTGACCCGGGTAATTTTAGAAAATTTTCTAAAATCCCACCGGAGAAAAACGCAAAATATGTTTGTCTGAGAAGAGTTAAAACAACTTTGAGTAAGGAGGGCTACAGAATGGTAACTTTAGGCTCAATGTCACTTGGACAATTTGATGCTAAGAGGAACATTTCTCCTTCAGGATACAAGAAAATTTATTGAAAAACTCTAAAGTTTTAAACATTGAATTTGAATATATTTTATCCGGAGTCCAGAGAGACAATAATTGCAACATGAGAGATTTCAACTGGAAACAGATTCTTCTTTAAACAAAATTTCAAAAACAATAAAGATTTGGAAGTTTTTGTAAAATCATTATGGTGAAATTATACACATCACAAATATTCTGTTAATTTTTTTAAGCAATGTGAAACATCGAAGCAGAAACGGAATTTCATCAATAAAAAATTAGGAAACCAGAAACAAGGTACTAATGTGTCAGAAATTGAAATAGACGGAGCCATGACCGTTGACAAAAAAGCAATCTGCAATGCATTTAATAAATCTTTTGCGGAAATGGGCAAATATTCTGGTGATTTCGTTCCGCTCAAAATCCAAAATGTGGACCACTGTTCTGAAAAATTGAATTTTAGAGTATTGACTTTAAAAAAAATCTACAACACTATTGATAATTTAGAAAACAGTACATCACCGGGTCCAGGATTTGTCCATGCATGGGCTTTAAAGGCGGCGAAGTACGCAATTCGTACTTATCTGCAATTTATTTTTAATGAATGTATTCAAAACAGTGTCTTTCCAACTGTTCTAAAACATGCATATGTCACAGCAAATCACAAAAAACGGATCAAGAACACAAGTGTGCAATTATCGACCAATTTCGGTCACACCAACTTTTGCTAAACTTTTTGAGAAGCTTCTCCTTTTCCAAATGATGGATCACATTAATAAAAACATTTTATTGAATAAAGAGCAATTTGGATTCCAAAACAAAAAATCTTCAACAGATGCAGTACTGTTTTTCACTGAGACAGTAATAGAAAACCATGAAAATAGGCAAAACACTGCAGCAATTTTCTTAGACCTTGCGAAAGCATTCAATTCAATTTCGCACAAAATATTTCTTAAAAAAGCAGAGTGCTTCAACTTCTCGGAGCCTGCAGTTAATTTATTGAGCTCGTTTCTCGAAGAAAGATCACAATGCGTCAAAATAAGCACCGAGGTCTCAGAACACATTTTCGTTAATCACGGAGTTCCGCAAGGCACAGTATTAGGACCCCTAATTTTTCTTTTATACGTTAACGATTTTTCAGTAAAAATCAAAGGTGACTTTGAGCTTGTTCAATTTGCAGACTATACTAGTATTTTATGTTGATATGAACCAGGAGAAACAATTGCAACAAAAATTGAAAATATTTTACTGAAGATGGACAGTTATTTGAAGGAAAATCAACTCACTTTGAATGCTGATAAAACAGAACTACTTTATTTTTCTACCAGGGACGAATTAGAACCAAAAATTACTTTTAACAGAAATTTAATAAAATCTGCTGAGAGTTGTCGTTATCTAGGAATACACCTTGACTCAAAATTGACTTTTGAAGCACATCTAAATGTAGTTTTTAAAAAAATGTCGGCCACCATTCGCTCACTATTTCTAGTAAGAAACCATATACCTTTGGAAGTAAGGTTGCAAGTTTTCAAATCTTTAGTCCTCTCTCATTTATCAAGCACTGGAGTTTTTTTTTACAAACATTATCAGCAAAAAATATACAGGGTATAAATCGACAGATTAACAGGGGCATAAAAGTGTGTTATATGCGTCGTAAGTTCGATCATTGTCGTGATATCCTTCTCAAATCGCATGTCCTACCAGCTGAATTAATTATTTCAATGTTTAGTATATTGAAACTCCACACAGACTTGAATCAGAGGATAGTATCAGAAACATTTAAAAAATGTGCAAACCGCCTACAGTTAAAACAGAACAAAGGGACAAAACAGCTGATAATGTGAACGCAAAAGTATAATAAGCAGAGTAAAAGAGCATACAAAAATGGAATAAGTTACCCTCTAACGTAAGAGCGACGGAGAACAAAATTCTTTTCAAAAGAAATTTAACAGAGTTTTTGCAAAGTCAGCATGAAAATTTTCCAATAGATAGACAGTTAGGATCATTCGTGTCTTATTTTTTTATATAGTAGAACGAACAGCTTAATGGGTAACATCAATGAATAACCAGAAGTTTGATGTATAATTTATATATATGAAAAACATTTGTAGCCTGAGTAGAAATAAGCTGAACTGAAGTAGACTTTATTGAAAAATTTACTGCAAGAATTTCAGTGACACTTCATTCAGTTATAAAAAACTTAATTCATCTTTTACTTAGCTATTTAATTGAAAAAGTAATTAATTATTAAATAATTAATTAGTTAAATTGATTAAAAGTTATAACTTGTCGATCCTAAATAAATTTTGGAAGTTGGATGTCAAAATTTGGCTCCCTAAATCAGTGCTTAATATCAATCAAATGGAAATTTTTTGCAACCTTTCGCATGGGAACCTTCATACGGGTATTCATCAAAAGAAAAAACAAGGCTAAGATTCATAAAATTAATTGTATCAAAAAATACAGAATTACAATGATATTTTTTGTATTTTTTTTCTTTTCTGAATTTTTTTAGTAATGTCATTAACATCAAAATTAAAGTGGCTCATCAAAACTTTCCATCAATTATTTTTCCTGCGGAATGAAAAAAGAGTCAGAAATAAAAGCTGATAATCAAAATTTCAAACAAATAATTTTCCAACGCAATCTAAAGCCAAGCCAGAGAGGAAGACTAATCAAAGAAACCGATTAGTGCCTCAGCATATGTTTAATTTATTTTTGCCATTGATGAAATAACCATACATGAGGAAAACAAGATTTCTTTTTTATCTCTAAACTTTCAAAAAGCACTCATTTTCATTTAAACGATTCTCAGGGCAGCGGGCAGAGATAGATTACATCGTGTCAATTTTAATTCAAGAATTTTGATAGCATTTAGACCGCATAGTGGATCAATTATGTTGCCTCATCAGATTTGAAAAACTTTCAAAGCTGAGTTCTAAAATTTGAAAGAAAAGTTGAGCGAATCTTCGTTGAGAAGAGAAATAGTACAATTTATTTCTTCTTATAGGACAATTAATGAAATTGAGGACTTATAGAAAATTTTTACTAAGCTGAGGACTTTGCGTTTTTAGGTAAAAAACTGCGCCACTTTTTTCCGGGAAAATATCAAAATCCGAAGCGTGGCGGGGGAAAATAGGAGAATTTCGTAGTCGATTTCCATAATTTTGTTTGCCAATGGTTCAAATTCTATTGTTTTCATTGGGCGCTGACAAATTTTCACGTTAATTTTTACAAATGTCGTCCACTTAAAAAAAGTTTGGAAACTTTTGCTAAAATTTCGGGTGGCTTTTATTAAAAGTTTATCAACTTGCTTTCAATTTGAAAATTGCAGTTCTGAAATCAAGTTTGCCGACAGAGCGCTCGGATCAACATTTCAACGTTACAATTTTTTCTTAATATTTAACCAAAAAGATTTTAGATATCAAAATTTAAACTAGCTACCATACAAATTGTTAATCAAACTATGTAAACTTCAATTTTTAAGATTTAAGCTCATTCACAAAAAAATCTTACAAGAAAAAATTTTTTTTACTGATATTGAAGTTTTCATATGAAAAAAAAATGTTTTTTTCCTCCTAAAAAAAATTTGTCAACATTTCAGGTTCCGTAATTTTTAAGCATCGAACTCCAATAAACAGTCCGGTCGGTATGAACAAGATCACCAACCGTGAGGAGATTGAGTGGTTTGTTATCCTCATCCCAATACTCCGTCAATTTATCCATGTACTTCTCAGGATTCCACTTTTTCCTCAAATGTCCATATAATAAATACTTCGTTGATTGTTCGTTGCAGCAAAAATCTAGGCAATAGTTTGATACATATGAAAAAGTGACAATAAGGCATAATGGAAATTGGCTGTTTCTTATTGCATACCACTAGTAGTAGTCAACCGAAAAAAGTCGACGTAAAAATTAGCTAGCTGAGAACTAAGACCGGGTCGAGGTTTTTGAGTGTTTTTTGGTAGAAATGCGGCTATTGGTAAAATTTCGTAAGAAATGCGGTGATTGCTGTGAATGCGGAGCAAAAATTATTCACCGCATTTCACACCATTTCTTTCAAAAATTCAGCTCATAATTCACCTCATTTCTTGCAAAAATTCACCGCATCGACATTTGTGGCAATTTAATGTCAGAAAAGCGTCGAATGCGGTGAATGCAGTGAAAAAACTTTCACCGTATTTGTTTGGCAGCGTTCATTGAATCTTAAATGAATTCATGAGAAATTTTATTGAGGTAGGTGGCAGACGGCGCAGTGGAATAAGAAGACTTCCAGTAAATGAGAGGTTCGAAACCGCTTACGTAAATTTGTTTTTTGGAGTTCCTTTCCGTTGAATGCGGTAAAAAAATACTTCACTTCGATTCACAGCATTCACTGCAAAAATATATAACTCATACGCTGTGAGAATTTATTTTTCACCGCATTTCTAACAAAAATTCACCGCCAAACCTCGACCCTGATAGTACCTTGACACGAGCGATAGAGAGTACAAACGAGAATAACAAATAATTCCGTTGACTTAAAATACAAAACTTCTATCACCTAATTACACAATAATCGGTTAAGATTAGCTGGGTTGGAGGAGGAGTGTAAAAGTCTGTCATCTTTGAAACACCCGGATTTGAAACCAAAAAATTAATGAAGGTGATTAAAAGTGAGATAAAAGTGTTTCGTCACAAAGCGCGTTTCCCTAAATTCTTTACAAAAATTCACCCCCATACCACGACCCGGGCGTATAATTTTCTTAGCTTTCAGAAATATTACATTGTTAACCATTGCAATCCAGCCAACGTTCAGTATGTTCAATTTGTAATGTGTTCTAGTGTTCACATGCACACATGCACACAAAAACACCGTTGTCCATGTCCATGCTTCTTAATCAGCGTGGATGTAATCCAAAAAACGCGGACCGGTTCCCAGGCCTAGACCTCGACTTATGAAAAGACTTTAAAAGTCTAGTAGGGGGACAATATTGACTATAATTACACGGTCGAGCTTCCTAGTTAAAGTCGAGCTAATTTCTTTTCATGGGTCGAGCTTAAGTCTTTTCATAACAGAGAAAGTCCAGCTAAGGTCTTTTCATGGGTCGACCATTAGTCATTTCATAAGTCTGTTTTCTTAAAATCCGATATTTTTCATTTTTTTCTGCTTCTGTACATACAAAAGCAGAGCCGGAGCAAGACTAAATAGCTTTGCACCAGATTAATCCCACTTAGAAAACAGTTTGAAAACTGCCAAAAGCCTTAATATTTTCAGCAAATCTTAAGAAAAATAGATATGGCAGCTCGAGTATGTTACCACAGTACTTGATTCATTGCAACCAGCTAGCTTGTGTATTGGTCCTAGTCCCATTAACCATGCAAAAATTTGGGCGATGTTGAGATTATTTTCCCTTCCAAATTTATGAACTATCTTTTTAAAAAGTAAGGCAGGTTTTTGAGGGATTTGTGGTTCTTCTGAATCGTAAGAAATGAAGGAGTATACACGCTGACTACGTTATATGCAATACTGCACGGAAAATTTTAATGGCCAAAAAGCAGACTTATGAAAAGACCAATGATGGACCCATGGAACGAATTTAACTCGACATTGTTTGAAAACTTTGTGTCAAGCTTAAGTCCAACCCAAATTTCGTTTGTAAAAATTTGGGTCCAGCTAAAGTCTTTTGCGAAAAACTTGAGTCGAGCTAAAGTCTAGAATTCTTAAATTCCAGCTGAAATCTTTCCATAGCTCAAATTAGTCGAGTATGGTCTTTTGATAGTGCATTTTGGCCGAGCATTGTCTTTTCATAAGTCTGTATTTAGACCTGGGTTATCGCTGCGAAGCAGCAACGCACAGGAAGCAAGCCTACCGCCCGGCAAGGGTTGGTTTTGGCTCTATCACGGAAATTTTCGTTGTACGTGATATCTCACTTGTCTTTCGGATTGTTTGATTGCCACCCTCTGTAGAATGGGCAGAGCCGATGGGCCAGTTAGCCGATGGGCCAGTTAGCCGAATTTTGAAAAGAGGTTTAGTAAGCCAAAAAATTCCAAGATGGCGACATTATAGATTGCTCCCGTCGCGGCACGTTCTGGCTTCCCTAGTGATGAGCGGATTCAAATCTTGCAAGAATCTTGCAAGATGATTCAAAACTTGCAAGATTCTTGCAAGAATCTTGCAAGATATCAATCAAGGCCAAAAAATAAATCGGGGTACAAATGTTTTAGGAAACATCTTTGAAGCAAATTTTTGTTTAAAGAACAAGTTACAAAACCTAATTCAATGAAAAAAAAAAATTAGCCAGGATTCAAAATTTTCCACGATAGCTGCCAGTAATGTGTCAAGTGATTTGCATAAAAAGTTCTCACCTTACGAATTGTGAATTCAGAAAACAAATTCCTGGCTAGCATCTATCCCTAAGGTGGCTTTGAAACAAATAGTTTCTAAATATAGACATTAGGTCGATAATTAAAAAATGAAATAAATTATGGTCACTGTTTCCCGGCGTAATATTGATAATTGGATTCATGTTATATGGTAAGTTTAGGAGATAGGCGTTTAGAAGTTTAGCCTCGGGCCCCTGGGCTTGAAAAACTCAAGGTGGGTGGAAAATTTTCAAAACAATTTTTACGAAAACATTTGTAAAAATGGTATTATTAAAATGTTGATAAACATTTTTTCTAAAAAATTTTTGAAAATTTTATTTAAACTTGGGAATCACTTGCGAAGTGATTAAGGCTGAATTGGATCTTAAGGCTATGGCTAACTTGGATCTTCAGTATCGATCATGTTTATGATCTGCCACTTCTCTCGGATGAGGACAGTGAACCATGCCATGGTTGCAGTTGGATCCAGACCTCCGAGATTGTTGTCGAAATCGTCATCGTACTCGATTGAAGGAGTTCGATATGATTCCAAACAGTAATACATGCTGAAATATTCCGTCGCATTAGTTTAATAATTGGCAATTAGAATCATTAATTATTAGGTGGGGTGTGCTTTTGATATATCAAGAATGATTATATATTCGTTCTTGCGGCGTCCAATTAAACGAAGAATCCATATTAAGAATTTTTGACAAATTTAATTAAGTAAACAATACTGGACAAATTTGCTTTCACTTTAAGAGATCTGAAAATGAGCGAAAAATTTGAAAGATTGTGTTATACCGGCTGTCTGAAAAGAGCTTTGCAACTAATTCCTCTCAAAGGTCTGTTTTTTTTTTCAAATTTTTCCGCCAATTTTTAGATCACTCTTAAAATAAATTCAGATCACTCCAAAATTACAAATAAACCTTAAACGGCTTTCTGAATTTGAATTATTAGTTCCTTTTCCAATTTTTCACATTTGGCTGACTGATTTTAAAAATTCCGAGATCAACTGTTATACAATCTATTTGACAAGAATTTTGCCTTTATTTCCTTTCAAATATCTGAGGGTTTGTCTTTCAAAATTTCCTCCCATTTTTCATATCACTATTAAAATAAAGGCAAGAAATTTTAGAAATTAACCTCAAACGGCCTGCAGATTTTGAATTATTTGTGCTTTTTCCATTTTTATACAACCGGCTGACAGATCATCTATTGTTTAAAAATTCTCGGACCAACTGTAATAAAGGCTATCTGACAAGAGTTTTGCAATCAGTTCCTTTCAAATGTCTGGGGGTTTGACTTTATGCTAATTTCCAGATCAATCTTGAAACAAAAGCAAGAAAATTTAAAAATTAAGCGTAAACGGCTTGTTGATTTTGAATTATTTGATTTTTTCCCCAATTTTTCACAATTGGCTGACAGACTATCTAATGTTTAAAATTTCCCAGACCAACTTTTACACAAGCTATTCAACACGAGTTTTGCAATTAGTTCCTCTGAAATGCGATTTGTGTTTCAAAATTTTATTCCATTTTCAGATCACTCTTATAATAAAAGCAAAAAAAATTATAGGTTAACATTAAACGGCTTGGTGTGTGTGTGAATTATTGGTTCTTTTGTTAATTTTTCACAATTGGCAGATAGATCATCTAACGTTTAAAAGTTACCAAACCAACGGTTATACAAGCTACCTGACAAGAGTTTCGCAATTAATTCTTCTCAAATCTCTGGGGATTTTCTGTAAAAATTTCCGCCCGTTTTCGGACCGCTCTATAACAAAATGCAAATCTGCCCTGTCTCGCACGATTATAATGATTAAAGGAGCCACGTTTTACTATAACGAAGACAGCCTGGGCTAGAGGTAAGTCTTTGGGCTAGAATTCTCCTCTCTGAGCTAGTTAGCCCAACGGCTTCGAGGTCTTTCGGACTGTCTAACAAAATTCACAAAAACACAAAAAGCACTGGGAATGGAGTTGTCTTTAAATCATGAAGGTTTTTTTCTGGAAAGATTAGCCGCAGAAGAAGCTCACTTTATTTATCTTTCATGCAAAACAGACTATCAATCATTTTGTCCCTGGCATGAGTTTGGTACATCACGGTCAAATAGTCTGAAGGCCCAAATAAAAAGTGTACATTTTCTCTCAATATGATAAAATCTGACCTGAACAACAATTGAGAGATGCCAAAACTCGGGGGTCAACAAGTGTAGTTTCAAAGCTGATTTATAGGTTTCTGTCATTCTCGAAAGTTTTGTTAACTTAATCTATATTGCAAAAGTCTTTCTGAATTTCTCTGAGATCATCACTGTAAAATACAGCTACATTTTATTTTTTTCATTTTTGTGAAATGTTTGTGCTTCAATTTTGGCTTTTTAATTGTGGAAAGGTTGTTAAAAATAATGCAAAATAACCAATAACTTCATCAATTGAAATACCATTGTTTTGAATGGGTTTTGATAACTGAAAAAAAAACGATTTTAGGCACTGAAGAACTTAAAACGCTTTCAGATTTGACTCATTGAAACTTGTCGTTGAAAAAAATTAGCTGACAAATTCCATGTTTCACATTGTAACGACTGCTCTCCTATCAAAGACAAGGAAAACTTTACACCGCCCAGTTCGTTTTAGCGGTTCCAAATCTGTCCGGATAGCTTAATTTGAGCTCAATTTGTGTGATTTTGAACACATGAATATGTGGCAACAATAGTATAGTTCGAGTTTAAGTTTCAATTTAACTTCATGTATGACGATTGAGTCCTAACAATAGTGTCTAAATACAAATGTCGAACAAAGTCAACAAATCTATATCGATTTGATGTAGCATTAATTTTCGCTTGTCATGCTATTCTAAATTCAATGCTTGGAATGGTCTTGAATCATTGAATTAGTAAGCTCAGCCACCACATCCATGAAGATTAATGGCAATGGATTGATTAACATTTCGGCATCAGACCACATATAGACCACACTGCAATCCATACACTGCACTTTTTGTGCAGTCAGCTTATGCTACGTTGTTAAAAAAATTTTCTCATATTTTGGATATGTTAACTACTTCCTCTCTCTCTCTTTGCCATTTGAAAAAAACTTTTGAAGTTTCTAACTACAATTTATACGCCAATTACAAAGTTCTCACTCATTACCTACGATAATCTTTAAACCAACATATAGCCTTTGTTGTTAGAAAATGTCCATTTGGTTCTGTTTTGACATTAAGAAGCCAGATAACCCTGGAAAACAATAACAATGCAAAATTGATCTCCTTTTTGTATTGCACCAACGCTAGCAGTTTGCAAAAATTTAACAATCAAAGATAAATTGTAACTGCGCTTAGATTAGCACAGATGCTAATTTTGTTGCTCTGAGCTCATGTGTCAGTGTTTGACTGAAAACATAGCTTTCTGGATATCAACATTGGGTATGCTATCCGTTTTTCTCATTTTAGCAGGTTTTTCGTGTTTTCAGCACATCTCCTGATAGATTTGCCGAGCTGCTTTGTTTTAAACAAACCATTTACGTCTGATTTTGGAGCTTTTGCAATTCGTTTGACAACCAAAAGCCCAGTGATTTCAGATCAAGCGAAAGATGGGACACAGAATTGTATTTTTTGTCGACGCTGTTGATAAAGCGCTGCTTAAAATTGGTGCAACCAATCTTGATGGAACAACGTTTTTTTTCTTCATAAATTCGTTAGTGATGTTGCCAACATCTCAGATTGATTGGAAAGTGTAAAATTTCTTTCTTGCTAAAACTGATCGAATATATCTTTGCAAACGTGGCAGTAATGAGACCTGAAGAAATTTGAATAAAAATTTGAAAGTATTTTTGGGTCAGTATGATCATATGAGCAACACCTTTGTTAGTCAGGACTTCTACTGAGCGGCCAGACTCATCGACAACAAAAGCATTCCCTCTAAAGTAGCGATAACTTCGATATATTTACTGTCTTATTCTTTGCCAAAGTTGAAAAACTTTTTCCATGACTGACTTCGGGATTCAAAAAAATTCAATCCGAGTTTCGCTGTAGTTTTATTAAAGGTTGGAATCTTTTTTTTACTAAATGTTGCTTTCAAGTCTCAAAGTTTTTTTTAGAAATTTATGACGAAAAACGACTGGTTCTATGGGGAGCATGTTTTTTGTGCAGATCTGACAACAAAATATGTTCACTTTCTAGAATAAAACAATTATAACTTTGGTGCAAACAAAACTTTTGAATTACAGGCAATTTAAGGACACAATCTTTGTTTTTGTTAAACAAAATGGTAAAAAGACTGATCTTCAAAAAAATTGATTTAGTTTATTTCTGGGATAACAAGAGTTTTTCTTCTTTTTAGGGGATAACAACAACACGGTTCCATTTGATTATGTCAACTTTCATCCTTTTTTAAAAACTTTTTAATAGGTGTAGCGAACTTTTCCGTACATAAAATTTAATTCAGAGCTCTTACTTAATGTTTATTTCGTTATTAAATAGTTATTAAATACAAATGTCGAACAAAGTCAACAAATCTATATCGATTTGATGTAGCATTAAATTTCGCCTGTCATGCTATTCTAAATTCAATGCTTGGAATGGTCTTGAAGCATTGAATTAGTAAGCTCAGCCACCACATCCATGAAGAGAAATGACAATGGATTGACTAATATTTCGGCATCAGACCACATATAGACCACACTGCAATCCATACTCTGCACTTTTTGTGCAGTCAGCTTATGCTACGTTGTTAGAAAAGTTTTCTCATTTTTTGGATATGTTAACTACTTCCTCTCTCTCTTTACCATTTGAAAAAAACTTTTGACGTTTCTAACTACAATTCATACGCCAATTACACAGTTCTCACTCACTACCTACGATAATCTTTGAATCAACATATAGCCTTTGTTGTTAGAAAATGTTCGTTTAGTTCTGTTTTGACATTATGAAGCCAGATAGCCCTGGAATACAATAATAATGCAAAATTGATCTCCTTTTTGTATTGCACCAACGCTAGGAGTTTGCAAAAATTTAACAATCAAAGATAAATTGTAACTGCGCTTAGATTAGCACAGATGCTAATTTTGTTGCTCTGAGCTCATGTGTCAGTGTTTGACTGAAAACATAGCTTTCTGGATATCAACATTGGGTATGCTATCCGTTTTTCTCATTTTAGCAGATTTTTCGTGTTTACAGCACATCCCCTGATAGATTTGCCGAGCTGCTTTGTTTTAAACAAACAATTTACGTCTGATTTTGGAGCTTTTGCAATTCGTTTGACAACCAAAAGCCCAGTGATTTCAGATCAAGCGAGAGATGGGACACAGAATTGTATTTTTTGTCGACGCTGTTGATAAAGCGCTGCTTAAAATTGGTGCAACCAATCTTGATGGAACAACGTTTTTTCTTCACTAAATTCGTTAGTGATGTTGCCAACATCTCAGATTGATTGGAAAGTGTAAAATTTCTTTCTTGCTAAAACTTTTCGAATATATCTTTGCAAACGTGGCAGTAATGAGACCTGATGAAATTTGAATAAAAATTTGAAAGTATTTTTGTGTCAGTATGATCATATGAGCAACACCCTTGTTGGTCAGGACTTTTACTGAGCGGCCAGACTCATCGACAACAAAAGCATTCCCTCTAAAGTAGCGTTCACTTCGATATATTTACTGTCTTATTCTTTGCCAAATTTGAGAAACATTTTCCATGACTGACTTCGGGATTCAAAAAAATTCAATCCGAGTTTCGCTGTAGTTTTATTATATGGTTGGAATCTTTTTTACTTAATGTTGCTTTCAAGTCTCAAAGTTTTTTTTAGAAATTTATGACGAAAAACGATTGGTTCTATGGGGAGCATGTTTTTTTGTGCAGATCTGACAACAAAATATGTTCACTTTCTAGAATAAAACAATTAAAACTTTGGTGCAAACAAAACTTTTGAATTACAGGCAATTTAAGGACACAATCTTTGTTTTTGTTAAACAAAATGGTAAAAAGACTGATCTTCAAAAAAATTGATATAGTTTATTTCTGGGATAACAACAGTTTTTCTTCTTTTTAGGGGATAACAACAACACGGTTCCATTTGATTATGTCAACTTTCATCCTTTTTTAAAAACTTTTTAATAGGTGTGGCGAACTTTTCCATACAAAAAATTTATTTCAGAGCTCTTAAATAATGTTTATTTCGTTTTGTATTAAAAGTGCAAAACGTTAACCAAGTACATAAATGAACCTTATAATTTTTCAACCCTTGTCAATTGAATGTTTTGAGAAACAATTTTCTCATCAAATGCTAACGCTTTTCTGCGTATTCAAATGATTAATTTATTTGGAAATTTGATTAATATCTCTTACAATTTCTACAAAACAACCATTTGTGGGTAACGAGCTTTTTCATCATTTATGGAAAATGTTATAAACCATTCAGAAGCCAATCAAGTATAAAATAGTCATCTTCAAAAAAAACTACCATCAAATGACGAGATTCTCCCATAAATTGCTATTAATTAAACGATAACCTTGACGGCAAAAACTGTCAATTCATTGATTGCTATTTTCTACAAAAGATCAGTCCAGAATATTATTAAGATCTTAATTAAAAACATCGGCGCAGGAACTGATCATTGATTGAAAATCTAAAAAATAATTTTCTCTTGTTTGTCAGTTAAAACTTCAGAGATTGTTTCAGATCTAATGTTGAATAGTTTTTTATCGCATTCTTTACATACATTCCTTAGTTAAAGATGTCATTAAGTGCCAAAGGTTGTTCATGATGGGAGAGAGCTCCAAAGATTAAACACAAAATTTAATGCTCATTTTCAAAGATCTAAGAATTTTACCCGTTTAAGTTTCTTAGCTCTAAAGCTTCTCTAATAACCTTTAAACTTTTAATTTTTTTTCCTTTTCAGTTTCAAAAGTTTCACTTTTGTTTGAAAACTATCTAATAAGACGTCATTGATGATTTCTTGAGCGATCTAAATGTTTTCGATTCCGGCCAGCCTTCCTGTACCGACATTCGATTTAAAAAACCAATTGACTTTCAATTGCCTCATTGGTAGATCAATATGCAAAGGGTAATAACTGGTACCTTAAATTGAATCACTACTTTTTAATGTGACCTCCCCAGTTATTCCCAGGATGAAGTCCGCGACCCAAGACAGGTATTGGCCAGACCTACTTGGGTTGCGGACAGGTGGGTCCGGTGCGACCGTCCACATTGGTCTGGAAAAAATTTGGGTCCCGCCTTCCGTCTGGCCAATGGCAATTTTAGTCTGTTCGGTCAAGCGAATACCCATATTTCGGTCTGTTCAGTCTGGCCAATACCCATATTTTGGTCTGTTCGGTCTGGCCAATACCCAAATTTCCGCTTGTTCGGTCTGGCCAATACCCAAATTTCGGTCTGTTCGGTCGGGCCAATACCCATATTTCGGTCTGTTCGGTCTGGCCAATAGCCATATTTCGGTCTGTTCGGTCTGGCCAATACCCATATTTCGGTCTGTTCAGTCTGGCCAATACCTAACTTCAAGGCCTAGAGGTCCAGCCAAATAAGAGCCAAATTGTACAAATGCGTGCTGTTTTGACTGTTTTTCAAAATAGCAGCCCATAAATGGTAAACGACATCTACTTTTAGATGATTAGAATACTGCATTGACCTTCTTTTGAAATTTGCATTTGTGTTTAAATCGACGGTTTTCTTTCAATAATTTTTTTTAAAATCTCATTTTCATTTGTCACTCAAAAAATGAAACGAACAAATTATAAATTTTATTGGGTGCTTATTCACGTTTAAATGAGGCTGGCTAATAGTCTGGCCTAGGATCTGTTCGGTCTGGCCATTGGGCTGGACAGCGGTCTGGCGGATGGTCTGGCCTACGGCCTGGAAAATGGTCTGGCCTAAGGTCTGTTCGGTCTGGCCATTAATCTTGACAACGGTCTGGCGGATGGTCTGGCCTACGGCCTGGAAAATGGTCTGGCCTAAGGTCTGTTCGGTCTGGCCATTAATCTTGACAACGGTCTGGCGGATGGTCTGGCCTACGGCCTGGAAAATGGTCTGGCCTAAGGTCTGTTCGGTCTGGCCATTAATCTTTACAACGGTCTGGCGGATGGTCTGGCCTACGGTCTGGACAATGGTCTGGCCTAAGGTCTGTTCAGTCTGGCCATTGGTCTGAACAACGGTCTAGCCGATGGCATGGACAACGGTCTGGCCTAAGGTCTGTTCGGTCTGCCCAATGGTCTGGACAATGTCTGGTCAGTCTGGCCAATGGTGTCCAAGTCTGTTCAGTCTGGCGAATGGTGGCCAAAGTCTGCTCGGTCTGGCCAATACCTATCTGTGGGTATTGTCGGTCTGGCCAACGCCTGTTTTGGGTATGGTCGGTCTGGCCATTACCTGTCTTGGGTCGCGGACTTCATCCTGGGTATTGATGGGGTAAATTCTGACAGATTCCACCAGAATCTTACAGCATTATTAATAATCCTGCAAAATTTGAACCAGAATCTTGCAAGATAAACATTATCTTAGCCAGAAAACAGCAGTATAATCGCTTTTCTGTCAGACTGTTAAGTTAAATATTTTTTCGGCCAATCAAAATACAAAAATCTTGCAATACAAAAAAAATTCCATGCTAATGGCCGTAGTAGCTTTCTTTTCGCCAGAGTAATAGTAAATAGTCAAGTACCGACTGAAGATGCGAAGATAAAATTTTTAGTGGCAATTTTACTTTGTTATCTGCTTTTAAATCGAGAGCTATTTTTAGTAGAAACGAATGAAAATAGAAAGTAGTACTTTTTAGGCACTTGTAGAATTTTATTTTAATTTAAAAAAATTTTTTTGAATAAAAGCTGACCTACTGAAATAATTTGAACAGAAATGAACGTTAGCGAAAATGAATAAAATCCGTCTATCAAACAGCTGCTTGCCAAGAGCGTACGCGGATATCTTCAAAGGATCCTTTCAAAATGAACAGTTTTTTTTGACAGATCTTGCAAGATAACCAATATTCTGTCAGATATTGCAAGATAACAATTTTTCTGAAGGATAATCATTTCATGTAAGAATATTCCAGAATCCCAGCTTTGCCTTATACAATATCATTGAATAATTTACCTGTACTTTCGACATGATTGGCCAAATATTTCAAGTCCATTTGAAATCCAGAACACAAGAGATTCAACATTGGGCAAGTGTGCAACGTTGGTAGTTGTGGCGTTATACTCTGTCTGTGTACACCGCGTATTGCGAATGGCTAAAAAAGTGGAAAAAATGACCGATTGAATAATTTGTTGGTAAATTTGAGACAAAAAAATCTTCTTGAAAATTTTGGTTTTGAGCCGGCTTTTGATATTGCGAAAGCGAACCCTGATCAGACTATCGCAGACGGAAATGACCTCTGATCATACTTAAGTGCGATCGAACCAAATCCCAAACCCTGTAATTTGGTCTGGGAACACAGCGTGTGCGTTGGACTTGGTCTGTTCAGAGGTCACTTCCGGATGGCACCTCAAACTGGGTGCTTATCACTTGTGATCAATAGATTCAACTTAGACCAAATCATAATTGTTCAATTAAGAATTTTCTGACAAAAATTTTACGAAAAATTATTATAATATTCTGATAAACAACTGATAAATTTGATAAAGAACTGATGATAAAAATCAACCTTGATAAAAAAAAGCTAATGAGATCAGGTGATGACCCGGGTCGAGAAAAAATGCAAAAATATGTAAGATAAGCGGTGAAAAGTTAGTTTTTTCACCGCAAATTTCGTACATAATTTTGCGGTGAAATGCGGTGAATGCGGTGAATTTATGTAAGTTCACCGCTAGGTTAAGCGGTAATCCTACAAAAATTCACCATAATTCACCGCTAAAATATGTAATTTCACCGCCCTTACAAGGGTCCGAACCTCTCACTTCTTGCATGTCATCCACTTCTTCTTCCACTGCGCCATCTCTCACTAAATTTTATTATTTTTTGTTTGATTATAAATCGAATTCACTCTACTTTCTGCAAAACATGCGCGGTGAATTTTTGTAAGATTTACAATTTTTAGCGGTGAAATTACATATTTTAGCGGTGAAATGTGGTGAATTTTTGTAAGTTCAACGCTTACTCTAGTGGTGAAATTACATAAATTCACCGCTTAGAAAAAGTGTCAAAAAGATGCAAGATTAAGGGGTAGTTTTAGTGGGAAGGCAAATCTAACAATTCCTCCCACACTCACCATTAGTTTCAACGCATTCTTTGCTGATCTCAAACATCTTTAACAATTTTTTCTAAGCGGTGAATTTATGTAAGTTCACCACTAAGTTGAGCGGTGAATTTATGTAATTTCACCGCATTCACCGCTTATCTTACATAATTTGGACACTTTTTTTCGAAGTGGTGAATTTATGTAATTTCACCGCTAAATTCAGCGGTTAAATTATGTAATTTCAGCGCTACCAGCCGATAAAGTTTTTTTCACCGCATTCACCGCCTAATTTATGTAATTTCACCGCATTCACCGCTTATCTTACAAAAATTTCCGCATTAACCGCTTATCTTACATAATTTTGCGTTGAATGGCGGTGACACCTCGACCCGGGGAGTGTCCACACTCACAAGATACGCTTCTGCATAATTTTTTGGTTCAAAGTTTTAAATTTGTTTCCATCAAAAATAAACTGATCAATATCTTATCCGGAGAATATTTAAAAATTGAGCCCAAGTTTTAGGATACGAAAACGTTAAAAGAAACAGGTGAAAAACAACACTTACCAGTGAATAAAATCAGCAAAGAGAGTAAGTTTTCCGTAAGTTGTTCCATCTCAAATATTGACACATCAATCCATCAACATTCACAAGTTAGCGAAATCAATAATAAATTAGAAACAGAAATGTCATATAGAAACAGTTTATTTCTGCAGAGTGAACTGAATTAGCGACAGATCTTTAGAAAACAAATTGCGGTATCAAAGCAAATATTTGCTCCTCACATTCGTGTACCTTGAAATTGAATTTTCCACAAGCAAATACAACTGAGTGCAAAATTTATGAAAAATCAGCAAAAAATTGTCCGTTTTCTGGGTTTTTCGTTCCCAGAGTGAACCAATTATTCGTTTTTATAGGCTCGAGGAAAATGTCTGATCAAAAAAGAACTACATTTTGATAAAAAAAACAAAATTTGATCATGAACAAATTAAATTTTGATCATGAAAGCAAAACTACTATAAACTTTATGAATCAGTGACAGACGCTAAAAGCAAAAATAATTTGAAAAACGGTACATGCTTGTCTTCGTTATGCTTGGTACATTTCCGAGGTATGATCGATTTCAAACACGTAAAAATTGTTGGTATGTTCGGTCTGTTAAATTGGTATGTTCGGTTTTAAAGGTAAGATAGTTGTCGGCGTGTCTGGTTTCTTAGAATCGGCATGTTTGGTTTTAAACGTGAGAAAATGCCTTTTTTTCAGACAAGGTTTGTTGTTTATAATGTTTTTTTTTCGCTATCTTTGGTATCGTCGTTTTTGGACGCATGAGAGAGATTCAGTATTTTAAGCTTTAGAGGATTTGAATAAGAGATTCGGTATAGTCAATTTTGGGACCAAGAGGGATTCGGAATTTTCGGTTTTAAAGGATTCATTATGTTCGGTATTCAAGCGTAAGAGATTGTTCGCGTCTTCGAACTTGTACGTAACAGAGTTTCAGTTTTATCCATACAGAAATACGAAAATTTTGTTGATGATGTAGTTAAAGGTAAAGGTAGTGTTCTTTTTTCTCTTTGCAGAAGTTTGAAACGTTCTTTATTTGGAAAAATATATCGAAGAATTTGCCAATTTTCGAAAATTTCTTATTTGGCTCGTTGAAAAAACTTGTTGAACTAATACAAATTACTTGGTTGCTTTGATTTTAAAACTATTGCCTACTTGAATTGCACTTAAATATTGAAGTAAAATTCGTGGATGTAATCACATTCCACAAAATTGACAATCTTTCTTGAAACTTACAAGCAAAGATATCAACAGTTTAATATATTTAAATCTAAACATGAACACCGTTTTTATTCGGTCTGCCTGACTAGGGGATCCTATCTACGGACCCTGCAGATTCCCTGTTATTTTGTGGTAGGAAAACCAGAAAAAAATCTTTGTTTTTCTCTAAAAGATAGCAAATCTCTCTTACGTTTAAAAACCGGCGACTCTGAATCTCTTACATATCTGAAAAACAACGATGCCGAACCCCTCTTAGGATTAAAAATCATTTAGGGCTAACGTTGTTATTGGCTAGAAAAGCGAAAAAAGGTACAAATGTATTTAATGTTTAAAAACCGAGTTTCGCGACT
This sequence comes from Convolutriloba macropyga, assembly GCF_964194025.1. Classification (NCBI taxonomy): domain Eukaryota; kingdom Metazoa; phylum Xenacoelomorpha; order Acoela; family Convolutidae; genus Convolutriloba; species Convolutriloba macropyga. Next base: position 32,512,830 of record NC_134479.1, on the reverse strand, counting down.
AGCAAATGGGTTGCGTTAGGTGTTTAGGTGAAAGTCAAGGTGATTAGCAAAAATTCAAAAATTACCGGTGATAAATATTGAATTCTTTCTATTTTACGTTTCTGAGAACGTAAAATTGAGTCTATTTTTTTGTTCGTCCTCGTTAATTGAAGGTTAATAAGCAGTGAAGATGAATGTCATCTCATGTTAGCATCAATCAATTGTAAAACTGATTGTAGTGTCAAATGATTGTAAAGCAGTTATAAAGAAGCAAAAATGCTAGTCTTAATTTGTTTTTAAGACAAGCGATTAAAATATATAGAGGCTTCATACAAGAACGTACGCACGCACTCACGCACGAACGCACTCACGAGCACAGTAACAGAAAAAGAGGAAGCACCATATTTGTGGTCTAAATGATGCAAATTTTGAACTTGTATGATACAAGAAAAGACGGGAAAAATTCAGAGGATCAGATGCTAGTTTGTTTCAGTTACAATTTACTACAATAGAAGAGTTTGCCCTCTTGTGACCCCACTTAATTGGGAGGAACCATTTTCTCAACTGCGTTTCATATTGTCCAATTAATTCTGTCTGGATGATATATTCGACGTTGAAAGACATTTACAAACTGTACATTTTACGTTTACAGTTATTCTACGTTTACAAACTGTACATTTTATCTTAATTTTTCAACTCTAGCGTAATATTGTAACTTTCTGCCATAGTTGGATATTTTGCAGAAGTTTGTAATTATTAGCCACAATTTTGTGTTGCAAACAATCCAGTGACTCATAAGAAGCTTTTAACTCTGTACAAAAGTTCTTGCAATAAAAAAGTTTGAATTTTATTAGGAAGACACCTTTCTCTTAAAATCTGCATTTTTGCTATCAATAATATATAAATAAAAAGTGAATACGAAAGATAATTAAAAAAATAATCGGACAACGAGTGATCTTTCTGAATTCGTTTATCTCTGTTTTCAATAAAAAAAAATATATTTTTTTGTTTTAATGGTTTTTTTACTGTTAGGTTTTTTGCAACGTTAATTGTTATAACAAATGTTTTGTTCGCACCTAGTGTCATTCAACTCTATTGGCCGTTCAATAGCTGGAGTTAATCCATATACTTTTTTCTCCAAAAAATTTATTTGGTTTTGACATTAGAATGCTGGCGATTTTTTGAGTTTTGCATCTAGTTTTCGTCCTCTGAAAATTGATCCAATGTTTTATTCATTGAAAGAAAATTTGGACTCACTATGGAGACAATAGTTTATACTGAAAATGTTTCTGGTCAAAATTTTAAGGTTTTACTGAGCTTTGACAATATTTGTTTTTGGTGAACTTTTAGTGGCTTTGAATCCACTTGTTGCTTTTTTGCTATCATGTGATTAACTCTTCTTTATAAGAGACTTCATTGAGTTTTCTGACAACAAATAAACGAATTGGGCCTCTATGCATGAATAATGTTTTCAGAGGATAGCCAATGTTTTTTTGTGGTTTCAGCATCGTGAATTTTCGTTTTGCCTGTTATTAATTTAGGCCACTTTTTGTTCTGCTTGTAATATTATAGCTAAGTTTTGTTAGAAATTGATTTTCAAACTTTCGAAGAAACAAACAAGAAAATTTCTCTAATAGAAAGCAGATATTTTTGGGTTTTCTAGATTTGAATTCGTTTTTCGTCAAAAACAATTGGTAATTTAACAACTTTTTCTTTTAATTTTCGAATTTTCTCTCAGTCTCATTTTGCTTTGTGGTGATATCATGTGAAGATTTATGTTGAATTTAGTTTGCACCAAAAAATCTTATCTGGATGGTTTGGTTTTTTAAAGAACTGCATTTTGGAGTTTAGTCCGTGTTTGTTTGGCTTCTTGCCTTGTCTCTTTTATTCAACAGTAATAAGTCTCCTCTCATTTCTTATGCAGTCTTAGTGGCATATTTATGTAGCTGAAATTACTGTAGCTGAGTGGCATAGTTCTGTAATTGAAATTGCTGCTACTCTGCTCTTCTTTTCTTAATTCTAGTGAAAGAAAATTCAAAAGGTCTGATATTAACCTTATTGTTACTTATGTCTAGTCTAACTTGGGATTAAATCACGTTTTAAATAATACGGCATTATCTACCCTTTTTAATGTTGACTTTTTCGAATCTCTTAATTAACAATGTAGATGTGTGGGGTTGGTCCGTTATGCGCTGGCACTAAAAGGCCTGATAATTGACCAATGCATTTCTTTCATTAACAATAGTAGATGAAAAATTCGGCCGGCCTGGAAATCAGTTAAAGCCCCTTTGGCGACACTATTTTTGTTTCTCAATCAAGGTCTGTTGTTTCCAGATCTAAAATTCCATCATTTATCCTTCAGTTTTTCAAAACCTAAGATCAAGATACTGTATTTCGCGAAACAAATGTATAATTAGAAAAATACGAATATTACAATTTAATAAACGACAAGTATATTTAAAAGAGCCTTAAAATATCGTACCTAATATGCATATTCGTTTGTTAGCTTCTTTTAGGAGAATCAGGCAAGTTAAGTTGCAGCATATTTTGCAAGGAAGCATATAATCATAGCAGCAATTATACAATAATTGAGTATAATTCATACGAATTTGCTCTGCTATGTCGTGGTATACTGTCAACCCAATTCAATCCCCCCTCCCCACTGCCCCAACCTCCCTCCCATCATCTCTTCGCGGCAGAACATAAAATTATCTATTACCCAGATGAAAAAAAAATTTTTAATTTGTTTTCTTTTTGGTTTATCAGTTATGAGTTAGTTTTAAGCAAAGCATCTAATAATAAGACGTATATAATCGGATGATTGTGTACCAATTAATCTGTTCAAAAAACGAATCAAGTAGGCATTGAATAACTAATCAACATCGACATCAAATTATGGCCCTATTTCATTTATGTCGCAAAAAGGATAAGTAACCTTGGCCTAAAATATTGCTCAATTATAATAAAATCTTAATTTTCACAAAAAGTTATTTATAAAAATCCATTCCCTTGTATGCTCGAGGTTATATAAATATTACTTGCAGGAAACAGCTATTTTAATTGGTTCTTTAATTGGTTAAAGTTCTTTAATTGGTTGAGTAGATGTGAAACAATTGTTTGTGAAAGAAATTCAAAGACGCTCTCACTAAAAAAAATTCTGTTTCGGAATTCCCTAAATCAAATCATGTAACACTTGAATCAACGGTCATAGAAAATGCCAATATATTGTATTGATATCATTGCATATCAACTGGTCAATATTTGCCATTACTAGAAAATTTAAGGTTTCCCAGTTTGGTCTCCATTGATTTTCATAGCAGCATTTTAGTAATGTGATAGAAAATCCATATATTCATGGTTGGCTCATTATCACTTTCTCGCTGATCATAGAAAATCTATCGGTGCGATCGCTTTGAGTAATTTTGCATCATAGTAAACTCACTAAAACTAAAGCATAGACTTTAAAAATATTTCATGCTTTTTACTCCTACCGCTATAAAGTTTGGCACACATGTATTTTAATTTTGCATTCTATGGAGGATCCCGTCCTCGAATTATAAGTTGCAGTCTTGCAATCTTTTGCTGGACCTCCATGCATAGAATCACGCAGCCCTTAGCTGATACAACTATTGGTGCGTAAATTGGTTGAGTTGCTGGGCTGCATGTTAAAGTACCATAATGCGTGTAAGTTATCAACCTTCAGGAAACGTTTTTATGAAGTTACTCTTATCCATTGGTGGGAGTTTTGGCTTCTGTGAAACTGTCATGATGTTTGGGCTTCTACATTACGTCGCCAATCCTGCAAATTCAGCTGAGTCCGCATTTGCGAACACGAGTGACGATATTTTGTCGCCTTTACCTCGCGTGGGACAGCCTTGTTTAAATTGCGGACAGCAGTGGAAGAAATGCTGCAGACAATCGTTACGGGAATCCGTCACTGATGTCAAAAAATCACGTTTTTATGACACGAAGCTCCGCAATTTGTGAGCAGGGTGATGGCCATCAATGTTCAGAATTTTGAGACGATCATTCCATGCAGTGCTGTTAATATATTTTTTTGTTGCGCTCTACATTTGGTTTGCGGCCACTGATTAATTTTTATTTTACAAAACCAATGACAGAAATTTGTCAGCTTTGTCATCATTTTTCACATTTAGATCAAAGCGTACAAAGAATAAACACTCCGCCATTTTCAGTTCATTTTAAATCATCTGACTGTGCGCTGGATTCAATGGCGGTCATAATAATGGCGTCAAACACTATTTGAAGCATCAAAAAATAGACTTTCTAATTAGCGTGAGATTATGTGATTAATTAAAAACGAATCACTCAGTGCTGTTTTATATTTCGATATGAGTAGCTTTTTGATTAAAATTAAAAAAATCTTCAGTGCTCTTTTTCTCATAGATAAGGTTAGCTTCGATAATGTTAATAAAACCCGCAGTGCTGTTTTCATTTTGTATAAAATTGGTCTTATGGTTAATTTAATAAAAATCCTTCAGCTGAGGCAAGGAATGAAACTCTATTACATAAGGCCATCAATTATTTGAGAAAATTTGCCCCAGTCAGTAGTATGAAGAAAGTCAATAGAAGTGTTGGAAAAAAAGATAGAAGAAAAAACTTGATGAATATTAAATCATACTTGAATGCATTATATTGATTTTTTTATACTCCTTTTCATTTGTTATTGATGTTGTTCTGTTTTCGAATGATTACTCGCAACCAAAAGAACTTCAATTTTAATCCAATCATTGACTGTTTTGATAAAGATTCCTCACCTGTAGATATATCCCCCAACCCAAGAACCTTATGAATAACAATCTTTTTATATAGTATGCTTCCTCGGGATGACTTTTCTCAGATCCAGCTAACAGAAATTGAAACAAATGAATATATTTAATCACAGTTGTTATTGAGTTAAAAGAAAGTTTTTATTGAGAAATTTTAAATAAAAAAAATCCTTTATGTAGTTTATCAGTCATTGTTCATAACTCCTTGTTCATCAGCCATTTCTAGTGTTATTTCTCTGTTAGTGTTTTTTCATCTATCAGCTCTTGCTTTTAAAATCCATCCCGACTTTTTAGGGGCGATAGTTCCCATCTCTCTAAAAAAAATTTGAATTAATTGAAGGCTATTGAAACACTAAAATTAATTTCTAACTATAAACTGCTGATATAAGTGACAATAATTGCGGATTTTATAGACACGCTTAATAGTGACATTAAAAATGTGGACAATAGCAACATCGGAAAATAATAACAAGACACCAAATACTGCGGAAAATAGTGACTTTCAAACCATGGAAAGTAGATACATTAGCTCGGATTTTGGGGTCGCAATTTTGCAGACAATAGTGACAAAAATCTGTCCGTTTTTCTCAAATTCCGCAACAAATCTGCGGCAAATTCCTTCAAATTTAAGCAATTTTTAACTTTTTTTTGTACATTGTGACTGTTGTCCGCGGGAACCTAAAAATCGCTATCTCAAAGAACGGGAGAGCGGACAATGCTGACTTCGGCATGCAAATTTGCTTGCTCAAAAGGCAGGATTGGCGACGTAATGTATCAAAATGCTACGTTCTAAATATGTGAATTTTGGCTGCTTTGAAACTGTCATGATTTGTAGATAAGAGTTTCAGCTTCAAAAAACTTTAATGCTTCAAATAATTTTTTTAAATGAAATTTCAATGATCCACCATAATGGGTTATAGAAATTGCGCTGAGTCATTGATGAACACCAATGGTACCCGGTTTCTTTGGCAAAAAATTACTTTGGCAAAAAATTTATGAATTTGAACTACACTTCTTACCTGGTAGATTATAGAAGAATTTGTCTAAGTGGATAATCACTAATCTAAAAATTGTCCATTTCAAAATGCTTTCTGATCACAATAATTTTTGAATACTTTACTCTCCGACCGGACCATTTCTTGGACTTGGCCTTTTTGTCGGACAAATTTTAACATACCTTGCTGGTTGAGAATTTTTTTTGTAGACGTTGAGATCTTATCAGGACAAATACAAGAGTTCACACCTAATTCAACCCCTCTCTCTTGACAATTTTTTTCACTTTAATTTAAATGATCTGATATGAGGTCGAATCTCAGAGTATTGAAACCGCTTATTAAAAGACTGAAACACGTTTCCCTCATTAAACAAATACTTTGACTACTCTGGTGAGATCTTACATCGAATTGTTTGCAATCATTTTCCAAAGTTTAATTGCCTAGTAGGAGTTGCCTTATCATCTAAAAAGGCAGCGGATCGCAGAAAAAGAGACGAAATTTAAGGTGAATTTTTGTAAATGCGGTGAATGCGATGAATTTTTGCAAGAAATGCGGTGAAAAAATATTTCACCACAATTCACCGCATTTCTTACAAAAATTAACCACGAAATTCACCGCATATCTTATCAAATTTCATCGCATTGACTTTTGTGGCAAATTAATGTAAGAAATGCGATGAATGCGGTGGAAAAAAAATTCACAGCATTTCACAGAATTTCTTACAAAATTTCACCGCATTTGTTTTACAACGTTTACTAATATTCACAAGAAATATCATAGAAGCAAGTGACAGTTGGCGCAGTGTAATATGAAGTTGAAGGCATGCAGGAGGTAAAGAGGTTCGAACCCCTGTATGGAAGTCTCTTTTTTGTCAGAAAACCGAGAACGCGTTGAAAATAAATAATTAACAGCGATTCACCTCCAAAAATGTAAGATATACTTTATTTATTTACTGATTAAAAATTGATAAATTAAAAATTTTTATTGATAAATTTTTATTGATAAATTATTTTTTTTTCACCGCAGTTCACCGCATTTCTTACGAAAATTCAACAACAAATCTTGGCCCGGGAATGTACCACAAAGCACACTTAAAGGGCAACTGGATCCTGTATATTCTTCATTTGTTTCTATTTTTTCATTTAATTGTAAATCGATGACAATTTGACTCTGATAAAAAAGTATGCAACCTCATTTCATCATTTTAAATTCAGGGGCTCACATCAGTGTCGACAATAAGTGAATTTCAACAGGCCAAAAATGTGCTACACGCTAGCTATATATATATATATATATATATACATATATATATATATATATATATATATATATATATATATATAATTTTGCTTTAGTTTCTATTAAATCCTATAAATAAGACTAAAAGGGAAACAATTTGTTATGATCAAAATTTCAGCTTTTGTCAGAGAAGTGCCAATATATCGTGAAAAATTTCCAAATACTTATTTTGATAAAAACAAAATAGCTCAGTTAAAAAACAAAGAGCAAACAATGAGTTTAAATTGAGTTATGAATTTAGAAACTGGCTAAAAAACTGACCGAGAAACCCTCAACCCTTAAATTCATCAAT
>NC_134479.1:32494925-32505275 GCF_964194025.1 Convolutriloba macropyga | reverse complement strand
AGAAGTCGCACTTGAATTTTAAAAAAAATTGTCATCGAGGTAATTATAGACAAAATCTTCCTTCTTGTAAAACCTTATATTGAAACCGTTCTGCGGTTTTCTAGAATCCCTCTTCACTGAATCCTATCAGTTGTTAAAACCTATTAAAACTTGGTCAATATTAAGGCTCAAGTGCTTATTTAAAATACTCACAGTATTCACAAGTCATATTTTTTAATGTCGCTGAAAAATAAATCATCCCAGTTTGTGCTTTTTACCACTTGATGAGTTCTTCTTTCTCTTGTTTTTCTTATTTCCTCCTTTCTTTTCGCTGTCTTCTTTCTTATTGTCTTTCTTATTGGAAGAACTCTCCGCAATATGCCCGCAAATCCATGGGTGATCTTTACACATTATGTTATGCTTGAACCAGTGAAAAGTCAGATGTTGACCAGGGTTCTCGAAATCAAACGTTATTGTCCTTAGTCCAGGAATTCCAAAATCGCCGTATTCCTCACCCCCCAAGATGAGATACGGCAATCCAGGTCTGACTGAGTTATAATTTCGGGTCAAGTTTCCAGGACCGAAACCAATTTCGATTATAAGGTTTCTGCATACGATTGGAAGATAGACCGCCTGAATAGACAAAAAGTAGATAATGTTTTTATTTCTGGATATTAATAATTTGGATTGCAGTTAATTTTATTTCGATCTCTTCTCAGGATGAGGTGCGCGACCTAAGCCGATTCTGATCAGACCGACCTGGTTCGCGCCCGGGATGTAAACCACTCCACAGAGTCTGACAGCACTACCTATGGTCTGATTGTCTGATCAGGAATCCATTCACAGTATGTACTGTCTGCTCAGATAATTTCCCAGCGTCTGTAAAGTCTGCTCAGAACCAAGCGACCAACAGAAAAAAGGCTGGTCTCACTAAAAAACAAAGAAAAAATAGAGAAAACTAGGCCCCGAGTTTCGAGAACATCAAAGACCACGCTAAAGACTTAGTTTTGAAAAGGGATTGTTGAGCTAAAAAATTTTCTTTGTAATGAAATAATAATTATCACTGAAGCCGGTCTGCCCCCCCCCCCCAAGTGCACATGCAGGTCAGTCTGACACCCCCAGTTGGCATATCAAAACTGTCTGCTCAGGGCCGATTTTAATCTGGATGGTCTGATCAGAGCCCGTTTGCGTCGCGCACTGAATCCTATTTTTCCTTCCGCTATGTGAACGAGCTCATTTTATTATTCGGCCTATACATCACCAAACGCAAAAACTGATAGGAAACGCCAATAAAACATAGCCCAAAGCAATCAAGATAGTCAGAAAAGTCATATAAAAGTTGTAACAGATAAAAAGAAAAGCTTAATGAGCTTGGGTGGTCTCTCCAATAAGACAGTGTTATAAAAAAAACAGTGTTTATTAGATTATTATATGTATCATATTCTAAAATTGCGAATACCAGCATTGTTTCGATTAGTTTGGGGTCCATTGATAGGGAATGCTGATAGAGTAATAGCAGAAAAAGCGCAATCTGAGGCATCATTCGCAAATGTTTGCTACTACTTTAAAAGATATTAAAGAAATGTCGATTGTCTCACGTGCTCACTATCGAAAACTGATTATCATTGTTTAAAAGGTAAAACATATTTTCAAATTACATCGTTGAAGTGTTAGTTTACACGAAGCAAATTGTAAATTTCTCATTTTCTCAATTATATAGTAGAATCCATTATTTTTATCTTTGAAAAATAGATATCACTGAATCTGCCTATTTTGGGTGAAAAATTTAGGTTCTTCTACAATGCTTTGTTATTTTTCTCAGCGTTGAAGTATAGTGCAAAACAGTTCTTTTGATGGGTACTTTAAATGCCTATGGCTTGTCCCCTATTCCGGTATCAAACTTGTAAAAATTTGTTGCTTGAATGACAATGAACAAAATAAAATTGACAGCACTTGAACTCTTCAGTAAACCTTTAGTGTTTCATTCAATTATTTTCTAAAAAAATGTTACATACCGAATTGTTTTCCTGCTGTTCCTGTAATTGTTTTCCAGCGTAAAACAATGAGCACATCGCATAAAAATTGGAGACCATTTTTTTTCACCCCGTACTTTGCGCAAAGCTAGTTTCAGTACTGGGCAAATATCTGATTTCAGCACTGATTCAGAATGCCAGACCTGTTCACGTCTTCGCCGGGAAGAGCAAGTCTAAATCTATGTCTTGGACAAGACTTGCACGTCAAATCCAACTCTTGACAAAGACTTGGCAAGACTAAATGCAACTCTTGGCCGAAATTAGACGAGTCTAAGAATTTTTGATAATAGGTCCAAAAAATTTTTAAGAAATAGCAAGAATAACCGAGATTTTGGATCATCAACTTCCAAGGCTGTTTTTATCTTTATGAGTGTTTTCGATCAAACCCAATTTTGGTCTCTTTAACTATTCGCTCCATATGAGGGGTATTGTTCAAACTTTTATAATTACGCAAGATCATGGCAAATCAAAAAAAGGCTCAAATGAAATCAAGCGCGAATTTCGAAATTATTTTTAGTGTTTGGATTGAATGTTGAGGGCTTGAGAACGAAGTTTGATTGAGACCCAATATTAAAAGAGCCTGTGGAATAACAGCCGAAATTTAATGGCCACGAGAGCAATTTCTATATAATCTTTTTGCTCTCGAGTTATGGTGGGAATCGGAAATAGTTGTTTGTATGCTGTTTTTGGCTTTGTTGTTTTGGGTTTCAGCACAGAGCTTCTTAAAGAGCCCAAATTGAAAAAAAACAGTGCAATAAAAGCCAAAATTTAATTGTCAAAAGAGCAACTAGTATACACTAATTAGTCTCGTGACTATTAAATTTTGGCTGGGATTGCACCTGCTTTTTAAAATTTTACCTTACGCTCGTCTACGAGTACCGAAAAAAATGCTTACGAAGAAAGTGGCTAGCGCTTTCCGGTGCCGACTTCCGTTCAACGCTCAAACATTTAAACGTGGTTTCCACAATGCAATCAAGAGCCTTTATAATGGAAAATAGGATCAAATAAATGTGAAAAGTAGTCTCGTCAATAAATGTGAAATTAGTCTCGTGACGATTAAATTTCGGCTTGGATTGCACCGGCTTTTTAAAATTTTACCTTACGCTCGTCTACGAGTACCGAAAAAAATACTTACGAAGAAAGTGGCTAGTGCTTTTGGGTGCCGACTTCCGTTCAACGCTCAAACTTTTAAACGTGATTTCCACAAAGCAATTAGGAGCCTTTAGAATGGAAAATAGGATCAAATAAATGTGAAAAAACTTCCGTTCGGCTGTCCGGGCATTTCAAATTATTTAATTCTTGTAATCTTTTTGCCACTCAATTTTACAATTTAATGTTTTAAGATTACTGAATTGAGGGATTAAACTGCAAGTACTCTGTCGCACAATTCTTTGCGGAACGTGCTTCCGTAAAACACATTAAAAAGTTTAAAAGTGACAAACACTGACTGGAACTTCCATATAGGCCACCACCTTTTTGCCGGCAAAGTTTGTAACTATTATTCACACGCACATGTATCAACATGGGGAAAGTGAAACGTGGTAATAAAAAGGAGTATGTGCTCAAAATCACATTATCCGAGCCAATAATTGCGACACACATCGTATCTTTTCGAAGTTCGCGCGGCATGATTTTTTTCGAAACAAGAGAGATGACAGTGTTCAGAAGGAAATGTTTCGGGGACCAGAAAAACCTTTATACCTACAAGTAGATTATAACTGCAATGAATGAATATGAAAGAACTAATCATTAGGGCAATGAATGGTTTAAGCCGGTCAAAGCAGTTAAATTTTTGACCGCTACTCACCAATTATTATCTACCGCAAGGACATTATTTGTGTGTTAAACATCAACTCAGGAAAACGTAAGCTCTCTAAACAGTTGCGTCCCTGCGCGTAATTCTTTAACTTTTAATTTATCTGAGGAGCTCCAAAAATTTAAGTAAAATGGTTTTGTTCTCCTTAGATGAGGAAAATAAGATAAGTAAATAGATGATTTTTAGATTTCTCAAATACAATATCATAATTTTTGATATTGAGCTCAGTTGTTATTTCTGTGCATAAAATTTCCAGTATCTTGGAATTAGTGTAGCCTACAAGTGAATCCTGGTTCTTGTTGATAGCAAATTAAACTTAAATAAAAATTCTAGTTTAATATTATGAATGAATGTGGAATGTGCTGAATATCTGGCCTATTCATAAAAGCAATCCGGGGCGGAATTTTCTGGCTTAAATCATTTTGGTAAACCCTTTTTGGACACGAATACCATACCGTAATCAAGTTGAGGGGCTTGTTGTCTTCATCCCAATATTCAGTCAGTTTTTCCAAGTACTGCTCTGGGCTCCACTTTTTCCTCAATTGTCCGTAGAACAAATACTTCATTGTCTGATCCTCGCAGCACAGCTCTGAAACCAAAAACACTTTTTTTTATTTTATCGAAATAAATGAACTAGTGTAAGTTCCTGGAGCAAAACTTTTTCTCAAAAAAAAGGTAAAAGAATGCGGAAAGTGTATTTGCTTTATCAATTCTCTCCTAATTACATCCAATGCAAAGTTTTTTTTTTAAAAAAAAGAGGCGACCTGAGTGTAATTATTGTATATTGTTTCGATTATACACTCTAACACTTTTTTGCCAATAAGTACCCAGGTTGAGGTCCCAGACGGAAAGTCGGTATGTTCAGACCGTCTCAGACGGAAAGTCGGTATGTCCAGACCATCCCAGACGGAAAGTGCCTATGTCCAGACTTTCGTGCGTTCACCAGACTATTCGTGCGCTTATGATCAGACTTTCTAGCGTTCACCAGACCTTTCGTGCGTTCATGTCCAGACTTTCGTGCGTTCATCAGACCTTTCGTGCTTTCATGTCCAGACTTTCGTGCGTTCAGCAGACCTTTCGTGCGTTCATGTCCAGACTTTCGTGCGTTCATCAGATTTTTCGTGCGTTCATCTGAGTCTGGACATATCGATTTTCAGTCTGGGACCTCAACCTGGGTATGAGTGCAATAGGTACATTGAATACGAACTAATACCTTGTCATTCGAATGTGGACTAAGGATGAAATTTTGCCACGCGGTTGTCTATCAAGCTAGATAGATCTGATAAAATACTATTGCGTTTTTTTGGAATTCATTTTTATGTGAGCCTATATTCTCGAATTTGATATAAAATTAAGATGTGCAACCGAGTTATGAGCAAAAAAGAAAGAAAGCAAATAATTTTTTTTATTGGGTCGTTGTTCATTAAAACAACACCAATAACCAAGAGTTTTGGGGCAAAATGATTCTTATGTGTATTTTTTCAAAAAGTACTTATAATCGGTGGTTTTTTACTGTTATAATTAAATTAAAATCAGTTATAGGCTCAGTAGAGGATTTTAAAATTTTTTTGCTGCTTAGAGTATCATTTTCGTTGTTCTGATTTTTTTAAAACAATATACTATAACTACACTCAGTTCGCCTCGGTTTTTATTAATAGTTTTCGGTCTTCATTAATAAATCTTCAATGGGCATATTAAACTCCCATCTATGATGCATTTATCCTAAAACACAGCTTCTATCTTTTTTAAATGTTTCTTTTTTATTTGCTTTGCAATTTTCCAATAAAATTTTTCTTGATTAATAATTCTACTTTGAAATTGTTTTCTACTCAAAATATTAATGAAATTCTCTCCAAGCCCATGAATTTCAAAATTTTTCAGTTCGCATCAGAAACATAAATAAAAACTTAAACTGCCGCAAAAAATTACCTATTACTGCAGTCCTGTGTCGGAAGAAGATAAGAGAGATTAAGTTTTTAGACAAACCTTCAACACATTTTCAATACAGATTGAGTTTCCCAATATTAGCAACTTTAACAAAAAATTATTCATCTATCGATGAACACTTGGTAATCAGATATGCTCAAAGCTGAGAGTACCTTCAATAATATTCTTCAACAAATTGTCAAATTATGACCCGACTTGTTAACACTTTTGTTAGCAAAACTTTAAAGTTCTTTTTTATGAAAAACAGCATTCTAGAATTTCAAAAACAAACACTCTTTTTTGAACTATCCAAAACTTAATTTGAGTAACATTTTCGTATCGAAAAACGAAACATTGTTCAAAACATTGATAATAAAAAAGAATCAGTCTTTTTCGAAATATCTACAGAAAAAAAACTAACTATAATACGCTTTAAATATGCTTTTAAGAAAATAAATCTGCCTTATTCATAAAACTGCATAAAAAAGACTGCATGGTTTTATTTGGCCAGGAAAAGCAATTTTAATCAGGGATGCAATGTTCAAATCATATTAGAAATTCAGTATTGGAAATTGGGTTGACAGATATCAGTCCTAACAGCCTGTAGAAATCTGTTGATATAATTTTTAAAACTGATAAATGGTTCTTGAGATTTAATTAGAGAGCTAATTGAGAGCTAGTTAACTATGGTTTCCTTCTAGAAGGAAACTATAGTTATTTAGCAATTTCTTTCACTCGATAACGCCTCTATAAAAAACTAGAGTGAATTGTTTTGGAAAACATTTTTAAATAGTTATATCGGATATTATTGATCTATGCAGCTGGTTTGCGTTTTATTGCTTGCGCTTTTCAATGAGTTGCAAAATTTTACCAAAAGAATCAGTTTGTCATGATCCTTGCAAAGTATTTGGAGAACGTTTTTTTTCTGCCTGCACGATTTGATTAGTGAACCGGAGTCGAATTTAGTTCCCTAGTCGACTCTAGATGATTATCTAAAAAGATCTTGCAAGATTCCTGTAAATAATGGCTATTTTACAAATCGTGCAAGACGATGGTTATCTTGCAAGATCTTGCCAGACAATTGATATCTTGCATAATCTTGCAAGATAACCAATCGATAACGGCTGGGGTTGAGAAGACGCCAAGCCCAGATTTAAATTATACTTTTATTTAAAGAAGCAAATTGCAATGGTATTGACTTTTTTTGAAAAAATCTGGTATCGCGTTTGTCACATTGCAAAACTCATTTCTTTTCTTTTTCAGATACAACTCAGAGCTGACGAAGTTTTTGAACAGTCTTTTATTTCACCAAATTGGTCAGTTTTAACGTGGTGTTTTTCTTCCGCCCATATAGAATTTTATCTCAAGCTGATTGCTTGCAGCTGTTTCGCTTAAACTTCTTGAGAACTTTTAGTATAATTTAATCACGTTGTTTTCGGATCATTCGTTTTTTCTCTGTTCAAACACAAAACATTGTTCAAAACATTGATAATAAAAAGAATCAGTCTTTTTTGAAATTTCTACTGAAAAAAATTAACTATAATACGCTTTAAATATGCTTTTAAGGAAATAAATCTACCTTATTCAGAAAACTGCATAAAAAAGACTGCATGGTTTTATATGGCCAGGAAAAGCAATTTTAATCATGGATGCAATGTTCAAATCATATTAGAAATTCAGTATTGGAAATTGGGTTGACAGATATCAGTCCTAACAGCCTGTAGAAATCTGTTGATATAATTTTTGAAACTGATAAATGGTTCTTGAGATTTAATTAGAGAGCTAATTGAGAGCTAGTTAACTTTAGTTTCCTTCTAGAAGGAAACTATAGTTATTTAGCAATTTCTTTCACTCGATAACGCCTCTATAAAAAACTAGAGAGAATTCTTTTGGAAAACATTTTTAAATAGTTATATCGGATATTATTGATCTATGCAGCTGGTTTGCGTTTTAATGCTTGCGCTTTTCAATGAGTTGCAAAATTTTACCAAAAGAATCAGTTTGTCATGATCCTTGCAAAGTATTTGGAGAACGTTTTTTTTTACCTGCACGATTTGATTAGTGAACCGGAGTCGAATTTAGTTCCCTAGTCGACTCTAGATGATTATCTAAAAAGATCTTGCAAGATTCCTGTAAATAATGGCTATTTTACAAATCGTGCAAGACGATGGTTATCTTGAAAGATCTTGCCAGACAATTGATATCTTGCATAATCTTGCAAGATAACCAATCGATAACGGCTGGGGTTGAGAAGACGCCAAGCCCAGATTTAAATTATACTTTTATTTAAAGAAGCAAATTGCAATGGTATTGACTTTTTTTTGAAAAAATCTGGTATCGCGTTTGTCACATTGCAAAACTCATTTCTTTTCTTTTTCAGATACAACTAAGAGCTGACGAAGTTTTTGAACAGTCTTTTATTTCACCAAATTGGTCAGTTTTATTGTGGTGTTTTTCTTCCGCCCATATAGAATTTTATCTCAAGCTGATTGCTTGCAGCTGTTTCGCTTAAACTTCTTGAGAACTTTTAGTATAATTTAATCACTTTGTTTTCGGATCATTCGTTTTTTCTCTGTAGGCAGAAAAACCATCAATTAAGAAACAAAAGGGGAGAATTTACGAGAAACAATTACGATATTATTGTGTGATGATGTCGTGGAATACACAAACTTGGTCAAAATATCCTGATTGCTGACTCAAATTGCGGGACCAAAAATGATTACGAGAAGCATTGCGTGACCACTGTCTGATTTCCACACGGAAATTTGTCTCTCGTTTCCTTTTGGGACTTTGGCCACATAATAAATCGCAGCTTTTGTTGGTTTTGCCTTAAAACCGATTGCCTTAAAAGCAAAGCGTTCTTGCTTTTTTCCATCGAATTGAGTTTTTTTCGGTTTAAAAGAAAAAAAATCGATTATTACCAAGGATTACTGACGCTCTTGACAACGAGATTGACAAAAACAGTAATATGAGGCTGTATCTGACATTTCTTACAAAAGAAACCGACAAAATGATCAAAATCGATATAAAAAACGTTTTTTTTTTCAGTTTTGCCACATAAATTGCATACTAACGAGGACTTTCAGGGTCTATCATGTTGATGATCTGCCATCTCTCCTTAATGAGAACAGTGAACCAGGCCCATGTTGCTCTAGGGTTCAAACCGCCTGGAGTGCTGCTATCAAGGGATTCATACTCAGTGGATGGGGTTCGGTACGCTTCCAGGCAGTAATATTTGCTATAAAGTATCAGTCTCGTGTAAAATTTAGTAATTACCAAATTTTATGACAATCTAGATCACTATCTTTACCTAAAATAAATTTGTATTGTCTACACGAAAAATATATCAGAAATATATTTTGCCGATCAGGAGCAAAAAGGTTGCAAATATTCAGCTTTAACTATTCGAGTTTTTTTAAGGAAGCACGAAATATATGACGGAGTTCACGATATAGTCATTTTTACCGTGAACTCACCTATTCTGTCTATTTGGTAAAATGGAAGGACCGTTTTTGACATCTGCTGATTGTTTGGATAACTTACCAATCTCTGAAATTGCCCTTTTGAAAGATGCGATTTTGCGTTTTAAAAAAGACGCGAATAACAATGGGCAAAAAAACTGAAACTCGATAAAATCTGTGGATATTCTGTTTTCTGTTTTTTGAAGAGCATATCTAACGGATTAAAAAAAATTCAAACCTTGGAAAACGGCAGCAAAAATAAATGAAAATGAAAACAAAAGTATGGCTGCTTCTTAGCCTAGAAAAAAATCACAAAAATAACCATTTTAATAAAAATTACTAATAAAGGTGTCTATTTTAGTTAATATTATTAACCCTATTGTTCCCACCCCTCTTGAGGGGGGGGGGGACTATATACTCAAATGGTTTTTTTTTTGTTCAGACAATTTTGACCGATCGATACATTCATCGTACAGAGTTGTGAGTTGTATCACTGAAAAGCCCCTCCAGCGTAGATTATGGATATCAAAAGATTTTTTGAATTTCGTATTTTACAGGGAGTTATCGAGGTTGGAAAATTGTGAATAAAAGACGGTTTTTCTTTGTCTTCAATTCACATTTTCCGGAATTTGGCATTAAATTCGTCAGTTTTGCCAAAAATGTTTAAAAATTGTTAACAATTGTACTGTTGAAATTATTTTTAGAGACAAAGGTATTGATAACTTTTGTGTTTTATTTGTTCTGGCTAATATTTTGGCTAAATATTTCAAAATTCAGGCTTTTTCATCAAAAATTGCCCGCAATAATTTTCTTTAGTCAACTTTGATTAAACTTGCTGGAGGTACACACCCCAAGAACATCAAACTCAATCTTTGTAATTTACCAAGGGAGCTAGTTTTACTTCCGTTTCCAATGCGAATAGTCTGGAATCACTATTTCTGCCGTTTTGTTTCGCTAACTTTACTCTATGATTATGAAAAACGCAGAATTCATTTTTGATCTTTTAACTAACAAATATTATCTTTATCTAAAGATTTCGAAGTAATTGAGTGTTCAAAATGGACCAACAGCAATGGCGGGCTAGTTTTGGTCCAATCTTGGACTGTTACTGATTTGAAAAATAATTCGGATTGTA
>NC_134479.1:32477425-32484925 GCF_964194025.1 Convolutriloba macropyga | reverse complement strand
TGAATGGTTTCTGGTTTGGGTCGAATTTTATATATCCTAGTCGTCTTTGGACGGTTTGTACGAAACGTTCCACTAAGCCGATAGTCGTCGGCTGGCGCGTAGATAAGTTCGATGTTGTATCGTATTCATTTTTAATGCATTTTTTGCCTTTTAACTATCTGGCATGATCTAACGTAATTTTCCGGGGTACCCCGTGTTGTTCTATATATTTCGTTTTGAAATTTTTCTAAGTTACGGCCGTTGGCATTCGTTACGAATTTGAGAATTGGAAATTCAGAAAATCGGTCAATACACGCTAGTAAGTATTTCTCATCTTTTGTCCATCGATATCGGTCGGCCGACGTCTAAATGAATTTCTTCGTTTGGTTCTGAGCATGGCGGAAAGAGTGCCAATGAGATTTCCGTGTTATATTTTTTAAGTTCTGAGCAAATTCGTTACATGTTAGGCATGTTTTTGGCGCTCCCGGATTTGTCGAATGCAGGACGTCCATAACTGACTTTTTTATAATTATGGGTATGGCCAGCCTGTTGTCGACTGAGATGCAGCCATTGTTCACGCTGAGGCTCCTCCAATTAGCATGTCTTTGTTTACTCAGACGTTTGCATCTCTCTTGGTCCTCGTTGAGTATGCAATCTCTGATCTGCCGCAAAGCGGTACAGCAATTTATCGTTGCAGCAATAATTTTGGTTTTAAATATATCCTTTATGAATTTTGGTACTTTTTTCTTTGGTTCTCTTTTGTTGATGGAGATGTGGAGTTAGGACTACTGTAACTAATTAATGAAAATGGTCTTTCAGGTGGCGGAGAAATAATCGGTGATTTTGTTCAATATTTGTGCTTCTCGTTTCTGTATCAAAATTAGTTTGCTTGTTTGAAGCGAGCGGTTGGCTAATGGAAATGTATATTGGCAATTGTGTGTTTGCTTTCGTTCGCTGTGTTATTTGTCTATTGTGTGTGACATAATTATTCGTTACGCTTGTTTGTGTCTTATTTTGATTTTGACCACCGCGTAAGTTATAATTGCTATTGTTTTGTGGATTGTTTGTCTTTAAGACGTGTCTCTGACTATTGTCTTTGTATGTTTTCGAATCTATCGACGTTTCCACTATTGTTTTTTAGGCCTGCCTCGTAGTCTTTTGATTTTTCCGGTTGTTATTGTTTGCTCGGAATTGTGGGGCGATTCCAGAGATATTTGTCCGTTGGAATCGTGGGACTATTCCAGGGGTTTTTGTCTATTGGTGGTGGAATTGTCTTGGGATTTTATTTTTTTTATTGTTTGTCTGCTTATTTTGTGAATTTCTCGGTCTACCTCTTTTACCTACTATTTGTAGTATTTCTTGTATTATATCTGTTCGGGCTATTAAAAAAATTGCGTCATATGTGCCTGGCGGTTTGGCAGATTCAGAGGGGTTGCGTGACATGTAGTCGGCTAACCCCATTTTTGTGCCCGCAATATGTTCAATGTTGAATTGGAATGGGATCAGTCAATCGTACTATTTTGTCAGGCGGCTTTGGTGAAAGTTGCTCGTCCGTTATTCAAGGATTGATAGTAGTGCACTATGATCGGTTTGCACTGTGAACTGATGTCCTAGTAGATAGTGTTTGAATTGCTCCAGTACCCATACAACTCCTAGTAGTTTTAATTCAATTATGCTACGTTTTTCTTGTGCCTTTTGTAGGAATCTTGATGCGTAGGAGATGGTTTCCCAACATGTGCATGTTTCTTGTTCTTATACTGCTCTTATTCCTGCTCTTGAGCCGTTTGATTTGACTCTTGTTTTCTGTGTTGTGTTGCAGTGTGTGCTTTCAGTTATTATTATTATTATTATTATTATTATTATGATTATTATTATTATTATTATTATTATTATTATTATTATTATTATTATTTTTATTATTATTATTATTATTAATATTATTATTATTATTATCATTATTATTATTATTATTATTATTATTATTATTATTTCTATTAGTATTATTATTATTATTATTATTTTTAGTACTATTATTATTATTTTTATTTTTATTATTATTTTTATTAATATTATTATTATTATTATTTTTATTATTATTATTACTATTATTATTATTATTATTATTATTATTATTATTATTATTATTATTATTATCATTATTATTATTATTATTATTATTATTATTATTATTATTATTATTATTATTATTATTATTATTATTATTATTATTAATATTATTATTATTATTATTATTACTATTACAATAATAATTATTATTATTATTATTATTATTATTATTATTATTATTATTATTATTTTTATTATTTTTATTATTATTATTATTATTATTATTATTATTATTATTATTATTATTAATATTATTATTATTATTATTATTATTATTATTTTTAATATTATTATTATGGTACAAGGAAAGGATTCACTAGCCGTATTAGCTATCGATATTTGAGTCAAAAAGAATACGTGCAGTGACAACTATTCAATTTTAACGTTTAGGCGGAACTGCAATTAGACAGTTGGCTGCCAGTGTACTATTTTTGGTAACGGTCACAACTACTTGTCACTGTTGCCATCAACCGTAGGACGATTGGGGTCGTAAAGTGAAACAAAGTTTATGCACATACTGCGAGTTCGTAAGTATTAAATCAGTGCACTATGACTGGTTATGTAATTCCCATATACCACATTTCCCCCATTAGATAAAAAAAATTTGGGACATCAAAAATTTTTGTTTAATGAAAGTTATAAGGGTTCAATACTAAATAAAAGATTAAAGGGAAGAATGTTACGTATTGTTTAATTAGCTAAAAGTTTTTATATTTTTTGAGTTTGATAACGACAAAGTTTTTATCAGCTGGGCTATGAATTCGCGAATCTTCTTCGATCTAGAGTTCATGTGGCTGTAAGTGACGTTCCGCCTCAACCGGCGTGTAAATTGGATTCACTTCGCCCAGGGGGTAATCTTGGAGAGAATCGTGCGGTGGTGGTGCGGCAGTCTCGAGCGAGTTTTCCCGTGTCGTTGGAGTGGTCGGGATGATGCTGTGCGGTGGCGAGGCGGGGGCCGGGCTAGCTGATAATCTTGTTAGTGAGTATGAATGTTCTCTTTGGTCTTTTGTGGTGAATGTCAGCGTCGTCCGATGAGCTGTAGGAGAATTCAATGTCCGTGGTATCGCCGTACCGTTTGGGCTGCTTTTTGTCCCCTGAGCTGCGCCGTGTCGGTTTCTCCGTTGTGTCCGTTGTTTGTGTTGGCACTTTCGGGGTTTCGACAGTAGCAACTTCTTGGTGTATTGGAAGCCGTCCTGTTCTTTTGAGAGTTCTTGCTAGGAAGCGGTCAATTGCCTTCGCTTCTTTGGCGAGCCTTTCCTCGGTAATGGCTGGTAGCAGTTCTTTGGGGGGATTCTAATTAGGTTAACTTTGGCAAGGTTGAATTTTTGCGTTTTTGTCTGTGTGGACGCTTGAGTGTTTATCTTCAGGATGGTCCGTTGACCTATGAGTTTGTTTCTCTGTTCCTAAGCATGTGTCTCCATGCTCTGAATGAACTTGGCATGGTGGTTTCGGACTGTCTTTCTAGCCGCGAAATTAATTAGTAGAATTCGCGGGAATGGCTTCGTAAATGCCCTGTAGTTGTTTCTTGCTCCCTGCTGTGGCTACAGTCTTGCGAGAAAGTTGTAGGCTATTTGGTGCAAGCGGTTGTTCGTAGGTAGCCGAGGGAAGCCTGATTGTCCTGGGTACTTCACCTTTGTCTTCTTTTGCTTCTTGAAGCTTCCCGCGTTTGACTTCATGAACTTCGGCGTCGCTGTCTAGGTCCTCCTGATACAACTTGTCCTCGCTGATCAGCTCTTCCTCGCTTATGACGTTGTCATGTAAATAATACTTTCAGGTGTTTGACCAAGTTAAATTTTTTTGTTGGTTTTCGTGGTTAAATTTCTTAATGCAGTGTTTGCTTTTCTGCCATAGTGTGATTCGAAGGTAGCGAGCTTCGAATTTTTCTTTCTACATGTGCGTAGTTCGTATGATATAATTCTTAGAGCGTTTTTTTTATTTTGAATGGTTTCTGGTTTGGGTCGAATTTTATATATCCTAGTCGTCTTTGGACGGTTTGTACTAAACGTTCCACTAAGCCGATAGTCGTCGGCTGGCGCGTAGATAAGTTCGATGTTGTATCGTATTCATTTTTAATGCATTTTTTGCCTTTTAACTATCTGGCATGATCTAACGTAATTTTCCGGGGTACCCCGTGTTGTTCTATATATTTCGTTTTGAAATTTTTCTAAGTTACGGCCGTTGGCATTCGTTACGAATTTGAGAAATGGAAATTCAGAAAATCGGTCAATACACACTAGTAAGTATTTCTCATCTTTTGTCCAACGATATCGGTCGGCCGACGTCTAAATGAATTTCTTCGTTTGGTTCTGAGCATGGCGGAAAGAGTGCCAATGAGATTTCCGTGTTATATTTTTTAAGTTCTGAGCAAATTCGTTACATGTTAGGCATGTTTTTGGCGCTCCCGGATTTGTCGAATGCAGGACGTCCATAACTGACTCTTTTATAATTATGGGTATGGCCAGCCTGTTGTCGACTGAGATGCAGCCATTGTTCACGCTGAGGCTCCTCCAATTAGCATGTCTTTGTTTACTCAGACGTTTGCATCTCTCTTGGTCCTCGTTGAGTATGCAATCTCTGATCTGCCGCAAAGCGGTACAGCAATTTATCGTTGCAGCAAAAATTTTGGTTTTAAATATATCCTTCATGAATTTTGGTACTTTTTTCTTTGGTTCTCTTTTGTTGATGTAGATGTGGAGTTAGGACTACTGTAACTAATTAATGAAAATGGTCTTTCAGGTGGCGGAGAAATAATCGGTGATTTTGTTCAATATTTGTGCTTCTCGTTTCTGTATCAAAATTAGTTTGCTTGTTTGAAGCGAGCGGTTGGCTAATGGAAATGTATATTGGCAATTGCGTGTTTGCTTTCGTTCGCTGTGTTATTTGTCTATTGTGTGTGACATAATTATTCGTTACGCTTGTTTGTGTCTTATTTTGATTTTGACCACCGCGTAAGTTATAATTGCTATTGTTTTGTGGATTGTTTGTCTTTAAGACGTGTCTCTGACTATTGTCTTTGTATGTTTTCGAATCTATCGACGTTTCCACTATTGTTTTTTAGGCCTGCCTCGTAGTCTTTTGATTTTTCCGGTTGTTATTGTTTGCTCGGAATTGTGGGGCGATTCCAGAGATATTTGTCCGTTGGAATCGTGGGACTATTCCAGGGGTTTTTGTCTATTGGTGGTGGAATTGTCTTGGGAGTTTATTTTTTTTAATGTTTGTCTGCTTATTTTGTGAATTTCTCGGTCTACCTCCTTTACCTACTATTTGTAGTATTTCTTGTATTATATCTGTTCGGGCTATTATAAAAATTGCGTCATATGTGCCTGGCGGTTTGGCAGATTCAGAGGGGTTGCGTGACATGTAGTCGGCTAACCCCTTTTTTGTGCCCGCAATATGTTCAATGTTGAATTGGAATGGGATCAGTCAATCGTACTATCTTGTCAGGCGGCTTTGGTGAAAGTTGCTCGTCCGTTATTTAAGGATTGATAGTAGTGCACTATGATCGGTTTGCACTGTGAACTGATGTCCTAGTAGATAGTGTTTGAATTGCTCCAGTACCCATACAACTCCTAGTAGTTTTAATTCATTTATGCTACGTTTTTCTTGTGCCTTTTGTAGGAATCTTGATGCGTAGGAGATGGTTTCCCAACATGTGCATGTTTCTTGTTCTTATACTGCTCTTATTCCTGCTCTTGAGCCGTTTGATTTGACTCTTGTTTTCTGTGTTGTGTTGCAGTGTGTGCTTTCAGTTAAGTTCATGATGCAGTTCTTAATAGTTTCGAATTGGTTTTGATGTTGTTCTTTCCGTATGTTTTTAGTGTATTTTCGAAGTAATTCTCTGAATCCATAAGATTGCTAGGCCTAAGGTTGCTTTGTTGGGTACAAATTTTGTCAGGTTGCGTAAATTTCTTAGAAACGACTTCAGTTTTGTGTGGGACGTTGTTGGCTTTGAATTGAGTATTGTCTTTGTCTTAGAGACGATTGGTTTTATAACTTTTTCAGCGATTTCATAGCCGAGCCATGTTATCTTGTTTTTTTGCGAAGTGACATCTGTTTAAGTTTATTGGTAAGTTTTCGTTGTTAAGTGTGTCTAAACAGATGATTAATTTTTTCTTGTGGTTTTTTATACTTCCTCCTGTGACTATTATAATATCGTCTAGTAATCTGAATGTGTTTACTAGGTTGTACAATGTTTTGTCTATGGCTTTTTGGAACTCGGCATGTCTGTTATTCCGTAGAATCCGGTGTTAAATTGGTACGTTCCGGTTGCTTGTCCGCCTACTATATTGAAATTGCATTTTTTTGATGTTTCTTCACCTAATGGTAGGTGGATATATGTACAGCGGAGGTGTAGTGTAGAAAATAGGACTTGCTCTTCGTCTCTTCGTAGGACGGTTGGTTGATGGTTATGCTATGCTGTCCATTAGGCAGTCGATATAAGGCATTTGATATTTATTCATGTGGATTGCTTTATTGATGGTTTTTGAATCCATTGCTCATTTTTTCTATTTGTCTTTTTTCACTGTGATGGCTATTGGGGAAAAAAGAATTCGTCGCTACATTTTTTGAATTTTGTTGTCTCCGTTGTTTTGTAAGTTTCTGAGTTCTTCATCTACTTGCGTTTCTAGATGTAGTGGCACTCGTCTTCCTCTTTGATGGACAAGGTTATAAATTGTCTTAAAGTCTGATTTCACCTCATGGTTTTCGATCGCCCTTATCGAGTGGTAAGATTTTTGTATTTAACTGCTACGACATTTTGATCACGCATGTTGGGGTTAAGTCGATTGCGTTAATGTTCTGACCTTCTGTGTTTGGGGAGTGCTGTTTGAGATGGATGCTCAGTGGTTTGAACAGGTTTCTCCCCACTATTGCACGGAGTTTGTTAGGTACTACACTAACGTCCGCTCGTCCTGCTTTCCTCCGGTTGCATTCAATATTGCCACTACAGTGTTCCAAGATTATTTATTGGGGTTTCAGTGTAGCTTTTTAGTTGTACGGGTTTTGTTGTTCTGCTCCACCATATATTACTGTCTCTTGTCTCTGTTTTGCCATTTTTTCGGTTACAAGGCTTGTTGAGCTGCCTGAATCTTCCATGACCCACAATTTACTGTGCCTGTACTGTATGAGTAGTTGAGATGGTGTTGTTGGGTCATCCTCTGTATCCATAATGTTTACAGAGTAGTCGTCTGCGGTGTCCTCATACGTCGAGCGGAATTCCGGGTGTAGAGAAATTATTTTGATTCCTTGCAACGATTGCACGATGCTTTGCTCACTGACCTCAATCACGGACCTCTGGAATTGCGGTCTGTTCAAGTTTGATCTGCACACCTTTTCATAGTTGTTCATCTTGTTGCATCTATGACAAGTTTCGTCTGTTGCTTGGCATTTTGCCCT
>NC_134479.1:32457425-32472425 GCF_964194025.1 Convolutriloba macropyga | reverse complement strand
GATGATCTTGCTCAAACGGATAAAATGGTACGGACACATCCAGAGAATGGAACCAGGAAGATTAGCCCGCAGTGCCTTCGATTGGGACCCGCCCGATCAATACGTCCATGCTAGACGCGCTCCTGGGGGCAACGGAAAACGTGGATGAGTCAAATCGAAAGAGACTGTGTACGAAACAAAGTATCGTTCACCAGATTGCAGGAGAAAGCAGCAACCGGGTCAAAGAATGCCTTCAACAATTTCGTCGTACAGCACTTCACAGAATAACCAAACAAATAACTCTTCTTGTTTTGTTTGTATTTGTTGCCAACCGTGCCTTTATTTCATATTTGGAATTAAAGTGTTGAAACAGTAGTAGTAGTAGTAGTAGTAGTAGTAGTAGTAGTAGTAGTAGTAGTAGTAGTAGTAGTAGTAGTAGTAGTAGTAGTAGTAGTAGTAGTAGTAGTAGTAGTAGTAGTAGTAGTAGTAGTAGTAGTAGTAGTAGTAGTAGTAGTAGTAGTAGTAGTGGTAGTAGTAGTAGTAGTAGTAGTAGTAGTAGTAGTAGTAGTAGTAGTAGTAGTAGTAGTAGTAGTAGTAGTAGTGGGGGACAAAATCCAACCTCACCTCCACGTGGTGTCCCCTGGGGGTAGGTCATGTGCTGCGGCTCTACGCTCACATGGTCGAGCTAACGAGGCACTGGTCTTCTAGTTTGTGGCGCAACTAGTCGTATCTCAGCCTTCAAACACCAAAGCAATGAGTAGACGAGATTGCAGGAGCAAGAAATTGATCTCGGAGACCACAAGCTCTACCTGTCTGACTCGTGGTTGTCTGGTGTATGGGCGTAAAATGCGACAGCCCAAATGTTGTTGCAGTGCCTAGTATCCAACAGAACGTGGAGATACTCACTGGAACACATAAAGGCAAACTAGGACTCCTGGCAGAGACATCTAGCCAGTCACGACTAACCATCGGCACGGAGGTGCTGCTGGGAACGAAAAAGAAAGCGGGCTGGTTCGAAACACAAGATAGCCGGAAGCTCAGATTGAAAAGCTTAGCGGAGGCTAAGCCAGCGATGGTAGCTTCACAACAACAATCTGCAGTAGCGGATTTAGAGTCGCTAGAAAATGAGAGTGGGTCAGCGGTGGCTGATCAAGAGTCTTTAAGATGTCAGAACTGTCAGCGGCAATTCAGTACAGTTACCGGACGCAAAGTGCACCAAACAAGATTCTGCAAAGCCGGTTTGTCAAAGAATGTCGTCGACAAGTCAAAGTTCGAGCAACTAGAGGCGAGCCTCACCTGTGACAAGTGTGAAAGGAAGTTCAAAACAGTCAATGGCCGAAAAGTTCACCAATCGAGATACTGTGGCAAACCTAAAGCAGCTGCCACACGCGTGTTTTCCTGCAAAGTACAAGATGTTATCGGAAACGAGTTTGAAAACATAGAAGCGTTCAAGTATCTCGGATCATATGTCAGCCTCAAGCATGGAGACCTCCAGGAAGTCAATTGCAAACTTGCAGAAGGTAGACAACGGTTTGCTAACTTCCAAAATCTCTGGAAGAGCAAGCAGCTCAGCGTGCACCTCAAGTGCAATTTGTACAAAGCACTCGTTTTATCAGCCGTGCTGTACAGCTCAGAGACTTGGACTCTTTCGAAATTAATGGAGAGAAAACTTGAGAGTTTCCACTGTGGTTGTCTTCGGAGAATTCTACGTGTGTCATATCTGGAGAAAGCAACGAACGATGAAATTATGTCAAGATCGCGAATGCCCCAACTATCCACGATGATCATGCTCAAACGGATAAAATGGTACGGTCACATCCAGAGAATGGAACCAGGAAGATTAGCCCGCAGTGCCTTCGATTGGGACCCGCCCGATCAATACGCCCATGCCAGACGCGCTCCTGGGGGGCAACGGAAAACGTGGATGAGTCAAATCGAAGGAGACTGTGTACGAAACAAAGTATCGTTCACCAGATTGCAGGAGAAAGCAGCAACCGGGTCAAAGAATGCCTTCAACAATTTCGTCGTACAGCACTTCACAGAATAACCAAACAAATAACTCTTCTTGTTTTGTTTGTATTTGTATTTGTATTTGTATTTGTTGCCAACCGTGCCTTTATTTCATATTTGGAATTAAAGTGTTGAAACAGTAGTAGTAGTAGTAGTAGTAGTAGTAGTAGTAGTAGTAGTAGTAGTAGTAGTCGTAGTAGTAGTAGTAGTAGTAGTAGTAGTAGTAGTAGTAGTAGTAGTAGTAGTAGTAGTAGTAGTAGTAGTAGTAGTAGTAGTAGTAGTAGTAGTAGTAGTAGTAGTAGTAGTAGTAGTAGTAGTAGTAGTAGTAGTAGTAGTAGTAGTAGTAGTAGTAGTAGTAGTAGTAGTAGTAGTAGTAGCAGTAGTAGTAGTGGGGGACAAAATCCAACCTCACCTCCACGTGGTGTCCCCTGGGGGTAGGTCATGTGCTGTGGCTCTCCGCTCACATGGTCGAGCTAACGAGGCACTGGTCTTCTAGTTTGTGGCGCAACTAGTCGTATCTCAGCCTTCAAACACCAAAGCAATGAGTACATTCAACCATGGCCCCGAGTCCCGGGTAAGGGGTGCTAAGAATCTCCCGAGGAACCAACTCAGAATTGCAACTTTAAACGTCAGAACACTGACCCAAGCCGGATCTTTAGAGGCTTTGAAAATGGATCTGGCGCAATACAAGTTGGATATTCTGGGAGTGCAGGAGACGAGATTGCAGGAACAAGAAATTGATCTCGGAGACCACAAGCTCTACCTGTCTGACTCGTGGTTGTCTGGTGTAAAGTCGAGACAGGGAGGAGTGGGCGTTGCTGTAAAGAAGTCATTGATAAACAGCATCGTAGAACAAGTGGCTCTAAGTGAACGTATTTGCTACGTCAAGTTCGCGGCTCAGAGGAGAGCCAATCTAGCTGTTGTTGTCTGCTACGCACCTACGAATGAAGCTAGTCTCCAAGAGAAGGATTTGTTTTGGAGTCAACTTTCAGACCTAGTTTCCAGCTTCAAACATAGGGAGCGTATTTGTGTCATCGGTGACCTCAATGCAGAGCCTGGACACCAGTTGAATGACACCATGAGCTGCAGAGGCCCGTTTGGAATGGGTGAAGAAAATGAAAACTCGGAAAATTGTTATCATTTTGCACTTCACACAAATTGCTCGTAGGTGGTACATGGTTCCAGCATCGACAAGTGCATCGGTACACCTACAACCCTCCCGATCCGAGTTGTCGAAAAAAGATGCTGGATCACATTCTGTTTGCAGAGAGATACAGAGGATGTCTGACGAATGTGAGGACCAGAAGAGGGAAAACCACAATTACCGATCATGAACTGGTCATTGCGGAAGTTTCTATGAAACTTTTGTTTAAAAAGCCGTGTTTCACGCCCAGAATCAGTTCTGCAAAGCTGCAAGATGAAACAACGCGTGACTTATTCACGCAGGAGGTCAAGTTACATCTTGATAAGAGCGGCGATTTCGAGAATACAGAGCAGTCTTGGGACAATTTTCGAAAAGCCCTGAACCAAGCAGCAGTGAAATGCCTCCTTCCGGACAAGCGACTGAACAAACCTTGGATTTCTCCAGATTCTCTGGAACTTATCCGGAAACGAGCTGATCTACAGTTGAAGAAACACAGCAGCGCGGTGGCGTTGTTAGAGTTCACAAACTGCTGTAAGGAAGTCAGAAAAGCTCTACGTGCAGACAAACGGGCATGGCTTGAACGCAAAGGCCAAGAAGTGCAGAGCTTTGCGGACAGAGGCAACTTGAAGGAGGTTTTTGGGGCATCACAGCAGATTTGCCGAAACTGGAGTCCCCAGTTGACCAAATTAGTTTCAAGCACTGGCGTCAACTTACGGACGAAAGAGGAACGACTTGAACGCTGGACGGAACATTTTAGTCAACTCCTGAATCCCTCAACATGCAGTTGCAGTACGAGATTGGATCCCGAAGAAGCAGCTGAAAGCTTGTCGATTGACCTGAGCCCAATTCGATTTGAAGAAGTGCTTGAAGTTGTCCGCAGGTTGAAGAATGGCAAGGCAAGTGGACCCGATAACATTTCCTGTGAGATGTTGAAAGCACACAAGGGTATTGTCGAGTGGCTCTGGGACATCATAGATAAGTGTTGGTCGACGGAAGTTCTGCCCGATGACTGGAAGGTAGCAGAAATTGTCCCATTATACAAGAGTAAAGGAAAGAGGTCAGAGTGTTCGAACCACCGAGGGATCTCTCTATTGTCAGTACCAGGCAAAGTGTTCGCTTCCGTTATTCTCAATCGATGCAAAGATTCAGTGGATCGCGTCTTAAGGGAAGAGCAGTGCGGCTTCAGAAAAAGCAGAGGATGCGCCGATCAACTCTTTGCCCTGCGTCAAATAATAGAGAAATCAATGGCGTTTCAATTGGATATTAGCTTTTGTTTCATAGACTTTCGAGCGGCATTCGATTCTGTCGATCGTGAGCAGATGTACCAGATAATGAAACACTATGGTCTTCCGCAAAAAGTGATAAACATCATAAGAAACAGCTATGATGGATTCAAATGTCGAGTCAAAGCCGGAGGTGAGAAAGGACGCTTATTTGATGTCAGAACGGGCGTTAGGCAGGGTGATGTGTGGTCCCCAATCCTATTCGGCCTTGTCATCAACTACATTTTGGCTAACTCAGTGCATGGAGGATTAGACATTGGGAGATTGGTGGCTGACTTAGATTTTGCTGATGATGTTGCTCTCGTGGGGGTCTCAGACAGGGAGGTGCAAGAAAACCTACATCGAATCGAGGCCCTTGCGGAAGCCGCTGGTCTGAAGATTAATGTGGCCAAAACAAAGAATATGGCCGTAAAATGCGACAGCCCAAATGTTGTTGCAGTGCCTAGTATCCAACAGAACGTGGAGATACTCACTGGAACACATAAAGGCAAACTAGGACTCCTGGCAGAGACATCTAGCCAGTCACGACTAACCATCAGCACGGAGGTGCTGCTGGGAACGAAAAAGAAAGCGGGCTGGTTCGAAACACAAGATGGCCGGAAGCTAAGATTGAAAAGCTTAGCGGTGGCTAAGCCAGCGTTGGTAGCTTCACAACAACAATCTGCGGTAGCAGATTCAGAGTCGCTAGAAAATGAGAGTCGGTCAGTGGTGGCTGACCAAGAGTCTTTAAGATGTCAGAATTGTCAGCGGCAATTCAGTACAGTTACCGGACGCAAAGTGCACCAAACAAGATTCTGCAAAGCCGGTTTGTCAAAGAATGTCGTCGACAAGTCAAAGTTCGAGCAACTAGAGGCGAGCCTTACCTGTGACAAGTGTGAAAGAAAGTTCAAAACAGTCAATGGCCGAAAAGTTCACCAATCGAGATACTGTGGCAAACCTAAAGCAGTTGCCACACGCGTGTTTTCCTGCAAAGTACAAGATGTTCTCGGAAACGAGTTTGAAAACATAGAAGCGTTCAAGTATCTCGGATCATATGTCAGCCTCAAGCATGGAGACCTGCAGGAAGTCAATTGCAAACTTGCAGAAGGTAGACAACGGTTTGCTAACTTCCAAAATCTCTGGAAGAGCAAGCAGCTCAGCGTGCACCTCAAGTGCAATTGGTACAAAACACTCGTTTTATCAGCCGTGCTGTACAGCTCAGAGACTTGGACTCTTTCGAAATTAATGGAGAGAAAACTTGAGAGTTTCCACTGTGGTTGTCTTCGGAGAATTCTACGTGTGTCATATCTGGAGAAAGCAAAGAACGAAGAAATTATGTCAAGATCACGAATGCCCCAACTATCCACGATGATCATTGTCAAACGGATAAAATGGTACGGACACATCCAGAGAATGGAACCAGGAAGATTAGCCCGCAGTGATTTCGATTGGGACCCGCCCGATCAATACGTCCATGCTAGACGCGCTCCTGGGGGGCAACGGAAAACGTGGATGAGTCAAATCGAAGGAGACTGTGTACGAAACAAAGTATCGTTCACCAGATTGCAGGAGAAAGCAGCAACCGGGTCAAAGAATGCCTTCAACAATTTCGTCGTACAGCACTTCACAGAATAACCAAACAAATAACTCTTCTTGTTTTGTTTGTATTTGTTGCCAACCGTGCCTTTATTTCATATTTGGAATTAAAGTGTTGAAACAGTAGTAGTAGTAGTAGTATTAGTAGTAGTAGTAGTAGTAGTAGTAGTAGTAGTAGTAGTAGTAGTAGTAGTAGTAGTAGTAGTAGTAGTAGTAGTAGTAGTAGTAGTAGTAGTAGTAGTAGTAGTAGTAGTAGTAGTAGTAGTAGTAGTAGTAGTAACAACCAACGGCCTCAACATCAGCACAGCAAAATCAAGTCGAGATCATAACAGGATGTTACAAAGGAAAAACTGGATTCCTCAGGGAGATAAACAAAGTCTGGAGCTTATCCATTGGCACGGAAGTTCTCGAAGGAACAAAGAAAAAAGCAGGCTGGTTTGAAACCCTGAAAGGAGAGAAGATCCGTTCGAAACATTTGACTTGCGAGACTAGTTCCAATGGACCACCGGAACCCGCCAACAAATCAAAAGTATGTGTAGGAGTTTTTTTGATACTGTTGTTGGACGGAGAGTACACGAGTCAAGATATTGCCAGAAAGCTGAGGAAAACACACAGCCCGAGATAGTGAAGCCCATGGGTGCAAAGTTCAAAAACATCGACAAGAGCCTAAGATGCAATAGATGCCAACAAAAATTTCAAGTCTGTTAATGGTCGAAAAGTACATGAAGCGAGATATTGCGGTAAACTGAAAGCCAGAGTTACTAGAAGTTTTTCTAGCAGTGTAAAGGATGCTTCGGGTACTGAATTTGAGAGCGTTCAGGCTTTCAAATATCTAGGATCCCACGTCAGTTTACAGGACGGTGACTCAACAGAAATTATCTGTAAATTGGCTGAAGGTAGACAACGCTTCAGTGATTTTTCGAACATCTGGAAGAACATGCAATTAGCGACAACATTGAAGTGCAAGTTTTACAGAGCGTTCATCCTAACAGCTGTGTTGTACAGCTCGGAGACATGGACGATAAACAAAGCGTTGGAGAAAAAATTTGATAGCTTTCATTTCAACTGCCTACGTTGTATATTTTGTTTGTCTTACAAGACGAAAATAACTCACCAGTGTGCCTAACAAAACACAGATGCCAGCCATATCAAAAATTATCATGATTACACGATTCAAATGGTTTGGACACGTGCAAAGAATGGAGAACGAAAGACTGCCAAGGACAGCTTTTGAATGGAACCCAACTGAGCATTATCCAAACGCCTTGAAAGCTGTTGGAGGACAGCGAAAGACATGACTAGATCAACTACACAACGATTGCAAAAGAAACAAGATAGATTTTTCAGTGGTTCAAGTAAGAGCTAATAGCAATTCGAGATCAGTCTTCAACAAATTCGTCAACGAAAAGTTTCTTGTTTAACTAATAACTTGATGCTGATTTAATTTAATGATTGTTACATTTATATCCTTGCCTTAAATCCATGTTTGGTTGTCTTGTAAAAGTGCCTTTATTTCTTAATGGGATTAAAGTTTTGTATCAGTTGTAGTAGTAGTAGTTGCAGCAGCAGCAGCAGCAGCAGCAGTAGTAGTAGTAGTAGTAGTAGTAGTAGTAGTAGTAGTAGTAGTAGTAGTAGTAGTAGTAGTAGCAGTAGTAGTAGTAGTAGTAGTAGTAGTAGTAGTAGTAGTAGTAGTAGTAGTAGTAGTAGTAGTAGTAGTACTAGTAGTAGTAGTAGTAGTAGTAGTAGTAGTAGTAGTAGCCATTTCTGAATTTGGGCAATTTCTTCGCCCATTTTCAGAACGGCCCTGAAAAACCGCCTCCCAAATTAAGAAGACCATTTTAGGAAAAACTTCTGCCTCCCAAATTCAGAAGAGGGTTGCCCAAATTCAGAAATGGATTTTTTGACCAATTTCGGAATTGGCCTGGTGCCCATTTTCCTACTCCACTCCTACTACTCCTTGGAATTTGGGTAAGTGTTATGGGGATGATGGCCGAATCAAAAATTGGGCTGAAAAGGGTTGTGAAACTACGACAAAAGAAAGACACTTCTCATTTTCAAGCCTTTCAAAAGTTATATGATTAAAATGCAAAAATTCAACCAGAAATTTAAAACAACAAACACGAAAAAAATTCGCCCAAATTAGTGTGGCAGTGCAGGTCAATTGTTAAACATAACAGGCATAACTTTGACAAACAGCTCTAACAAACATGTCTTTCCTCTATTTAAATCGAAGCAGTCGGCAGCAATTGTGAAGTAGGAAATGGCTTCCTCGTGATGTATCTGTCCACGTAGGGCGAATTCTTTGATAATGTTTGGCATTCTCTCAAGCAAGCTTCTCATCGTGTTTTGGTCTTTCAGATTGTGCTAATGATGTTTTCATGGTTTATTTGGCGTGTTTTGCGTTTATTTTCAAATCAGTAAAGTCGTTTCCTAGAGATGAACGCATTCAGATCTTGCTAGAATATTTTGAGATGATTCAAAACTTGCAAGATACTTGCTGGAATCTTGCAAGATATCAATTCAAGAAAACAAGTAAAATAAATTAAA
Organism: Convolutriloba macropyga; assembly: GCF_964194025.1. Taxonomy (NCBI): domain Eukaryota; kingdom Metazoa; phylum Xenacoelomorpha; order Acoela; family Convolutidae; genus Convolutriloba; species Convolutriloba macropyga. The sequence continues at coordinate 32,463,887 of NC_134479.1, read as the reverse complement.
AAACACTCTAAAAAACTTTTTTGAGACACAATATCGCTAATAAAAACACGTTACCAAATTGATAATCAAGAGAAATTTTTTTAATCCAGATTCAAAATCTTGCGAGAATCTGGCAAGAATCTTGAGAATTTTTAATTTCTGACAACTTTTTTTGATTATTTTGGGCACCTAATTGAAAATCAGCTGAACTGTTTTTTAAGAGCATATCGAAATGCAGAACTCATTCTAATTGACTTTTCCTAAATACCGTTCAAACATGAAGATTATGAAAAATTGGGTATATTTGAGGAATTTGTTAATATCTCTAAAGTACTGTTTCAAAAGTGTTCAGCATAGTCGCATTTTGATGATACGAAGCTGTTCTTGTTTACCCGGCTGGCTGCTTCCTTCATTCGTTATAATAGAAAAGTTATTTATGGCCAAACTTGAAAAAAAAAATCTTCCAGATTGTGATATTAAATATTTTATTCGAATTTTTGTTCTGCAGAAAGCATTTTCTGAGAGTCCCTTCATTTTAAATTATCATTAGGTAGCAAGTACTACAAAAAACAATTGTCAGTAATTAGTTGAGAGGACAAATCAAATAGTTGCTGCGAAATACTCAATCATACGTTTTGTTTTGCGATAACATCATTTTTCTCTGATGAAATAGATACCTTCCGAAAATCCTAAATGGTGGAAAGTCTCAACGTTCTAATCCCTTTGAAACACTTTCTGTAACAAAATAGGACTTCTTTTGAATTTTAGACAAGTTTGAGGTGAGAATTAAGTCTCAAAATTTTAGGAAAATTGAAAAAAATTGAAAACTTTTTGATTTTTAGAAGTTGTAAAAAAGTTAGGGTAAAATGGATCAAGGATAGTTTTTGATACTTTTTCATGATTGTTTCAATAGTTTTTTTCTGTTCATAACAAAATTGAGTGATGTGGCAGCTAGTACAAAGATCGAACAAAAGCATCCAGTGTGTTCCAGATTGTGATTTTAAATATTTTATTCGAATTTTTGTTCTGTAGAAAGCATTTTCTGAGAGTCCCTTTATCTTAAATTGTTATTAGATAGCAAGTACTACAAAAAATTTGTCAGTAGTTAGTTGAGAGGGAAAAATCAAAAAGTTGCTGCAAATTTGTCAATCATACGTTTTTTGTTGCGATAACATTATTTTTCTCTGATCAAAGAGATACCTGGCAAAAATCCTAAATGGTCAAATGCCCCAACGTTCTAATCCCTTTTAAACTCATTCTGCAGCGGAGTTGGGCTTCCGTTGAACCTTACACAAGTTTGAAGTGAGAATTAAGGATCAAAAATTTGAGCAAATTGAATAAAATTGAAAACTTTTTGATTTTTAGAAGTTGTAAAAAGTTAGGGTAAAGTGGATCAAGAATAGTTTTGCTACTTTTTCATTAGACTTTTGCTCTTTATTGGTTACACAATCGAAAAAATCCAACTTTGCACATATTTTAAAGTATAAAACTTCATTTCATTGATTTTTATTATTGTAAAATTGAAAAGTTTTCAACTAACATTTTTTCATCCTTAACAAGCCAAAGGAAAGTTTCTGTGTTGCAAGTGAACGCAAACTCTCAATTTCTATTTCAGCCTAGTCCTCATAACGTTTATAAACGTTCTACAGCTTCACTTGTGGAAAGAACGCAGCGCTATGACTGTGCTGCACTTTAACAACTAGAAAAATTAATTAAAGTCTCTAATAAATTTTCGTACATGCTTTTCAATTGTTTGACTCTCTTTAGTTTTTTTCACGCCTCTTTCAAGTGCTAATGTTTGTTTCATCAAGTGTCCTTCACTAGCTTCTTGAAATTTTTCTCTTAGCTATTGGTAATTAAGAACAACAACATTTTTCTCTTGAAATGAAAATTTATCAAATTTTTTGTCTGATAGAAGTAAAACACTCTTTTGAAAGCAATTGTTTGGCAGTTAGAACTTTCTCTCAATTGTATCTTTTTCATCATCTACGTTGTTCCAAGCCTAAAAAAAGATAATACCGGGTTATTTGAAGTACTTACGGTGGATAATCAAGTAGAATCTGCAAATGATGAGGAACGAAGTTTATTTCGTCGAGTAAAAAAGGCAACTAGTTTTTGTACTTTCTTCTTATTTCTCTGTCAATTACTAATCAAATTACGTAATTTAGGTTGAACTCTCTTCCCGTTTAAGCGTATGGGGTTATTAGTTTCTCCCTAAAAAGTTTTTGTGAAAGTGTAATTTTACAGTGAATACTGAAAAACATAACATTTCTCAAATTTTAATCGCTTAGTGGTGTTTTGCGCAAAGAACAGGTTTTTCAAAGTGCAGTATGTGTTTTCTAGTCTCCATTTATGTCCCTGGGGCTACTTGTATGAAAGGATGAGGTTAGTTCAACAATTTTTCTTTTTTCACGATTTCATCAAATTTCTGTGGATGTTGTTTTGTGTCCAAACACACAAAAGATCATAGCCTTCATGGCGAGTTGGGAATTTTTTTCCCACCTCACCATGAAGGTTTGCCGTGACCTAGAACGTGGAAGTGGACCAAAATTACACCCACAAATACGCCGGGCACGCGTTTTCACGTTGTTTTACGTCGGTTCCGGAGATCTTGGTCTTCGATTTTAGCCCAAAAAATGGGGTACAGAACAGTATTTTGTTAATATCTGCTAAAGTACTGGACCAAATTAAACGGGAGTGGTCGCATTTTGTTAGCACTGAACCCTTTTTGGTTGCAGTGTTTAGTTAGTTTCCCAAATCGGCTTAATCAAAAATTTATCAATGTTCAAATTTGAAATAGTTCGAATTTTCGGGCTATTGTGGGTGACCCAAATTTCGGTACGACAAAACACGAGATTTACCCAACAAGTGTTAGTGTTTTAGAATCCCCAGTTAGTGGGGAGTCTCGCCATATATATTTTGTATTTAGTTTTACGTAGTCCAGGTGGTCAATTTTAGCGAAACCTGTCCCGTACTTGTCCTATTTGGTCATTTGGTACGGTACCTTTATGTTGGAATATTTCCTCGTAGAGTTAACAGATTTTTGATCTGTTTGTTGATTCGAACTCAGCATGAGCCGTACTTGAATCCCTGTAAATGGCGTTTTGTTTTTTTCAGCCGTTTTCGAGAAATTGGCCAGAACACATACCTCCATTTAACCTATTCGTGTCAGGTACATTTCGGGTACGTACATGTTAGACCAACAACAAAAAAGACGAATTTATCCCCGGGAATTGGTTCTTTAGACTCCCCTGATATTGAGGATTCTCCTCATATATGTTTCGTAGGGCGTTTTCCGTAGTTCAGAAGATCAATTTTAGCTCTGAATGTGGCGTATCTCTCTTCTGGGGTCAGTTGGTACGGTACCTTATTTTTGCTATAACTCCTCGCAGAATGCACCGATTGGGCTCATTTTTTAATATGATGCGTATCTCAAGCCGTGCTACAACCTGTTCTAAGAAAGTTTATTTTTGTTAAGCCGTTTTAGAGAAATCCGCCAGTAAACTTGCCGTCGTTTTAGCCCCAGAAGAGGTTGACACCAGCGGGTGACCGTTGACACCGTTGACACCTTGAAGCTTTGAACTGTGTTTTAAAAAATTAGTGTTCTGAATAGCCCGTCTAATGTAGATTTTGAATATGTATACTTTATGTAGCGTTTTCTCAGGTTTAAATGTTCAATTTTAGCTCTGAAGTCAGGTCACCTCGCTTTTTTGGTCATTTGGTACCGTACCTTATAATTGCTATAACTCCTCGAAGAATGCACCGATTGGGCTCATTTTTTAATATGATGCGTATCTCAAGCAGTGCTACAAATTGTGTTAGGGGGGTTTATTTTTCTTTACCCCTTTTAGAGAAATTGGCCAGTAAATTTGCCCTCGGTTTTAGCACCAGAAGCGGTTGACACTATCGGATTGACAGACAGTAAAGACAGTTTCTTCTTTCAGATCGTTGTTTGATTAAACCGTGTTCATAAACGACCTTGAGATTGTGCCTGGATTGCTTGCCGTAAGTTTCTTGTTGAAGTATAGAGTTATAGAGTCGTAAATTAGAGATCGAGTACATGAGTCCTTGAAAAAATGGTCATAGTATCTGAATGCTCATCGGCTTTGATTTCCTAAGTACTTGAAGGAAACCAGTTATGGTATATATAGTTTTAAAGCCCGTTTTAGGCGCAATCTAATGATTTATCTACACATTAGCGTTTCATGCATTTCGCGATTTGTAAAGTTACTCTTTTCACAAAAATTTTCGAAAAATTTTTCAATGAGATCCTTTTTTGAAGAACTGTTTGCGCGATATCACTGATTTATCTCAAACATTTTGGCTTTCCAGGAAAACAAATGGCCTTTAGAAAATATTTGCTAACCGCCAGTTTCCTCCAAATGTCAAATTTTTGCACCGAAACTCAGTTTCACTTGATAAATTGCCTATTTTTAGAAAAAAATTATTTGCAAAAAACATAAAAAAAAATCCCCAGTGGGCCATTTGGCCCACTGGGGATTTTTTTTGACCCCTCATCCCAAACCTCTTTTGCGTGCGTCATTATGCGCTAATAAAAAATTCCAGGCTTTTTGCGGAAAAACATTGCTTTAGGGAGAAAAAATACCTGGAGAAACGAATTTCAAGGGTTCTATGTATTCTGTCATCCTGTGGTGTATAAATAGGCGTCCAATGAGTTAAAAATTATATTTTTGAACTTCTTTATTGTGGGAGATTATATTAAAACAATAAATTTGCACTTTCTTTCTCTAAACTTTTGCTCTAGGATGCAAAAATACCTGGAGAAACGAAATATTTTCAAGTTTTCTATCTATTCTGTCATCCTGAGGGATATTTTTGACCAATTTTAAGATCAATATTATTGCAGTATATAAATTTTTGAAGTTTTTTTGTATTGAAAACTGGGCGAAGACAGGCATTTTTTGGCCGCTTTGACCATGAAACGCCTCTTTGAACGCTTATGTCCAAAAAAGACAAGATGCCACTAGTGATTGTTTTTTTGAAAAGGTAACAAATACTGTTTTACATTGCTTCATCTATAGCTCATTTTAAAGCTCTTAAAGTAGGATTTGCAGCCATTTTTTTTTACTTTTATGAATAAAAGCTTCATAGGTACCTAAATTGGCATCAAACATAAAAGAAAAATCGAGTCGTTTATAACTTGGTAAATATTGGCTAAGTGCAGCCATTTTTTAGAATAGTACAATAGCCCTGTTTAAAGTTTCGAAAAGATCTTGTATACAAAATTGCGCGATGATAATATAACATGAATTTTTGGACCGCTTTGACCATGAAACGACTCTTTGAACGCTTAGGCCCGAAAATAGACAAGATGCGAATTTTGTTTGTTTTACTCAAAAGATAACAAATATTAGTTCAATTTGCTTTCTTTGTAGCTCATTTTAATGCATTTTAGATAGGCTTTGCAGTCGTATGTATTATTCTTTGTAGACGATTGCTTCAAGGGTACCTAAAGTGGCTCCAAAGATAAAAGAAAAATCGAAGCTATTATGACTTGCTAAATAGTGGCTGAGTCCGCCCACTTTTGAGAATGGTACAACAGCCCTATATAAAGTTTTGAAAAGCTCTTGTGTAGATAATTGCGCGAGGAAACAGAAACGGGCACTTTTTGACCGTTTAGGTGCGTTTATGTCTCCTAGAAGCACTGGTCAGCGAGTTGAAATTTCGATTTGTATATGATGTAAAATTTCTCAACGAATATTCACTCAAGTGTATTGATATATAGTTCACTTTGAGGAAAAGAATCCCTTTGTTGAAGCCATTTGCTAATTGGGATTGTAAGAGGGCTGTAACTATCACTTTTTCTCAAAATCGTCATTTTTCGTGCTGATTTCTAAAAATTTTTGTAAAAAGTAAAGATATTGGATGTTTAATGAATAACTAATCAAATGAAACACATATCGTTACAAAGCTCCTACATTGTAGTTGGCGTGGATATGTTTTTTTGTGTCCAAATTTTGCCTAGAAGATCTCAAGTACAGGATTGATTAGAGAAAAGCAAATTGAAATATTTTTGATTTATAAATTTGCAGTAAATCTGAATACTTATATAAAAGCAGAACCAATGGTTCATGTTTTTTTTTCAATGCCATTTGCAGACAAATCTGCTAAGATTATAAAAATTGCGCTTCTGGACCATTTAGGTACGTTTAGATTACCTAGAGTATTTTTATTAAAGCGGATTGGAACTGGAATAATTTTCCATACCCAAATTCAGAAAAACTGCGCTGATGCAATCAATAGCTCTAAATATCACCAAAAACGTTTTTTTACAGATTTTTTCTACTTTAGCCTCATCCTGGTATAAATAAATACCTGATCGCTGCAAAAAACGAGGCTTAGAACGAATTAAGTCAGTGTCAGTGATCATTCAAAAACGAAAAAATATAGGACTTCCTTGCAGAAAAATTGTTTCAATTTGCCCCCCTTCTAGAACTTGTAGATCTCTTTTTTTAAGGAGAG
>NC_134479.1:32406725-32449725 GCF_964194025.1 Convolutriloba macropyga | reverse complement strand
TGTGAATCAGTAAACTAATCCAAATTACACCCCTGTTGTCCTTGTTTAGTGTCGCCAATTTTTTTTATCTTTGAATGTCTTTGCATCAATGCGATCGATACTAACCCTGTCTCCAGTTAACTCGGGTATGTAGAAGGCTGGTTCTGCGGCTACTGTTTTGTCTTCATTAATTTGTTCCAATGAGGTGCTTGATTCTTCTTTTTGGATGACATGTCTTACGCGTCTCGTTTGGGGGTGTTGAATAGTTCTTGCTGGTCTTGGTCATCTTGGTGGGATAGGTAGTCAGGTGTTATGTCGAAAACCAAGTGGTCCCTGTCTGGGAAACGACGGGCTCTAATTCCCAAAACACTGGACTGAATATAGGCGGTTTGATTGTTGGCTGCGCCATGTTACGCTCCAGCCTAGCTGAAAAACTAAATCTCGATAGGAACAAATTTTCTGGTTGTACTTTGTTTAGATTTCACTTCTTTTTCACATTTCGATCTGCGCTTTTTGAAGTAACCAATAACTGAACAGAAATTGTAACCAATCAATACGTGTCCACCGGTAAGATAACATGACTTTAACACATGACAAATAGCTAACACAAATGAATACGTCAGATCACCATTTTGCTACTTGATATAAAAACTATTTAAGTTATCATGTAGTTTTGTGAGCAACTATGACAGCACTTTATACTCTATGTGGCTTCTTATTGATGTAATGTTTAACAATGAACACAATAATAAAACTAATATAAAAAAACAATAATAATATAAACAACAATAAAGATAATAATAATGAAAATAAGAATGATAATAATAATGAGAATAAAAATAATCATAACAATAATATTAATAACAACAATAGTAAGAATAATAATTATTATAAAAATAAAAAAATAATATTAAAAATATTAACAATAATAATAAAAATAATGATAATAATAATGATATCTATAATAATAATAATAATAAAAATAATAATAATAATAATAATAATAATAATAAAAACAATAATAATAATAATAATAATAATAATAAAATTAATCATAATAATAATAATAATAATAATAATAATAATAATAATAATAATAATAATAATAATAATAATAATAATAATAATAATAATAATAATAATAATAATGATAATAATAATAATCATAATAATACTAATAATAATAATAATAATAATAATAATAATAATAATAATAATAATAATAATAATAATAATAATAATAATAATAATAATAATAATAATAATAATAATAATAATAATAATAATAATAATAATAATAACAATAATAATAATAATAATAATAATAATAATAATAATAATAAAAATAATAAAAGTAATAATAATAATAATAATAATAATAATAATAATAATAATAATAATAATAATAATAATAATAATAATAATAATAATAATAATAATAATGATAATAGTAAAAGTATAAATAATAGTAAAAGTAAAAATAATAATAGTAATAATAATATTAATAATAATAATAATAATAATAATATTAATAATAATAATAATAAAAATAATAATAATAATAGTATTAATAATAAAAATGATGATAATAATAATAATAATGGTAATGAAATTAACAATAAAAAAATATGAATAATAAAAATAATATTAATAATAATAATTATAATAATAATAATAATAATAATAATAATGATAATAATAATAATAATAATAATAATAATAATAAAAATGATAGTAATAATAATAAAAATAATAATAATAATAATAATAATTGTTGTGTGCACAAAGTCTCGCTGTGCATGTTGAGATGCTAGGCTTAAGGCTGTAAAAGGCTAGCGCGATAACAATTAACTTTCTATTCTTGTTCAGGTTTTCTCTAGACACCAAGTGCGCTTCTCACTTGCGCTCCGTTTGGAGCATTCGAATGAAGACTGGTACAACCAGTAACTGAAGTAACAAAGCGTGCAACGTATTTACAACTACGAACAATAATAATATAGTAACATAGTTAGTCTTTTGTACGAGTTCATATTAATACTTTAGTGCTTGGTTGCAGTGTGAGTAGGTGTCTCACCACATTCCCCCCCTCTTGGAGGATCCAGATGTGTAGTTAATGATTGGAGTTCTCGTTAGTGTCCTTGGTTGTGATGTTTTGGGTGTGTATGTTCCAATCGGGGTTTGGTACGTTGGGGGTCCAGTCCATGGAGTCTGGGTGCTGTGTGTTTCGCGTTGGGGCAGAGTTGACGGATGCGGTGTGGAATGAGTCTTGTGAGTCTGAGGATAGTATGACTATGTCTTGTCCAAAAGTGGTGTAGTTCGGGTTGATGTTTAGAGCAACTTGTGGGGGACTGTCCTCGGAGGTATCGATTAGGTCGATTATTGTGATGTTCTTGTCTTTTGGATCTTGTGTGGAGTCTTCCGTTGCGGATAGTGGGGATAGTGAGATATTTGCTATGGCTTTTTCTACATTTAGCTTCTTGACTGTGGGTTCTGCTTTAGACTTTCGGGTGTTTCGTAAAGGGGGTGATTTGGCTATTGTTGAAACTGTGCTCCGTTTGGGTGTGAGCATGAAGTCTGCTGCCGATGACGACGTGGCTATTATGAATGGTTTTGTGTGCCCTGGGGATCGTTCCTTGAACACGCGGGTCGTGTGTTTTTTGCTAAGTTCGCTGAAGTTGACTTGGTTTTGGCTTAGTTGGTAGGCGTAGCTTTGCTTCAGTGCTGCAATTTTAGCTTTTGTCAATTTTGTGTTGGCTGTTCTCCTGGCTGCTGAAACAGTTGCCTTTTTCCGTATGCAGGGTTGTTTACCCTTTTGTGCTTTCCCTGGGGATTTCTTGTTGAACTTTTTCTTTCCTCCTGTTGTTCTTGTGAGTATCGGGGATACCTTAAATGAGGGTCCTGGTATAGAGTGTTGTGGATGCGTGTCGTCGATGGGTGTGGACGTTTCGAGTTGTTGTGTCTTTGTTGTTGAACTTGTCTCTTCGTTGTTGGCCTTTCGCTTGTGGTGTTGTACCACGTTGGGAGGTGTGGGTTGCCTTGTGTTTATGGGGTTTTCGCCCATCTGGGGTGTCCTCAGCCGCTGTGCTTTCTCCGCTGAACAGAATTTTTCTATTTTACGTTTGTTTCGGTTATATTCCCCAATTGTTTTGCAAGCAACGAAATTTATGAGGCGTAGTTTTGGTTCTTGTGGGGCGGGGCGCGTTTCTGAAGATATTGCTATGTCATTGTTACGTATCACGGTATTTTTGCGATTGTGAGTGTCTATAGTAATGGTATGAGGGGTGTAATCGACTATTGTGCCGTCTGGTATTATGGACCAGAGGGGTTTTAGCATGCCTCGTGGTTCTGGGTTTTTTCTTCTTATAGTTTTTCGTGCTAGGTTTCGACGTGTTTGGTCAATAATTGTGGTCTTATCTCCTATTTGGAATTTAAATTTAGACGGAATTATTGTACCCTTTTGGGGGGGCAACAGTGGTGCGTTGTCTGATTCCGAGGTGTCCGACGATTGGGATGCTTCCGATTGGGCTTCCTGGGAATTCGGCTCGTCCTGTCGGTACTGTATGTCCAGATTAATTTCTGAGTTGGTGTCCCTGTCCCAGATCGCGGCCGGCGTCAGGCTTGGGTTCTGGAGTAGTCGTTTGTCTAAGTAAAATGATTTTATGTTGTTGTATGATAGGTTTTTTGTGTTGGGTTTTGTAAGGATGTTAGATAATTCTGTATTTTTCGGTCTACCAAAGTGTGCCTGGAAAGGGGCAATTTTAGTGATTCTGTTTGGTATAAGCCTAATGGATTCAATTATTTCTGTTATTTTTTCTGCTATGGTTGTGTTATCCCATATGGGGTCAATGTTCATTGTTGCTAGTCTTCGCTTTAATGTTTGTATCAAACGTTCTACCATTCCTGAAGCGCGGTGGTCGTGCGTAGGGGAAAATATTAGTTTTATGTTTTTGTCTTTGCAGTAAATTTCGAATGCTCTCAATTTGAATGCTTGCGCTTGATCGCAACGGATGCTTCGAGGGATTCCATGGAACTTACAGTATTGGTTTAGAAATTCTATTGCCGTTTGTGTGTCGCAACTTGTGTGGACTAGTGCGGATGGGTAGCGTGAAAATCGGTCTACCGCGGCTAGTATGTAATGTTCATTGTTATTGTTTTTTTTGTCTATGATGGGCCCGGCAAAGTCTAATTGTAGCTCTTCGTTGGGTTCGCTTAACTTAGGTAGTGTTCCTAATTTTGATTTACTGATTATGGGTTTTAGGTTCTTACCTTGGTCTAAACATTGCTTGCAGTTTTCTGCCCTGAGGGCTATTGTCCTGTGTATCTGGGGAAACCAGATCAGATTCGCTAATCTAATCATTCCCACTTGGCCCGGGTGGGTTCTGTGTACCGCGTTTATGATCAAATTTTGTAGTTGGTGTGGAATAACTAGCTTGCCGTCGTACAACAGGCATCCCGATCTGGCTACGGCTAAGTCGTTTCTTAGATTGTAGTAATATCTGGAGACTTGTTTTAGTTGGTCCCAATTGTGGTTCTTTATCAACCGAATAATGTTTTGGAGGTTCTTATCTTTGAGGGTAGCCTCGGCTAAGAATTCCTCGCCGAATACACGGGAGAGATTTAGTCTGTAGTTTGGGGCTGTTTCGTTCTCGAACTCGAATAGGGGTGCATGTTTATTTTCATCAATTGGTTCTCGACCTTGTCCTAGGTTTGAAGTTGGGGGTGTATTGTCCGTTTGGGTTGCCACTGAGATTGGGCTATTTTGAGTTGGGGTATTTTGAGTTGGGGGGTTTTCAGGTTGTTTGTGCGACATTGTTGTTGTAATTTTTCTTCTGGCTCGTTTTGTAATTTGTCTGTCGAATGTATTTAAATTCGGTCTGTTTCTAGTAACTACGTTAATTTTTGGACAGTATTGTAAGTGGTAATTGTTGAGAGTGGAGGGTAAAGGGGTTTTCTGTACGTTTGGGATCTTAGGAAAATTTGTGTTGGAATAAATTGTGATGTTTTTTGGATCTTGAATGTTTTTGTTTTTAGAATTATAAAGTTTTGATGTGAGATTTGAATTAGAGTTAACAAGCGAGAAAGAGCGTGACTGTTTATGGCAAGAGGAATGGCAAAAAGCGTTCGCTGTATTTTGCTTGCGCTGAGCGATGTTGTTTGCGTCATGTGATTTGTGTGTTAATCCGAATGGAGCGATCTGATTGGTTGAAATCTTGTGTTTACGTTCTTCGTTAAGCAGTGTGAAAGTAAATTCTCTGATTCTGTTTATTACGAAGAGTTCATCCTCTGGGCTTATTGGGGGGGGGTTTGGTGTGGGTTTCTGCTTAAGTAGTCCGTAAAGCCCATATCTTTCCCAGGTATATGTTGGATTGAAAATGTGTACGGGAGTAATTTGTCTACCCAGCGTATCAGTCGACTTTGTCGTGATTTGTTCGCCCGATTGGGTTTGAGTGCGGAAAGTAGGGCTGTGTGGTCTGTGATTAATTCAAATTTTGAACCTAGCAAGTAATATTTGAAATGGTTTCTTGCCCATACTACTGATAGTAGTTCTAGTTCGTTTGTACTATATTTCATTTCTGCTTCGTTTAAGAAGCGGCTGGCGTATGCTATGGGGAACCACCCCTCTGGGTATTGCTGTTCTAATACTGCTCCAAGTCCCGTATGGCTTGCGTCACATTTCAGACGTGCTTTACGATGTTTGTCGAAGTGTTTTTTCTCTGTAATTTTTGAGATTTCTGCCTTTATTTTGTCTAATGCTGTTGTATGTGTTTCTTCCCAACGTATTTTGTTGTTTGTTATGTTTTCTTTTTTTAGGAGTGGTCTTATGGGGTTAAGTAGGTTGGCTAAGTTGGGGATAAATTTAATGAGTTGGTGAATTGAGCCCATAAGGGAACGAAGTTGTTTTAGTGTTTTAGGCGGTTTTAGGTTCATTATGGAGTCTGTCTTTTTTACTGTGGGGGAGGTTCCCGATTGGGTGATTTTATAGCCTAGCCATGTTATTGAAGATTTGGAGAATCCGCATTTTTCTAATTTGATGGCTAGATTTTCTTTGTCTAGTCTGGATAAGACCTTATATATGTCTTGTTCATGGTCAAGTGTGGATTCTTTTGTTATGATTAGTATGTCGTCTAAAAAGTTGAATTTGTTGTTGATGTTTTCGAGAGTTTTGTCCAATGTTTTTTGGAATGTGGCAGGCATATCACTTAGACCGTAGAATCCATTTACGAATTGATATGTGCCGGTTGATTTGCCCCCTAGGATATTGAAGTTACAGTGTTTTCTAATTTCGGGATGTAGTGGGATTTGGCTGTATGCATATTTTAAATCGACTTTCGAAAATAGGAAATTGCCTTGTTTATTCTTGTTGTCTGAGATATATTTGGCGACTGAGTCCATAAGGTTGTCGATGGATTGCATTTGATATTTATTTTTGTCGATTGCATCGTTCAGTAGCTTTGAGTCTAGTGCTAGTTTGATGGATTGGTCATGTTTGACTGTTATTACTACGGGGCTTATAAAGACCTGGTCGGAGCACTTTTCTAGTTTTATTATTTGTTTTGTGTTAAGTAGGTGTTGTATTTCCTTATCTACTTTTTCCGTTAAGTGGAGCGGGACTCTTCGACCTTTGTGTTGGTACGGTGAAATGTCTTGTTTTAGCGTTGATTTGGCAATGTGGTTTTTGGATTTTCCCAGCCGAGAGCATAGGTGAGGAAATTTCTTTATGATTTTTATTTCTAATCTATCGTCCGAATTTATGTTGTTAATGTTTGTACCTTTATTTTGTGAGAGGGCGAATCCAAGTTTCCCCAATATGTCTCTTCCCATCAGGTTCACGGTGTTTGCGTTGACCACCAGGATTTCGTTGTTTGTTGCTTCTCGGAGTCCCGATCGGAGATTCATTTGTATGATCCCCGTTATAGGGATCTCTATGTTGTTGAAGCATCTATACTGGGTCTGGCTGTTGGTTGGTTCCTTCCATTTGGCTGTTTTGCACCTTTTAATTATCCTGTCTGCTTCCGTTTTACAGATGAAGCTTCGGGGGCTACCTGTGTCCGCGAGCCAGTTTGTCTCGAAAGTGTCTGTGGATGTTTTGATCCAGATTTCATCTGAGATGTTTGGGGATAGTTTTTGTGGGTGTACGTTGACGAAGTTCTTTGGGTGTACAAGGTTTACTGTGTTCCAGCTGTCGAATACTTCCTGGATGTAGAATGTGTTCTCGAGATCTAATGTTTCGTCTGTCACTTCCGTTCGAGTGTCCTGGAGTTGTTGTTCTTCTTCTTGTTGTTCCCGTGTGGGTCTGATGTTCCTGACTCGTCTAGTTTGTGGAAATGTTTGCTGGGGTGGGGTTGTTTGTGGCTTTATTTGTTGTGTCTGCCACATCATTTTTGCTGATTTGCATACTCTACTGTAGTGTCCTATTTTTTTACATAGGTTACACTGGACTCTTTTTGCGGGGCACACTTGCAGGTGCTCGATTGAGAATTGTAGTCCGCAGCGTCGGCAGGGATTTGGATTGGTAGTTGGTCTTTGGGTCTGTGGGTTCCGTGTGGGTGGTCGTGGTCTTGGGATAACTGCATTGTTCCTTGGGGTGAATGTAATGTTGGATATTTGTTCCGATGTGTGTGGGTTGTATCGACTGAGTTGAGAATTTATTGCTTTTTGATTCTCTTGGCCTCTTTCGCGGTTGAGTGCGAATTGAAGGCCTTGCTGCGCTGTTCGGGTTTCCATCAGGAGTTCTCTCTGGATGTCGGGGTTGGTCATAAAGGCTATAAATATGTCCTTTATAAGGTCCTCTTCGGCAGATCCTAGGCGGCATTTTGCGCCTAGGGCTTTTAGTCGACAATGGAAGCTTTCGAGCTTTTCGTTGGGTTTCTGTTTGCAAGTAAAAAGGAGGAAACGGTCGTATGTTATGTTGCGTGCTTGTGTGAACGTTAGGGAGAGTTCGTGTGCCAGTTCGAAGACTGTTATTCGTTCAATGTTTGAGTGGGGGAATCTTTGTTGATATATCCGTTGGGCTTCTGTTCCTAGGCTTAGGTATATTAAGCTGCGCACTTTCAGGTCGGCTTCGTCCCAAGGTATTCCATCGACTGTAGGGCCTCTGAATGCGATCTGTTTGCAATCGTTGTCCCAATCTACCTTGCGCTTGTTATTTCGGAGGTCTCTTTCTCTGTGTTGTGCCTGTGTTTCATTTTCAGTTGGGGGCTCGTAAGTTGGTTCTATGGGGTAAGTCAAGTCTTTTGTGTCTGGTTTGTGTTTCAGTAGTGAGTCCACGTTTATGGAGTTTTTGGCCATTATTGCCAGTTTTAGTGTAGCTGCCCATATGGGCCATTCCACTGGGGGTTCGATTCCTGTTTCCCAGAAAAGTGGGATACCCACTGGGGATCGTGCTATTGTTACAGCAGCTGCTGACTGCGCCATGTTGTAAGCACAAAGTCTCGCTGTGCAGATTGTTGAGATGCTAGGCTTAAGGCTGTAAAAGGCTAGCGCGATAAGAATTAACTTTCTATTCTTGTTCAGGTTTTCTCTAGACACCAAGTGCGCTTCTCACTTGCGCTCCGTTTGGAGCATTCGAATGAAGACTGGTACAACCAGTAACTGAAGTAACAAAGCGTGCAACGCATTTTCAACTACGAACAATAATAATATAGTAACATAGTTAGTCTTTTGTACGAGTTCATATTAATACTTTTAGTGCTTGGTTGCAGTGTGAGTAGGTGTCTCACCACAATTATTATTATTATTATTATTATTATTAATATTATTATTATTTTTATTGTTATTATTATTATTATTAATATTATTATTATTAATGTTCTTACTATTATTATAAATATTGTTAATATTTTTATTATTATTATTATTATTATTATTATTATTATTAATATTATTATAATTGTTTTTATAATTATTATTGTTATTATTTTTATTATTATTATTATTATTATTATTATTATTATTTTTATTATTATTAATATTATTATTATTATTTTTGTTACTCTTATTAGATTTAATATTATTGTTAATATTATTATTGGTATTATTATTATTATTAAGACCGTTTATTATTATTATTATTATTATTATTATTATTATTATTATTATTATTACTATTTTTATTATTATTATTATTATTATTATTATTATTATTATCATTATTATTATTTTTATTATAGTTACAATGCTATTATTAGTATTATCGTTACAATGCTATTATTAGTATTATTAGTATCATTACTATTAATATTAGTATTTTTATTTATATTATTCTTATTATTATTATTATTATTATTATTATTATTATTATTTTTATTTTTATTTTTGAAATTATTATTGTTATTATTATTATGTTGATTACTACTAATATTCTTATTGTTATGATTATTAGAAATATTATTATTGCTATTACTATTATTATTATTATTATTATTATTATTATTATTATTATTATTATTATTATTATTATTATTATTATTTTTATTATTATTATTATTATTATTATTATTAGTATTCTTATTAGTATTTTTTTATTATTCTAATTTTTATTATATTATTAATATCATAATTATTACTATCATAATTTTTATTAATACTACTAATATTATTTTTATAACTATTATTCTTCTTATTATTATTATTATTATTATTATTATTATTATTATTATTATTATTATTCTTATTATTATTATTATTCTTATTATTATTATTATTATTATTATTATTATTATTATTATTATTATTATTATTATTATTATTATTATTATTATTATTATTATTATTATTATTGTTATTATCATTACTATTATTATTATTATTATTATTATTATTATTATTATTATTATTATTATTATTATTATTATTATTAATGTTCTTACTCTTATTATAAATATTGTTATAATTATTATCTTTATTATTATTATTAATATTATTATTATTAATACTATTATTATTATTTTTATTATCATCAGTATTGTTATTATTATTTTTGTTACTATTATTAGATTTGTTATTATTGTTAATATTATTATTATTATTATTATTATTAATATTATTATTATTTTTATTGTTATTATTATTATTATTAATATTATTATTATTAATGTTCTTACTATTATTATAAATATTGTTAATATTTTTATTATTATTATTATTATTATTATTAATATTATTATAATTGTTTTTATAATTATTATTGTTATTATTATTATTATTATCATTATTATTATTATTATTATTATTATTATTATTATTATTATTTTTATTATTATTAATATTATTATTATAATTTCTGTTACTATTATTAGATTTATTATTATTGTTAATATTATTATTGGTATTATTATTATTATTAAGACCGTTTATTATTATTATTATTTTTATTATTATTATTATTTTTATTATTATCATTATTATTATTATTATTATTATTATTATTATCATTATTATTATTTTTATTATCGTTACAATGCTATTATTAGTATTATCGTTACAATGCTATTATTAGTATTATTAGTATCATTACTATTAATATTAGTATTTTTATTTATATTATTTTTATTATTATTATTATTATTATTATTATTATTATTATTATTTTTATTTTTATTTTTGAAATTATTATTGTTATTATTATTATGTTGATTACTACTAATATTCTTATTGTTATGATTATTAGAAATATTATTATTGCTATTACTATTATTATTATTATTATTATTATTATTATTATTATTATTATTATTATTATTATTATTTTTATTATTATTATTATTATTATTAGTATTCTTATTAGTATTTTTTTTTATTATTCTAATTTTTATTATATTATTAATATCATAATTATTACTATCATAATTATTATTAATACTACTAATATTATGTTTATAACTATTATTCTTCTTATTATTATTATTATTAATATTATTATTATTATTATTATTATTCTTATTTTTATTATTATTATTATTATTATTATTATTATTAGTTTTATTATTATTATTATTATTATTATTCTTATTATTATTATTATTATTATTATTATTATTATTATTATTATTATTATTATTATTATTATTATTATTATTATTATTATTATTATTGTTATTATCATTACTATTATTATTATTATTATTATTATTATTATTATTATTATTATTATTATTATTATTAATGTTCTTACTCTTATTATAAATATTGTTATAATTATTATCTTTATTATTATTATTAATATTATTATTATTAATACTATTATTATTATTTTTATTATCATCAGTATTGTTATTATTATTTTTGTTACTATTATTAGATTTGTTATTATTGTTAATATTATTATTGGTATTATTCTTAATATTTGAGACCGTTTATTATTATTATTATTATTATTATTATTATTATTATTATTATTATTATTATTATTATTATTATTTTTACTATTTTTATTATCGTTACAATGTTATTATTAGTATCATTACTATTATTATTATTATTATTATTATTATTATTATTATTATTATTATTATTATTATTATTATTATTATTATTATTAATATTATTATCATTTTTATTAATATTTTTATAATTATTATTATTATTATTATTATTATTATTATTTTTATTTTTGAAATTATTATTGTTATTATTATTATGTTTATTACTACTATTATTCTTATTGTTATGATTATTAGAAATATTAATATTGTTATCACTAAAATTTTTATTATTAATATTATTATATTATTCTTATTATTATTTTTATTATTATTCTAATTATTATTTTTATTATTAATATCATAATTATTACTATCATAAAAATTATTAATACTACTAATATTATTTTTATAATTATTATTAGTATTGTTATTTTTTATTATTATTATTATTATTATTATTATTATTATTATTACTATTATTATTATCATTATTATTAATATTATTATTATTATTATTATTATTATTATTTTTATTATTATTATTATTATTATTATTATTCTTATTATTATTATTATTGTTATTAATATTATTATTGTTATTACATTCATTATTATGATTATTTTTAAAAATAGTATTAGTAGTAGTTGTTTCCTTGTTATTATTCTTTTTAATATTATTATTATTATTAATCTTATTACATTAGAAGTTTTTATTCTTGCTATGATTTTTATTGGTATAATTATTATTACTATTATTATTATTATCATTGTTGTTATTATTATTTTTTATTATTCTTCTTCTTATTATTATTATTATTATTATTATTATTATTAATTTCATTATTTTTCTTATTATTATTTTTATTATTATTATTACTATTACTATTACTATTATTATTATTATTATTATTATTATTATTATTATTATTATTATTAATATTATTATTATTATTATTATTATTATTATTATTATTATTATTATCATTATTATTATTATTATTATTATTATTATTATTGTTATTATTAATGTTATTATTATATTATTAATATTAATATTATTATTAATATTGTTGCTTTTATTATTATTATTGTTTTTATTAATATTTTTATTATTATTATTTTATTGTTTTTTACAGAGTAGCTGATTGTTATGAAGTTTTTTTGATGCATACAAAAGCAAAGAAGTTGATAGAAAACTCCAGGAAAGAAAGAAATTTTACCTGATAATCGAATATTTTGCTCATGAAAACAATAATTTTTTTTACAAAACTTTCTAAAAGGGCGAAGGTGAAAAGAACTGCCGGTTTAATTATTTAATATCGTTTTTTACAGCAGTTTTAAAAGCGATAGCAGGACTTTTTTCCTTATCATATCTTATTCTGCAGGAAAAACATAATATCATATGATATAACTTAAATTTTTTTGCTCATTTTTTTCTTGCAGAATAAGATATGATATAGAAAACCGTCCTGCTGGGAATTGAAAGCGGTTAAAACATTATTTGCGATTGCAAAAATAGGATGCGTTTTAAAGAATATACCCAAGAAATCTGCATTAGGACGCAGAGGTATACCCAAATCGTCACGGACAGATATGCCCGATGCGTGTATCTCGTGTTCGTTTTTACTATGTTAGTACATTGAAAGTGGAAAAATTTTGCGGAAAATAGCTACTTTAGCAAAAACCGGCAAAATGGATTTATATATCGGTTTTTCGCAAGCAATTTAGCTCGATTTCGCATGTAATCCGCAATTAAGCCTATTTTAATTACTACTTATTTATTTAAGCCTAACTTATTACTACTAGTAGTATTTTATTACTAATTTATTACTACTTTTAGTACTTTTTTACTACTTATTACTACTTATTAGTACTATTTATTGCTACTTATTGAAATCGGCCTGTCCCACATTGATATACAAAGCCTTTGATGTGCAAGGGCTTTTTCGGAAAAAAAATCAGTTTTTGTGGTTGCATGTATTTAAAGCACTTTAAAGCTTTGAAAGCTTCAATTAAATCTTCATTAAAGTTCTTATTGCCTGCTTAAAATGCGCGCGAATAATAGTTACCTAAATTGAGCGGAAATGTGCTACAAGATTTGTAAACTACTTTTCGCACCAAATTTTTGTTTATTTCGCAAAACTGGCGGAACCCCTTTCGCGAAAAGTAAAATACAAAGGATGTCTCCTAATTTCGTTCATTGCATGGATCTAATTTTTGAGCCAATTTTACTAAGGCGGAAATTTGGGGTATACCTCTGCGTCGTAATGTGAGATCTACAATAACAAACATTTTTCCTCTCAGGAGTTGTAGAAAATCTGTTCAACAGAAGTTCTCTTATTAGTCGAAAGAAAAATTGTAATGTTAAGGATCAAAAGCAACTAGATGCAGAATAAAAGTAGACCCCGGGGTCAGTATAATTACCTGTGCTGCCTACACTTTTTCCCGAAAGTTTCCAGTCCATTTGAGACCCAGAAGACTAGAGATTCAATATTTGGCAAGTTGCTTGAGTTGAAACTGATGCTGCTTGCATCTACGCCCCACCAACACATAAAAACCGCTAAAAGAACTGTACATTATTATTTGATTTGTTTTTTTAACTATAGACCTTTATCAATTTGCTTTGCCTAGGACTAATAATATTAATCGTTTCAAATCTCAAAATAAACAAGTACTTTTTGCGAGTGTTAAAAAGTTCAGGAAAACTACTGCGGAGATTAAATAGACGTCAAAACAAATGGGCGACGCTGTGTTTTTGGTTTCAACTGGACAAACATCGAAATCTCTATCACTGTAACCCGGGTCGAATTGTCAACGATAAAAATCGGTAAAAAAGAGTCGCGGTGAATACGGTGAAAAGATGTGAGAATTGCGATTTTTAGCGTTGAATGCGGCGAATGCGGTGGAAATAAAAAATTCGCCGCTAAGTCTTGCAAATTTTACAAATATTCATTGCTAAGTATACCAAAAATCTCTATCGCAGAATTTAGTGTAAAAGAGATGTAAGAATAGCGGTGAGTGCGTTGAGAGCGGTGAAAAAAATGACCGCTAAAAACTCAAAGCACACAAAGTTTCACCGCTAAATGTGCTCAAGTTTCTATCGAGGCGAATTTAAATGAAACTATGTAGTAATTGAAGAGAATGCGTTGATAGCGTTAAAAGATTTTCACCACTTTTACAACAAACCTCACTGAAATGCGCATATGGCAGTAGTAGAAGCAAAGGTCATTTAAAAATTGGTTTTCCGTTCATAATTCTCAAAAAAAGGTATTTCGTTACAGCCTCTGCGATGAGATACGTCAGAGATGCGTTACAGCCTAATGAGATCAAAAATAAAATAATCAACCTCAACAAAATTCGATGCAGCTTCTGTGAAAAAATGAGATTTTCATTCATTTTCAGTAGCAGAAAAGCGAATAAAGTTTTGGGAAAAAAATGGATTTATTCGGAACAAGAAGCCGACATAATTACCATATCAATTCAAACTGATTGTCAGGGATCCTCTATGTATGGTAAGTCTGTAACATCGAATTTAATTGGAATAGTTTTTCTGGAAAATGTGTATTTTCATCGTTGAAAGTGGTGAGAAAATATTCACCCCCAAAAAATGCACATGTTACATAATGTTACCGCTAAAAATCGCTCTAAACTTTTTTGCGGTAAGTTTTTGTAAGATTTTTGGTTTTTATTGGTGAAATTTTTAGTTTCACCGCTTCCCAATCGTAACAGTGATTTTTCCTTTTTATCGCTTAAACGGTGAAATCAAAAATTCACCGCTAAAAACATTAAATATGACCAAAACTTCTAAACATTTGTTTTCCATATCGTGTATTGAATCTGATTTATTTTCAGGTGCACTATTGTAGAATTGTGACAGATGCGGCAAAGGGAACAAGAAGTTGTTGACATACAGGAGCTGAGAGGTTCGAAACCGTGTACGGCAGTTTCCTTTTTCAATGGGTTTGATCAAGGGATACCTCCATTGATAAAACCCAAAAATAGAAAATTCACCGCTGAAAATAGCAAATTCTTACAAAAATTCAACGCTAAAAACGCTAATCTTACAAAATTTTGCAGCATTCACCACTTTTATGGGCCCTTTGCGGTGATAAAGTTTTTTTAAACCCTGTTCACCGCAATTCCTGCATTTTCTTTAGGACACAACCTCAACCCTGGAGATCATCGCTAACCGACCCCACATTAGTGGGAGGGTGGAAATAAATACTCATATGGGGTTTTTTCGTACAGTCAATTTTCTTCGATCGCCATGTTCACAGTAGATAGTTATATATGGTATCATTGAAAAGCCCGCCCTGCGTAGAATATACTATTAAAGATTTTCTCTAAATTTTGTTTTTCCGGGGAGATATCGGGTATTGAAGTTTTGTGAGGAATAGACCGATTTCCGTTGTTTTTGTGCACATTTGCCGTAATTTCACCTCAATTCTGGTTAACTCTGATCGAAATTGTTGAAAAGACTAATGTGATTCGTTATAGCTCTAAAGTTAGGGGAGGGTGGCTGAGTATCTTGATCCGAGTTTTTTTGCTATCTTTCAGGTTTTCCCATCAAAAGCGTTGCCTGATATGCTTTTATACCCCCCTTTGTTTATGTTTGTCAGTAGTAGAGACCTGAAAACTGCTGTAATCAATTCATTCAGCTTTTGAAAAAAAAGCTAAATTTTGTGCATCTTTCTATAGGGGTCTTTTTGAATTAAAATTTTGGCCGGTTGTCGCTAATTTAACTTGATATGTATCCAAAACGCATCATTTAATTTTAATATATGGAAAGATATAATTTGCCTAACTTTTTAATTTGCAATTTTTGGAACAAATAAGTGACTATAGGGACGTGCAGCTGTATCACTGCCAGTTTTGTTCTCTTCGTGGACTCTTATAATAAAAAGACATCCCAATTTTTTTGGGAATCGATCTTTTCTGTCGAAATATAATGGCAAATTTTTCAATGATAATTTGTGACAAAATTTATAATTGAATCAAGAATCAATTGAATTAAAGCAAGTCCCTGTACAAGAAAATGCGCTCTAACGAACATAACATATTAGCTTTTGAGAATGAGCTCAAATATATTAAGGCTACGGGAATCGATCTTTTCTGTCGAAATATAATGGCAAATTTTTCAATGATAATTTGTGACAAAATTTATAATTGAATCAAGAATCAATTGAATTAAAGCAAGTCCCTGTACAAGAAAATGCGCTCTAACGAACATAACATATTAGCTTTTGAGAATGAGCTCAAATATATTAAGGCTACGGCAGATCGTGCTAAAAAACTTGAAATGATTTCTTATGTTTTGCTTGCGCTCTCTGTTCGTTTTGCAAACCCATGATTTAGTCTCACTAATCAAAACATGCAATTGGTTTCTTTATTTGGTGCAAGCAAAAATATACCTTGATTCATATTGATATCTAATGACCCTAATTACTTTGTATTTGTTTATTTTGAGAAAAAATCATTGAACATTTGAACCATGCATTTTCATATCATACTACTGCAGACGTGTGGGTTTGTCTCAGAAATGGCAGCTCCATCTTTTCTCCTTGTGAAAAAGATAATTATTTCTACAACGGTTTGAATTTTAACTAATGATCCTCCACCTTGTTACTTTGAATTTGCAAAAAACTTTTTCATGTTAATTAGTGTCTAAAGGAAATCTCATTAAGAATCAACCCAATTGAAACAAGTCCCTGTACAAGAAAATGAGCTTCAATGAATATAACACATAAGTTTTTGAGTGTGAGCTCAAAGGTACTAAGGGTAGAGCAAACGCTTTTAAAACACTTGTATTGAATTGTTGCTTTTTGGGTTTACTTTTTGTTCGTTTTGCAAACACATGACATAAGGCCTTTAATGGGTTTTTTATTCGATACAAACAAAAATAAACCTTCCTGAATTGATATCTATTGCATCTTATTACTTTTTTTGTTTTGAGAATATATCAGTCAATCTTTGAACTGTGCGTTTTCATATCATACCACTGTCGGCCTGTGGGTGTAGTCTCAGTAATGGCAGCTCCATCTTTTTTCAATTTGAAATAAATATTTCTTTCAATGATGGTTTTAATTTTAACTAATGGTTCTCTGCATTGGTAATACGAGTTGTTAAAAAAACCTTGTGAGTTTTGCATATTTGCCCATTCTTTAGGCTCATAATTGATTGCTTGTCAAATTATTACATTAATGACAGGTCCGAATGACGTCTAAAGAATGGGAAAAGCAAAATCTTAAAGCTATTGTTAAATTTGTAGAAAGATCTCATCATCAAATTAAAAAAATTTCAAAAATTCCAGATCTTGAAAGATCTCAATGGCTTACTTTGGATGTATAAATTAACCACTTGAATATTTTCCTATTGTTTTTAAAGACTTTCAGATAAAAAATTTGCACCTTAGAATTTTTTTTTCGCCATGCAACTTAAAACTTTTTTCGACATGATTTAACTTCATTGGATTTTGTTATCGACCGGAACTACCAACCAATCAATGGAGCAAACCTTACTGTATTTGTTGGTTATATTTTTTTCACTGATGTTTTAAAGACTTGGACAATTTGTTTTCATAAAAACTATGATTTTTCTTTAATGGTCGATAAATCAAAATTGATTTCTCTTTTTCACGTACACCCTTTACAAACACCACCGATTGTTGATCAAATGAGACTAAGAAAAAATGAATCACATTCACTTGATCAAAGTTTTTAATGGTACCAAATATGTCATAGTTCCATTGGCTTCAACACTGTTTTCAGAAAATAGTCCATTGAATTTTGCGATTTGTACATCTTCATTGTTTTTTGTAGTCTTACACTTAGTCTCGTTAAGAACGAGCCCAAATGTATTCTAAAGGAAGTGCATCTCAATCAGTTGTTGTTTTTAGTTATCATGTTAATTAGTGAATGAGAAGAATTCATACTAAGATTCAATTCAATTGAAATAAGTCAGTGTACGAAAAATTAAGCTCCAATGAACATCACAATTTAGTTTTTGAGTAAGAACTGAAGTGGATTAAAGCACCGACAGAGCATTTTTAAAAAATGAGTTGAGTTCTTGTGTTTTGCTTGCAGTTTTCTTCTTGAAGACCCATGATTTAATCTCAATAATGAAACAATCCAATTAGCTTCTTTATTTGGTACAAAATAAAATAATACCGTACTTTGAACTGATATCTAATGGTTCTTATAACTTTGTAATTTTTTGTTTTGACAAAATATCAGTGAACTTTCGAACTATGCATTTTTAAATCACAGCTGTCGACATGTTAGTTAGTCTCGGTAAGAGCAGCTCCATCTTTCTTCCATGTTAAATAGAGTTTGTTTTTAATACCCTCTACTACCTTTCACTAGCTATTCATAGCCAGTGCATATATTTATAGTTTTATTTAGCGGGTGAATAATTTTTAATAATATATCAATATCCTTGTTAAAAATTTTAATATGTGCAATTTGAATTCTGATAAAAAAGGGAAAAAGTCATACATGATATCCTTTATACTTAATCTGATGCAGTAAAATTTAAAACAATGTACTAAACTTGTTTGAAGGTTAAGTTTTCAGAATTCAAACTTGTTCCATAACGTCCCGTATCATTTACTGTTCTTTCATGTACCTATCATGTGCCTCGTATCAAGAGCTATGGGAACAACTTTCGCTTCATAACTTTCAGCTGCTGCTAAGTTTCTCTTAATTTTGCCTCTCGAGTACAGTGTCTCAATTTAACATTTAATTTCCGCCGCTCGTCTCCACTCAAAGGCATCGTGAACCAGGACTGATAAGTTGAACCGTTAAGCGAATAACTGAGTTCTATTTTGCTAAGCAAACGCGCAGGGCAAAATCTCCTCTTAAAAGTAAAAGCTAACTCGAACCTCACAATAGAGTACACAAAATACAGCTCAGATTGTGTACGACAGAAGAAGTACTAATCGGCTTTGCGGGCCCCATTTTGTATGATATAGGTAACGAGTTTTAAATATTTATAGCCATTGACAGATTCAGCAAAAAACCCACGCAAAAATGTATATGTTAACTTCGACTGACAATGTACTAGAATTTCTCGTTGAATTTATATATACTCGTTCAGTACCTCAAAAAATACGCCTAGACCAAGCACATTGCTTAGTAATTAACAGTGTAAAAGTATTTGCGAAAAATTAACATCACTATTATCAAAGCCCCTCCAAATCACCATTGAAGCATAGGTCTACTATTGAATTACTGAACAGGCGGACAGATCTCTAGAAAACACTAAAACGATTATCTGCCTATGAATAAAATCCGAACAACGCTCTATTAAATTCTCCCCATTTAACATTCAATTCCATAGACCGGCGAAAACTCCTTTAAAGAACATAGCATGTAAACCCGACCATAGGGTACTTGATTGGAACATAGTTAAACGTAATTGTCTAGATCGAGAGACAATAATATCTTCAGAAATTTTGAGCGACGAGACGTGGAAAAAAACTACACTACAAGGAAGTGACGAAGAACTGAAAGCCATCATGGCGGTAAAAATACAAAGAGCAACAGCTAGAAACAAAAAAAATGGCTCTATAGTAGATGTAATTATCAAGTTTTGTTATACATCATTTATTTTGTCAGTAAATGTCGCCAAACCATCATTTTTTATAATCTCTATCTAACATCTGTCAGTAAACTTTGACTTTATCTGAAAATAGGCTCAACATTCAGTCTCTTTTTAATCTATGCAAAGATTAGCCGGTTTGCTTAAATTCTGTCTTTTAACTCTTTTCCCTATCAATATTCTGATAGTCTAACCCTGTTCGTAAGTTTACTCCCAAATCTGACGTTTATACCCAAGTTTTTGCCGCTCTTATACATGCATTCACCATTAGATGATTAGTTCATTGTTATAAAAATGTTGTGAATTGATTTGGATAATTACATCCTGGCGCCATTAATATCTTTAAACGTTTCAATTTTAGGTTTTTCTTTATCAAAACATTATCGTGTTAGTTAAACAAAAAAAAATTAGCACTGTAACGATCAGAAATTTAAATATCAGAAACTTTACCTAACACGTGAATTTAACTTTACCTGAATTTAACCTGAACTCTTAAGGTAAATTATATTAGTTAAGGTAAATTTACCTTAAAAATTAATCAAATCAAAAGTTGCGGTTACTAAAGTCGCAATATTAAACATAGCAATAATTCCGGATCGAAAAACATTTTTGAATTCATGTTTTTCTTTAAATCAGTAAAGATTACCTGAAACGAGAACAAACGAAGAATGCAACATCGCAACTCTGGTGAATTCTTTGGAGCGACAGTAGAGAAGCTATATTTTCATTTATAACTATATAGCGAAGTAGAAGAAATTGATTTATTTGATTTGCTAAACAGATATTTTGCATGGCAATTTGATATTAGATGAAAACTCGATGAAGCAAATACAATTTTGAATCCATTAGCAGAATATTTGAGCAAAATTTGCCGAAACTGGCGAATATCAACTGAAGCGCTGGAAATTTGCCAAAGTCTTTTAAGTCGATAACCAAAGCCGTCGCCTGATAATGCGATCCCGCGATTTACTCCAACTTTTAGCTCAATATTTTCGCTTACTTGATCATTCGCCTAATCCTATGCACGATCTTTCACCAAACACTAATTATAAACACAAGGACTTATTGTGTAAACATATTAAACGAAAACTTCAGACATGATAATCAGCTGTTTGTGATACACCTTGTTTCCAATGATGTATTTGAGCTTGAGCAAAATAACGATGTGAGAGTATAAAATCATCCTTAGTGATTGGTGGTGGATTGCAACTCTCGTGAACGAATATTTACACCAGATATATGAGACGTGGAAAAAAACTACACTACAAGGAAGTGACGAAGAACTGAAAGCCATCATGGCGGTAAAAATACAAAGAGCAACAGCTAGAAACAAAAAAAATGGCTCTATAGTAGATGTAATTATCAAGTTTTGTTATACATCATTTATTTTGTCAGTAAATGTCGCCAAACCATCATTTTTTATAATCTCTATCTAACATCTGTCAGTAAACTTTGACTTTATCTGAAAATAGGCTCAACATTCAGTCTCTTTTTAATCTATGCAAAGATTAGCCGGTTTGCTTAAATTCTGTCTTTTAACTCTTTTCCCTATCAATATTCTGATAGTCTAACCCTGTTCGTAAGTTTACTCCCAAATCTGACGTTTATACCCAAGTTTTTGCCGCTCTTATACATGCATTCACCATTAGATGATTAGTTCATTGTTATAAAAATGTTGTGAATTGATTTGGATAATTACATCCTGGCGCCATTAATATCTTTAAACGTTTCAATTTTAGGTTTTTCTTTATCAAAACATTATCGTGTTAGTTAAACAAAAAAAAAATTAGCACTGTAACGATCAGAAATTTAAATATCAGAAACTTTACCTAACACGTGAATTTAACTTTACCTGAATTTAACCTGAACTCTTAAGGTAAATTATATTAGTTAAGGTAAATTTACCTTAAAAATTAATCAAATCAAAAGTTGCGGTTACTAAAGTCGCAATATTAAACATAGCAATAATTCCGGATCGAAAAACATTTTTGAATTCATGTTTTTCTTTAAATCAGTAAAGATTACCTGAAACGAGAACAAACGAAGAATGCAACATCGCAACTCTGGTGAATTCTTTGGAGCGACAGTAGAGAAGCTATATTTTCATTTATAACTATATAGCGAAGTAGAAGAAATTGATTTATTTGATTTGCTAAACAGATATTTTGCATGGCAATTTGATATTAGATGAAAACTCGATGAAGCAAATACAATTTTGAATCCATTAGCAGAATATTTGAGCAAAATTTGCCGAAACTGGCGAATATCAACTGAAGCGCTGGAAATTTGCCAAAGTCTTTTAAGTCGATAACCAAAGCCGTCGCCTGATAATGCGATCCCGCGATTTACTCCAACTTTTAGCTCAATATTTTCGCTTACTTGATCATTCGCCTAATCCTATGCACGATCTTTCACCAAACACTAATTATAAACACAAGGACTTATTGTGTAAACATATTAAACGAAAACTTCAGACATGATAATCAGCTGTTTGTGATACACCTTGTTTCCAATGATGTATTTGAGCTTGAGCAAAATAACGATGTGAGAGTATAAAATCATCCTTAGTGATTGGTGGTGGATTGCAACTCTCGTGAACGAATATTTACACCAGATATATGATCTTTGGATATGTATCACAGCTGTAATCCAAAAAAAGTGCGAGCCGGATTCAAAATCGTGCGCGAAGATTAAGAATTCGGAATAAAATTGAGACACTTTCAAGGTTAAAAATAAATATAAAAGGTTATGTTCAAAAACAATTCAGAACAATATTTACGTCCTCCAGACGTTGAAAAAGGTTACAAAAGGCTTTTTTAAATTAAATATTGCATGATTAAAGCTTCCCAAAAATGTGTTCTCAAAAGATGAAAAGAAGACTTCTCACCTCGTTATTAAGATGAACAAAAGCCATTGCCATAAAAAGAAGATTTGTTTGAAACCCCGATATACTTTTACTATGCTTGTTAAAACTGTGATTACGCAAAAGTTTGCAAAAAATGTACAAATAAACCTCAAAGACTCACGTTTTTTGCTTGCCTTTGCTAGATAGAGAGAGAGAGAGAAACACAAAAAATTCCGAATATTATATACAGTGAGAGACAAACTTCTGCGAACAAAGTGTGGGAGTCGACGGAGTAGAAAATTCATCCCAATTGATAGAAAAGAAAAAGCTTAATGAAAAGAAAAATGATAACTGATGCTTTGTAATTGATATGCCATTGCGCCATCTGTAACTTACTTCTATGATTTTTCTTTTGAATTCAACAATTTTTATGGAAAACATATGCGCTGAAATTTTGAGATATTCGCGGTTTTTAGCGGTGAAGTCTTTAATTTCATCGCTCACGCGGTGAGAAAATTCACCGCTACCATCAGTAAGCGGTGGAAACAAAGATTTCACAGCTAAATACCGAAAGTCTCACAAGAATTCAGAGAAAAAAGTCGCCGCTTTTAACGAAGAAATTTTAACTATTTTCTCAGAGAAACTACACTACGACATTCGGGATGTTTTCACCGCAATTCTTACAATTTTAAACAAGTTTTAGCGTTGACACCTCAACCCGGGAGCTTAAAATGAACATGTTTGATTTCTTTGTATTGAAACAAGGAGGCTCGATAATGTGCGATTGCACATAAGGTTCCGACCCCCACTCATCTACAATTTTGACCTAATTGTCTACCAAATAAGGAACAGATAGAAAAACCAAAAAAATACAAGTATTTTCCAAAAAAATTGGTATATAAACGAAAGATAGCCTCCAAAGCAAATAACCTACTAGAGTAAAAAGGATGCATTAGATTGATAAGATATGCCAATACTCAGAAGGAGAGTCAAGAGGAACAGCAAAATCTAACAACAACAACAAACATTAATTACATCAAAAACTTTATGTCCGGTTTAAAAAAAGCTTAAAAATAAAGTCAAAATAGCGTCAGATGAAACTGGAACTAAAAAAAATAAATTATTATTTGCCAAAAAAGATATGAGACCAGTCCATAATAAGACTTGGTAACAAATAGACAAGAAAGAATAAAAACAGAAAGTTGAAAAATTAGCTTATAATTTTTGAAAACAATTAAATTCAAAGTAATGAAAACCATTAGAAATCAACCAAAATATCCCATAGGTTTACAATTACCAATGCTTCTATAGAATGGGGATTAAAAACTGTCGGTATTCAATTGTTTATGAGGTTACAAAAAGAACAACAAATAGACAACAAACAAAAAGTCAATTAAAACTTGCAGAAAACGCTTTTGAAGCCGTAAAGCCATACTTTGCCCTCAAACTATACTTGATTGCACTTTTATTGAATACCAATTATGTATAATGTGACCTCTCATTAATGGAACTAGATAAAAAGTAGACAAAAGAGGAAAAGAATTGCCAAAGTTAAGCAAACCTTTTTTTTTCGAAAACAAAAATCTTTCCAAAGACATGAAAGCCATTAATTACAAAAAGAAATAATTAAATAGTTGCATTTATTCTTCCAAAGGAAACCCTTGAGAAATGCAAATATCCGGAATATGTCTTACGTCTACAAAAAGAACGTCAAATATGACAAAAACAAAAAATTAATTTACTTTTTTTTGTGAGAAACCCGTGTTGTAGCCAGTAAAGTCAATGCGAATTCTTTAAAACTTTAGATTTTGTTACAACAATTCCTCTGACAACAATAACATCAAATTTGGCTGGTAATTAACGAGACTAGGTAACAAACGGACAAAAAAGGAAGAAAATTGCGAAGATGAATTTCTATTTTTTTTATTTTGGAAAACAATTGTTTTCGAAGTCATGAAAGCCATCAGCTATCTACTATTATCAGAATATCGGCTCATCTTCCATAAAAAGCCAATGCAACCGAGTCCTTGTATAAGGAATTTCTTACAACTAAAAAGACGATGTGAAAACGACAGTTAAAGACAAAAATAAAAAAATTCATTAAAATTCTTCGAGAAAGTAGTGTCGAAGACGTTAAAACCATAATCTGTATCTTTAAAGATTTTAATATTATCAATTGTGCTTTATTTTGCACGTCAATAATGTGATATATGAACTGTCAATAACGTGATAATGCGACAAAACTAGAAAACATGAAAAAATTGCAAATACCTAAAATGAAAAAATTGTAAAATCTAGTAGTATCAAAGCCAGAAAACCATTACTTAAAGCGTAAAATCTCAATAAAGATTAAATTTTAATTCAGTAGAAAGAAAAAGGTTTCTTTCATCGCTGACACTTAGCTACAAGTTGACCAAAGTATGAGAAAAATGGAGGCAAAGTTCGAAAAGCCATTTTTTATTTAAAAATGAATATTTTTAAAAGTCAAAACGACCATAAGTTTTCCATATGTTGTAATAAATTAGATACATTAATTTGGAACTAACTAGGAGCCAATTGGACCTATCACTAGTGAGCTTTGATTTGAAATTTTCTGTTCTATTATCTAATTAATATAGAAAAGATGTAGAAAAGATTTCCTTTCATAAAAAAGACTCACTGATTACAATCCGAATTATATTGGGATTGTAAGAGTTTAAGATTTGAACAAACCTAACACTGCTAATGCCGTTCGTTCATTCAGAACACTTAATTTTCCGAATGTCATAGATATAGTATTTTATTAGTTAAAAAATAAAAATAAATGCTGCGTTTAAGATAATCAACGAGTAATGTTAGCAAAAAATGGCAGTTATAATTACAGAACTCTATCAACGGAAATTGAAGTAGAAATTGCCCCTTTTGAATCAACAAATATTTTGTTTTTGTTGTTTGGGTGTGCACTTCCTGCAAATTTAATCAAAATGGACTGAAGAACCTTATTTTGTGCTGTTTGTGATGAAAAAGTCTGAATTTTGAAATATTTCAAAAATTCCAAATATTGTGATTAAAATCAACGGAATTCACTCTATTTTCTCAAAATTTTAAAGCTCGACAAAAATAAAGAAAAAAACTTTTTAATTTCATGTTCTACGCTGAACAAGCTTTCTAATGATACCAGTCTCAACACTCTACGATGAATATATCGATCGGCCAAAATTGTCTGAACAAAAATAAACCCATTTGTGTATATATTTCCCCACCCCCTTCATGAGGGATCGGAACAACAAGGAATATATACCTTCATACCAGGATTGTACTACGAAATCGAGTATGGAATCGCATTTGATCATTTTATGAAAAAAAGCCCACAAATATTCAATGTGGGCATATATATATATATATATATATATATATATATATACATAATATATGTGTATATAAATATATATATATATATATATATATTCATATATTTATATATATATATATATATATATATATATATATATTCATATATATATGTATATATATATATATATATATATATATATATATATATATACATATATATACATAAATATATATTTATATATATATATATAAATATATATGTATACATATATATATATATATATATATATATATATATATATACAACATACATGCATATTTATATATATATATATATATATATATATATACATATATATACAAGTTTTTATGTATATATATATATATATATATATATATATAAAATATATATATATATATATATATATATATATATATTTATACATACATATATATATATATATATAAAATTTTGTATATATATATATATATATATATATATATACATATATATGTATGTGTGTGTGTGTGTATGAATATTTGCAAGGACCAAGGAAAAGGGAACTATAGTTAAGGGAATAAATGTTTCTTTTCTGAACTTGAGGGGACAAAAAATGGATCATCGCATCCTAGTTTGATTGACGCACAAAAGTGTGGACATGAAAGCACAAAAATCCGGTGAAGGAAACTAAATCTGGTGAACGCACGAAAGTATGAACATAAACGCACAAAAGACTGTCGAAGGCTCAAAAATCTGGACATGAACGCACTAAAACCTGGTGAAAGCAAACAAACCTGCAGGTGAACGCACGAAAGTCTGGACATGAACGCACGAAAATTGGTTAAACGCACGAAAGTTGGTTGAACGCACGAAAATCTGGACATGAACGCACGAAAGTCTGGACATGTACGCACAAAAATTGGTTGAACGCACGAAAGTCTGGTGAACGCACGAAAGTCTGGACATGAAGGCACGAAAGTCTGGTGAACGCACGAAAGTCTGGACATGAACGCACGAAAGTCTGGTGAACGCACGAAAAAGTGGACATAGGCAACTTCCGTCTGGGACGGTCTGGACATAGGTACTTTCCGTCTGGGACGGTCTGGACATACTTGCTTCCGTCTGACCCCTCAGCCTGGGTACTCCAGATCAAAAATGTTGTCCTATTGTTTCAGATTTGAAAAACTGAAACAAAAATTGTTTCAAATTTTTCCATTCCCTAATTTTTCAAATTTTGAGACCAATTGTTTTATTCTTCGGAACAGTTAGATGTCTGTAGCCGGGTTCAGGAAAAGTAACAGCTGCAAATTTTGAAATTAAATTTTTTGATTTTCGTTATTTCCGATTTTATGGAAAATCACTATTCCAGGATCATTCCAAGGATTATTATAGATTGTCTTTTTTTTAAAAAAAATTTAACCTACGCCTGATCATTGTCGACAAAACAATAAGTTTTGAAATCCTAATGAATATTATTCATCGTTTTTCTTGATTCGATTATTTTCCATTGTCTTTTATGCCGCCAAAATTGTGCCAAGGCTCTCCATATGGTTTGGATCTTGAGCCTTGATTGACATAAAAATCAACTTGCAAATTCTTTATTGGAGATGATTATTGTAAACTTTTCACATGTAGAACTTTATTTGCTTACAGCATTTTTTCTTCAGATGGATTTTGGTTACGCATCTGAGCTAAAAAGAGAGAAATATCATTTTGTGTAGCTCTTAAAGAATCAGAACAAATTCTGCAGGGTGAAGAAAGGGTTTCGAAAAATGTGTTTCAAAGGAAATGGAAAATTAGACGTTTTGGAGGAGAGGGGGTGGGAATAGATTATTTTGATAACAAAATAGTGATACAAAAATTGTCAAAACATTACATTAAAGACAAGCATATGCATTTCAAATTATCGAATTTGTTTTTAAAAAAGTGGAAATTACATTCTAACAATGTATACAACAAATGATCAAAAGACTGAATTTCTCTTCCCCTGTTTTTGTGTTAAGTTTTTAGTTTTTTAGAGTGTTCTTTTTTGTAATTGAACAGGTCAGCTAGGCCAAACTAAAAAACCTTATTAAACTTCGAAATAGAAATCATGCCTCATCATGCCTCATATTGAGCAACAATCCGTTTGGTCTCATATCCCATTGGCCTCATATCCTATTTTGGCCTCATATCCAATTAGGTAGCATTGTTTCAATGTTATCAATTCAAATAATATCGAAAGACATATGTTTTTAGTGAACTCGAAATGTTTTTGTTTTTTCAACCGCTATGTGAATTCCAAAAGTTTGTCTGCCTTGTTATTAAGGGCTCAGTTTAACTATTAGTTGAATTGAGCATCTTTTGGAACAACCTAATATATTAAAAAATAATTTGGCGAGGGGGGATAGAACATCTTGATAACAAATTTGTGTTAATAAAGTTAACAGACATGCATTTTAGATGCCAAATTTTTTCAAAAACGAAACAGCGTGAAGAATTCTTTCTGACGATGTATACAACAAATAATCAAAAAACAACGAAATTTTACTTTACTTTAGAAGATTTTTCTCTTCCCCTTCTACTGTTTTATGTTTAAAATTTTTAGAATGGCTTGGTTTTGTAATTGAACCATACAATAAGCCTAATTTAGAACGACCCGGGTCGCCACTTCCTAGTAGTCATACAAGGATCATATATGATGTCATACAAATCATAACGTATTTCCTAGTACGATCCTTGTATGACTACTAGGAAATCATATATGATCCTTGTATGAAATCAAGGAAATCATAAATGCTAACTAATACTGCTCGTAGATCGCAAGCATTCGAAAACCGATAGCCGACCCAATGAAACCACTGCGAGCTGACCTATGACCTATGAAATCATTTATGATCCTTGTATGACTACTAGGAAATCATATATGATCCTTGTATGACTACTAGGAAACCATATATGACCCTTGTATGACTACTAGGAAATCATATATGATCCTTGTATGACTACTAGGAAACCATATATGATCCTTGTATGACTACTAGGAAATCATATATGATCCTTGTATGACTACTAGGAAATCATATATGAGCCTTGTATGACTACTAGGAAATCATATATGATCCTACAAGGATCATATATGATTTCTTAGTAGACATACAAGGATCATAGATGATTTTTTAGTAGTCATACAAGGATCAAATATGATTTCCTAGTAGTCATACAAGGATCATATATGGTTTCCTAGTAGTCATACAAGGATCATAAATACTACTAAGAAATCACGCACAGGGCAAGGTCCCAGATAAGCCGGGACCTAAACAGCACAAGAAAGAAAGCAATGGTAGCACCAATAAAGAAAGGGCTGGGTCCCAGATAAGCCGGGACCTAAAGAACACAAGCAGGCGAGAACATGAGAGGCACTCCATGAGTGATTTCGATGCAACGGTAGCAACTGCTGGCCACCGGGGCACCGAAAACACTCAAATAGTGCATCTCAGAAAAGGAAAGGGGGTTAAGCCAGAGCACTAAATCTAAAGGGGCTAGTCCCAGATAAGCCGGGATCTAAACAAAACAAAAACAGGAAAGCGAAAAAGAGCAAACAAACGAAAAGGCGGGGCTGTCCCAGATAAGCCGGGATCTAAACAGCACAAGAAAGAAAGCAATGGTAGCACCAATAAAGAAAGGGCTGGGTCCCAGATAAGCCGGGACCTAAAGAACACAAGCAGGAGAGAACATGAGAGGCACTCCATGAGTGATTTTGATGCAACGGTAGCAACTGCTGGCTACCGGGGCACCAAAAACACTCAAATAGTGCATCTCAGAAAAGCAAAGGGGAGCTCCGGTTAAGCCAGAGCACAAAATCTAAAGGGGCTATTCCCAGATAAGCCGGGATCTAAACAAAACAAAAACAGGAAAGCGAAAAAGAGCAAACAAACGAAAAGGCGGGGCTGTCCCAGATAAGCCGGGATCTAAACAGCACAAGAAAGAAAGCAATGGTAGCACCAATAAAGAAAGGGCTAGGTCCCAGATAAGCCGGGACTTTAAGAACACAAGCAGGAGAGAACATGAGAGGCACTCCATGAGTGATTGCGATGCAACGGTAGCAACTGCTGTCTACCGGGGCACCAAAAACACTCAAATAGTGCATCTCAGAAAAGGAAAGGGGAGCTCCGGTTAAGCCAGAGCACTAAATCTAAAGGGGCTAGTCCCAGATAAGCCGGGATCGAAACAAAACAAAAACAGGAAAGCGAAAAAGCAAACAAACGAAAAGGCGGGGCCTTTTCGTTTGTTTGCGTGAAACTGCATACCGACACTCTTTTGAGCGCAAAATTTGACAACGACATGAGTACTTTTTTCGTCGACAACCCAGATCAATAATTCTTATTGTTTCAGCGCCTACTAGGATGCATACACTCCTACTTTAGCCCTCATTTCATTTGAACAAGTCCTTGACTGGATTGAAAAACACTTTTCGTGAAACTGCATACCGACACTCTTTTGAGCGCAAAATTTGACAACGACATGAGTACTTTTTTCGTAGACCACCCAGATCAAAAATTCCTGCTGATTCAGAATTTACTAGGATGCTTACACCCCTACTCCAGCCCTCATTCAATTTGAACAAGTCCTTGACTAGATTGAAAAACACTTTTCGTGAAACTACATTCCGAGACATTTAT
The DNA here is from genome assembly GCF_964194025.1 of Convolutriloba macropyga. NCBI lineage: Eukaryota > Metazoa > Xenacoelomorpha > Acoela > Convolutidae > Convolutriloba > Convolutriloba macropyga. The sequence goes on along the minus strand of NC_134479.1, from coordinate 32,418,885 downwards.
AGGCGCGAAATTTGACAACGACATGAGTTCTTTTTTTCTTGGAAAACCCAGATCAAATATTTTTTCTGATTCAGAACCTACTAGGATGCTTACACCCCTACTCCAGCCCTCATTCAAATTGCACAAGCCCTTGACTAGATTGAAAAACACTTTTCGTGAAACTGCACACGACACTCTTTTGAGTACAAAATTTGACAACGACATGAGTACTTTTTCCGTAGACCATCCAGATCAAAAATTCCTTCTGATTCAGAACCTACTAGGATGCTTACACTCCTACTCCAGCCCTCATTCAATTTGCACAAGTCCTTGACTAGATTGAAAAACACTTTTCGTGAAACTGCACACCGACACTCTTTTGAGCGCAAAATTTGACAACGACAGGAGTACTTTTTTCGTAGACAACCCAGATCAATAAATCTTTCTGTTTCGGCACCTACTAGGATGCATACACTCCTGCTTTAACACTCATTTCATTTGAACAAGTCCTTGACTAGATTGAAAAACACTTTTCGTGAAACTGCACACCGACACTCTTTTGAGTGCAAAATTTGACAACGACATGAGTACTTTTTTCTTAGACAACCCAGATCAAATATTCTTTCTGATTCAGAACCTACTAGGATGCTTACACTCCTACTCCAGCCCTCATTCCATTTGAACAAGTCCTTGACTAGATTGAAAAACACTTTTCGTGAAACTGCACACCGACACTCTTTTGAGCGCAAAATTTGACAACGACAGGAGTACATTTTTCGTAGACAACCCAGATCAATATATCATGCTGTTTCGGCACCTACTAGGATGCATACACTCCTGCTTTAACACTCATTTCGTTTGAACAAGTCCTTGACTAGATTGAAAAACACTTTTCGTGAAACTGCACACCGACACTCTTTTGAGCGCAAAATTTGACAACGACAGGAGTACTTTTTTCGTAGACAACCCAGATTAATATATCTTGCTGTTTCGGCACCTACTAGGATGCATACACTCCTGCTTTAACACTCATTTCGTTTGAACAAGTCCTTGACTAGATTGAAAAACACTTTTCGTGAAACTGCACACCGACACTCTTTTGAGCGCAAAATTTGACAACGACATGAGTTCTTTTTTCTTGGACAACCCAGATCAAATATTCTTTCTGATTCAGAACCTACTAGGATGCTTACACCCCTACTCCAGCCCTCATTCAAATTGCACAAGCCCTTGACTAGATTGAAAAACACTTTTCGTGAAACTGCACACCGACACTCTTTTGAGTGCAAAATTTGACAACGACATGAGTACTTTTTCCGTAGACCATCCAGATCAAAAATTCTTTCTGATTCAGAACCTACTAGGATGCTTACACTCCTACTCCAGCCCTCATTCAATTTGCACAAGTCCTTGACTAGATTGAAAAACACTTTTCGTGAAACTGCACACCGACACTCTTTTGAGCGCAAAATTTGACAACGACATGAGTACTTTTTTCGTAGACAACCCAGATCAAAAACTCTTTCTGCTTCGGCACCTACTAGGATGCATACACTCCTACTTTAGACCTCATTTCATTTGAACAAGTCCTTGACTAGATTGAAAAACATTTTTCGTGAAACTGCATACCGACACTCTTTTGAGCGCAAAATTTGACAACGACATGAGTACTTTTTTCGTAGACCACCCAGATCAAAAATTCCTTCTGATTCAGAACATACAAGGATGCCTACACTCCTACTCCAGCCCTCATTCAATTTGCACAAGCCCTTGACTAGATTGAAAAACACTTTTCGTGAAACTGCACACCGACACTCTTTTGAGTGCAAAATTTGACAACGACATGAGTACTTTTTTCTTAGACAACCCAGATCAAATATTCTTTCTGATTCAGAACCTACTAGGATGCCTACACTCCTATCCAGCCCTCATTCCATTTGAACAAGTCCTTGACTAGATTGAAAAACATTTTTCGTGAAACTGCATACCGACACTCTTTTGAGCGCAAAATTTGACAACGACATGAGTACTTTTTTCGTAGACCACCCAGATCAAAAACTCCTTCTGATTCAGAACATACAAGGATGCCTACACTCCTACTCCAGCCCTCATTTAATTTGCACAAGCCCTTGACTAGATTGAAAAACACTTTTCGTGAAACTGCATACCGACACTCTTTTGAGTGCAAAATTTGACAACGACATGAGTACTTTTTTCTTAGACAACCCAGATCAAATATTCTTTCTGATTCAGAACCTACTAGGATGCTTACACTCCTACTCCAGCCCTCATTCCATTTGAACAAGTCCTTGACTAGATTGAAAAACACTTTTCGTGAAACTGCACACCGACACTCTTTTGAGCGCAAAATTTGACAACGACAGGAGTACATTTTTCGTAGACAACCCAGATCAATATATCTTGCTGTTTCGGCACCTACTAGGATGCATACACTCCTGCTTTAACACTCATTTCGTTTGAAAAAGTCCTTGACTAGATTGAAAAACACTTTTCGTGAAACTGCACACCGACACTCTTTTGAGCGCAAAATTTGACAACGACAGGAGTACTTTTTTCGTAGACAACCCAGATTAATATATCTTGCTGTTTCGGCACCTACTAGGATGCATACACTCCTGCTTTAACACTCATTTCGTTTGAACAAGTCCTTGACTAGATTGAAAAACACTTTTCGTGAAACTGCACACCGACACTCTTTTGAGCGCAAAATTTGACAACGACATGAGTTGTTTTTTCTTGGACAACCCAGATCAAATATTCTTTCTGATTCAGAACCTACTAGGATGCTTACACCCCTACTCCAGCCCTCATTCAAATTGCACAAGCCCTTGACTAGATTGAAAAACACTTTTCGTGAAACTGCACACCGACACTCTTTTGAGTGCAAAATTTGACAACGACATGAGTACTTTTTCCGTAGACCATCCAGATCAAAAATTCCTTCTGATTCAGAACCTACTAGGATGCTTACACTCCTACTCCAGCCCTCATTCAATTTGCACAAGTCCTTGACTAGATTGAAAAACACTTTTCGTGAAACTGCACACCGACACTCTTTTGAGCGCAAAATTTGACAACGACATGAGTACTTTTTTCGTAGACAACCCAAATCAAAAACTCCTTCTGCTTCGGCACCTACTAGGATGCATACACTCCTACTTTAGCCCTCATTTCATTTGAACAAATCCTTGACTAGATTGAAAAACATTTTTCGTGAAACTGCATACCGACACTCTTTTGAGCGCAAAATTTGACAACGACATGAGTACTTTTTTCGTAGACCAACCAGATCAAAAATTCCTTCTGATTCAGAACATACAAGGATGACTACACTCCTACTCCAGCCCTCATTCAATTTGCACAAGCCCTTGACCAGATTGAAAAACACTTTTCGTGAAACTGCACACCGACACTCTTTTGAGTGCAAAATTTGACAACGACATGAGTACTTTTTTCTTAGACAACCCAGATCAAATATTCTTTCTGATTCAGAACCTACTAGGATGCTTACACTCCTACTCCAGCCCTCATTCCATTTGAACAAGTCCTTGACTAGATTGAAAAACACTTTTCGTGAAACTGCACACCGACACTCTTTTGAGCGCAAAATTTGACAACGACAGGAGTACTTTTTTCGTAGACAACCCAGATCAATATATCTTGCTGTTTCGGCACCTACTAGGATGCATACACTCCTGCTTTAACACTCATTCCGTTTGAACAAGTCCTTGACTAGATTGAAAAACACTTTTCGTGAAACTGCACACCGACACTCTTTTGAGCGCAAAATTTGACAACGACATGAGTACTTTTTCCGTAGACAACCCAGATCAATAATTCTTTCTGTTTCAGCTTCTACTAGGATGCATACACTCCTACTTTAGCCCTCATTTCATTTGAACAAGTCCTTGACTGGATTGAAAAACACTTTTCGTGAAACTGCATACCGAGACTTTTATAGGCGCGAAATTTGACAACATGAGTACTTTTTTCTTAGACAACCCAGGTCAAAAATTCCTCCTGCTTCAGAACCTACTAGGATGCATACACTCCTACTCTAGCCCTCATTTCATTTGAATAAGTCCTTGACTAGATTGAAAAACACTTTTCGTGAAACTGCATACCGAGACTTTTATTGGCCCGAAATTTGACAACGACATGAGTACTTTTTTCGTAGACAACCCAGATCAATAATTCTTTCTGTTTCAGCACCTACTAGGATGCATACACTCCTACTTTAGCTCTCATTTCATTTGAACAAGTCCTTGACTAGATTGAAAGACACTTTTCGTGAAACTGTATACCAAAACTCTTTTGAGCGCAAAATTTGACAACGAGATGAGTACTTTTTTCGTAGACCACCCAGATCAAAAATTCCTGCTGATTCAGAACTTACTAGGATGCTTACACTCCTACTCCAGTCCTCATTCAATTTGAACAAGTCCTTGACTAGATTGAAAAACACTTTTCGTGAAACTGCACACCGACACTATTTTGAGCGCAAAATTTGACAACGACAGGAGTACTTTTTTCGTAGACAACCCAGATCAATAAATCTTTCTGATTCAGAACCTACTAGGATGCTTACACTCCTACTCCAGCCCTCATTCCATTTGAACAAGTCCTTGACTAGATTGAAAAGCACTTTTCGTGAAACTGCACACCGACACTATTTTGAGCGCAAAATTTGACAACGACAGGAGTACTTTTTTCGTAGACAACCCAGATCAATAAATCTTTCTGTTTCGGCACCTACTAGGATGCATACACTCCTGCTTTAACACTCATTTCATTTGAACAAGTCCTTGACTAGATTGAAAAACACTTTTCGTGAAACTGCACACCGACACTCTTTTGAGCGCAAAATTTGACAACGACATGAGTACTTTTTTCGTAGACAACCCAGATCAAAAATTCTTTCTGTTTCAGCACCTACTAGGATGCATACACTCCTACTTTAGCCCTCATTTCATTTGAACAAGTCCTTGACTGGATTGAAAAACACTTTTAGTGAAACTGCATACCGAGACTTTTATAGGCGCGAAATTTGACAACGACATGAGTACTTTTTTCTTAGACAACCCAGATCAAAAATTCCTCCTTCTTCAGAACCTACTAGGATGCTTACACTCCTACTCTAGCCCTCATATAATTTGAATAAGTCCTTGACTAGATTGAAAAACACTTTTCGTGAAACTGCATACCGAGACTTTTATTGGCGCGAAATTTGACAACGACATGAGTACTTTTTTCGTAGACAACCCAGATCAATAATTCTTTCTGTTTCAGCACCTACTAGGATGCATACACTCCTACTTTAGCTCTCATTTCATTTGAACAAGTCCTTGACTAGATTGAAAAACACTTTTCGTGAAACTGTATACCAAAACTCTTTTGAGCGCAAAATTTGACAACGAGATGAGTACTTTTTTCGTAGACCACCCAGATCAAAAATTCCTGCTGATTCAGAACTTACTAGGATGCTTACACTCCTACTCCAGTCCTCACTCAATTTGAACAAGTCCTTGACTAGATTGAAAAACACTTTTCGTGAAACTGCATTCCGAGACATTTATAGGCGCGAAATTCGACAACGACATGAGTATTTTTTCTTAGACAACCCAGATCAAATATTCTTTCTGATTCAGAACGTACTAGGATGCTTACACTCCTCCTCCAGCCCTCATTCCATTTGAACAAGTCCTTGACTAGATTGAAAAACACTTTTCGTGAAACTGTATACCAAAACTCTTTTGAGCGCAAAATTTGACAACGAGATGAGTACTTTTTTCGTAGACAACCCAGATCAATAAATCTTTCTGTTTCGGCACCTACTAGGATGCATACACTCCTGCTTTAACACTCATTTCATTTGAACAAGTCCTTGACTAGATTGAAAAACACTTTTCGTGAAACTGCACACCGACACTCTTTTGAGCGCAAAATTTGACAACGACATGAGTACTTTTTTCGTAGACAACCCAGATCAATAATTCTTTCTGTTTCAGCACCTACTAGGATGCATACACTCCTACTTTAGCTCTCATTTCATTTGAACAAGTCCTTGACCAGATTGAAAAACACTTTTCGTGAAACTGTATACCAAAACTCTTTTGAGCGCAAAATTTGACAACGAGATGAGTACTTTTTTCGTAGACCACCCAGATCAAAAACTCCTGCTGATTCAGAACTTACTAGGATGCTTACACTCCTACTCCAGTCCTCATTCAATTTGAACAAGTCCTTGACTAGATTGAAAAACACTTTTCGTGAAACTGCATTCCGAGACATTTATAGGCGCGAAATTTGACAACGACATGAGTATTTTTTCTTAGACAACCCAGATCAAATATTCTTTCTGATTCAGAACCTACTAGGATGCTTACACTCCTACTCCAGCCCTCATTCCATTTGAACAAGTCCTTGACTAGATTGAAAAACACTTTTCGTGAAACTGCACACCGACACTATTTTGAGCGCAAAATTTGACAACGACAGGAGTACTTTTTTCGTAGACAACCCAGATCAATAAATCTTTCTGTTTCGGCACCTACTAGGATGCATACACTACTGCTTTAACACTCATTTCATTTGAACAAGTCCTGGACTAGATTGAAAAACACTTTTCGTGAAACTGCACACCGACACTCTTTTGAGCGCAAAATTTGACAACGACATGAGTACTTTTTTCGTAGACAACCCAGATCAATAATTCTTTCTGTTTCAGCACCTACTAGGATGCATACACTCCTACTTTAGCCCTCATTTCATTTGAACAAGTCCTTGACTGGATTGAAAAACACTTTTCGTGAAACTGCATACCGAGACTTTTATAGGCGCGAAATTTGACAACGACATGAGTACTTTTTTCTTAGACAACCCATATCAAAAATTCCTCCTTCTTCAGAACCTACTAGGATGCTTACACTCCTACGCTAGCCCTCATTTCATTTGAATAAGTCCTTGACTAGATTGAAAAACACTTTTCGTGAAACTGCATACCGAGACTTTTATAGGCGCGAAATTTGACAACGACATGAGTACTTTTTTCTTAGACAACCCAGATCAAAATTTCCTCCTTCTTCGGAACCTACTAGGATGCTTACACTCCTACTCTAGCCCTCATTTCATTTGAATAAGTCCTTGACTGGATTGAAAAACACTTTTCGTGAAACTGCATACCGAGACTTTTATAGGCGCGAAATTTGACAACGACATGAGTACTTTTTTCTTAGACAACCCAGATCAAAAATTCCTCCTTCCTCAGAACCTACTAGGATGCTTACACTCCTACTCTAGCCCTCATTTCATTTGAATAAGTCCTTGACTAGATTGAAAAACACTTTTCGTGAAACTGCATACCGAGACTTTTATAGGCGCGAAATTTGACAACGACATGAGTACTTTTTTCTTAGACAACCCAGATCAAAAATTCCTCCTTCTTCAGAGCTTACTAGGATGCTTACACTCCTACTCTAGCCCTCATTTCATTTGAATAAGTCCTTGACTGGATTGAAAAACACTTTTCATGAAACTGCATACCGAGACTTTTATAGGCGCGAAATTTGACAACGACATGAGTACCTTTCTCTTAGACAACCCAGATCAAAAATTCCTGCTTCTTCAGAACCTACTAGGATGCATACACTCCTACTTTAGCCCTCATTTCATATGAAGAAATCCTTGACCAGATTGAAAAACACTTTTCGTGAAACTGCATACCGACACTCTTTTGAACAAAAAATTTGACAACGACATGAGTACTTTTTTCGTAGACCACCCAGATCAATAAATCTTTCTGTTTCGGCACCTACTAGGATGCATACACTCCTGCTTTAACACTCATTTCATTTGAACAAGTCCTTGACTAGATTGAAAAACACTTTTCGTGAAATTCAACACCGACACTCTTTTGAGCGCAAAATTTGACAACGACATGAGTACTTTTTTCGTAGACAACCCAGATCAATAATTCTTTCTGTTTCAGCACCTACTAGGATGCATACACTCCTACCTTAGCCCTCATTTCATTTGAATAAGTCCTTGACTGGATCGAAAAACACTTTTCGTGAAACTGCATACCGACACTCTTTTGAACAAAAAATTTGACAACGACATGAGTACTTTTTTCGTAGACAACCCAGATCAATAATTCTTTCTGTTTCAGCACCTACTAGGATGCATACACTCCTACCTTAGCCCTCATTTCATTTGAATAAGTCCTTGACTGGATTGAAAAACACTTTTCGTGAAACTGCATACCGAGACTTTTATAGGCGCGAAATTTGACAACGACATGAGTACTTTTTTCGTAGACAACCCAGATCAAAAATTCCTCCTGCTTCAGAATCTACTAGGATGCATACACTCCTACTCTAGCCCTCATTTCATTTGAATAAGTCCTTGACTAGATTGAAAAACACTTTTCGTGAAACTGCATACCGAGACTTTTATAGGCGCGAAATTTGACAACGACATGAGTACTTTTTTCGTAGACAACCCAGATCAATAATTCTTTCTGCTTCAGCACCTACTAGAATGCATACACTCCTACTTTAGCCCTCATTTCATTTGAACAAGTCCTTGACTGGACTGAAAAACACTTTTCGTGAAACTGCATACCGAGACTTTTATAGGCGCGAAATTTGACAACGACATGAGTACTTTTTTCGTAGACAACCCAGATCAATAATTCTTTCTGTTTCAGCACCTACTAGGATGCATACACTCCTACTTTAGCCCTCATTTCATTTGAACAAGTCCTTGACTGGATTGAAAACCACTTTTCGTGAAACTGCATACCGAGACTTTTATAGGCGCGAAATTTGACAACGACATGAGTACTTTTTTCTTAGACAACCCAGATCAAAAATTCCTCCTGCTTCAGAACCTAATAGGATGCATACACTACTACTCTAGCCCTCATTTCATTTGAACAAGTCCTTGACTAGATTGAAAAACACTTTTCGTGAAACTGCATACCTAAACTCTTTTGAGCGCAAAATTTGACAACGACATGAGTACTTTTTTGTAGACCACCCAGATCAAAAATTCCCGCTGATTCAGATCCTACTAGAATGTGTACACTCCTACTCTAGCCCTCATCTCATTTGAACAAGTCCTTGACTAGATTGAAAAACCTTTTTCGTGAAACTGCATACCTAAACTCTTTTGAGCGCAAAATTTGACAACGACATGAGTACTTTTTTCGTAGACAACCCAGATCAATAATTCTTTCTGTTTCAGCACCTACTAGGATGCATACACTCCTACTTTAGCCCTCATTTCATTTGAATAAGTCCTTGACTGGATTGAAAAACACTTTTCGTGAAACTGCATACCGAGACTTTTATAGGCGCGAAATTTGACAACGACATGAGTACTTTTTTCGTAGACAACCCAGATCAAAAATTCCTCCTGCTTCAGAACCTACTAGGATGCATACACTCCTACTCTAGCCCTCATTTCATTTGAACAAGTCCTTGACTAGATTGAAAAACACTTTTCGTGAAACTCAACACCGACACTCTTTTGAGCGCAAAATTTGACAACGACATGAGTACTTTTTTCGTAGACAACCCAGATCAATAATTCTTTCTGTTTCAGCACCTACTAGGATTCATACACTCCTACCTTAGCCCTCATTTCATTTGAATAAGTCCTTGACTGGATTGAAAAACACTTTTCGTGAAACTGCATACCGAGACTTTTATAGGCGCGAAATTTGACAACGACATGAGTACTTTTTTCGTAGACAACCCAGATCAAAAATTCCTCCTGCTTCAGAACCTAATAGGATGCATACACTACTACTCTAGCCCTCATTTCATTTGAACAAGTCCTTGACTAGATTGAAAAACACTTTTCGTGAAACTGCATACCTAAACTCTTTTGAGCGCAAAATTTGACAACGACATGAGTACTTTTTTGTAGACCACCCAGATCAAAAATTCCTGCTGATTCAGATCCTACTAGAATGTGTACACTCCTACTCTAGCCCTCATCTCATTTGAACAAGTCCTTGACTAGATTGAAAAACCTTTTTCGTGAAACTGCATACCTAAACTCTTTTGAGCGCAAAATTTGACAACGACATGAGTACTTTTTTCGTAGACAACCCAGATCAATAATTCTTTCTGTTTCAGCACCTACTAGGATGCATACACTCCTACTTTAGCCCTCATTTCATTTGAATAAGTCCTTGACTGGATTGAAAAACACTTTTCGTGAAACTGCATACCGAGACTTTTATAGGCGCGAAATTTGACAACGACATGAGTACTTTTTTCGTAGACAACCCAGATCAAAAATTCCTCCTGCTTCAGAACCTACTAGGATGCATACACTCCTACTCTAGCCCTCATTTCATTTGAACAAGTCCTTGACTAGATTGAAAAACACTTTTCGTGAAACTCAACACCGACACTCTTTTGAGCGCAAAATTTGACAACGACATGAGTACTTTTTTCGTAGACAACCCAGATCAATAATTCTTTCTGTTTCAGCACCTACTAGGATTCATACACTCCTACCTTAGCCCTCATTTCATTTGAATAAGTCCTTGACTGGATTGAAAAACACTTTTCGTGAAACTGCATACCGAGACTTTTATAGGCGCGAAATTTGACAACGACATGAGTACTTTTTTCGTAGACAACCCAGATCAAAAATTCCTCCTGCCTCAGAACCTACTAGGATGCATACACTCCTACTCTAGCCCTCATTTCATTTGAATAAGTCCTTGACTAGATTGAAAAACACTTTTCGTGAAACTGCATACCGAGACTTTTATAGGCGCGAAATTTGACAACGACATGAGTACTTTTTTCGTAGACAACCCAGATCAATAATTCTTTCTGTTTCAGCACCTACTAGGATGCATACACTCCTACTTTAGCCCTCATTTCATTTGAATAAGTCCTTGACTGGATTGAAAAACACTTTTCGTGAAACTGCATACCGAGACTTTTATAGGCGCGAAATTTGACAACGACATGAGTACTTTTTTCGTAGACAACCCAGATCAAAAATTCCTCCTGCATCAGAACCTACTAGGATGCATACACTCCTACTCTAGCCCTCATTTCATTTGAACAAGTCCTTGACTAGATTGAAAAACACTTTTCGTGAAACTCAACACCGACACTCTTTTGAGCGCAAAATTTGACAACGACATGAGTACTTTTTTGTAGACAACCCAGATCAATAATTCTTTCTGTTTCAGCACCTACTAGGATTCATAGACTCCTACCTTAGCCCTCATTTCATTTGAATAAGTCCTTGACTGGATTGAAAAACACTTTTCGTGAAACTGCATACCGAGACTTTTATAGGCGCGAAATTTGACAACGACATGAGTACTTTTTTCGTAGACAACCCCGATCAAAAATTCCTCCTGCTTCAGAACCTACTAGGATGCATACACTCCTACTCTAGCCCTCATTTCATTTGAATAAGTCCTTGACTAGATTGAAAAACACTTTTCGTGAAACTGCATACCGAGACTTTTATAGGCGCGAAATTTGACAACGACATGAGTACTTTTTTCGTAGACAACCCAGATCAATAATTCTTTCTGTTTCAGCACCTACTAGGATGCATACACTCCTACTTTAGCCCTCATTTCATTTGAACAAGTCCTTGACTGGATTGAAAAACACTTTTCGTGAAACTGCATACCGAGACTTTTATAGGCGCGAAATTTGACAACGACATGAGTACTTTTTTCGTAGACAACCCCGATCAAAAATTCCTCCTGCTTCAGAACCTACTAGGATGCATACACTCCTACTCTAGCCCTCATTTCATTTGAATAAGTCCTTGACTAGATTGAAAAACACTTTTCGTGAAACTGCATACCGAGACTTTTATAGGCGCGAAATTTGACAACGACATGAGTACTTTTTTCGTAGACAACCCAGATCAATAATTCTTTCTGTTTCAGCACCTACTAGGATGCATACACTCCTACTTTAGCCCTCATTTCATTTGAACAAGTCCTTGACTGGATTGAAAAACACTTTTCGTGAAACTGCATACCGAGACTTTTATAGGCGCGAAATTTGACAACGACATGAGTACTTTTTTTTAGACAACCCCGATCAAAAATTCCTCCTGCTTCAGAACCTACTAGGATGCATACACTCCTACTCTAGCCCTC